>NC_136072.1:862822589-863422589 GCF_964261635.1 Lissotriton helveticus | reverse complement strand
TACTATTTTCGGGTTTTGAAGGGTACATCCTGTGGATTACATTTGAGAGGAGTCGCTATGGATTTGCTCGTATTTGTCATTTTTTTTTTTGCCTTCCTTGGATTGTATGGATATTTTGAACGCTTTGGTATGGATTGTTTGACATTGGATTACTTTTAAAAGGTGCAACGGAAATGTAAGTATTTAAAAAAATGTTTTTGGGTGGGAAAACTGTTTTATTTTGTTATTTAGTTAGGTTATATGTAACATTTTGTAAATACATTATCATAATACATTTAATATATGTTTTTACTATGTATTTGATAGATTAATTACAAATTGTTACATATGACAAACGAAGGAATTGTTAAATTTAGACATTCCTAATGTTGAATGTATAGTTATGTTATATTTTATAGAATAGTTTTAGCTATCATTGATAGATATTCCAGTCCTTTGCTAGTTGGATAGAGGGTAACTTGGCTTTGGAGTGTGTTATAAAAAATTTTCGTTTCTTTGGTTAGTTTAGGTCCAATCAGGGTTACTGATTGCTCCATTCGGAGCTCTTGGTAACTCTGCTCTTTTTGTAAGGATTGTATTATTTTGTGAAGGGTAGGTGTCCCTCTGCCTGTAGTTGATTGGAAGGCATTATGCCATCCTTCAACTGCATTGTTAGTTTTTGCTTCCTTATTTAGTGTGCTAAGGTAGATATTCCACCAGGCGATTTGATATTTAGGTTGTCTTCTATGGCAAGATCTGTGTAGCCTTCCTACCCATGTATCTTCGAAGTAGTCAAGCATAGGGCTTAGTCTTTCTTCGTTTCTTTTATAGTAGGGGCTGTCTATTAATAAGTTATAGTGTTCAGCAACATCTGTCATAGGAACATAGGCTAGGGCGATTAGTTTTTTGATTTGATAAGCAAAGGTGCTATCTGTGGCGTATTGGATACTCAATGTAGATTTTTGTAGATGTCGCCATATACATTTATTGAAATGATAATAGCAACCTTCTATTGCTGTGTGTGTGTATGTTTTAAGGATACTGTTTATCATTGCTTTCTCAAAGTCAATGATTATTCTTTGTGGAAAATAGTCGTTAGTATGTTGTTTGACTTCGGTTAGTATTTCTTGATAGGTAGATTGCTGTTTGTTTGGTAGGAGGGCATATGGGAAGGGAATATTAGCATTTTGGAAATGACCGTGGATAGTGTACAATTGGTAAAAAGGTTTAGGACATACTGAAAAAGTACCATCCATCATCCAAGTTTGGCATTGGCTAAGTTTAGTCATGTTGTTTGCTGTGGCAAACAGTATAACTCTTTATCTTTTGATTTGTTGTATTATAGTATAAATTGTTCTTTACTGTGAGTTACAGAGAGTTCAGGGGGAATTTGCACTTCTTCAAAAGTTGTAGGTGTGGGAGGAGTAGTTGATGTAGCTCTTTTTTGTCTAGCTACAGATCTTTTAAGGGATTCTATAGATGGTAGTTGGCTAGAAGCATGTTGGGGTAGTACACTTAAATGATGTTTTAAAATAGCATATGTTGGTTGATCAGTACTAGTACTAGCTTCTTTGAGGGAATCAAGCATTTCTTTAATCTCTATTTCTGTTACATTGGGTGGGTGATTATGTTCCTTAGTATAAGTAACAGTCATTTCCTGAGTTATAGCTCTGCCATAACATTTGTTAGAATAGTATTTTGTACACTTCCAAAAAACTTTCAGATCTTTCTGTTTCTCTTGGGTGTAAACATATCCCATATAACAAAGAAGCATTTTCCCTTTTTGAGGATAAATACATTTTGCTCCTTCAGTCATGCTTGTCTTTAGGTGCTAGGAGATAATTAAATGAAAATATTAGGAAAGTATTTAAATAATAAAAGTTGTATTCTAATAACACAGTTTATCACATTTATTATTTACCTGTATATCTTTTGATGATTTCAAACTGTTCTTTTCAGGTGTTGCTTTTATTCAAACTGTTATTTTCAGTGTATTTCTTGTTGTACCTGTAGAAATTGACAAAATGTGTTACAATCTTTTACAAGTATTTATGTTTTTTTGGTTGTGATCTGGTAGGTAGTTTCTACTTTGTTACCTATCTATTAAAGTTGGAAGTAGTGTTTTAAATTATATACTTACTTTTTGTCTTTTTAGTTTGTAGTACAGATGTTGTGTAGGTCTTCTGTAGTTTATTTTTCTCTGTAGAAAATAGAGTAGAAATAAAAGAATTGTTTTAGGTATTTGTTTTTTAAATACAGGTGTGAGGCTTGAGACTTAGATTTTAGATGGATATTAAGGTAGTAGTACTTACTTTAGATAGGTGTAACTCGTTTTCTGTTGAAGTCAATCATTTTTCTTTCAGAAATCCTGCAGAGTTTCCCCTTCCTTTAGTTTGGAGATTTTGACTGCATTTTTAGCTTGTTTAATTGTTGTTTTTATAGCATTAGTTTAATAGTTTCTAAAATGTTATTGGTTATTTAAATTGATAGCCTATTCTTATTTGTGGATTTGAATTTTTTTAAATGTTATGTTAATTGGTTTCCTTATATGGGTGACGCCAATTTCGATTTTTTTATGTGTAAGGCCTTTTTTAAATATAGGTAATGTCATTTTTATGTATTTTAATTGCTAGAATATTTATAATCTGCTGTAAGAAATGTTTTCTTGTTAGCAAAGTTGTTTATGTGTTTTAAAATGTTTGTTAGATGTAAAATGTTATTTTTAAATGTTTGCAATATTTATAGTATGTTTTATATATTTTATGAAACACTTTGTGAATATTTGTGATGAGTATAATATTAATTTTTAATTATAAAGTGCATTATGTAAGGATTTAGTAAAGTCGATATTTTTTAAAATACGATACATTTGTATTCTATATTTTTGAATTCGATATTTTGACTATGTTTCATGTTAAGATGTGATGATCGATATTTTAAAATGCGATAATATTGTTGGTCGATATTGTTGTAGTCGTTGTTTTTTTTATTCGATATTGTGGTTTCGATATTTTTGTGTTTTCTTGTTTAAGTATAGGGAATCGATATTTTAGTAGTCAATAATTTGTCACCGATATTTTGTCCAGTCGAAATTCGGTCTGTCGAGGTTATGTCAGTGATCCACTACTGATCTTGTTCCGCTGACAGCTAAGACAGGTACTGCTTTTCTGTAAGAAGGCCCAAATTCCTTCTTCACCGCGATCTTTTCTCTGACCAGATCCCCAATCTTTGGAATCCAGACAGATCTTGCTGGGACAGGTGGTTTTTCTTCAGTGGCTGTTGGCTTTAACTTTATATTACTCAGACTTCTTCATGTTTCATTTAAGTCCCGTAAAACAGCTAAATGGTCTTTGATATGAAAGGCTTTTTCTTCTACCACTGAAGTGTGACTATCTAAGTCCTGGATATGCATTCTAGTACCGAACAATAGTTCGTAGGGAGTGAGACCTTTTAGAGAATTTCTTGGCAGATTGTTAAGATTACGTTGGACACTTGTTAAATGTTTGACCCACCCATCACCCGAACCTAATACCCTCGCCGTTATAGATTGCTTATTGTCCCGTTTTTTTCTTTCCACTACCGCATTTCCCTCAGGATGGAATGGAGAAGAGTACCGCAATGCAATGCCCATGCTGGCCATGGCCTCCTTGTAAGCCCTAGAGCTAAACGCAGGACCCTGGTCAGAATGTAGCATGCCAATTGCGTATGTGCTGATAAAGACTCGCAAATCTTTTATAACAGTTCTGGAGTCAGCCGAGTGATGGGGCCACATCCAAATGAATCTCGTGCAGAAATCCATTGCGACCATGATATATTTATAGTTGCCATCCCTTTGTAAGGGACCACAGTGGTCCAAGTAAACACACGCTAATGGTTTATCTGAGATTAGAAGGGGCGTCTTTGCTGGTCGTTTCACTGTTGATACTTTCATTCTTTGGCATATTTCACATTCTAGAACATAGTTCCTAGTTTGTTTTCTCATGCGCAGCCACCAATATCTCTGTTTTAATAACGATATTGTGGCTGAAACACCAGCGTGTGCAGAATCGACCCCTTTGTGTGCCGCTAAACTTAGTCCTAATCTGTGTTCCATGTTTGGAATTGCCTTATCCCCCACTCCAGGGATTCGAGCAAAAGGAACATTATTCGCATCAGTTATGTATGAGTACTTTACTGGAAAGCCTTTCGGGAGTGTTTTTCTATAATTTTTTAATGAAGCACTGACAGCTTGCATTATGTCGCTGTCTATTTTTGTTTTTGACCAGGTGATAGCCGCTACGGAAGCCGTTTGCACAGCTGCCTTCGCGGCTTCATCAGTCAATGAATTCCCCGCAACATGAACGCCATCACGTTGATGACTCAGTGTATGGATCACGTGAGTCTTGTGTAGTTCTTTCTGTAAAAGAACTACTTGTTCCCAAAGCGTTTTATGCTTGATTGTGCCACCTTTTGCATCTTTGAAGCCGTTTTGAACCCAGTTCTGCAAGTATTCATTGTAAGACTGGACGCAGTAATATGAATCGCACACTATTAGTGTGGGGAATTCGCGATCGGTATTTTCAAGCGCCATCTTAAATGCTAGTAGTTCAGCTCGCTGAGCTGTACAATCTCCTAGAGATTGGGCTTTAGTGACGAGTGGTCTAAATTTTCCTTCGTGCCAACGACCTTTAACAATCGCCGCGCAGCACTGTAAGCTTGTTTACCCCCAACTGCGGGCTGTGCAGATCTGTCTGTATATATTATACAGCCGTAATGTTCCAGAGGCAGGATTTCGGTTGGCAGAGGACATTCATATTCATATTGGAGAAATTCTTGCGTTTTTAAATTAGGATCAAATTCGTATACTACGTCTGATGCAGCAAGAGAATTAACCCATTGTATCCATCTCGGATGTAAATGTAAATGTATTTCGATTTATATAGCGCACGAATCACCCAGGGGTCTCAAGGCGCTTGCTTAGGGAACCCGTCCTGGTATTCCCCTGTGAGATACCCCGGCAGGGTATTCACAAGGTGAAAGCCAGGCATCCCGCCGCGAGGGGCCGTAGTGGAGATTAAGCAAGCTATTGCCCAGAGTCGCAGAGTGTGACCCCGTGAGTCGAGTAGGCACCGGAGCGAGAATTGTCGAGTCCGTGGAATTTTTGAGCCCGAGACCCGCCGAGGCGGGGAATCGAACCCTGGTCCACGGCTGATCTCAGCTTCCGGGTCTGCCGCCTCTAACCACTGAGCCACGCTTCTCCACAATGTGGAGTGCTTTAGCATTTGGAATGCTTGCTCTTGTTACTGCTTCTAGAGCAGGTACTGGTGTAACAATTATTATTCGTTTCAGCTTGTGTGTACAAGTGTGATTTGTAAGCTATTGGTACTGTTTCTCCCTCATTAGAGGTTAGGTACGTAATTCCGCATCTTCCTGGGATGACTCGGATTACAAGGTTGCATACGTTTTCGCGAGTTTTAGCTAACATGTCTGTTTGCAATGATCTTAACATTTCTGTGTGTTTCTGAGTCCATAATTTAGAATGTATGTTCTTCCGAAATTCAGGAAACCTAGTATTGATTGTAAGTTCTTCAGCGTTTTAGGTGCTTGGAGTACAGCACACTTCTCTAAGAAGTTGTCTGCTAGGCTTTTGCCTTCACTTGATAATTCATATCCTAAAAATAGGACAGTTAGATGGGCAATTCGTGACTTTTTAAAGTTGAATTTGTAACCCTCAGCTGCAGACCCAAGTATTATGGTGTTCACTCTTTTCAAGTGTGTCTCCAGGTCATCATCTGTGAGATAGATGTCACCGACATAAGATAATGCCTCGTCATCATATATTTGTAGTAACTCTGTTACTCTTGCTGAGAATAATCCTGAGCTATTCTTGAATCCCTGTGGGAGTGTACAGAAGTGTTTTTGCGACCCCATTATTGAGAATGCGGTCAAATACCTGCTTTCAGGTGCAATGTTTTGACAAAAGAATCCATTAGAGATGTCTAATGTCATTTTATACTTTTTACGCACAATGTTATTCATTAGTGCTGCACTGTGTGAGTTTTGTACTGCAAATGTTTTGCAGCAGGAGTTTAGGTGTCTGTAGTCCAAAACTAGACGATATGAATCGTCTGGCTTGGAGACGGGAAACAAAGGATTGTTCATTTTTGAGGTGCATGTTTCAATCACCTCCTGATATTCAAGTTGATCTAAGATCTCCCTGACTTGCTTTTTAGCTTCTTGCTTAACTGGGTACTGCCTTTGTGCAGTGGGTTGATTTTTTACCTGGATTTTGTGAGGAGAAGAATCCTCATCCCATCCTACATGATTTTTATATAATGCAGGAGCTTGGGCAACTGCCCATTTTCTTGCAAATGTATATTTTTTATGAATTGGAATATGATTTGAGAAGGCAGGCATAATCATTTCTTCGCCATGAGGGTACTCCCTGACAAACTCTGGTGGCCAGTCTTTCTCAGCTAAAAGGATGTCATAGCCTTTCGAAAGGTTATCCCAAAAGAGACCCCTTACTTTCCTAGTCTTGTCCCCCTCTATACGTAATGTTATTTCGTATAATTTATGGGGTTTGCTAACTCTGGTGTCTGCAGTTTCCACTTGAATGTATTCATTCATGTCCACTGTCTCCAGAAGATTCATCAAGATCTTGCGAGCTATGGTCACTTCTGCTGCGCTGTCTAGCATTGTCTGGGCCTACTCTCCGTTTTTCAGTTGTGTCCTCAGTATCCTCGGCATGTTTTATTATTTTAATACTGGCTACCTTCTTTCTTGGAAATTGTAATTTTTTACTTTGATGAGCAGGTTCCTTGTCTTTGGACTTGACGTGCTCTTCCTTGTGTTCTGACCGCCCTCTTCTTTCCGATTTCTGTGAGGAAGTCTGAAAAGATCGAGCGGGACGTGTATCAATATCTTGATATCTATCAGGTTTTCTCAATTTATCCCTATCTCTAAGGTTGTATCTTTTCTCAGAGGGCTCCCTCTGGGGAGACTTGTGTCCTCGGTCTGGAGATCTTTCTCTCCATTGAGGAGACCTTCCTCTGGACTGGAATCTTTTCTCTCTGGGAGTGGATTGTTTATTACCATCCCAACTCTTTTTTTGAGTATTCAGATTATTTTTAATAAAAGTTTTTTCAGGATTTTCAAGTAGTTGGGGTTTTACTGGTTTCCCACCCAAACTATCTCTACCTAGTTCTTCGTAGGATTTTTCTATGATTCTGGCAAGTTCAAAAGGTTGTTCTGCTATATCTGTTTCTTTCAATTTCTGGCGGATCGCCACAGATGCTGCTTCTCCTTTTATGTTGGCTAATAATATAGCCAAGACCTGCTTGAAGTCTTTCAGTAATTTCATACCCAGAGTTAAAACAGGTTCTGGACCGTATTCATTTTGAATCTGTCTTAGTACGTCTGGTATAACCGCCATGGACGGAACACCATGTGTTTTTATGTAAATTGAATTAAAGACTGTGCCCCAAGTGTCACAGTCCTCCACATGTGGTGCGATCCCCATTGGAAGACAGATGGTCAGAATTCTGTGTTTCTCAGTAGGCGTAGTATCAGGAAATACTGCCTCTATTTGACTGATTTTTTGTGCTAACCAGAATGGAATTTGTTCCCGTTTCGCGGGTATTTTGCCAATGGCTGATTGTATATTCTGTGGTGTGATTTTATTTGTGTTCCCCTGGTGAGGGGTGGTCTGTGGAATTATTATTGCTGGTTGGACTTTTGAAGTACGCATGACATATTGGACCAATTGTCTATGTATTTTAATTAGCAATTTTAGCTGAGTTAAAAGTTCCTGGACTGACATTGTTTCAATGTCTGGATGTGGTGTGTAGCTGGCTAGAACCGGCCACGTCGCTCCTGGTCTACCTAGTGGACCATGCCTGCTGATGTGATTTTGATGTTTTAGTGCGCGATTAAACCAGAGCAGGTGCTTTTGGTAAGTTAGTGGGATTTCAACGTCCTCAAAAGGAGCGTATTCATCCGGAGGTTCCCCTATTTTGTAATAGTGGAATTCGTGTGTTACAGCGTGTGCTGCTGGTAAATTTATCCATGAATAGAATACCTCTGTCTGCCGATATTCATGGGCCTCTACCACGAATATGACTGTACCACCTCGTGATGATACTCCATTTACTATAAGTTTTTTAGTTATAGTTCTACTTACATTTACCGGAATGATATATGTATTCGGGTCATTTTCATTAAACCCTGTAACATCGAAACCCGGTTGATTCGCATCTACTGCAGCTTCACCGGTTTCATTGTTTTCTCCGTCAGTTGACATTGTGTTAATGAAAGTTTGCAGAGCAGGTTTCCAAGGAAGCAAAGATTAGGTGCACAATATTTTGGAACACTGTATCCTTCAACGTTGACTAAATCAAAAACTATACATACGAATCTCTTCCTACTAAGTTCCGCCGGATTTTAACCTTTTACCCACTCCAGACGTCTTTTGGAGTTATTACGGGAAAAAGGGGTCTGTGTGAAAAAGCACGACTGAGTTACTCTAATGTCTTGCGTTAGATTATCGCCTTACCAAACGTTGGGCGCCATGTAGTGTAGTTCCTATATTCCCAATAGGCTCTGCGCATTGGAAAAATATAAACAGCAGTGTAGACGTAGGACTGAGGTCGACTAGGTCTCTACTGACTATATTAGACTTAATTAGTTTTGCCAGTTAGCTCAGAGGTCACTAGAAACTTTCTCGAATGTTCAGGAAAGAGTTAACTCTCCAGATTTAGACAAGAAGAGATTAGCTTCTGTTAACCGCATAAACATGACAACTTTTCTCCCTCAGAATAAAGAGTGTATCTCTAGAGTCGTGTGAAAACAATAGACAGTTATTTCACTCAGTCAATCGTGCGTACTTAGTATCACCAGAGTGCAGAGAAATAGAGAGATGGGCGTTTTCAATAAAAGGTGTTATTTATTGAGCAGTCTTCTTTCTCATGCAAGAGAAATGAATTGCCACAATTGCAATACTTATCATAAAGTAAAGTGCCTACAGTAAAAGGAGTATTATGAAATAATACTGTAAAAGCATTGATATGGTTTCTTAGCCATATGATACTTTAAAATGGATAAAATATATACATACATAAAAACATTGACTAACGTACTCAACTGGTGCTTCTAATCTACGCCTACCCCGGTGTACCTGACCTAAGCCTAATACGTGGGAAGGAGTAAGTTATGTTATGTTAAAAATATTTATACCGCGCTCGGTCACCAAACGGTTTCATGGCGCTCAAAGACAATTGCGGGGGGAACAGTGCAGCGGAGTGACTCAGTAGGCTAGCTGGAAAAAGTGAGTCTTGAGTAATTTGCGGAAGCAGACATATTGAGGGCAGAGTCTAAGGGAAATAGGGAAGGAGTTCCACAAAGTGGGGGCCAGGAAAGAAAAACACAATCCTCCATGCTTTTTGCGTTTATACCTTGGGACCATCAGCAGGTTGTGGGAGATGGACCGGAGATCTCTAGAGGGGGTGTAACGCTGAAGACTGGATGTGATAAAAGCGGGAGCTTGATCTATAAGGGCCTTAAAGACAGTACAGCCGAGTTTGAACATGCAGCGATAGGCCACGGGGAGCCAATGCAGTCTCCTCAACAGAGGCGAGACATGTTGATGTTTGGGCTGAAGAAAGACAAGTCTTGCCGCCTGGTTTTGCACCAACTGCAACCGGTGAAGATGGTAGGCAGGTATTCCAACATAGAGGGAGTTGGCGTAGTCAATACGCGAGGTAACAAGAGCCATAATGACGAGGATGAGTGCCTCGGTGATGAGGAACCTATGAATTGTGCATATCCTGCGCAGATGGAAGAAACAGGATGATGTTACTGCATTATTTTGAGGCCTCATAGACAAGTCACTACATATGATTACGCCCAGGCTCATTACCGAATTGACAGGGCAGGGCGATGGCCCAAGGGAGGGGGGCCAGAAACTAGAATTCCAGGAGTTAGCTGGCCCACCCATCACCACCAACTTCGTCTTGTTAGGATTAAGCTTCAGCTGACTATAGTGCATCCACTCAGAGATCATAAGCATAGTGGATTGAAAGTTGGTACAGAAAGAGGGGGAGGAATCAACAGGAAAAATCAATTGTAAATCGTCCGCATAATTAAAAATAGTAACGGGGGAGTGACAGAGGGAAGCTATAAGAGGTTGCATATAAAGAGTAAACAAAAGTGGCGACAAAGCAGAGCCCTGAGGGACTCCACAAGATAAGGGGGAATAAGAGGCGGAATAAGTGGACAAGTGGACTGCCTGGGAACGCTGGTGCAGAAAGGATCTAATCCATGTAAGGGCCACGCCTTGGATACCCGCGTTATTGACACGGTCGATCAAGATGGCATGCTCGACCATGTCAAAAGCAGCCGACAGGTCCAGTAATACAAGAGCCTGGGCGATATTCTTGTCGGCGCCGCGCCTCAGCACATCCATCACGGCCAAAATAACAGCTTCGGTGGAGTGAGCTGGCCGGAAGCCAGCTTGCTGGTTATCCAAAAAGGAAGAGCCCTCGATGAATGCACTGAGACAATGAGTGACGTAGGTCTCCAAGATTTTCCCCAAGTAGGGAAGAAGGGAAATCGCTCGAAAGTTACTCATGACCGAAGGGTCGGCACCAGGCTTTTTTAGTATGGGAACTATGACCGCCTGTTTGAAAAGATCTGGGACCATGCCAGTAGCAAGCGATTTGTTGAGCAGTGACAAAGGGGGGTCAGGACAAGCCAAAAAGATTTCTTTAAGAATTTGCGGGGGCAGCAATCATTAGGGGAACCAGAGCTCACTGAATGTAGCAACAAAGTGAACTCGGTCAGGGAAATGGGAGGGAAAACATCCAGTCGACGGGGATTCATAGGGGGCAAAGGAGGGGGAGTGGGGGAGGAAGGAAAGGGGATGTTGTTTTTGATGGTGACAATTTTTTCAATAAAATACGAATTCAGGGAATCACAAAGAGCTTGAGTAGGTAGGGGTTGAACAGTAACCCGGTCCGGCAGGGAGAGCTCCTCAACTATAGAAAAGATGTCCTTAGCCTTGGAGGCTGAGTCCATAATTTTCTGAGAAAAGTAGGAGGTTTTGGCCAATAAGATAGATTTTTTATACTGTTTCAATAAATACACATACTCGATTTTTGATATATGGTCGTAATTACGCCTCCATCGGCGCTCAGCTTGGCGAAGGGACAATTTATCCGATTTCAATTGATCTGTGAACCAATGCTGAGCGTCATAGGGGACGTTTAGTTTTTATAATTTTTAACGGGGCTACTTTATCACTGGCGGATACCAGCCACTGCTCGAGAAGACAGGCCTGGTCCCTAGGGGCTGTAGAGGGCAAGATAGCATGGAATACTGCGAGATTGGCATGCTTCCAGTTACGGGCAGTAAAATTGGTGATGGGGATAGAGTGAACAGGCAAAATGAGGTTAATAGAAAATGAAATAAAAAAGTGATCGGACCAGGAGCAAGGATACACTGAGGGAGGAGAAATATCAAGGTTGGTCGTCCACACTTGGTCGAGAATGTGACCTTTGCTATGAGTAACTACAGTGATATGCTGACTGCAGTTCAAACCGAGTAGGAGATCGGTGAAATCCTCAGAGGGATTACTCTCACGGGGGTCGGTCGGCCAGTAATTAAAGTCGCCAATGATAAGAATTTTGGCGGAGTTAATGACTAGCCGGGAGACCAATTCGCCAAACTGTTGAGAGAAAAGGGGCATGCAGTCCGGAGGTCTGTAAACAAGGACACAAATAAAAGAAAGCCTAGGAGAGGAGAATTTAAGAGTGAGACGGTCAGTTTTGGCAAGAGTAAAGGTTTCAAGGGTAGTAAACTTATGCTGGGAGCGAATGATAGCTGCGACCCCCCCACCGGCTCTCCCGCCGGCCCTATTAGATTGTAAAATATAGTAGCCAGTGGGGATAGCGGCAAGGATATCCGGGGCAGAGTCTTCAGTTAGCCAAGTTTCGGAAAGAAGAAGGATATCTACTTTATCATCGTCCAACAACTGAAATATCTCAAGCTGGTGTTTCACCAGCTAACGAGTGTTAAGATAAACTACCACCAGAAATTGTGGCCCAGGGGACCCTACGCCAGGTGTGATAGTAGGAGAAACACCGTGTCTTATCAGGGCACTCGAATCAAAAGTACCTGGCACCAACTGCACGAGAGTGCAGGGGGCCAGAGTGTTGGAGGGCAAAAAGGTCGACGCGGGAATAGGAGGTCAGTTGGGCATGATGCATGGCCGCTGGGCGCCACCGGCCGCGGACGATAGCGGATGGGCGCAGACGGGCGTAACTTTGGCGCAACTTCGGCGCGAAGTCAGCGTGCCCGCTGCGCTCGTCCGCTGCGCTTCCGCCATGTCCCCATCTTAAATACCCCAAGGAGAGGAAACAGCTAGCACGCTAACTTGCGTGGAGAGTGTGGTGGCAGGAAGTGGTATGGGGCGTGTTGCTCGCAAAGAGACCCTCCGCTCGATCGGCACACAGCCGCGGCGGAACGGGGTCAAGAGCAGAAGTAGCAGCACATAAGTAGCGTTTAAATAATTTAAAAATTACATCAAGTGTCTAAAAATCACACCAAAGCAATAAACGTAATAAACAGAAACACGAAGGAGGCTAGCGCTATGTGAGCTACGAGCAGCCGAAATCGCCGCTATCGTCACAGGGAGCACACAGCCAACCCCTAGAAATAACCTAGAGCTTCAAAACAGCTAGCACGCTAACCTGCGTGGAGAGTGTGGCGGCAGGAAGTGGTGTGGGGCGTGTTGCTCGCAAAGAGACCCTCCGCTCGATCGGCACACAGCCGCGGCGGAACGGGGTAAAGAGCAGAAGTAGCAGCAAGTAAGTAGCGTTTAAACAATTTAAAAATTACATCAAGTGTCTTAAAATCACACCAAAGCAATAAACGTAATAAACAGAAACACGGAGGAGGCTAGCGCTATGTGAGCTACGAGCAGCCTGAATCACCGCTATCATCACAGGGAGCACAGAGCCAACCCCAAGAAATAACCTAGAGCTTCACAACAGCTAGCACGCTAACCTGCGTGGAGAGTGTGGCGACAGGAAGTGGTGTGGGGTGTGTTGCTCGCAAAGAGACCCTCTGCTCGATCGGCACACAGCCGCGGTGGAACGGGGTCAAGAGCAGAAGTAGCAGCAAGTACGTAGCGTTTAAACAATTTAAAAATTACATCAAGTGTCTTAAAATCACACCAAAGCAATAAACGTAATAAACAGAAACACGGAGGAGGCTAGCGCCATGTGAGCTACGAGCAGCCTGAATCGCCGCTATCGTAGCAGTTTAAGTTAAGTTGGGTTTTTGCCAAGGATCTGAATCAAGAATTCTCTTAAGGGTTTAGTCAGCTCCGTACCTTGGTAAAAGAATGTAGGAGGTCTTGTATCTCTCTCTCAGGACTCGATCTCCCAGCAACCCGCAAGGGTGGCTGGAAACACCGGAGCTGGATTTTCTCGGCTGGAGAAAAAGACAGCGTCTTTCTCAGTGCGTCAAAAGGAAGGGGCGGCTTCCTTCGGCTCCTCTCATCAGCTGGGCTTCCGGGCAAGTAGATAGCCGCTCTGCTCCAAACCACCGTGTGTTTGCTTAAGGCAACGTTGGTATATTTATACCTGAAAGGTGCCGGGTTTGACGTAAGGTTGGACATAAGACGTCACCAAGAACTAACAGTTCTTTCTGACTCCAGGAGTTCTTGTGCAAATCAAAACAAGAGCAGGGGGATTTCCCGGGCTGCTGGAGGCTTGGTTTGTTTAAAGAACGCGTTGTACTTTCTAGGAGTCTAGGGGAGTAGCCTTGCCGTTTTTGGACTGCATGGGCTATTACTAAATATAGATATGATTCTTATGCCTCTATAAGGATATTATTTATTATAGCCATATAAGGGCATAAATCGGGAATATCGAATTAGGGTCCTAGATAGAAACACAACACTTGGAATTAAATACTGAAAAATGCAATGAGTTTGTTTCCTTCAACTCCTTCGGGCAACCCATTTATACTAAGATTATTGCTTCTATCACTGTTTTCTAAATCTTTTCCTGCTTTTTTGAGGAGCAATTTTGTGCAGCATAAAGTCAATTTTCTATGTGTAATCCTGTATATCACTCACGCATTATTCTACTTTAGCTACTTTCTTGTTCATATGAGACCATTTATCATCTAAGATTTCGAACCTTTTGTTAGTTTTTACTATGCATGGCGTTACAACCCCGATTTCTTCAAGTAAAATTTCCATGGATACAAAATGAGTAGATTTGATGTGTGATGTAGGGTCCTTCTTTGATTTTTTGAAGTAGAATTAGTAGATTACATAGTGGCTTTACCAGATGGAGATGGTCTAGAGATACCTGAAATTAGAGATTAGAGATTCCAGTTTGCACTTTGTATGGTCATCCATAATGTCAAACTATGAGGGAGAATACAAATAGTCTTATACAGGGCATACGATGCTCAGAAACAGCCAGTCTCTTATACCATTGAAGCAGCGAGTCTTAGTCAATTTAAGACTTCAACTTCATGTCATCAGTTTGTCATCAGTTACCGCATCTGCGAGGAGAAGGAAGCTGGATGACCACAGAGACTCAACAGTAGACAACGATTTTCATTTGGGCCTAAGCAGGCTCTATGTTCACTTCTTTTTAAAAATAATATAAAGTATATCTGTGATGTGTGTTCCGAAAATGTTACAGTGCTTAGAAGGAGAATGTATTTTCCATGCCTATTGCCATTGTTACAATTTACTGTATTTCATTTATGCCTATAGTGGTGGTTCCCAATATGGATGTGAGGAGAATACGTGACAGTGTATGAATATGGCAGCATAGCTGAAATACATTGACTGTGGATGCCATTAAAAAGATATAATACATTCATAGATCAAACTCTGGTGATAGGGTTGGATTGGCCTTAAATGATTTCCTATTACAATAATGCAATGGCAGGGCCTCCCAAATTGTCTATTTTTAATGTTAATTTACTCTCACAGGAAACTTTGAGACAGATATTAACATCCATTTGTCAGTCATGGGGATGTGGCCAAGTTGGCAACCAAGATGGCTGCTTGGTATTGAAGCTCCGCCGAGCATCGTCCAAAAATCTAATTTGTCGGGCAACCACTGGCCATACCATGTGCATGGCACTAATATAAGCCTTTCCTTTCAGTGCAGAAAACAACATTTCATGCCACTGGCTCTGCTTTGGCCCCTGACTAGCACCAGCCGAGGAGATCTGCCCGCCGTGACCTGACACGGTATTCGGAGGCCCCACAGGATAAGTGCCTGTGGGTGATCCTAAGGGCGGGGCTGCAGTGTGGCCTGAGGTGGCAGCTGTTAGTTCAGCTGTCCCTGCACCTGGTGGTGTCAGACTCGATCACGCATCCTCGGGCTGGATCAGCCTGCCGGACAGTGGGGCTAAGGTGCATGTCCCACCCGTGGATCTCCTCCCGAGCTGCATCACCCAGGGGCTCCCTGCCGGGCCCTTTTCCTCAGCGTCCCTGTAAGACTTGCATTTACTCTGCTGGCAATGACTGGGGATACTAATTGCTGTGGCAGTGGGTGTGTTTGCTGCCACTTTGATGGCAGGGTGACGTGACCCAGCCTGCCTCTTTTACCCTGAACTAGAGTTCTACGTGCGGCGCTGTATGACGCTAATAAGTATGGGCCACTTTTCACTCAGCGAATGAGGCTGGGGCTGCCTGTTTTCATTGCTGGCCCCTGCGCGGCTCTAACCCTCCCGTCTGCCCTGGACTGGGGGCCATATTGGTCAGACCTTGGCCCTGGTGGATGGGCAGTCCACTTGTCATATCTACCTGTGCACTTTCTGCCTCTTGTATGCATCTTCTTGTGCTGGTGAGCAGTGCTTATTCCATTTTGTGCCATCTGGGAAGATGGGACTACTTGATCAGATCATGGCTGCTGCCTCATGAGGTTTGGAAACTCCTGCCCTTTTTGACAGTAACTCATTCACTGATACCTTTGTGGTTGAGAGCATGCATCGATTGCTTGGTCCACGTCTGCGCCCTGGGGCACAGCTGTGACAGATTATTGCCAGGATTCTGAATATCAGGGAACATGATACAGCTCTGCACCTGGCCCAAGTCAAGGGCCTGCTCCAGTATCAGGGTTTGGCAGTCTCCCTTTTTCCTGACTGTACTCCACTGGTGTGGGAAGCCTGTAGTAAATTCACAGAAAGTAAGCAATTTCTACAAAAGCGCAGGCTCAAATATGGAATGCTTTACACTGCATGTATTTGTGTTGAGTTGGATGGTCAGCAGTATGTTTTCAACACCCCTGCAGAGGCTGCACAGTTCTTCAAAAAACACTTACCAGGCGGATCCTCTCTTTGCGATGGCCTTGGCGCTTGCTCCCATGTGGACTCGACGCCCACTTCACCTGGTGCACTTGAGCACTAGTGGATCTGTTTTCATTTGCCACATAAAATGTTTGCCCTCAAGTTACTTTTTCATTGCACTGTTCTAGCCTAACAGATACTTGCCATTTGGCCATTCTTATTCCATTTCAGTTTCCCCATATTGACAACGTGCTTGATGATCAATATTGTTTATTGAAACTCTTATTGGCTTTGCTCCTCTGGGCGTTAGCACCTCCCCCAAGGTGTATACCACTATGTTTATATATTGTTTTTTTCAAGGTGTTTCAGGTTATCCAGCTTCTGTTTTTGCTGGGGTGAGTGGGAGGGAAGATTGTTTGTATTTTCTTTGTCTGGATTATTGAAGCCATTTCTCTTTTGTGGTACATGCCAAAGTTACAGAAAAAAATATACAGGGGAGCCCGAGTATGTGGATATAGGCAGAGACTCTCGGGACAATACTAGCAAAGGCCAACCCTCAGGAAAAGGGTGGAAGGTGTCAACTGCCAAAAGGACTGATTGGGATGAAACTACGTCTCTAGCTGATAAAAGGAAAGGTAAGTTCATCCAGGGAAAAACAAAACCAATAGTAGAGGTCCAGACCACAGTGTATGCACAAAGATACAAATGACTGTTTGTTTGAAAATAGGAACGTGATTCAAAGATATACAAGGAATTTTTATTATACTTATTAATCTTTTTTATTCTTTTTTATTTCTCATAGTTAAGTACAGAGCCAAAGGAAAAAATCATGAACCATATACAATAGTCATATAAATCAATGGAACACAAAATAATCAGATGCATAATCATAAGAATCTCCCACCCCACAGACAAAGGGGTCGGTTTTTACAGTGATCAACCAGATTTCCCCTACTCTTCCGGTCGCAGTCACCCTACTGGATGCTGAAATGGAATTCGACTATCTCGACTGGCCCTTTCTTCACGCCACTTTAGCAAAATTGGGCATCCCCAATGGCTTCTGTAATGTGATTTGTTTATTAGACCAGGATACCTTAGACTGTCTGCATCTCAATGGTGCACTCTCAGAGCCCTTTCACGAGGCACCTGACAGGGATGCCTGAAAGAGATGCCTACTCTCTCCCCATTTGTTTAGAATTGCCATGGACACTTTGATGTGTCACTTACAGGAACAGCATCTTCAGAGGGGCCTCAGAATCCCACGTGGAACACTATTGGCCTCCCTTTACACAGACGGCATACTGATGTTTGTGCGTGACCCTCCTATCAATTTGCCTCCACTGGTCCAAGAGATACAGTGGTTTGGTATCTTCTCCAGATTACACTTTAACTGGCGTAAACCTGAATATTTCCCACTTACCAATGCCACAATGACTTGTAACCCCCAATTGTTCCTACAGTGGTACACAGACTCTGCCAAGTACTTAGGTTTTCATATTCGAAGGGATCAGTAAGAGGTAATCGGTCGCAACTACGGTCCTTCCATTGACAAGCATAAGACGCAGGTGGAGCGATAGATCAGACTCCCTTGGGCATGGCTAGGGGAATAGCCATCATTAAAATGTGTTATCCTGTTTTCTTTACTTATTTTTAAATATTCCTATTGCCCTCAATAGAAGTTTTTTTGCTTCTCTGTATGGACTGCTATTCCGACTCATATGGGCTGGCCTTCGGCCTTGTATTCATTGGGCGATCCTCATACTTCCTTAGGAGTACAGTGGCTTCTGTGACCCGGACCTCAAACTTTATTATTCTATAGCCCAGGCACATTATACCTACTATTTGTTTCCCCTGGATCCCTGCATGCCGTTCCGTAAACCTGAAAGGGCACAACTACTGCATCTTCCATTGTCCACCATACTAACACAGGGTCTTAAACATGACCCCAATACAATACAAATACTTGCTAGTACTAGCTGGGCATGGTTTAGACTTTCGTGCTACCTAGGGGAAGATTCTCTATATTCCTCACATATTCCGCTACTTAACAACCCATGGCTCCTGCTTACTCTTGAACACCTGGTGCAGCATTCCCTTCTCTGATACGACTTACAGGTCTCAGGTGACCTGTTTAAAAGAAGATTTTATGTCCAGGCAATCATATTATCTGTAGCAAATTAGAATTTTTGTTGGAGCTCCCATTTCAGTATGCAGGGGACTGAAGACTATGTGGGTGCATCCTTGAGTGACAGCTACGGCCTCAAAGTTTATAAAGGACCCCTTTTCTTTGAGGTTTTGTAGATTCTTGATTTTTAATTAGATCCTAATTGGGTTTTGAAATTTCAATATCAATGCAAATCATAAAAATAGTCAAAACAACAATAAAGCACAGTGCAGATCTGCATGTCAAAACCCATACACAATGGTAGAGTAAAATGTAGAGGCCAAGGGCCATTCTTGACCTAGTCATAGATAGAATTGACTGCTTGTAGAGGGTTGGGCAGAAGGCCATGTACAGTGGCTTGATTTCATAAAAGGTGGACCTAGCCAGGGCTTAATTTGAGCCGGAGCTTGCCGGTGCTTAGCACCGGCACCTATTTATGAGGGCCGGGTCTACAGTCACGCTGCATTAAGTGCACCTGTCCTGCCGTCAGTAATTGATTTACGAGTTATGCGGGGCACTTGCACACACAGAAAGCGTGTGCTGTGCTACTGCTGTGGTGCCGTAAGGGCTGTGCTGCTGTCTGTCACTTAGTTTAAGTTACAGACGGTCCTACTGGTTGTGAGTTGACTCGATGCATGCAGTAAATTGGCAACACTGTCGGTGACGTGACTGACACTGACTCCTCCGATTCGATTCCCAATTGCCTCCTCCTCACTCTCTGGAATCTCTTCAAGACTTCCTGCCCCGGATCAGGCCCAGTGGGCAGGCACTGCGCACTGTAGTACTTGTTGTTGGGCAGGGTTTTGCTGCCCTGGGCTGGTCTTCTTCTGCGGAGGTTGGGGCTGTGCACTGCAGAGGCAGCGATGCGAGCGCAGATTATGCAAATGAATGCACGCGCATTTTCGCTGCCCGCCACAGCATACCCGCACCTCTCCTCACCAGCCATCGAGTATCCAGTTGTGGTGACTGTAATTACTACTCAACCAACGCATGCTGCCTTTTAAAGTAGCGGGAGCCGGGAGCTGCTTGGACGAAGGTTGAGGTTGGCGTTGGCTACTGCTGCAGTACATTATATCTCTGGACTGCTCAGCAGGTGAGGACGAGCGAGGCAGGGCCTGGTAGGCCGCAGGCGCTGTGACGGTGATTACTGGGTAGTTTTTTTTAATCATTGTCCTGATTGGTCTACCGGCATCTGGTCATGATGGCCTGGGGTAGGCCGGCAGCCGAATCATCATAATTTAAATAAATCAAGCTGCGCAGGTAAGGCAGGGCAGGGCCTGGTAGGCCGCAGGCACAGGATTTATGTTTTTTTTTCATCATAATTGTTGATTGGTGACTGGTTTGATCATGATGGTGAGAGAGCGCAAACTGACCTAAATGTATGAGTGCATCACACTTACCTGTAGTAAGCACAAATCATGAGGAGAAATGCCATGAGTGCTAATAGTATCTGCAATTATATTCTAAATGTATAGCTAATATAGAGATTTAAGTAGAAGTGGAACTAACACAGAAATGTGTGACACTATATGATTTTATTAGATGTGATTATTCCTGAATCCATGTCGTGTAGCTGTTAAAATGTAAGATGGTAGGTGGTTAAACGCAGAATGTGGTAGGCCTCAGGGCCAGAGCTGGAGGGAAAGGGAAGGTGTTTCTTTTCACGACACAGATTGTATTAATGTTTTGGTCATTGCATTAATGGGCCAGGATTTATAAAAATGTTTACTGAATAATAGAATAAGAGTATTAACATGCTTTAATTAATGAAGAAGTTGAATGCTATAATCATTATGAGAAATATTGTAGGCCTGAAATGTTTTAACGTTGGTTTACACGTACATGTCTGGGCCAAGAAATGTTGCAAGCCTTTTTTTTTTGGAAGTCTATGAGAGTTGGGTTCTTGGCTGCAGATGGCTGTCTGCAAGAGGAAAGGGGGAATCCAATTATAAATAATATGAATAGAGGTCTGTTCAGTAGACAGCCCAGACATGGAGGAGGGTTCCGGAATGTTTAAGGGGTATCAGCGGGCCGGAGAAGAGTCTGAGAAGCAAGGTCAACTCTAACGTATGAGGCCCAATACAAAGCATCATGGAAAAAGCCAGAAGCTACACCACGTGAGGGGCGTCTCGAAAGGGGCGTCTCAAATGTTGTTGACTGTTTTGTATTAGGGACAGCACCCCTGGGTGGAGTTAGAGCAGATACCTGAGGACCCTTTAGAGAGCGGATGGGTAGGCAGAGAGGGGTCATGACTGGAGAACTATAGGTTTTCACCAAGAGACTTAGAGTGAGTGACTTCCCTTGGGGGTCATTCACTGCTGACACCTTTGTTAGGTTGGGACTTGGTTAAGTAGGGATACCATCTAGAGCAGGGTAGGGACTGCCTAACCTGTGCGTTTTCCTCCAACTTAAATGAAGGAGAGATATGCGTCAATGCTGATAGCTTTATTATTCTTAGAACTTGTGTTAGTGATTTCCGTTGCTCGTCTGAGGGCTTTCCGAGAGCACATGTATGTAATTGGACCTGTGTACCTCGTGAATCTCATTCTGAGATGCCTGTATTTGCAGCTTATCATATCCTTACAATAAACTTTTGAAAGCTAGAAGTTGTTTGTGATCTTTGGGAGGAGAGTCCTTTATTGGGTGAACTAACTTGGAAATGGATGTACCTTCTACCTTAAAGACAGGCAACAAAGGTTCAGTCGACCAGATCGAGGTTTAGATCAATAGTGCTAAGGTATCGATCAAAATCTCGCCCTTCCAGTTGGTAGCTATAGAGGATGGTTGCCTTCTTGAGGACGGTAACCTAGGCCAGGTTAGCTTACCCCAAGGCCCCTAGAAATCGATGATCGGAAGAACAGCCCGCCGAAGAAGATCCGGATGACGTGAGACAGAAAAAGCAGCAGTATCGGTCGAGAGTGAGTATAAAGGGTTATGCGTGTTAGATTGCGGTGTTTTGTATTGTATCTATGTTGTAAGGTCTGGCGGAGTTGAATGTCTGTAGAGTGACTGTGGAACAGGTTGTGAGCGCGCGCAACCGGTGGAAATCTTAAGTTCAAGGAGAGCTTAAGTGGTTCGGGTGTATCGGACACCCAGAGTAATTGTCAACTAGTGTGAAGGGGGTCATGAGGTACCATTGATCACCCGAAAGACCGAGATAGGGGGAACGTAAGAGTGAGTGCGTGAGTAACGGACGCTGGTCGGAAGTTACTGTGTGTGTAAGCAACCTATCAGAGAGACGATAGACATTTCGTCAGTTGTGTTGACAATTACATATAGACTGTGGACGTACAGTCGAGAGAAGTGACCGCTTGGTCGGAAGTAGTCATTTTTCGGTGTATGAATGGGACGCATGCATAACCGGGAGACGAGTTGAGAAAGGAGGGGTGCTGCTGCGAAGCGGAGAAAAGTGACGTCAGAAAGTGTCGCGACGTGATTGGCCGGCCGGAGAAAGACCGCGCTGTGATAGGCCAGCTAGCAAAGACGTCAGACAGGGTCGCGACGTGATTGGCCGACCGGAGAAAGACCGCGCTGCGATAGGCCAAGTCAGCAAAGCCGCGACAGGATTGGTGGATTGTCATCAGGAAGTAAACAGAGTAGCGAGGCTGGATATTGTGCGCATAATTATGAAGTGTTTTAAATGGTTGAAAGCGGTGTTTAAAAAAGAGAAGCGGGGATCGTATGAAGGGGAAGAAGCCCCGCCGGAGGGTACGCCAGCTCGTTACATGGCAGTGAATGTTGGGTTGCATACGATCCTCTGGATATCAGAGTGGAGTAAGATTACGGAAGGAAATGAGGAACTGACGTTCCCGAAGTACGGGACGTTCAGATTAGAGGTGTTACATCGATTAAAATCAGTCATGACCTCAATGAGACCCTTGCCTAGACCGACCCAGTTTGAAGCCCTTGAAGCATGGATTAGGGCAGCGCATGAAAAGAATATGAACAGACGACAAGAAAGGGTGAAACGATCGGTAAGGGCAGTGCAGGATGCCAGGTGGGATGCGGATGCTAAAAGATGGAGAGTGCATAACTTGGAAGTAAATAAACTGTACCCAGTGTTAGAGGTGCCCGTAAATAAAAGCCCCCTAGAAGAAGATGATGAGAGCGAAACAGAGGACAGCTTGATAAACAGATTATTGACAGACAGGCCACCCCCGTATAATAGAGCAGGGGGAGAGGTCGAGCATACGGAAGGAGAAAAGGGGGGCAATGCAGGAGAGCATAGACCGCTTCCCAGTTCAGAGTGGGATCCTGAGGCAAAGAAAGAGTTGTCCCAGCCTAGTCAGGTGCAACAGGTGGTCGGTAGGTTTGTGGTGCAAAGAGCGCCGGAAACGAAGTGCGCCACATCCTACACATTACCAGATGCACTACAGGTGCCTGTTACCATAGGTCCTATAATATCGATATACGACCAAGAAAGAGCAAGAGGGGAAGAACGGGTACAGAAGGACAGAGAAAGAGCAGGGACGGCAAGGAGGAACGATACGATTAATTCCCCAAGTCAGATGCCGATACCAAAAGAATGGAGCACTCCGGTGCACCCAGTAGGGGACCCAGGAGGAGATCCTGGGGGCCCTAGATGGCCAGTGGATCTGAGGGGATCTGGACGAAAATCCTTTCAAGAGCTAAATGAGTACATGAAGCAGTGGGATGAGGCAGTGAAGGCTCAAAAGAACATCATAGCTGCGGAAGCTGAAAGGGAAAGTCAGGACAGCCGAGCTCGGACTCACTGCGGGGCTGGGGAGAGCAGCCCGGAGTGGGACTGTAGAGAGAGAGATAGTAGGGGAGTCACCCCTTGGGCCCGGAGTGGAGATAGAACAGACCTGGAAAACGGGGGCCCCGGGAGTGGAGGGGTGGCGCGCCCAATACTCAGTGAAGGGGAGAGGAGAGCACAAGAGTACAGAAACAGCTTTAAGTGTCCACACTGTGTGCCTGGCACCAGAGAACTGAATGGGAGTTGTGAGAGGTCGCACCATAGACCCTGTGATGACGGAAATGAGCGCAGCCCAGGGAATATGGGGAACCAGGAAGGATCGTATCGGATACTGAGCGATACGAGGCAAAGGGAGAGTAGCGACCAGAGGGAAAATAACAGAGAGGTGTACGGTGAGAGGAGAGAAGAAGAAGAGAGTGGGCAGAGCAAGAGTAGGGGTAACAGGCCCGTGTTCCATCACCTTCCAAGATCGGATGGCCGAGCATGGGACCTGGAGAGATGGGAGCAAGGGAGGGCACCCATTAACTCTCCCGAGCCCAAACGCAGAGCTCGAAGTTGGGATGGTAGGGAGACCAGTGAGCCCCCTTCGAAAGACATATTGCGAGCTGAGATAAAAGCTAAGAGACTTGATGTCGCCAGCTTAAGGTCAGACCTGGACGACATGGTAGATGGTACCCTGCCTTTAGAAAGAATGGAAATGTATGAGCAGGATGAAATACTGTATATGGCAAAGGACATCACTCGAAAGGCGAGAGCAGTCCATGAGAAGTTAGTCGAACTAGCAGGCAAATATATGGTGGATCTGTCAAGAACCAAAGCATTACAGGGTAACCACAGGCTACATTACACAGATCGAGACCTAGATGAGAGGAGAACGATTGGGCTGAAAACGCACATAAGGGAACTGATCGCTGGAATAAGGACATGGAGGGCACTAGATAAGTGGGAAGAGAGGTGGTCCAAGAAAGGGACCGGCAGGAGAAGCACGCTTGGTATGACACCAGGACTGCAGGGAATAGAAGCATACCCTTTGCGGGAAGTTGCAAATGGGAACTATGTGCATGTCCCTTGGAGTAGGGGAGATTTAGCTGCTTTTACCACCTCCTTCCCCAAATTGCGGGAAAACCCAGTGGAGTGGTACAAGCAAGTCGAGAGGTTTGTAAAAATCTCAAAGGTCCTATGGATAGATCTGAACACGCTGTTTGACATTGTAGTACCAGGAGATCTGTGGACAGCATGCAAGGTTAGCGCTGAGTGGCCCACAACGGAGCCAGAGAGAGATGCTAAGACTAATGGGCCGTCCGAAATTGGGATGGCAAAATTCGAGAGAGTGATGACTTTGCTGAAAGAGAAAGTGCCAATGCAAGACATAGATTGGGTCAGAATAGACCGAACCAGACAGGAACCCAAAGAGACAGTCCACGAATATTACGAGAGATTGCTGAAGGCGTTTAAACAGTATAGCGGCTTGGATGTAATGGATCCAAAGGACATAGGGCAATTTGTGTCCAAGTTCGTCCTGGGACTGAGACCGGATATTAGTTTAATGATTCAGCAACACTCGATTTGTTGGCAAAGTAAACCCCTAGACGAAATACTGAGATATGCCAGGTACTGCTGTGATGAGATAGACTCCAAGGCTAAGAAACTAAAAGAAAAGTTGATGGTGGTACAGATGCAGGCAGCAGGAAAGGGGGGACCGCAGCAACAGCAGCAAGGAACAGGTACAGGAGGAAAGAAGCAGTACAGTCAGAACAAGGGCAATGAGGAGAGTTCTACCTTTAGACCCAGAATAGACATAGCTGCCTTGAAGAAAACGACTAGGTGCCACCAGTGTAACGAGGTGGGGCATTGGAAACGCGAGTGTCCCTACAATGTAGAGATAGGAGAACAAGAGATAGAGGAGGAAGAGGTCCAGAGCGCACCTACAAGAGGGGTGACGCCATACCAAGGAAAGGTGCTCAAAGGGGGGGGGGCTCCTCCCCGAGCCCAGTTCCCGCAGCCTCCTCGAGTAGGGACTGTGGGTAAGACCTATAGACAAATGCCCCTGTTTGTGGAAGGTGAAGAGTGCTATTATGTGGACCCATTAACCGGACAGAGAGTGGAAAGAGAAGACTGCACCCTCGGGGCAGCCTTAGAGGTGGACCAGAGGGGACCCTATGTCGAAGCAGAAGTAGCAGGGTGCCCTACGACATTTCTGGTGGACACAGGAGCCACTAGGTCCACGATCAGATCAGCTGCAGTTCCAGACCTGCCCATGTCTGGAGAGACCATACAAGTGGTAGGGGTCGCAAATAGGAGAATAACCAGCCAATTGACAGAACCGGTACAGGTGAAAATAGGGAAGTATAGCGATGAGCACCAATTTGTGGTTTGCGATTCAAGCCCTGTGTGTCTGCTAGGGAGAGACCTGTTGTGTAAATTGAATTGTACAATATACTGTACACCTCAGGGAGTGGAGGTATTGACCAATGATGATGACGCAGACTTCAAAGTTGCAAACTCAAGAATATGCGTGGAGCTGTACCCTACTTTGACAGTAGATGAGCTCCCCTGGGACTTGAGCGAGACAGTGGCACCAGAAGTATGGGATTTCACTGGGGAAGAGATAGGTTTGGTCAAAGGGGTGGACCCAGTGAAAATTGTAGTGAAACCGCATGCTGAGTTCCCAAGAACACCCCAATATAAATTGACTCCAGAAACGATTGCAGGCATAAAACCCGTGATCGAGTCCATGATTAAACAGGGAATACTGAAAGAAATCGTGGGTAGTCCATGCAACTCCCCGATTATGGGTCTGCAGAAACCAAATGGGAAATTTCGGATAGTGCAGGACCTTCGAAAGATTAATAACATAGTCGTTTCGTGTTGTCCAGTGGTACCGAATCCATCAGTGATACTGTTTCAGATTCCATTCCAAGCAGAGTGGTTCACAGTGATCGACCTTTGTCAGGCTTTCTTTTCGATCCCTCTGGACGAAGAAAGCCATTTTCTTTTCGCATTTAAGCTGGAAAATCGCGTCCTAACATGGTGTCGTATCCCTCAGGGGTATACAGAGAGTCCATCGATCTTTAACCAGCTTTTGAAGAAAAATCTTGAAAGTCTAGTGCTGCCCCAGAAGTCAGTTCTGGTCCAGTACATAGACGACCTCCTCGTGGCGTCAGAAACAGAAGAAGCTTGCAGGGAGGACTCCATTGCTTTGTTAAATCACCTAGCTGCCAATGGGCACAAGGTGTCCCCGGGAAAATTGCAGTACTGCCTGACAGAAGTGCAGTACTTAGGACACAGAATAGAGAAAGGCAAACGAAAGGTGTCACCAGACAGGATAGAGGCGATCATGAAAATGAATGCGCCTAAGACACAGAGAGAGGTCAGGATGTTTCTAGGGATGGTGGGTTATTGCCGACAGTGGATCGCGAACTTTTCACTGAAAGCAAAACCCTTGCAAAAACTGACGCACAAGGAGGTGAGCGATCCGGTACCATGGGACAAAGACTGTTTGATGGCATTCTTACAGCTGCGAGAGGACCTGTGTCGTGCTCCGGCATTGGGAATGCCTGATTACAATAAACAATTTTTTCTTTACTGTTGTGAGAGAGAAGGTTGTGCGTTGTCTGTGTTAGTCCAAATCCATGGGAATGCCCGTAGACCAGTTGCTTATTTCTCGGCTACTTTAGACCCAGTAGCCGCAGCGTTGCCCGGATGTCTCAAATCCGTTGCTGCAACGGGTGTCAGCATTGAAAGATGTGAAAATATCGTCATGGGGCACCCGTTAGAGGTGTGCGTGCCCCATTCTGTTGAATTGTTGATGACCAGGACCAAAACACAGCATCTGACCAACAGCAGGCTCACGCGATATGAGCAAGTTATTCTTGCTGCAGAGAATGTGACCCTCAAGAGATGCTCTGTTTTGAACCCTGCCACCTTGATGCCACTTCCAAATGATATCGAGGATGATGATGAATGTACAGACCATGACTGCCTCGATGTGACTGAACTATGCACCAAACCCAGACCCGACATCGTAGATGAGCCACTGACCGACCCAGACGAAATTTTCTTTGTCGATGGCTCATGTGTAAGAGACGAAGTTGGGCAGTTGAGAGCAGCTTACGCTGTTTGTACAATTGCTGGAGTTGTGGAAGCTGGGTGCCTGGAAGGAGTACACTCCGCTCAGGTAGCCGAGATTATTGCCCTGACACGTGCTTGCTTAGCAAGCAATCAAATTCGAGTCACCATATACACCGACAGCCAATATGGTTATGGGGTAGTTCATGATTACGGGCAGTTATGGTCTCAAAGAGGGTTCATGACCTCTTCAGGCTCTCCCATTCGCAATGGAGAGTTTGTGCGCCTGTTGTTAGAGGCGTTGCAATGCCCAGCAGGTATCGCAGTTGTAAAGTGCACCGCACATACCAGAAATGAGGACTTTGTTTCAAAAGGCAATAGATATGCAGATGAAGTTGCGCGGTATTGCGCGGAGCAAGGGTACTCTTTCACAGAGGTGGAAGTGGGCGGAATAAATGTAAGAACTGAATTAGCCATGATATTGGAAACTGTTGATACTTGGGATGAACTGTCAAACATGCAAGAAAATGCTCCTGATATTGAAAAGGAAACATGGGAAAAGGCAGGATGTGTAATG
This sequence comes from Lissotriton helveticus, assembly GCF_964261635.1. Lineage (NCBI taxonomy): Eukaryota > Metazoa > Chordata > Amphibia > Caudata > Salamandridae > Lissotriton > Lissotriton helveticus. The sequence continues at coordinate 863,394,785 of NC_136072.1, read as the reverse complement.
GGTGAGTCCCATTTTTGGGTCTCAGCAGACGGCAGAGCAGTGTTGCCCAATGAGATGGTGAGTCCAATGGCCAGACTCATACATGGTCCCGTACACTTAGGGAGAGATGCTATGCTGAGAGTGTTTAGACAGACTTGGTACAATCCTAAGTTTAGAATAGCAGCAGAAGCAGTGTGCCAGCGTTGTGTGACCTGTCAGCAGCTGAACGTAGGAAAAAGAACACCAGTTACACTGAGTCACATAGGAAGGTCTGGAGGTCCATTCAACCGAATGCAGATAGATTTCATTGAAATGCCAAGGTGCAACCGCCTCCGCTATGTCCTGGTGGTTGTTTGTGTGTTCTCCAGATGGGTTGAGGCATACCCTACACGTAGGTGCGACACCCTCACCGTGGCCAAGTTACTGCTTAGGGAACTCATTCCGCGCTTCGGGGTGCCGGCCTTTTTGGAATCAGATAGGGGAACGCATTTTAACAGCGAGCTTGTGAAGATGATTTGTGTAGCGCTAAATATTGATCAGAAGTTGCATTGCAGTTACCGACCAGAAGCCTCAGGGATTGTGGAGCAGATCAATGGCACGATCAAGGCCAGGATAGCGAAAGTGTGCTCCTCAACGACCCTGAGTTGGCCTGACGCCCTGCCATTGGTCCTCATGAGCCTTCGTAGTACCCCAGACAGAAGAACAGGGTTGTCACCACATGAGGTGTTAATGGGGAGAGCAATGAGGCTGCCATCTGTCCCAACTGCTGCACTGTTAAATATCACAGATGATATGATCCTGGACTATTGTAAGGGGCTGTCTGACGCCATTCGTTCTGTGTCCCTTCAGGTGCAGGCTGCCGAGGTTCCATCGTGCCAGGGCCCGTGCCATGACCTGTATCCTGGGGACTGGGTCCTGGTGAAAAAACATGTGAGAAGAAGCTGTCTGGATGTTCGTTGGCGTGGGCCCTTCCAGATCATCCTGATCACGAACACAGCTGTGAAGGTGGGAGGCCTGCCCAATTGGATCCACGCGTCACATACGCGAAGGGTTCCAGCACCTCTGGAAGAAACAGCTCCTCTCTCGGATAGACGTCCAGCAGAGGACCGAGAAGCCATAGAGGGGGCTAGCCAAGCTGTAGAGGTGCCAGCGGAAGCAGGGGAAGAGTCTGACCAAGCTGAGGACGGTCAGTACAACAGCGAAACAGACGACGCTACAGAAGGAGAAAGTAGCTGGGAGTACGAGTCAGACACTGACCGGTCTGAGAGAGAGAGAGAACAGACAAGAAGGAGAAGGAGTAGAAGGGCACGTGGAGAAGCTAATTGGCCGCAAAGAAGGAGCTCTAGCCTGAGGTCAACTCCAGAAGTAACCCTTCCTCCGATATCAGAAGACTCAGATCCGGAAGAAGGTGCTCAGGGCGCTGAAGCACCAGACCGAAGAAGGTCAAGAAGAGTGCGTGTGCCTAACAGAAGATACTCCACACCTGAGTGGACATATCTGGCGACAAATGTCTGTGAAACCGGAGACAGGGAGGATCCGAGCGGTGGTGGTGTCCAGTTCTGAGCCCATTATCACCGTGGAAATACGACTGTTGGTACCCGGTGTCGAACAAGAAGGGTCACTAACATTCATGCTCCCCAGACCTCCCCGCCTCAGCAAGTTAAAACACATGTTTCTTTCAGAATTGCAATTCCCCGACTTTGGTACAACGATAACAGCACATGAAGAGCACAATCTTCGTTTGGAAATATTGAACTATGCTATTGAAGCTGCAAGCACAAACCTGATAGTAGACTGTTAAGGACTTTGTAAATAAAGCAACCAGAAAAAGAAGATTACCTAGCGCCCAGGAAGCAGAGAATATTAGGGAACTTCCCTTGAGTTGACGGAGAAGGGCTAGGGTTGTCTTTTTGAACTGTTAAAGGACTTTTGCGAAGAAGGTTGTCAGCTTCCAGTTGTGTGGATTCTAAAGACAAAAGGATTAAAAAGAGACTGTAAAGGAACGAGAGGAAAAGAACTTTTTGCTAAGATAAGAGAGAGCCATATTGTCTGACGAAATGGAGGCCGGCACCCCGAACCGCAGAGCTAAATGTATAATAGGTACACTAATAGTAGGAGTGATAATATTAATAGCTTTAGTGGTAACAATTTCTTATGTAAAGGGACATGAGGAAGAGGCAAAGGTAACTGATGTGAATCCTGTAGAAACGCTTACATCTACTGTTGCTGGTGAAAAAGGGGAAAACACTCAAGAGAAAGCGTTATTAGCTGCAGAAGCCCGCAGGTTACATGTAGATGAGTCCCAAGGAGACTTTAGGTCAAATGCTTATGCTAAACTCTTATATGAATACGTGGATGCCATGGAGGTTAAGGATTGCTATGTCTGCATGCAGTTGCCGGCGTCTGTAGATGAAGGAATTCGATATCATCACCTCCCGCTGACATATGGCATTACATGTAGCTTATTGCTTAGTATATTTTATGAGAGAGATAGTTTTGAATACTATTTCTCCAATTATGATTCAGTGTTGCCAGAAGTCCCAAATTATAAGCAGATGAACAAATGGGATTACTGGAAGAGTGAAGACAGATTGGCCAAGTTCTTCATTCCTTGGATTACCTTAGATACTTCACATGCCCGTAGAAATAACCTGACATGCAAGGTGTCAGAAGTCGAGAAGAAGTTCATAGGGCAGGTGGATGATCGTTACAGGAGACAAAAGATTTTGAAAAAATCAGGACAATGGAAAACAGATTGGACCGAGGAAGAGAAGGCACACAAGAGAAAGGGTAGTAGTGGTCCAATAGCTTTAGATAAAACGCAGAGAGGAAAGCTATGTCTTCACCGAGCCAAAACGTATTATGAAAATGTATACGTTGGAGAAGTCGACTGTGAACATGCTTTCAATATAGAGTACTATACTAAAGATTTCCTGAAGGGAATGCAAGTGATTCCAAATGTGTATTTTGTATGTGGAAGAAATGCCTACGTGAGACTACCTGACAACTGGTATGGATCATGTTACTTAGCAATTGTCTTCCCCAAAATATATCATGCACAAGACTTAGTGATCATTGAGGGCAAGACATCTTCGAGGGGAAGGAGAGATGTAGGAGATGCCGAAATGGTTGGAGATGTCTTCGGAGCTATGTTCCCTCTTTTAGGTCTAATCCTTAATGATGTTAAAATTAGACGGCTGGCAACAGTCGTCGACAGGTTGTCTGCCAGCACTGCTCAGTCCTTAATGCTGGTAGAAGGAGAGATGCAATCGATAAGGGCTATGGTTCTTCAGAACCGTCTTGCGTTAGATGTCCTACTAGCAAAAGAGGGCGGAGTCTGTAAGGCTTTGAAGGTCCAGGAATGTTGCACTTACATTCCAGACAATTCAAAACCCCTTGAGAAGGTTATTAGGAACATAACTGATATTCACAAGGAGATCGAAGACTTGAGTAGAGAAAATGTCTGGGAAAAGGTGGGCCACGGAATGAGTGCAGTTGGTGGGTGGATTTCCACCTTAGGCAAAAGCTTTGTGTGGTATATTCTAAAACCTGTCATCATAATATTGATCTGTGGGATCATATTGTGGGGATTGGTGAGGGTATTCAAATGGTACAGAGCAAGAAGGTCAGAAAGGGCCCAAAGAGAGCAGCTGCAGAGATTGGCTGCCATACAAGATAATCAGTATAGGAGTCTGAGGGCTCTGGAAGCGCAGAGGCAAGTTATGCTACCAATAACTGCAGTTTAAATGTTAGTGATGACCCCGAGAGGTCATCAAAGGGGGGAACTGAGAGAGCGCAAACTGACCTAAATGTATGAGTGCATCACACTTACCTGTAGTAAGCACAAATCATGAGGAGAAATGCCATGAGTGCTAATAGTATCTGCAATTATATTCTAAATGTATAGCTAATATAGAGATTTAAGTAGAAGTGGAACTAACACAGAAATGTGTGACACTATATGATTTTATTAGATGTGATTATTCCTGAATCCATGTCGTGTAGCTGTTAAAATGTAAGATGGTAGGTGGTTAAACGCAGAATGTGGTAGGCCTCAGGGCCAGAGCTGGAGGGAAAGGGAAGGTGTTTCTTTTCACGACACAGATTGTATTAATGTTTTGGTCATTGCATTAATGGGCCAGGATTTATAAAAATGTTTACTGAATAATAGAATAAGAGTATTAACATGCTTTAATTAATGAAGAAGTTGAATGCTATAATCATTATGAGAAATATTGTAGGCCTGAAATGTTTTAACGTTGGTTTACACGTACATGTCTGGGCCAAGAAATGTTGCAAGCCTTTTTTTTTTGGAAGTCTATGAGAGTTGGGTTCTTGGCTGCAGATGGCTGTCTGCAAGAGGAAAGGGGGAATCCAATTATAAATAATATGAATAGAGGTCTGTTCAGTAGACAGCCCAGACATGGAGGAGGGTTCCGGAATGTTTAAGGGGTATCAGCGGGCCGGAGAAGAGTCTGAGAAGCAAGGTCAACTCTAACGTATGAGGCCCAATACAAAGCATCATGGAAAAAGCCAGAAGCTACACCACGTGAGGGGCGTCTCGAAAGGGGCGTCTCAAATGTTGTTGACTGTTTTGTATTAGGGACAGCACCCCTGGGTGGAGTTAGAGCAGATACCTGAGGACCCTTTAGAGAGCGGATGGGTAGGCAGAGAGGGGTCATGACTGGAGAACTATAGGTTTTCACCAAGAGACTTAGAGTGAGTGACTTCCCTTGGGGGTCATTCACTGCTGACACCTTTGTTAGGTTGGGACTTGGTTAAGTAGGGATACCATCTAGAGCAGGGTAGGGACTGCCTAACCTGTGCGTTTTCCTCCAACTTAAATGAAGGAGAGATATGCGTCAATGCTGATAGCTTTATTATTCTTAGAACTTGTGTTAGTGATTTCCGTTGCTCGTCTGAGGGCTTTCCGAGAGCACATGTATGTAATTGGACCTGTGTACCTCGTGAATCTCATTCTGAGATGCCTGTATTTGCAGCTTATCATATCCTTACAATAAACTTTTGAAAGCTAGAAGTTGTTTGTGATCTTTGGGAGGAGAGTCCTTTATTGGGTGAACTAACTTGGAAATGGATGTACCTTCTACCTTAAAGACAGGCAACAAAGGTTCAGTCGACCAGATCGAGGTTTAGATCAATAGTGCTAAGGTATCGATCAAAATCTCGCCCTTCCAATGGCCTGGGATAGGCGGCGCAGGCCGGCGGCCAAATCATGAATTAAAAAATAAATAAAGCTGCGCAGGTGAGGGCTACTGGTTTACTTTTTTATTTTGATGGCCACGTCACTCTGATCATGAGGATGAGAGGTAGTTTTTGATCCCCTGGTTTGATCATCACGATCATGTTTTGTTGCCAACTTGCCAGTAGTGGGTGCACTGCAGTGGGCATGTAGGTACGTTGTGTACACACTTGTTCTGTTCTCTGCAGTAGGCTGTCAGGGGGCGAGTCTGATCTCCAAGGATACACTCCCTGGTGGTTTGAAACCAGCATCGAAACTGACGGTAGTCATAGAAAATAGGTGCAAACTCCATTGTCCTCTTCCAGTCTCTATATTGAGTTTTTCTACAATAAGATGTGAGCAGAGTTTGAGGAGGAACCCGAGGAAGCTTGCACTGACACCTCCTACCCTGTGCTCCTTACACAGGCCAACCCGATGACGTGTGGGCGCGAGACGAGTTACGAAGCCTTCCTTTTCATATATTTGCGCCAAGAAGCCCTACTAAACTCGTTCTTAAAGCAACCCGGCCTAGTGCGCACTGAATGAAGCCCGTTAGCTTCATGGGGGCCTGGAGAACTTCCAGGCACAAGCAGCAGTGTGCGGAGGGTGGGGGTGCGGTGGCCATTTGGTTGTCACAGCGAAGAGCAAACAAAAGGATGGAGCATTTAGAATGAACTTGAAACTTACGTTTGCTGCACTCAAATCCTGAAGGACAGAAAATATATACTCAGTCACTCACGCTCATCAGTGATTTGGAAGCTGGTAAAGGTTAGAGCCAGGCCTGAAAACAAAGACTACAACTCAAAGAGCCACAGCAGGCAAGTGATACCTTCAGCTCGTCTTGGACTTAACCAAACTGCACTTTGCATTCTGGGGCTAGTAGTTTTGTTTTTAGAATTAAAAGTAACGGAATTACACTCCTAGAATACACCTTGTATGGCGATATTATATTCAGTAACAAATAAAACACAGCAATGTAGCATTACGGATGTAATTTCTGATATTTACTAAATAGTATTTCAGGATTTACACAATTATTTTTTTTCTGACTCGGCTCATGCTTCGGCTCCCAGATCCCAGCTAGGTCGGCTCGGCTCTGGCTTGGCCCTCTACCCATAGATTCTTAGGTTTTCACACTGCTACTCAGACCCAATGTGAGCCTCCACAGGGTGCAAGTAAGACGAATGCTCGCTCTTGCTAGGGTACAGCGCCCTGTAGGGGGAGACCCACTGAGAGGCCGCTGTCGCAGAGAGATTTGACTGAGCTACTCATACATGCTGGACAGACTTTCTGCCTAGGTCTCCCGCGTGCGACCTCTTATTGGGTGAACCACCGCTTGACAACAAAGAGAACCTAAATACAAAGGATACACCCGGACATCCTACGCTGTGGCATAGTGGCATACACAGCTTCCAATCACTCAAAGAATGGATCTCTGGCATCTCTTGATAACCCAACACCAAGAGGCGACTGAGTCTTAACTATATAACATCAATGTGTTCATTCAATCACTCACTCAACTATTTGTTTATTCAAACTTTTATTCATTAAATCCTTCTTGTGTCTGCATTGCATTTTAATGGCTCTGACATACCCTCATTTCACGAGGCCGGCTCCTGGAAGGCATTGATCCAGGGTGAGGATGGTAAGGGCCAGGCAGGATAGGAAGCGTTCTGAAGAAAGGTGTACTCCAAAGAGCAGTCATGGGGACTTTCATTCTTCGCATGCACACCCTACTTGGTTCTAGCTTTACCCCCGCTAAGTCAGCGAAAACAGGCCCTCAAAAATGTGTTTACCAAGTTTTATTTCATTTCCCCACTCAAAGACATCTTATGCTTCACTGCACTATCTTAAGATGCTGCATCTCTTCCTGGCAGGTGACATGTTGCAGAGGGGTTGCTGCAGAGTCCATGAATGAAATCAAGGAGGCTGGCATGTAGGGAGACTGAAATAATCAAATCCTTTTGTTAACGTTTGGAGGTTATCAGCTAAGCTAGACCTTCTGATTAGACTTGTAGCTGACGTAAAACCTAGCTATGGTAACACACAGTACAGGAGTGCCAGGCTGATGCAAGCACCACACAAGCATTGTCCCGCTCCACGCCCAGCTCGCCACACTGATTCAGTGTCACTGTGTTACTATCCGGGTATCTCACAGGCTTTGAGTTTGTTCTGTAACTGGTGGATGTGAGGGAAGTTTACTTTTCTGCTGCTTGTCTTTTTACTAAAGTACAATGGTCGTTTGACTGTCATTGTTTGGGGCTTCAGCTGCTGCTCTGTGCATGTGAGCAATATCTGCACTTCTGCTGCTGGGCATGCTGTGCCTGGTCTCTCTATGTGATGGAAGCTTGAATTGCTGCTGTACATGCTGTGCCTGGTCTCTCTATGTGATGGAAGCTTGCATTGCTGCTGCACATGCTGTGCCTGGTCTCTCTATGTGATCAAAGCTTGCACTGCTGCAGCAGGGTATGCTGTGAATGGTCTCTCTATGTGATGGAAGCTTGCATTGCTGCTGCACATGCTGTGCCTGGTCTCTCTATGTGATGAAAGCTTGCACTGCTGCAGCAGGGTATGCTGTGCCTGGTCTCTCTTTGTGATGAAAGCTCACACTGCTGCTGCACATGCTGTGCCTGGTCTCTCTATGTGATGGAAGCTTACACTGCTGCTGCACATGCTGTGCCTGGTCTCTCTATGTGATGGAAGTTTGCACTGCTGCAGCAGGGTATCCTGTGCCTCGTCTCTCTTTGTGATGAAAGCTCACACTGCTGCTGCACATGCTGTGCCTGGTCTCTCTATGTGATGGAAGCTTGCACTGCTGCAGCCGGGTATGCTGTGCCTGGTCTCTCTTTGTGATGAAAGCTCACACTGCTGCTGCACATGCTGTGCCTGGTCTCTCTATGTGATGGGAGCTTGCACTGCTGCAGCCGGGTATGCTGTGCCTGGTCTCTCTTTGTGATGAAAGCTCACACTGCTGCTGCACATGCTGTGCCTGGTCTCTATATGTGATGGAAGCTTGCACTGCTGCAGCAGGGTATGCTGTGCCTGGTCTCTCTTTGTGATGAAAGCTCACACTGCTGCTGCACATGCTGTGCCTGGTCTCTCTATGTGATGGAAGCTTACACTGCTGCTGCACATGCTGTGCCTGGTCTCTCTATGTGATGGAAGCTTGCACTGCTGCAGCAGGGTATGCTGTGCCTGGTCCCTCTTTGTGATGAAAGCTCACACTGCTGCTGCACATGCTGTGCCTGGTCTCTCTATGTGATGGAAGCTTGCACTGCTGCTGCACATGCTGTGCCTGGTCTCTCTATGTGATGGAAGCTTGCACTGCTGCAGCAGGGTATGCTGTGAATGGTCTCTCTATGTGATGGAAGCTCACACTGCTGCTGCACATGCTGTGCCTGGTCTCTCTATGTGATGGAAGCGTGCACTGCTGCAACAGGGTATACTGTGCCTGGTCTCTCTTTGTGATGGAAGCTCACACTGCTGCTGCACATGCTGTGCCTGGTCTCTCTATGTGATGAAAGCTTGCACTGCTGCAGCAGGGTATGCCGTGCCTGGTCTCTCTATGTGATGGAAGCTTACACTGCTGCTGCACATACTGTGCCTGGTCTCTCTATGTGATGGAAGCTTGCACTGCTGCAACAGGGTATGCTGTGCCTGGTCTCTCTTTGTGATGGAAGTTTGCACTGCTGCTGCACATGCTGTGCCTGGTCTCTCTATGTGATGGAAGCTTGCACTGCTGCAGCAGGGTATGCTGGGCCTGGTCTCTCTATGTGAGGAGGGATTGCACTGCTGCGGCAGGGTATGCTGGGCCTAGTCTCTCTATGCGATGAGGGCTTGCACTGCTGCTGCACATGCTGGGCCTGGTCTCTCTATGTGATGAGGGCTTGCACTGCTGCTGCACATGCTGTGCCTTGTGAGTCCCAACTAGTCAGCAGTGACAGTTGGGGATGTGGTTGGGGCAACTAGAGTAAGTGGGTGGAGCCACAGGTGTAAGTGGGTGGAGGCGGAGCTGGGGGAAGTGGGTGTGGCCTCCCCCCAAAATTTGAGCACCTGCACTTCATATTTTACAAATTAAGCACTGGACCTAGCATATCCTCAAAAACACCAATTCAATGAAAACATGTGTTAATGGGAAGTTATGTTTTCTTCTGCTCACGGCATCATAATGTGTATTTTAAAATAATCTTTGCAAATCAAAGTTATGAAAAGTCACAACTCCTGAAACTGACCAGTTATTGATAGTTATGAAAATCATAAATTGTGTCACCACCATACTATGGAAACCATAATTTTCCCAAATACACTGCTTACATCTTATCTTATCTTATCAATGACTTGTAAAGCGCTCGTACACCGGTTGGTTTCATAGCGCTGAGGAAACTGTGGGGTTGCCAGTCCAGAGCAGATCATTCATAAGCCTGTGTGAATAACCAGGTTTTGAGAGATTTTCTGAAGTGGAGTAGGTTGGTGCTGAGGCTGATTTCCAGAGGGATGGAGTTCCACAAGCATGGGGCCAGGGTTGCAAACCTGCAACCCCCTTGGCGTTTCAGTTTGAAGGTGGGTACCGTCAGAAGGTGGAGTTGGGCTAAACAGAGATTTCAAGTGGGGGTTTAGCAAGAGATGAGGTGGTCAATGAATTTGGGGCTGCGACCGTTTAGGGATTTGAACACCAGGCAGCCGACTTTGAAGGCGCAGCGCTGGGGCACGGGAAGCTAGTGCAGCTTCCTGAGGAGGGTGGAAGCGTGTTGCCATCTGGGCTGTTTGTGAATTAGTTGGGGCGCTTGGTTCTGTACCAGCTAAAGTCTCTTAGTGAGGACGAGTGGAAGTCCCAGGTATGTGACTTTTGCATAGTCTAGATGACACAGGACCAAGGCTAGCACCTCCTGTACCAGTGAGCGTGGGACAGTAGCCTACTTATCTTTCTGATTTTACGTAGCGGAGACCACCGTGCCAATGTTTGTTTTTAGGGACAGGTCGTTACCTATGGTGACCCTAGGCTTTTTACTAAGATGGAGGGGGTGGGGGAACCCAAGTCGCTTGCCCAATATTGTGGGCCCCACTGATTGCGACCTCCACCCCCCATCAGAATTAGTTCTGTTTTGCTAGGGTTGAGTTTTTAATGGTTGTGGTTCATCCATTGCTTGATGAATGTCATGGTAGATTGAAAGTCAGATATTGATTCAGGGGAGTTGTCGATTGAGAAAATAAGTTGGAGGTCATCTGCATAGCTGAAGGAGGTCACTTTCCAGTCTTTCACAGATCTTATCAATGGACGAAGGTAGACAGTGTTTTACAGTAGGTTTAACAGTGTGGTGACATCTGCATTTTTCCAGTTTGCCGGGAAGGTGTCTATGCTTTCGGTGGAGTTGGTAATTGTGGTGAGAGCAGGGGAGATGAAGCTGCTTCCTAGGTTGTAGATGAAGTAGGGAAAGAGAACAGAGGAGGCTGCTGAGAGGATGTTTTTGTGGTGTCTATGTTCGATAGGGCTTTCCAATGGTTGTTTGTCTATTTGGTGGCTGTGGTTGGGTCCTGCTGATCCAGGAGGTTTGGGTTGGTGGGCTGAGGGTTGAATTTGTTGTAGATCATGGAGATCTTTTTGTCGTAAATTTTGAGAGGGTGTAACAGAATTTGGTATGGGGTGATATCACTGTTCACTGATGCAAGACTGGAGAACTCCTTGACTATGGCAAAGAGTTATTTGCAGTTGTTAGTGCTGGCTTCTAATCTGAGGGCAAGGGCTCTTTCTTTGCATCTAGTAGTTGTTTGAGGTAGATGATGAAGGCGGCTCTGTACATGAGTCTTGCGGTGATGTTGTTGTTTAAGTTTCTATTTTAATTTGATTGTTTCCAGCAGTGTTTGTTATTCCAGAGGTCGTTCATGTACCAATTTGGATGTTTGCTGTGGTCTTGTTGGTGTTGATACGGGGAAGGGAGAGATGTGGTCATCGAGGCTGGTAATCCAGTCATTGAATATTTTACTGTCGCCATCAGGGTAGTTTTGTGATAGTGTGCAGTTCTTTTTTGGGAGGGTGACTTGGTGCGCAGGTATCCTGAAGGGGATGATGAAGTGGTGTCACCATGTGAGTGGTGTTATGTGGGTGGTGGTGATCGTGTTGTTGGAGGGGAAGATTTTGTTGATGGCATAGCAGGCTGTGTCAGAAGGTAATTGGAGTAGCAGGGTGAGTCGGTGGTTGATGAGGCTTTTGAGGAGGGCCTTGGAGTTGGGGTTTGTGTTGTCTTCCAGCTAGCAGTTGATGTCTCCAGGAGAGGATGCAGTTGCTTGATCTGATGGAGAGGGGAGTGATGAAGTCCACAATGTGGTTGCAGAATTCCACTCAGGGGCACATTGGATGACAGACAATTGTGCTCTTTGGGGTGGTGTTGGTGCCCGTTTGCATTTTGAAACATGGGTTTTCCATGAGGTTGGTGTCTGAGCCTGTGGAGGTGGTGCAGTCGATCATGTTTGTTTTTGTGGATCATTGCAAGTCCTGTGCCTGGTTTGTGGGTATGGTCTCGCTGTATGTTTTTGTAGGCAGGACGGATTATGTTAGTAATGTCTGAGTTGGGTGCTGGGTTTAGCCAAGTTTCAGTCTGGGAGAGAAGGTCGGGGTGGGTTGCTGATTAGGAGGTTCCCGATTTCTGTGGAGTGTTTCCCCCATGAGCATACATTAAGAAGCATAGGGGACAGATAGTGTAGGGTGGTGGTGATGTCGAGCATTGGTTGTTTGGTGGATTGTGTTGGTTGTTTGGTGGAAGTCGAGTTAGCGCATGAGGGGTTGCTACTGAAATTGAAGTGGGTGCAGGTGAAAAATCATACTGTGGTACAAGGAGAGGCTCGGCAGCAACGTGAAGGCCGGTGTGTGGTGTAGAGCCCTTGGAGGATTGTAGCTGAGCAGAGGCAGCGTTTATTGGCTCCTGTGTCTGCAGCTGCTGTGATTGTGGTATTTCATTAAATGGTATGGGGTCAGAGTTCCTGGCTCTGGGCATTGTCAAAGGCATGGATGAGCAGCACCAGTCGCAAAGTAGCCTTCATAAAGTAGATTCTGAGGTGGGAGGGGCTTTGGTGGAGGTGGGAAATCTGGCGTTGATAGTGAAACTAGACAGCATCAAGCTGCAAAGATTGAGAGAAAGGCAGACAGATGTTTTTGCTGGCAATATGAGCAGTCATCTTGCAAGCAGGAGACCAGGTGCCTTCTCAATGCAGTCACATTTGGAAACATCTGTTCTTCTTTGAGACAATATGAACCACTTACATTTGAAAAATGTAGCTTTCACTGGTTCTGTTAGTAGATCAAGCCTTCAATGTTTGGAATGGAAATCAAGTTGTGAAGTCAGAACACTACATTCATCAATGCATGGAAACAATCTGTTGAAAACAGCATACTCCATACTAAAAGCTTTCACATAAACCTTTTAAAATAGCATTCCATAAATCGCATAGCTCGGGGCTAAAAGGAATTGTAGACTGATGCAATATTTTTGACTGAGCAAATAACCATTTATGTATATTATTTGGAGAGTGGTTCTCCAGAAAGTGTTCCGAATTCAGTGGTCCACAAGGTTAAATTAAAGAAATGTGAAGATTCATTGTTGGCGGAAAAACCTGATACTCATTTGACACCATATTCCATAAACGTGAACATGGCCAAGGTTTGAACATTTTAGTTGAACATTAGGTTATCCTTAAAACAGATCAAGCTATTGGAAGGGAGATTTCAGACAAATCTCTTACATTCTAAAGGGCTGATTCACTGAAAGATAATTTAGTAGTAGTCATCTAGTTGTGATAAACCACACCACTTGCTTAAAAGAGAAGCCAGGTTTTTAGGAGATCTCACAGTTTAAAAGCATATAAATATGGCATTAATTGTGAATCATATGTAACTCCTTTCTCTACTTCCCCCACCACTCCAAAATGACTAGAAATATGGGAATTGCACAAATAATTATGCCATGCATGTCCAAACCTGGCCCTGCTCAGGCAAAAAAAAAAAAAATCAAGTGCACAAAAGGAGTGCTGGACATCTTAGGGCAATACACCATTCAGATGGTAATTAGACTGCACCCCTAACATTTTCAAAAATGTTATGAGGATAGGGACGATTTATTACCATATTTTGCAATTGGTTATATTATTAGGAATATCCTATCAGTTTACAGGTATTAAGGCCTTGTTACATATTTGAAGATAGTTTATCTCAAATTTCAAACATTCAGGAGAAGATGCTTCATTCCTCAGGCAGTCGGGCAGCATTGTGTACAGTGTAGGTGTAATCCCCCTACTTAGATCGCACTGGCATTTTGTAGTTGCCTGCATGTTATATTGTAAGGTGTTTTACCAGCCCTGCTTAGCCAGTGCCTGTGCTCTGACTCATTGGAATGTTGGAGTCTGATTATGCCTCGGAATGTTGGGACTGAGAGGGGCAGAGTGACAGTTTGTCATGGGCTGAGCAGCTGACTGGCTGCTCCTGGTGGGGTTCTGATTTACTACATAACTACATGATGTCCTGAACCTTACTACTTGTTATCTTCATGGAATAAAGCATCTTGAAATACGGTGTGCTTCCACATCCTGTTGTCCCTCTTGAAATACTACCTTCCTGAGTGGACCTTCTTCACTACACATTTCTATAATTGCAATCACCCAGAGGGTGTTCCACAAGCTGCATGAAGCATCCTGTGACAGGGTAGGAGGCTGGAGTGCGGGGGTGTGAATAAGACTTATAAACTGTTCTTTCCAAGATGTTGGTCTGCCCCACGAATTTTATCTGAAGTTACACCAAAATGCAGTAAAATAATTTTGTATGGTCTAGTTTCTGTTTGAATCATATATAAGGAGGCATTTCCAAGTGATTGATGTATTATAACAGATTGTACCCCTATATTTTGTCACATTTTCACCACTATTTCTGTTCCTGGTTTTTGTTTCTTGCAGTTGGATGTTCTACTGGATATTTCAGGCTATTCTTGATTTTTCTGTTCTTCCCCTCCCCCTCCTCCCGTTTACTTCCTCTCAGAGACTTGATCCCCCCCTTCGCATAACACCCCTTACTATGGCGCCTGACTCGCCAACCCCCCCACCCAATCCCTACCTACACACCTGAAACCCCATAGCCTGAACTCATTCACTATTAACTTCCCCCCACATCTCTCTGCTAAAATGAGACATAGCTTTAGACAAAAACTAAACCGACAACACAGAGAAACCCTATTCACAGACATCTACCACTCCTCCTCCAAAGGTCTGATTAAGATGGACCTTATTTTCTACACGGAGAGGCCAGAAGATTGGATCTCCAGGCACAGAACGCATCTCCACATAGCCAAAACCACATCCGCACTGCACAGCTGCAAAGTAACATCCCTGCTCCCAAATAGCGCGTCTAGAAGTGGGACCACATCCGTGACCATCTACAGTGACGGCACTGTCCTCATTCAGGCAAGCAACGAGAACGTTGAAACTTTCGACTCCCTCTTCCACTCACTTTGATCCGCTCTCCCCCTCCTGCCTCGCCCTCCTCAATCCAACTCCCGCCTACCACTACACCCAACCCTGAAGCTTTAGACTCCCTCGTCCCCCAACTCCGATCTGCTCTCCCCCACCTGCCTCGCACCACCTCAACCCTACTCCCACCTACAGTTTCTCAGCAGCAAAAAGAAACTCAATCCACATAACCACATTCCCCCACCGAACAGCTCCCCCGAGTCTTCACCCAACACAATGTCCCTACCAAACATGCGCCACAGCTCCCTAAGGATAACACATCCTTACCCTCCTACCGGTTACACTCATAGCAAACTCAAGAAGGTGCCCCACAGACAGTGACCTGTAATCTCACTAGATCCCTCACAGACCTCCCTCCTAGGATCTTAAAAATAGACGACCTGTCATACACAATAAATAAGAGACAACACTGCTTCAACCCGACCTATACCTCACAAGGTGAATCCCCCCAAGGTACCTTCAACCCCTCCCTCGACTCAATGGCGCAGCGACTCGCGTCACTTGAAAACCAAATAGACTCGATCTCCCGGGGTCTAACCAAAATCCTCTCTAAACTAGGTAAAGCTAGCAGATACCACCAATCTCCTCCTTGGGTTCCCCCCACTGCCAACACCAACCACCAGAAGAGCCCCTCTCGGCCCTCAGAAACCCCTCACCCTCAGAGACCCCCAAGAAGGGGCTCGAACCCTGGCCTCAAATAGCCTTAACCTCAAGACCCAACAGAACAGAAGCAGCCATGTCCGACACGGAAGCAGCCATTCTAGCCTCTTAATATGATACACCACCCTCCGACTCCCCAAAATCCAAAATCCAAGTGATCACAGGTCTCCAAAAATACCTCCCCTACACAAAACCCCCGAGACCTCCCGTCCTGACCACCATACCTAGGGCGCCCAAGGAAAAGATCGCCAGCAACAAAGAGCCTTTCACGCATGACATCGGCATTGCCTTTCTCATGGACACCTGGCTCAATAAGCTATCCCCACCATGCCTAGACATGCTTGTTCCCCCGGGCTTCTCCCTCATCAATTAAGACAGAAAAGGCCAGCAAGGAGGAGGGGTAGCTATCATCCATAAAGCCAACATGGCCATCACTGAAATAAACTCATTCGACTACAACAAATTTGAATGTCTCTCAACCAACATCAAGACCAAAGATAATGGCTCCTTACTTTGTCATGAGACCAACAACCTGCTAATCCAATCGCTGTCCAGTCTCCTCTGTGACAACAATTTAACCCAGTACTGCACAGAGGAGACACACTACAAAAGAGCCATCCTCGATGCCATAATCACGCAAAGAAACAAAATCACTATCAATCACATACTCCCCGTTGACTGGTCAGACCACCACATGATCTTATTCCACATAAACCAACTTACTCTCTCTCAACCCCCACTGCAAGACCCCCCCAAATGGTTGAGAAACCTCTCCCAGGTTACCAAGGGAGTCCTACAAGAAGAGATAAGCTCACTTCTCCCAGACAACACTGAGCACCTCTCTACTGATTGTTACAATGCCAAGCTAGTATCCTTGCTTGACAAAATAGCACCCCTAAAACTCAAAAAGAGTAGTGCCATCCCATCCAGATCATGGTTCAACTCCGAACTGAACTCCGAAAGGAGAACACTAAGAGCCAAAGAAAGAAAATGGAGAAATAACCCTACTTGTATTCTTCGTGACCAACTCAAATCAGCCCGCACGAAGTACAACAACCACATCAAAAACAAAAAATCCAGCTTTTTCCGCTCGGCATTGGACAGTGCCAAAAACAGGCCCAAGGAGCTCTATAGCATCATCAGACAACAAACCTCTAAGCCCTCCTCTGTGCAGGCGTCTAAAGAACTATGCAACAAGTTCGCCAAATTTTTCAAGAACAAGATCACAAATATCAAACTCTCACTGGACGGCATCAAAACGCACCACGCAAAGAGCAGCGCGGCTGGGTCACTAGGTCTTTCTCCTGGTCCCTCTCCCAATTCCTGGCTTAGTTTCCATCCTATTCAAGAAACTGAGATAATCACGCTGATCTCCACCTCCAAACCCTCAGCCCATGTCCTAGATCCCATTCCTCCCCTACAGACCAAAAAAATTAAGCACGCTCTAGCTCCGCTCTGGAGCACGATCATAAATAGCTCCCTGAAAAGCGGAGCAGTCCCTGACTGCCTCAAAATGGGTCAAGTCACACCCCTGTTGAAAAAACCCGGCCTAGATGCGACAGATCTAAACAATTTTAGACCTGTGTCGAACCTCCCCCTTCTCTCAAAAACACTTGAAAGATGCGTACTATATCAACTAACCCAGCACCTGGACAACATCAAGCTCCTTGACCCCCACCAGTATGGTTTCAGAAAAGGCTGTAGCACAGAAACCGCGATTCTCAACATCATCGACGATATACATGGATCACTAGAGTCCGACCAATGCTGCCTCCTCATTCTCCTTGACCTCTCTGCAGCATTTGATACTGTTGATCACAAACTCCTCATAAGGACTCTCCAAGAAAGATCTGGCCTTGGCGAGGTAGTCCTCAAATGGTTCTCCTCCTTTCTCCACAACCGCACACAAAAAATAAAAATAAAAAACTTCACTTCCGACCTCCAGCAAGTCAACAGGGGAGTCCCTCAAGGCTCGGTGCTTTCACCACAACTCTTTAACATCTACATGGAACTTCTTTCCAAACTACTCAGAAAAGCTAACATTCACTTCCATCTCTACGCTGACGATACCCAGATCTATCTGGAAACGACCTCTCTCAAAGACATACAAAGACTTAATGATGTGTTGAAAGATGTCCAACGCTGGCTGACAAGCAACCACCTGAAACTAAACCCTGATAAGACTGAGACACTCCTTATCTCAAATAAGGAAGACAATCCCCAAATTGCCGAGTGGTTAAAGGCCATCGATGCACTCAATGAGAATCTTACTCCAGCGGACTCTGTAAAATCCATAGGCTTCACTCTTGACCCCAAACTGAATATGACGAGACACATTAAGAATTCGGCCAAAAGTGTGTTCCTTAACCTCAGACCACTGAACAAAATAAAACCCTATATTCCACCCAATGATCTCAAACAGGCCATCCAATCCCTGGTTCTGTCAAGACTGGACTATGGGAAAGCAGTCCTCTCAGGAATCCCAAAATCACATCTGGCTCCCATCAAAACAACGCTACATGCGGCTGCCAGATTGATCACCGGTATCAAGAAATATGATCATATCTCCCCTGCACTCAATGAACTTAAGTGGCACCCAGTGGAAATGCGGATTAGCTTCAGAACAGCCTGCCTCACCCATAAAGCCCTTCACACCGGCAAACCTGAGTACCTGGCGAAAAAACTCATAAAAGCCGGCCAGTCCAGGAACCTGAGAAGCTCAAACTCCCTCCTACTCATCCCACCTAAAACCAGAAAGAAAAAAACTGCTGATCGATCTTTCACCGGAAGCGCTCCCAAAATTTGGAATTCCATTCCCCCTCCGATCAGATTCATTCCCTCTTTTGCAGAATTCAAAAGCCAACTCAAAACCCGGTTCCTCAACCGCTCCCTAGGAAGTGGATA
The DNA here is from genome assembly GCF_964261635.1 of Lissotriton helveticus. Classification (NCBI taxonomy): domain Eukaryota; kingdom Metazoa; phylum Chordata; class Amphibia; order Caudata; family Salamandridae; genus Lissotriton; species Lissotriton helveticus. The sequence goes on along the minus strand of NC_136072.1, from coordinate 863,376,496 downwards.
GTGGGGAGCAAATACCAACCATCGAACTCTGCTCCCGCTCGAAGACTCCGAAGGTCCGTGAAGGCAAATATGTCCTACACTTCAATGTGTTGCTCTTGTATTTTTGCGCTCCTCTGTGGATATGCCTCCCCCTATTTTGTATCTGATGATTATTTGTGCTATGCCTACTGTAAAGCACTCCGATACCCTGGGGTCTGGCCAGCGCTATAGAAAACTTCTTAAATTAAATAAAAAAATGTACTTTCCAACAAGAGCTACAAGATTTTCAAGTGAAATAAATTGTGGTATTGGTTAGGGGGGTGAGTACCAGTCCCAGCAATATCTACAAACCTTGTCAGGGTGTACCAAAAGGATCATAAAATAGACCTGAGCTCTTCCCCCGGTACCTATAAAACAGCACAGACAGGCTTAACTTAGCAACGTGGATTTAATCAAAAGTTTAAACATAACACAAGAACAAACCCTAACCAATTTACAACATAGAGTAAACTTTAATAAATAAAATGACACCAAAATGACAAAACTCCAATAAGAGAAAGGGAATTGTGAATTTTTAAAGTTTAGATATAAAAATAGCATAAAAAATGTTAAGCGCAAACTACTGTCATCAGCATGCGCTTTATCAGTACCTAGGTGCAAGTTGAGGCTTGCCGCAATGGAGTGTGGATCAGACACAGAAATCAGGTTCAACACAGCTGGAGGTTTCACGCTTAGGGGTCCATTATGATGACGGGCGGATTGCCTCCGCCAGGGTGGCGGTGGCCACCGCCACCCTGGCGGAGGCAATCCGCCCGACAAGCACTCTTGTTTTCCCCTCCGCCAGATTAGGATGGCGGAGGGGACAGCGGCGGACGGAAAGACCGTCCGCCGCTTTACCGCCGCGGTCGCCCTGCGACCGCGGCGGTAATGGATTAATATGGTGGCGGTGTCCAATGGACACCGCCAGCCATATTACAATGCCACCAAGTAGAGGCCTTTCCGCGGCGGCAATGCCGCCACGGAAAGGCAGGCGGGGATTGCTGCGGGGGCCCCCTGCAGGGCCCCCAGGTTGCCACCATTGTTGGGGGGCACATGGGGGGTACCTATGGTACCCCCCACATTTGCATATGCAAAGCGGCAGGCACCGCGCGGTGCCTGCCGCTTTGCATATGCACATGCAAAAAAGCATTTTTAGCATTGTGGCGGGCGGTGCAGAGTGCACCGCCCGCTACAATGCTAAAACTACAGGATGTGCCCGCCACTGTAGCGGGCACATCCTAATTCCCCCCACGGGACCCCCGCCCTTATGGCGGGCGGTCCCGTTCCCCACTATGGTGACGGGCGGACAAAGTCCGCCCGTCATCATAATGGACCCCTTAGTCTCTAAAAATGGCAGTCAAAGACCCTCATGGGGAAAAGGCAGCAGGTTGAGGACGAAGAGGGTGTCACGTCATCAAATAGCGCTGGACGAGGTCATGGTCACAGAAAGATTTGCACAAATTAATCAGAGCTGCCAGGAAGGGATCACATAGCTAGCTGCATATTTAAAGCTGAAAAGTCTTCTAAAGAGGTATTTAAGGTGGTCAAATCTTTTCTCAAGCCAAAAGCATTAGAGACCGGGGAACAACCATCCCTCTCTCTGTGCGAAAACATTTCTGACTTCTTTGATAACAAAATCCAGAAGGTCTACCAGTCTTTTTCTGAGGTGTGTGAAACAGAAGATTCTGACAGTAAGGCAGGAGGCGCACAAGAGCCGTCATTCACGAATTTTAGCCTGATTCCAATGCAGGAAGTGTTGGCGGAAATCCAGGCGTGTAAGTCAGGGGTGTCATGCTTCTGGTACCGGCAATCACTGTCTGCCGTCGGAGTACGGGAGCAAGCAGAACTTCAATACCCAGACTCCTTGCGGGGCACGCAGCACGTGAGCGACGTCCTCCCCGCGGCCGCAATATCATGACGGCGTTCGAGGAAGAGAGCGCCGATAATTCGTATGAGAACTGTGTTGTTGGTGGATAAGCGCTAGCGACTCTTGCTGAGACCCACGGAGAGGCGGTAAGGGTGCACCTGCACCAAACCTACGACCGCTTCCAGCCGGGTGTAATCACTCGTTTTTTTTTGTTGAACCGCTCGGAGGGCTCCGAGAGCGGTGTTTTGCTTCATTGACTACTGTGAGTCCAGACCGATTCCTCTGTTGGAGGAGACCGTGACTTCCAAACGGTCTCGTGCAGGGGACTCGGGTCTGGGACTCTGTTTTGATACCTTGTTACCTCGAAGGAACAAGACTATCCTTACAGTCTCAAGAGGTATCTAGCAAAGAGGTATTTGCTATGGTGGCTTTACAGTGAACTTGTCCACAGGGATCAAGCCATAACTGTTGGTTGTTTGTACATTGCATTTGGGAGCAACCCGTATAAAACCATTATACTTACCAGTGAGATTACAAAGGATAAAGCTCTTGGTTGTGAACTCATTTCTTCGTGTAAAATACTATGGTCTTGGGATACAAGCCTTCAACGTTTTCTTTGTTTTTTCTATTACAGGAGAGAGTAGGGGGTCAGTACTCACGGCGAGATAAGGTTTAGCCTCGCACCACAGTGGTTATGGTATGCATGCTCTCTTTATAACATGTCTGAAACGTGATACGTGTACAATATAACCCAGGGTAACACTGTATTCCTTGTCTCTTGTGTTGCCTTCATAGAGTGTATAGCCGCCTTATTCTGCCCTCCTCTCTCTTCTATGGTTACAGCATTACGTATTTTGCTTTACAGGTGAGGGAAAGGAGTCAAAGCGTGTTACCACTGTCATTTTGTATGCTATATATATATAGAGTGTTATTTATGGTTGTTTCCTTTTTTTGTCTCCCACAAGATCTCCCTCCCCGCTGTCCCCTTCCCTCCCCGCGCCCCTCGCTTGATTTCCTCTAAGTCTGTGTTGCTTCACTAGCCAGATTTGGGGCGATCTAGAGGTGAGCTTCTTAAACTACATCTGCACCATCCTGAGGATCGACAGGTGGAGCCTGACAGAATTATCGGCGCACAAAACGTATTTCCTCCCGGTGGTGGTGATATTAAGGATGGCTACCCTAGATGACGTATTAGCTGCTTGGTTTTTGGTACAGACTGAGCTAGCAGCCTCCCGCCAAGAAACAGAGGTTCTGCAGACGAGGGTAGACGTGATGCAACATAACCCCTTTGATGCAGGGACTCCCCCTCCCCCGGCATCAGTGGTTGTGGAAATGCCCGTTCAAGTCCCTCTGGCCCCTCCTGAAAGGTTTTTTGGTGATAAGAAAAAAGTGCAGGTATTCATGACGCAAATCATGCTCCACTTTGCGTGTAAACCCAAACTCTTTCAAACCAACCAGGCCCGAGTGGCCTTTCTTATCTCCTACTTGGGGGGGAGGTGGCGCAATGGGCTGTTCCAATAGTGAGGGGTGAGGACGCCATGCTCTTTGATTGGGATACCTTCCGGGCTGCCTTCGAGAAGACATTTGATAAGCGGGCTGAAACCTTCTCTGCTGATAAAGATCTGTTGAAACTGCGACAAGGCCCGAACGACTTAGTTACCTACCTGAATCATTTCCGGAGGTTGGTCGCCGAAACAGATTGGCCTGAAGCTAAACAGTCCGTGATATTTTACCAAGGTCTTACAGAAGACATGAAAGATGTTCTGGCGCAAGTGGACCCCCAACCACAGACATGTGAGGCCCTGATTGACCTAGCCCTTCGACTGGACCATCGGCTCAGAGAACGAAAAGGGGATCATAAAAGAACCGAGTCCTCCTTTGTCGACAAGGGACATGTAGCAGTGAAAGCGGAAGGAGGGTCCGAACCCATGGAGGAAGGAGCGGTACGGGCGTCCCTCACGTTAAGTGAAAGAGACCATCGGAGAAAACAAGGGTTGTGCTTATACTGTGGCAAAAAAGGCCATTTCCTCAGGGAATGCCCAGTGAAACCCAAAACTGGAAGATTTCGTCCCGGCCAGATGGCAGTAGTCGAGAAGGGGGCGGAAAACTCCAACGCTTGAGCAACACTGAAGGGATCAGCTCAAGCACTTGCATCATCCCTTCTGTGGATACCAAAGATTTCCAGGACCCTGATCACTTCTTCATCACTATGGAGATTCGCATTAACCAAGAAACTCAAAGCCTTCGGGCCATGGTGGATTCGGGGGCAATGGGCTGTTTTATGGACAGAAAGGAAGCAGTATGTTTGGGGGTTCAGTTGTTGAGTAAACCAACACCTGAACAGATGTTTGCGGTTGATGGGCATGAGTTGGAATCCGGTCCCATACGTCAACATACTCAAGAATATGAACTGACTTACGAAGGACACCATCGAGAAAGGCTCTCTTTTAACATCATCCAAGCCCCTCTGTATGGCATTATTTTAGGTCTGCCCTGGCTGAAAAAACATGAGCCGGAGATCAACTGGACGGATCACTCTCTGCTGTTTCGGTCGGAATATTGTCAAACGAACTGTCTTATAGAGGTCATGTTACCGTCAGTAGTGTTAGCTACGGGATTGCACATCGCCACGGCCGCAGAAAAGGAAGTGGAACTTCCATCTCCCTACCACAGTTTTGGCAACATATTCAGTGAGACCCAAGATGAGGTGCTTCCGCCGCACAGAGAATACGATTGCCGCATTGACCTGGTCCCGGGAGCAGTGGTGCCCTGCGGCAGGATATATGCACTAACCCAACCAGAGAACCAACACTTACGAAAATACTTAGACATGCTCCTGGAGTTGGGGTTCATACGTCCGTCCAGGTCTCCTGCTGCGTTGCTCCTCTTTTTTATTCCAAAGGCCGAAGGGGAATTGAGGTGCTGCATAGACTTCAGGGCATTGAACACGATTACCATAAAAAACCAATACCCGCTCCCATTGATACCGGTGTTGCTGGAACAGGTATGGCACGCCTGTATATACACCAAACTCGACCTTAGAGGGGCATACCACCTCGTTCGCATGCGCAAGGGGGACGAATGGAAGACAGCCTTCAAGACGCGGTTCGGGCTATTTGAATATCCAGTAATGCCCTTTGGGCTGTGCAATGCCCCAGCCGCTTTTCAATTCTTCTTAAATGAAGTGCTGCGCGATTTCCTGGACATCTTCGTAGTCGTCTATATAGATGACATTCTTATCTACTCGGACTCCACAGAAGACCACATTCAGCACGTCCGACGAGTCCTGCAGGCCTTACAGGAACACCACCTCTTCTGCAAACTCACGAAATGTGAGTTCCATGTTCAAAAGGTGGAGTTCCTCGGAGTGATGCTCACCCCCGCGGGTCAAGTCATGGCCGAGAGGAAGGTACAAGCGATTCTGGATTGGCCTCGCCCCAAAACCGTCAAGGATGTTCAAAGTCTGTTAGGCTTTGCCAATTTCTATCGGCGATTCATCGGTAATTTCTCCAACCTCGTAGCTCCACTCAGCCGGTTAACCAGGAAGAACGCTCCGTTTGTCTGGACCACGGAAGTACAGGGAGCTTTTGAACAGCTAAAAGCAGCTTTTACTATGGCTCCTGTCTTAGTACATGCAAATCCGGAGCTGCCCTTCATCGTGGAAGCAGATGCCTCCGACATCGCAATAGGGGCTGTTCTATCCCAATGACATGCTACCACAGGATACCTCCATCCTATCGTGTTTATGTTTCGGAAGCTGAATACATCGGAACAGCATTACACCATAGCAGAAAAGGAGCTCCTAGCGATCAGGGACTCCTTCCTGGAATGGAGGCATTGGCTGATGGGGGCGTCACACCCAGTTACGGTTTATACTGACCACAGAAACCTGCAGTACATGAGAGCAGCAAGACACCTAACCCCGAGACAGCTCAGGTGGATGTTGTTCTTCGCGGAATACCGCTTTGTTATCACCTTCCGGCCGGGAACAGACAACAAGAAAGCAGATACTCTCACACGCCAAGAACAAGGGGGCTGTGGCGAAATACCTACAGAGAGGGCCATCATTGAACCCAGCAAAGTGTTAGGAGTGGTCCACTCTGAAGACTTTCTGGTGAAAATACGGAGAGGAATACAAACCTTCCATTGGAAACAATGGTTGAAGAGACATCCGGAATGGCGCTTACACAATGGCGTTCCCTTGAGAGGCAAACAGGTGCTTCTAGCCAATAACGCCCTAAGGAAACAAGCTTTCGAATGGTGTCGCGCGCTTCCAAGTGCAGGCCATATGGGTACCACCAAAACCCTGGAAACCTTGCTAAGACAGTTCTGCTGGCCCTCCATACGGTTGGACGTCTTAGCTTGGGTAAAAGACTGTAACACTTGCCTACGGATGAAAACAGACCATAGACCACCACAGGGGCTCCTACAAACTATGCCTACAACCGAAGTACCTTGGGAGAGGTTTTCTGTAGATTTCGTTGTAGGGCTTCCTAAGGATCAAGGGATGACCGCTATCGAAGTGGTCATAGACTATCGGACTAAAATGGGCCATTTCGTTGCCTGTAAACAGGCTCCTTCCTCCGTCCAGCTAGCACACATCCTCCTAACCCATGTTGTTTGTCTCCAGGGCCTCCCCAGGGTCATAGTTTCAGACAGGGGTGCTCAGTTTACTTCGGGGTTTTGGGGGGCCTGGTGCGCTAAATTGCAGATCTCATCTTCCCTCTCGACGAGTTTCCACCCTCAAACAGACAGACAGACAGACCGAGAGGTTGACAATCAGTCAAAGGGAAATCCCTGGGTGCACACTCATGTATGGAACTACTATATCTCCATACCTGTCTTTGTAAGCATTCAATCATCAGATTTAAAAAACTAAACAATGAATTTTAATTTCCACACTAAATTGGGAACGTTCACAGTCTTTTTAATAAAAAACATAAACACATTTACACAAAATGACAATTTAAAATTTCAAAGACCCATCTTTGAAAGAATATAAAAAAAAAATTTAAAAAACCATTGATCATAACAGTTCATTACAATTCATTGCATATACACAAGAGTTGAAATCGAATATAAAGCAACAAGATCATATAAGGCAAAAATCACAGGCAAGAATTACATTAAATCACAATAAAAGAAAATATCAACAACCCCCTACACAATGTGGCTTACTGATATCTTTACCACTATTGATTGCTGGATCCAAAGGTCATTGGTTAATGAAGGAGTGACACCAATAGTACCACTTATATGTGTGTATCAATTGTTCACTGGACCTTATTTGGATTCTACATAAGAAAAGAATGCGTCGACGCGTTTCGGTGCAGAGAACACAAGATACTGTAGCACCTTCCTCAGGACTGCCGTTTCTTTGGGGTCACCGGTTTCAGAGATTATTGCTTAACACCCTTTCTGTAGACATATAGGGAGAAAGCAAGGTATCACTATTTTAGGTAATTTATGACACCATAGCATGATATAAAGGTCTTATCACATGGTTATATTATATCAACAGAAGTTTTAATTATTAACACTCTTATCTGTATGTTACTGTTGTCAATTTATCTCACTTTTTTCAAATATGGGATCTTGGGAAGCCTTCACTTATTCCACACATTTGGCCTTACTCGGCTTGCGGATTCTACTTTTCCATTCAGGACATATAATCAACATCTTACATGGGTTACACAATTTATCACAAGCGAACATTTCTACATCTAATAACCCTCCGTTTCCATTTTAGTGTGGAAATAGATGGAAATTGGAGGCTGAGGGACCTGCTCATTGCCTTATCTGAGCTTTTCACTTCATTGCTTACATACACTGTAGGTCTTCTCAAACACACAGATTCTTACCATATAGGTTTAAGGCAGGGCACCACTGGAGGTGTAATGTATCAATCCAGGTCCTGACTTCTGATGTAGGTTACGCTCGTTCCTAATGGGGGCATGAAGGGTAATCTCAATATCTTTGTTCCATGGGTACTATCCTAGTCATGCACATTAAAATTTGGGCCGTTTACCTTTACAGTCTCAAGGGATGGGCGGTGGAGAGCCTCTTCTCCTCTTTATTCATATATAATGGCACCTTCACTGTTCTTGAGCCAACTGTATGAAAATCTAATCAGGATATAAAGACATGGTACTATTTAGGGATATAACCCCCGCTTATTGTGACGTTATGTCATCCTCAGTTTTCTATATATTTTTTTGTTAAGGCATTAGCCTCTTGTCCGGGCTTATGTATTTGGATTATTTACCTTTATGTGAATTTAGAGCCTGGAAGTGGTAGACCTCTCCACTCTCTTTTTGATGTATGGGGGTACTACCGCTCTTCTTAATCCGTTAAAATATTTATCTATTTGGACAAGGAATATCACATTAGAGGCATAGTGTTATTTAGGGGTTAAGTCCTCCTTAATTTTACGAGTTTAATTAACTCTAATAAGATCGCCCATAACAGTTTGACTCATCTTACCTTAAAAATTATTAAAACCTTTCCTGAACGGGCATATATCAGCGGAGTTCCGTAGGTGAACTGGATATGTTCTGTTGGGATAGATAAGTGGACATACATGTATGTGCATCTCACGCATGAACTTATCTATTTTTAATTGCATTAGATCTGCCCCTCTATAGTTATCAAATTTCTATTGTTATGGTATCTCCCTTATTAATGTGGGCCTTTAGCGTTATAGTTCTGTATATGGGCACAAGCTGTCCTACGTATCCCGGGTTCCCTTAATGGTTGACATTCGGTAGAATGCGTGATTTTATCTCGTTGTAGCCATATGGTGCTTCGCTGCATATTATTTTTCTTTATTCCCCAGGGCGGGCTCTCCGTCCCGTTGCCTTAATACTGTCTGGGTGTACGAGATCCCCTTGCCTTCTCTGTAGGTGAATTCTCCCTCAATCCCACGGGGCTATTTGAATTCCCACTTTATTGAGGACTACCTATCCGTACTCCCTTATGAATCCTATCATAGTACGGAGCAAAGTGGCCCACCCCCATGTTACGTCTGATTAGTACCCTATTCTCACCTTTTTCGTCGGAAGATCGCGTTTCTGCCTCGTTCTCTCACCTTCGATGCCGGGAATCGGAGAACGCTATATTTATACAGGTTTCAATTTAGGTTAGTTAGTCACACCTGAGTCGCGCGCCTGCGCATGTTAGTAAAGATATTCACGAATTGTGACGCCATCTTATTGTGACGCCATCTTAAGATGGTGTTCTAGTCGTTTTACGCTATGATTGCGTACCATTATTTTTATGTTGGGATACTTCATGATAATTCTTAGCTGAGATTTCCGTATTCTATTTCAATTTAGGTGTATCAACGAGTTTATTCCAATTTATTTCCCATTTCCTTACTCTTTTCTTATCAACCCCCGTTTTTTATATCGTTTTGTCTGTATTCTTTCATTACCATTTTGAATATATTCCATACCTTCCGGGGGTATTATTGTGGGCGTAGTACCATTAATAAGTGCCGATTAAGAGAGTGTTTTTGTTCCCCGATGTTATTAGCTCTGAGTGATCTCAGGCCCTTATCTGCGCCAGTAATCCCTTTACGTTTTCTGACCAGATGGGACTATAGTACCTATTTTGTTTCAGAGGAGGATTCCGGCAATTCAACATTGCCAGTAATATAGCCCCCAATTTCACACTGGTGATAACACCTTTTTCTTTTTTCAGCAGGCTGCAATGTTATAATATTGATTCTAAGGTATTTGTGTTCGTCCCTTTTTATATCTAATGGGTATTTCATCAAACTTACCTTCTCTGTTACCCTTACATATACCCTTTAACGTCTCAGATTACCTCTCGTTCTATAGCTTTTCTCTAGTTCCTTACACTTATATTAGGGCTTCCCACTCTTCTCTTGAGTTCAGGCCACATCTAATGGTGTTAAATTTTACCATGAACCATTGTTCCTGCTGTTTCCTCCTATTTTTGCTGTTTCCTAATCTAGTTTGTTCCCTTATCCTCTCTAAGATTACCCATCTCAGGTCCTTTTCTGTGTGTCCCTTCTCTTTCCAATGTGCCACTAAAGGTGCATTCTCTTTGTTGTTTTTAATAGCAGATTTATGTTCCCCTATTCGTAACCTCAATTCTCTGCCCGTCTCTCCTATATAGGCCTGATTGCATGGGCACAAGATCATATATATTACATTTTTGGTTTTACAATTGTTTAGCGTGGTAATTTCTTGGGTGGCTCCATTGTGTTCTACCTTTTTGGTAACCATACACAGATCACATATGCAGCAATTGCCGCACCTGTGATTCCCTACTGCTTTGGTCCCTAAGACCGAGAGGTTGAACCAAACGCTCAAACAATACTTGAGATGTTTCGTAGACACCACCACTGATGCTTGGGTTGATTGGTTGTGGACAGCGGAGATAGCATATAACAACGCTATTCACTCCTCCACGAAGCTCACGCCCTTCTATTGTACTTATGGTTTCCACCCACGTTTCCTTCCTTTTCTTCTACCTTCCTCCGCTACCAGGCTTCCAGAGGTGCGCTACAGACTTCAGTTGATGCGCAAAAACTTCACTACAGCGCGCAGGAATCTAGAGAAGGCTAAGGCATGCTACAAGGCTCAAGCTGACAAACACCTTAGACCTGGGATAGGATACCAACAGGGTGATTGGGTGTGGCTATCCACCAGAAACATCAGGTTTAAGAAACAGAGCGTGTTCAATCCCAAGTACATTGGCCCCTACAGGGTAGTAAAACAAGTCAACCCTATATCGGTTAAGCTGCGTTTGCCTGCCCATTTCCGTATACATCCAGTGTTCCATATGTCATTGCTGAAACCCTCTGCCCGTCCTGTGAAAAGGGCTCCTGCTCCTATCTGGGTGCAGCATGAACGGGAGTATGAGGTGAAGGGGATCCTGGATTCCAAAAGGGTGAGGGGGAAGGTTTGGTACCTGGTGTCTTGGAAGGCCTATGGCCCGGAGGAGGACTCATGGGAGCCCCGGGATGCTATTCACGCTCCCCGCCTTCTGGCTCGTTTCCATCGTTTGCATACTGAGGTGCTTTCTGGCAGTCAGTGACTATCGGAAGGGGGATGTTCTGTCATGCTTCTGGTGCCGGCAATCACTGTCTGCCGTCGGAGTACGGGAGCAAGCAGAACTTCAATACCCAGACTCCTTGCGGGGCAAGCAGCACGTGAGCGACGTCCTCCCCGCGGCCGCAATATCATGGCGGCGTTGGAGGAAGAGAGCGCCGATAATTCGTATGAGATCTGTGTTGTTGGTGGATAAGCGCTAGCGACTCTTGCGGAGACCCACGGAGAGGCGGTAAGGGTGCACCTGCACCAAACCTACGACCGCTTCCAGCCGGTTGTAATCACTCGGTGTTTTCGTTGAACCGATCGGAGGGCTCCGAGAGCGGTGTTGTGCTTCATTGACTACTGTGAGTCCAGACCGATTCCTCTGTTGGAGGAGACCGTGACTTCCAAACTGTCTCGTGCAGGGGACTCGGGCCTGGGACTCTGTTTTGATACCTTGTTACCTCGAAGGAACGAGACTATCCTTACAGTCTCAAGAGGTATCTAGCAAAGAGGTATTTGCTATGGTGGCTTTACAGTGAACTTGTCCACAGGGATCAAGCCATAACTGTTGGTTGTTTGTACATTGCATTTGGGAGCAACCCGTATAAAACCATTATACTTACCAGTGAGATTACAAAGGATAAAGCTCCTGGTTGTTAAGTCATTTCTTCGTGTAAAATACTATGGTCTTGGCATACAAGCCTTCAACGTTTTCTTTGTTTTTTCTATTAGAGGAGAGAGTAGGGGGGTCAGTACTCACGGAGAGATAAGGTTTAGCCTCGCACCGCAGTGGTTATGGTATGCGTGCTCTCTTTATAACATGTCTGAATCGTGATACATGTACAATATAACCCAGGGTAACACTGTATTCCTTGTCTCTTGTGTTGCCTTCATAGAGTGTATAGCCGCCTTATTCTGCCCTCCTCTCTCTTCTATGGTTACAGCATTACGTATTTTGCTTTACAGGTGAGGGAAAGGAGTCAAAGCGTGTTACCACTGTCATTTTGTATGCTATATATATATAGAGTGTTATTTATGGTTGTTTCCTTCTTTTGTCTCCCACAAGATCTCCCTCCCCGCTGTCCCCTTCCCTCCCCGTGCCCCTTGCTTGATTTCCTCTAAGTCTGTGTTGCTTCACGAGCCAGATTTGGGGCGATCTAGAGGTGGGCTTCTTAAACTACATCTGCACCATCCTGAGGATCGATCGGTGGAGCCAGACAAGGGGCACCAGATGACTCCTGCCCCCGAAAAATTTGGAAAGTGATGGCACACTCTCTCAAGCATGTGTTGTCACACATTTGGAACTCCGAATCAGAAAAATCTTTATTTGGTTATTTACACAAAACAACCATAAAAGCACAATTTGATAAAAACATCATTATAAAAACCAAATATCTAAAATCCTCTTATCCAGAAATATAAACATGTTTGATCTAGTGCAAAGATTTACAGAGATTCTAAGCAATTTAACCCTCCCTACTGTTTCTAAATTTTAGGGCTAATTTTAAAAAGCTGATTACAAATAAAGTGCCTTCGTGTTTTAGCAGCTGTAAATAACAAAGTGCCTGTCTAACCTGGGTAAAATTCAATTTTTTAAGAAGAGGTTTAAGATAAATCCTCCGAGGTGTATCATAAAATGAACAAATAAATAAAAAGTGCACCAAGTCCTGCGGAGAGACATGGTCGCAGCCGCAGGACGGTAGCACTTGGCCTTGATGGCTACCTTTTGGAACTGCTAGCAGTAAATGAAAAAGACCCAGACGAAACCTAATTAACAAGAAACGGTCAAAGCTTGGCATTGGCCAGGACAAATGAGGTTCCATACTGAATGTGGTTTGTAAAACAACATATTTTCCGACACTGCTTTTGTTTAGTTCCGCCTCCTCACGCTGTAGGTTCTGCATAAGGGAAAAGGTGTTCTTCACGAACTCTACATCAGCTATGGTGATAGAGTCAGGGTTCAGGAAAAGTTCAGGGCGCCCTAATGCGAAGAAGCAATTTTTCAGGTATTTTAACCATGGGATTTTTAACATATTGTCCCATGATAAAGCTTCTCTCAAGAGCTGGTGGTTTAACGGTAAATCCTTATTAAGCCAACATTTCAACCAGCATGTTAAGGGTCTTAGTGCTATGATGTCACTTAAATAGGGAGAAACTAGTTCTTCGTGCACTATAAAGTTAGCAGTTCCCCTCGGGACCCCCATCAGCTGTTTCAAGAAATTATTTTCAGTTGCCACCAGATCATTAACAGCTATATGCCCCCATAACTCACTTCCATAACAGCCTATCGCCACGCTCTTGGCCTAGTAAATTTTTAACAGCGCGGCAATTGCCCGTTTGCCCATTTTCCTTGCAAAATTAAAAATGGCCGCATTAGCCCGGGTTATCTCCCCCTTTTTCCTCTGTATGGCGGGTCCCCATTTCAGTTGATTATCGAACAGGACCCCCAGATATGAAAAGGTTTTTGTTGTAGGAATCTTCTCCCCGTTTACATAAAATGGGAGCGTCTTATTATGTCCTTTGCCTACATTCATTACAAAGGATTTTGAATTGTTAATGGCAAGATCCCGGGTTTTCATAAAACTGAAAAAGGTGTCAAGCAACTATTGGAGGCCTTTTGCAGTCCTAGCCAGCAGAACGGCATCGTCCGCATAAAGGAGGACCGGTAACCCTTTGCGCCCAACATAAGGATAATCGGCTCCTGTATTTAAAAGATTGTTCTCTAAATTGTTAATATATAAGTTAAAAAGAAACAGGGCCAAGATACAGCCCTGTCTTACACCCCGGTGTACTCCAAATTCCCTGGTTACCTTCAAGTCCTGGGAATATCGAACATTAGCCCGGGTGTCCTGGTGTAAATCCACCAAAAAGTTGACCAGGTTCTGTTCCACCCCCATATTTCCCATGGCCTCCCATAACTTGGCCCGGTTGACACAATCAAAGGCCGAGGAGAGGTCCATAAAGGCCATATAAATTGTGCCCTGACGTGCCAACGTATATTTTCCCAGAACCATGTACAGGTTAAGGCACTGTGAGATGGTGGAGTGACCTGGTCTAAAACCATACTGAATCGGGGAAATTATGTTGTTTTCTTCAGCCCAGGCTGTTAACCTGTTCAAAATTACACCTCCCACTACTTTGACCACCGAGTCGATTAAGGATATTGGCCTGTAGCAGGTCCTGCTATTTCGGTCCCCTTTTTTGAAAACTGGGACTATCGTGAATACCCCCCAAGACTTAGGGCATCCGTGTTCTGCAACTGCGTTAAGTACAGCAGAAAGAACGGGCGCCCATAATGATATCCTTGATTTAAAAAGGTCCGGGGGCAGGCCATCAGGCCCGGGTGCTTTATTACTGGATAATGATTCAGAAAAGGGGGTGGTGATGAACAGAGTGTCTGAATTAAGCAGACCACTCTTACCCAGTCCAAAGATCAGGGCTTGATCCATCACCGTTATTTAGCTCACTGCCCCATCCCAGCTCAGAACCTGGCGATATGCAAATTAGTCTGTCCCTGGCCCAGTGCATCATGGGAACAGGGCAGACCAAACTACCAAGCCAATTCTTCACCAGAAAGGAGACAATCTTCCGGGGACCGGTTTCTGCCATTCCAGGCGTCGTCGGCCCGGCTTGCTTGAATCCTGATGGAGCAGTGAGCAAGGGACTCATGTCTGAGTATACCCTTCCACGCTTATGGTGGACAAAATGATTCAGAAAAGGGGGTGGTGATGAACAGAGTGTCTGAATTAAGCAGACCACTCTTACCCAGTCCAAAGATCAGGGCTTGATCCATCACCGTTATTTAGCTCACTGCCCCATCCCAGCTCAGAACCTGGCTATATGCAAATTAGTCTGTCCCTGGCCCAGTGCATCATGGGAACAGGGCAGACCAAACTACCAAGCCAATTCTTCACCAGAAAGGAGACAAGCTTCCGGGGACCGGTTTCTGCCCTTTCAGGCGTCGTCGGCCCGGCTTGCTTGAATCCTGATGGAGCAGTGAGCAAGGGACTCATGTCTGAGTATACCCTTCCACGCTTATGGTGGACAAAATGATTCAGAAAAGGGGGTGGTGATGAACAGAGTGTCTGAATTAAGCAGACCACTCTTACCCAGTCCAAAGATCAGGGCTTGATCCATCACCATTATTTAGCTCACTGCCCCATCCCAGCTCAGAACCTGGCTATATGCAAATTAGTCTGTCCCTGGCCCAGTGCATCATGGGAACAGGGCAGACCAAACTACCAAGCCAATTCTTCACCAGAAAGGAGACAAGCTTCCGGGGACCGGTTTCTGCCATTCCAGGCGTCGTCGGCCCGGCTTGCTTGAATCCTGATGGAGCAGTGAGCAAGGGACTCATGTCTGAGTATACCCTTCCACGCTTATGGTGGACAAAATGATTCAGAAAAGGGGGTGGTGATGAACAGAGTGTCTGAATTAAGCAGACCACTCTTACCCAGTCCAAAGATCAGGGCTTGATCCATCACCGTTATTTAGCTCACTGCCCCATCCCAGCTCAGAACCTGGCTATATGCAAATTAGTCTGTCCCTGGCCCATACTCAGATGTGAGTCCCTTGCTCATTGCACCATCAGGATTCAAGCAAGCCGGGCCGACGACGCCTGAAATGGCAGAAACCGGTCCCCGGAAGCTTGTTTCCTTCCCAGTACAAGAATTGGCTTGGTAGTTTGGTTTGCCCTGTTCCCATCATGCACTGGGACAGGAACAGACTAATTTGCATATAGCCAAGTTCTGAGCTGGGATGGTGCAGTGAGCTAAAAAACGGTGATGGATCAAGCCCTGATCTTTGGACTGGGTAAGAGTGGTCTGCTTAATTCAGGCACTCTGTTCATCACCACCCCCTTTTCTGAATCATTTTGTCCACCATAAGCGTGGAAGGGTATACTCAGATGTGAGTCCCTTGCTCATTGCACCATCAGGATTCAAGCAAGCCGGGCCGACGACGCCTGAAATGGCAGAAACCGGTCCTCGGAAGCTTGTTTCCTTCCCAGTACAAGAATTGGCTTGGTAGTTTGGTTTGCCCTGTTCCCATCATGCACTGGGACAGGAACAGACTAATTTGCATATAGCCAAGTTCTGAGCTGGGATGGTGCAGTGAGCTAAAAAACGGTGATGGATCAAGCCCTGATCTTTGGACTGGGTAAGAGTGGTCTGCTTAATTCAGGCACTCTGTTCATCACCACCCCCTTTTCTTATTACTGGATAGGCCCATAATACCCTTCTCCACTTCACGAATAGAAAATTGCAGAGGGTTGTCACCTGGATCACCTCTTTTATGTTCTGGCTGTGGCGTTTTTCTATTAAAAATAGATCTAAAATGGGAGACCCACTCTTCTTCTAATATATGCGTGCCTACAGAGGAATCGCCTGGGGATTCAAACAGGGGTGTATTTATAATCCCCCCAAAATTTTGCACTATTTCCAAGTGTTGTGGGATCTAACAGCTTTTCCCAGATGGAAGCTTTCACTTCTGCTTTACGTACAGCCAAAGCCTTTTTATAGGTAAGGCGAGCTGCCCTGATACTTAGCGGATCCCTCGGTCTGGCTTTTAAAGCCGTCTTTAAGTCACGACTTGCCCTCGAGCAAGAGAGATCAAACCATTTAGAGTCACTACAAGCCCGACCTGTGGAAGGTATGGTTAACATTGCCCCAACTTTTGAGACAATGCCATCATAGGCTAAGAGAATTTCTTGGGCTGAACGTACTGGAGAGACGCAGGTTGATAACTCGATGTTGCACGTATTATTAATCTGTTCGTACAGTTGGGCCGAGTTCACCTTTACCCACTTTAAGCGTCTTTTGCCATCCGTACATTTTAGGACCCCACCATCTACCCTTTTTTTTTGCACATTTAAGATCTTGCCTCCTAAGTGAATGCAGACCGGATTGTGGTCGCTAAGTGAGTTCTCAAGGATTTTAAAACCTAACATATGGGTGCTGAGAGTACTAGAGAGAAGTATGTGATCGATATAGGAACCCCCAACGCTGCCTTTATATGTGGGGACTTCATGAAGAATATTATCGTCCACCTGAGACATGGCAGTGATTAAATCAAATTCATCCGTAAAATTGTTCAGCAAATTGCCCCGGGGGGTATGATCAAAATGAAAGCCTTCTAGTCTGTTACAACCCATTAAACTGGTTACGGTATTTGCTGGGTTCCCACAGAGATGTACGTTAAAATCCCCTGCAATGACAATCTGGGATGAAAGTCTCTCTATATTATCCCTAAGGAAACTGCCTAGTTCAGCAATCTTACAATCCCCTTTTTTGTTAACAGCATTGTAAAAATTAATCAAAGTTAATTAATCTTTCCCGTTTTTGACCGACAGTATTTGGATGTCGTTGTCACAGAAGGAAAATCTTTTAACAGAACATGTTAATGCTAGGTCAATGTACACAGCCAGACCCCCTCTAGCTCTACCACTCCTGGACGGCTCGGCTGGCACAAAGAAACTTTTGTACCCTTCTATGAATACATTGTTTCCTACCAGCCATGTTTCTTGTAGGCAGATTACTGGAAAGGATTTTATAAAAGTCACCCAAATTGGGTAATTGATTTTACCCGCTAGTCCAGCAACGTTCCATGAGATTATGTTGTGCCTTCTTGCAGTTGAATCTGTTGGGCCGGGACTTCATCCCCTGTGGCTTATCCAAATAAAACCGCAAAGCTTGACTCTGTAATATCCCCTGCAACTATTTCCGAATCAAGGTTGATGATCCGTTCACTTATTGGAGTTTGCGTTTGTTCACAAGTCTGTGCGGGCAAGGCAGTAGCTGACTCATCGTATGTCAGCGGATCATAGGCTGACATCACAGGTCCTGTAAGGTCCTCGATTTCATTTATTTCCACAGATGTGACATTCAGCAGTAGTTCTGAAGCGACCCGTGGGGCTAAATCATGGGCCAGAACTTCCTGCGGCTTATCCCTATTTACAACAGTGTAACGTAAATATAGGAGGGTATCTGTTATTGATGTTAAGGTCTTTTCGTAATGTCAATCTACTACCTCGAGGCCTTCCTGCTGATGGAAGGCGTCAAATCGATTGTAAGTGGGTACCCTATACTGAGTGTGGTAGTAATCATAGTGACCACTTCCAAAGGTATAGTTTGGGCGTGTGATATCATTGGCCAGTGAAAGGTTATCATGATATGTATAGTACCTAGGTCTATGTGTGTGCTGTCGATGTATGTTCCTTTGGGCCGTGAGGGGCGGGGGATAGAAATAGCTGAGATCTACTGTTTGGATCCTGCTTTCTAGATCACCTTCCCTCCAGCCGCTAATGTAGTTTGCCACCCGCCGGTCTTTGAAATTTATTATGATGCAGTCACCTTCATAATTCTTTTTCCTCTGTCCCACCCAGTTTAATCTCCTAACATGTAGGATTTGTCCACTTAGAGAGGGGGGAATGGGCCTACGTCTAGTTAGCCAATGACTAACCTTATTTTTTAATTCTAGGTGACCTTCAAACTTTCCTGCATCTAAAGTGGGTACTCCTATCATTACCACCATTGAAGGGGTGGGATTCCGGGGGTAAGTCAATGCATGAAAACTTGCTAACTGGTGCCGATCTTTTGGGTTGAACCTGCTGACTGAAGCTATTGACGTTGTCGTTGTTTAAACCCTCAGCTGCCCACTCACTCTCGTCCCCCCCTTCTGTAGTTTCTGGTCCGGCCTTGCTAGGCAGCACACTTAAAGGGACCGTCTCATCTGTACTCCCACCTGTTATCACAAGAGAAACCATTGGGGGTTCTTTATGCCCCTTGTCTAATGGTTTTGGTAACTGTGATTGTTTAGCCAATTTACACTTGGCTGATGTGGCTACAGGGGTGTTCTTATTGATTGTAGGGCACATTGGCTTGGCTTTGGTTTTATGATGGATCTGGGTTTGGGGAGTTTTTACATACTTCGTCAAGATTTCATTATTTCGCAGATGAACTTCTCCCATCTTTTCTAATTTCTCATCTATCGTGATTACTCTTTGTAATAGAGGGAGCATAAGAGACTTCATTAAATGTTCTATTTTTGGCATGAGAGTCTCCACGTAAGTGTTGTTATTACTTGTCCTATTGATCGGATTAGTGTCAATATCAATAGTCTCGAGGCCTATACTACTCTCAGAGGCTGTCAGATGACTTTGGTCTACTGATTTGGGAGTTTGTACTGCGATGTTAGAGTCTCTCTGTGCTGAGCTCACAGTTACCCCCTGGCCAAGCATGTAAGGACAACCTGCTTTCCCGGATAACAAAGTCAGATGGGGGGATTTGGGATGATGGAGTTAACTGCTTGTTCTCTATATCAGGGAAGCCTGCAAAAGATTCCATAAGAATAGAGTCTTGAGAATATGCTGTGTGGGTAGATGAATTAACGTGCGTGTGCAAGTCCTGGGTTGGCTGAGTGGAAAGGCACATACTTGGAGGTAATGAGAGGCGCCTCTCCGTGCTCTCTATCGCATTGACAACAACCCCTATGGTCTTTTGGAGCATTCTATCAATCGCGGTAAGGCTTGGAGGAGGTGTAGTAACTTGAGGCTTTTTCCTTGAAGTAGAACGGGTCGACATAGGTGTACTTTTGGTCTTACTCATTTTTATGGTAATATATCTTGGTATAGTTATACGTAGACCCTTATACGGGATACCACTCAGAGTTTATATACAGACAGAACGATTGAGTTGGCTCAATTAGGGAAACATGTACCAGGTCACATGAAAATATATACAAAGGAAATATAGAGAGTCACCTTTGTCGATGTCCCAATAGATCCAGGAGGGGTGGCCCAGCCCAATCTCTTCAGGCCTCTGAGGGCCACAGAGGGCCCGCTCGCGTCCCGCAACGCTGAAGAGGCGCGCTTTATGTAGCGCCTCCGGGGCCGGAAGATGGCGATGGCAGCTCCAGCCGCAGTGCCTCACGGGATCAGCAGTCCTCCGCTCGGCGGCCACTGGTAGCTGGAGCGGCGGCGGGAGGACTGCGAGCTGCAATGGAGCTTGGCTGGATGAAATGCGAGCGATGCGGGGATCAGGTAGGGCCCAGAGTTCGTTACCCCAGCAGGAAAAAGGACACACCGGCTCCACCGGAGAGGCGCGCTTTATGTAGCGCCTCCGGGGCCGGAAGATGGCGATGGCGGCTCCAGCCGCAGTGCCTCACGGGATCAGCAGTCCTCCGCTCGGCGGCCGCTGGTGGCTGGAGTGGCGGCGGGAGGACTGCGAGCTGCAATGGAGCTTGGCTGGATGAAATGTGAGCGATGCGGGGATCAGGTAGGGCCCAGAGTTCGTTACCCCAGCAGGAAAAAGGACACACCTGCTCCACCGGAGAGGCGCGCTTTATGTAGCGCCTCCGGGGACGGAAGATGGCGATGGCGGCTCTAGCCGCAGTGCCTCACGGGATCAGCTGTCCTCCGCTCGGCGGTCGCTGGTGGCTGGAGCGGCGGCGGAAGGACTGCGAGCTGTAATGGAGCTTGGCTGGATGAAATGCGAGCGATGCGGGGATCAGGTAGGGCCCAGAGTTCGTTACCCCAGCAGGAAAAAGGACCTGGACTTTGGAACTCATGCCTTGCTTCCGACATTTTTCCCAACATATGGAAACACGCCACACTTCTCCCCCTGCGGAAAAAACAAACGGGGATCCTGGGGATCTAAATAACTACAGGCCTATCTCTCTGCTGCCTGCCCCAGGTAAGATGCTGGAAAAACTGGTGCAGCGGCATTTGACTAATTTTATTGAGAGCAAAGGCAGCCTACATGATACCCAATCTGGCTTTAGATCGGGTATCAGTACCGAAACGGCGCTCTTGGATGTGGCTGAGTCGGTGAGGCTGGTGGTGTATTCAGGGGCATCCACTATGTTGGTGCTCATGGATCTATCGGCGGCATTCAACACTGTTGACCATACCTTGCTGTCTCAGAGACTTAAGGAGATGGGCATAGGGGGCACGGTACTGGCCTGGCTGAACTCCTACTTAAGCAATCGCTCCCAGAAGGTCTCACTACAGCCATTTGTGTCGATGCCAAAACCACTATGGTAGGGAGTCCCTCAGGGGTCAGCGTTGAGCCTTCACCTGTTTAATCTATACCTTGCTCCACTGTTCTCTCTGATCGCCAGTTGGGGGGTAAAAGCTATTTCATATGCTGATGACACCCAGCTGGTCTTCTTTTTTAAAGAGCAGTCTGAGGACTCCTTCAGGAGCTTCAAAGGCTGTCTAAGAGATATTGTGTTGTGGATGAATAACAACAAACTGAAACTCTAGGCAGGAAAGATGGAGAAGATGTTTTTCAGGAAAGAGTCACCTCCAGCACAGGATTTTTGGTGGCCTAGAGAAATGCCCCCCATTCCCTGCAGGCAGTATAAAAATCTTTGTGTGAAGTGGGAGTCTGATCTGTCATTCTTGGCTCAGATACAGCAGGTGACTGCCACCTGCTTCAGTAAACTCAGGAATCTGCGTACATTTCTGCATCTACTGCCAGAAGCGTGCCGGAAAATCATAGTCCATGCCATGGTGACTTCCAGGCTGACAATGCCAACAGCCTATATTTAGACCTACCACAGTACCTAATTAGACGCCTTCAGATGGTCCAAAATGCGGCTGCGAGACAGATTAGGCAGGTCCCTTTCCGACATCATGTCTCTCCGCATTTAAAAGAACTCTACTGGTTACCCATGGCTAAAAGGATTGAGTTTAAGGTGCTGACATTGGCATTCTGAGCCACTCATGGCACCTGCCCCAGCTTCTTGAAACTAAGACTATGTGGCTATAAGCAGACGGGATCTTTAAGGTCTAACTCACAAAGGCTGCTCTGCATACACCGCTTCAACAAGGCCCGCCTAGGAGGTAGATCCTGTACGGTTGGGGTAGCTTAGTTGTGGAATTCCTTGCCAGATGACCTACGCAACCTAGAGGCAGAGCCTCTTTTTAGGAAAAAAGTTAAGACCTGGCTCTTTAGGGCAGAATAATGGGTCTGTGGCTTTGCTCCTTGGTTTCCATCTGCATACTGTTGATCGCTTAGCACTGGGACACCTCTGTTTGAGGTAGCTGTCGCGCTTTACAAGTGTCTGTATTATTATTATTATTATACTGCTGCCGCTGACTTTTGGCCCACAATCTGTGAGTGGGAGACATTTTAAGTTTGCCTCCAAGGAAGGTCACTTACTGGACAAATACTTTTGGTGCATTCATCCAATGAAGATTTCTACCTTCCGACATAGTCACTTCTTTGGAGCATAGATTCTTCCATCATGGCAAGGCTGCAGGCTGTAACCGAACAGGGCTACAAGAAGCCGATACCTTCTCCATGACATCGCATAGAATCCGATCTGCTCCTGAAAATAAGCTCTGAGCAGGAGGAGCCTGAGTCTTTGAATTCAAAATGTTTCTAAGTCCCAGGTTTCAGGATATGGTAATAGTAATACATTTTGACATCAGTCAAAGGTCCACGACTTTGGAGACATCACTTGAGGGTCAAGGCTCACTCCAGAAGAGGCAGGCGTCTGGGTCTAGGAGAGGGCCAGTTGGAACTGGTCAGCTGGGAAATTTCAGGAAAGGACCGCTTATAGATTCCTGTGTCCCTGTAGCTTGAACAGGAGGTCTGCCTTCTGACCCTTGGAATCCATTTCTTTGTCCTGGGTACACATGTGAGAGCGGGTCCAGTCCTATTTTGCTCTTCCACAAGTCTAGAATGTATTCTGTGGAAGCCACATTTAAAATCCTTGCCACTCCCTAAACAATGGGGTAAAAGTTCCCAGGGGTAACCTTACCCAGTTTTTGTAGCATCTCCTGTTTACTCTACTCAAAACAATACCAAAGTGATCTTTCTACCTAAACTCAAGATGGCAGAACCTTTCTTCACCTGTGCAGAGATCCTGTGCCCACCCCAGAGGTGTGGACAAGGAAATGAACAACTCCACCTCTATGGTCATTCAATATGGGGGGCTCCTTGCCCTTCTGGGATTGGTGCATACCTGAATGGTGAAACAAATGGGCCATATGCCAGCTAACATTTGTCTGTGACAAGGTAGGGCTCTTTGAAGTTAATAACATTTCTGACCATCCTACCAGAGCAATGGACACACCTTCCTACACCCAAGCCCTTTGCCCTGCCATGGCAGTAGTTTTCACATCTCATCAGGGGGGCTGGTTAGATGTCAGGTGACAGTTGGAGCTCATGAAAATTAACCTCCAGAGGCTTTAGGCAGGGAAAAGGTAACTTTATAAAAGTACCATTCCAAAATATGTAATACAAATCTGTATTTACTAGTCAATTAGGCTTCTATATATTTTTTCAAAAAGTTCAGAAATTACATTTCTAGTCGTTCCTAGGAAAATATAACATTATTAAATTTAACATTGCATTCCAGTGCTTTCTTATGGAACAGCCAACGTTGCCACAGTGAAAGTAACTTTTTCACCATAAAGCCATGTGTAACACTAAACTTTTACATGTTCTACTTTCAAATGTAATTCACCGTGCCATATGGGCCAAAAGGCCTCCGTAGGGGTGACTTAGTAATATTTAAATAAATGTTTTGACATTTGTCAAAAGGGGTTATTTTGGCAGGTGGGATTTGCAGCTTAAAACCTACAACGAGAGCCAAGCACAAATGGCACAATTGCAGACATGTTTGCACTGTGACTGCGGTGTGTGGCACAATGGGTGCTGCAGCTACCTGGTGAAATGTAACTTATGGGTCATGGGTACACTCTGTACCATATAATAGGGACCTATAGGTAAGTTAAATATATCAATCAGGGGTACGCCAATTCCATCATGCTGTAAGAGGCAGAAATGGCACGTTGCCACTGATTAGCAGGGTGAAAGTGCAATGAGATCTACAGCCAGCAAAAACAGTCAAGGCAAAGATGTGGGGGTACACCATGCAAATGACACTCATTTCAACACTGAGAGATCTAGTTTATCTCTTCTTTATTTTTTCTTCTGACCAGTATCCTCTAAATATGACACTTGACACATTTCTTGTGTACTATTTCAGTCAGGGTGGCACTGTGGCTACTTGCAGGAGTATCCCTTTCTTTTGGGAGTCAACAAGGGGATTCAACACCCCTTCTTAGCATCCAGTCTTTTAAAATCACTTGGAGTTGAGATATATAACTGAACTCAAATCACATGGCCTTGGTGTTTTAATTATAGTTGTGAAACTGTCCATTCTGGAATATTATTTTGTCTGTTTGAGAAAATGGGTTAAAAATTAACTCCAGGAGGCTTTTAAGTTGTGTGTTTTGGAATTGTGATGTATTTACCTTCTGTTTGAATTTAAGAATGTGTAGGAAGCTGGCTCTCTATATAATGTGCCAAAATGAGGTACATAATACATAGAGTCCAAGCAAACATCAAAAGAACTACTGAGACACTAATAACTCCCCAAATTCTCTCTTTTGTGGTAGTGTGGGCAAGCAGTTAGGCATAACAGAGGGTAGTGCTAAGCATTTATTACACACACAAAGGCAGTAAATGATACGCACACTCAATAAAGAAATTTGACACCAATTTATAAAAATAACACGCAATGTTATATACATTTAGATATCAAGATCATTGGATTTGGGTAAGTACTTTTCAAGTTATTAATTTTTACAGTTTTCAGAAATGGAAACAACAAAGTTATTCTGTGGAGGAAAAACATGTATTGCATTCCGTCACTTGTCAGAGACATACGGGACGGTTCTTCTGGACCTGAGGTGAGTGTGGGGCAAGGTCAAAGGCCACATCAACAGGTCACCTTGGGAGACTCTGGGGCATCCAGGTGCTGAGGTTTGTCATGGCGTAAGGTGTCCCTTTCACTTCAATGAAGGAGTGGTCCAATTTTCAAAGAGGTTGCAAGCAGGAACTGGGGGACCAGGGTGGGGGAACCCGCAGGAGGATCGCTCCTTGAGATTCTCAGGCAGATAGGGACACCATTGGTGCACTTCTCCTCAGGCTGTGGGGTTTGGTGCAGTCGTGTTTTTTGCCATCAGGATTCTGTACTGGAGTCACTGACAGTTGTAGGGGGCCTGCAGAAAGAGGCTGCAGGGGCCGATTGGAAGTCCTGTCTGTGCAAATTCAAGTGTGGGCTTTACTCTTGTGGGTCTGGGGACCACGTTGTCCCCGTCACCTCCCTTTGACTTGTGTTTGGGAGCGCAGGTGAATAGGTGCTTGGAGACGTCAGGTGGTAATGGTCACAGACTCACTCTTTGTCCTGGTTTCTGCTGCAGAGGGACTAACAAGACAGCTTGGGCACTCATGATGCAGGTTTCACTGTCCCTGAAGTCTTTCGATGTGCAGGTCTGTCTTCCTTGGAGTTGGTGTCTGGACTGGACACAACAAGCCTTGGCTGCTGCAAGGTGTCCAGTACCTCCAGGGATGCAGACTGTGCGGCTCCTGTCAGTTCTGGCAACCCCACACTTGTGAGAGGATGAATATGACCTGTAGGGACACGGCTACCTCTTCCTGTGTGGCTGCTGCATCGATGGACTCCATAGGTGGCAGGTCGGTGTACCGGGTCTTGCTTCTTTGGTGTCTATGGCTGTAGGGGAGTAGCTCCTCTACTCCAAGGGAGTTAATTCAGGCAATTGGTAAAGCACTGCCCGCCCTCAGGGGTTCTTGAAGAATGCATAGCAGCATGATGAGTCTGCTTCTTCTGTGATTGTTGGAGTAGAAGTCAGGCTAACTGGGTTGATTCCAAGTCAGTTGTTGCTCCTTGTTTCTCATGCAGGACTCTTCTTTGTCCACTCCTCTTGATTTATCAGAATCTGATGTTATGGTATCATTGGTTCCATAAATACTCAATTTAGAGCTGTTAAGGGGAGTGAGGGGTAGTAGCCAATTGGTTCCTTTTCCCTGGGATCACTACCCCCCGCATATGACCACTTCCTGTGGGAAGTGGGCATAACCATGTACCTGAATCCCTAAGTTTGCAATCATCAAGATGGCCAACTATTAAAAGTGAAGTCCACTTCAGGTAGCCCACCTTGGAGGTGGCACTAGCCTGGGGGTGCAAGCACCTTCCTGACTTGCTAATTTACCCACTTGTCCAGGTTCCAAAGGGCTCTGGACAAAGGGGGTGGGCTTCCTCTCCTGTGAGGGAAGCCAGACTTGGATATCAAAGGCTGTGGCGTCTTTGAATCAGCAAGTCACCCTGTGGAAGAGGGTGTGAACACCCTCCACCCAAGTGGGCTTTGTTTCTGACCCCCTGAGAGCGGAAGCCCTCACCATTGGGGTTAGAAACTTGTCTCTGGTTGCAGGCTGGCATGAACCAGTCAATCAGTACACCAATGACTGAAAGGTTTTCACCTCTAAGCTTCCCTATGTGTACATGTATTAAGAAATCCAACACTGGCATCTGTGCCAGTGTTGGTTCATTAATACAAGATATTTGATACCAAACGTCCCTAATTACAGTGAAACTGTCATGTAACTGTGGAACTCATTTTTACCCATGTCCAGCACATGAACTCAAAACAGCTTTCCTGTTCACTTGAAATATATAGTAATAGAACTATTCATCACAGGGGCACACCTGCTCATGAAGATATGTCCTCACATAAAATAAAATGCACACTGCCTTAGGTCTTAAAGGCCTGCTGTAGGGGTGACTTACATATATTAGATGCAGTGGTTTTGGCATGACACACCTCATGGTTTGCAACAATGTCACACAGCCCACAATGGCAGTCTGTGTGTAATTTGTATGTGGGACTCTTAGGGTGGCATAATATATACTGCAGCCCTTGTGGAACCTCTTTATTACCCCTGCCCCAGATACATGGAGTACCATTTACTAGAAACGTACAGGGGTGCTATGGTCCTTTGCCGTTCGTAGCAGAATTAGACAATACCTAGTTTTAGGGAGGGAACACTGGAACTGAGGTCTGCTTAGCAGACCTCTGTTCAGTGGCGGTTCTTATATATGGGTGGAGGGGCTACGCCCTCGTCCTTTTTCTGCCCCCTAGTTGTGCTTTTTTATTCATCAACTAACTGAAAGTAAAGCAATCATTTTTTCGAGTAAACTGCCTCAGGCTGTTTGCTACACAGACATTTACTTCAGGCATGAGGCAGAGTTCGCAAGTCATGTTTACGGGTGCCATAAATCATGCACTCTGAGCATGCGCCAGCAATCGTAGATTTGCCGGTCTGATGAGCTCAAAGCCCTGAGGCTCGTGACGTCACCAGCTCGGCAAACCCATTGTATGCCCTGCTGAAGGACCTCCCCCGCCAATAGAGTTAGCCCTGGGCGCTGTCTGCTTCAGCTCTGCAGAGGCCAGGGCTACACGTCAATCATACTTCACCAAGCCTCGCTGTCACCCCCACCCTACTCTGCCCTGTGACCAATCAGACAAGGGCCCTGTGACCAATCAGACAAGGGCGGGCTAAAGTGAACAGAGAGAAGCTGCGCCATGAATCCTTGCTTGAACCTCCGGTAAGTGAAAATTAAAGTTATATATTTCCAGAATAAAGTCAAGTGTGTAAAATGCTTGCGCCTGTTTTATCTCTCAGCAAGCTATAAGTGATTAGCAGTTTTTAACTGTGTTCGTTCGTGCCCTCCTGTCAGGCATTAGCATAGCTGCCAAGGTTTCAGCTTGCTATGTGTGACATTTTCATAATTTCATTGTATTTATGAGTGACATTTCAACAACTATGAGCGACACTTTCTCACGAGCAAAATCAAGCAAAGAAGATGAGGGCAACATAAATATCAGAATTTGGAGTTCATGAGGGACTATGTTTGAAAACTGAAATGTTTGCGGTCTCTCAGCAGGGCATTGGAAGCAGTCAGATCTTTTGAGATCCAGCCTCAGCAGATATGACTGTAAAACAGTAAATCAATGGTCGCAATGAGGACAGGCAGCAAACTGGCGTCACTCAGGGAGCAGCATTTTACTGTTAGCTAGCCGAGGGGGCGAAGTACGATATGGTGAAAACTAAAGTGAACTGGCGGAGGAGTCACTTTCAGTCAACTCTACTGACATGGAACCTGCAGCAGCGGACTCACTGCCAGCACTCATTATCTGCACTCATTCACCTGCAACGCACTGAATATACATTAGTGGATTTATATGCACTCACAGACAAAAATCTGTTCATCATAGACCTCTACACAGGTGAGATTATCGAGGAATGTGCACTCACTCCTGCCACTGCCGCACATGTGAGATTACCACAAAACCTGCCTCTGAATGTGCACATGCACACCTGACATCCTGTGTACACATACCTGTGAGCCAGCTCTCCCATATCGAAGCAGAGACATTTTAGGAGGGAGACAACTAGTACAATGAAGCCAATTTGGGCTTCAAAAATCGGGAGTCTCCGGCCTGAAGATGGTCTTATTCTTATCTATGTAAATTTTACTCACCTCAAATGCTTAGCAAGTTAAGTGCAACAGAAACTCAGGCTGATGGAAGCCTTATAAACCATGCAAAGTACCGACTTTAAACGTTATGTGTAGCACGATAACAAGCACATTGGTAAAAAAAACTTCAGTACTGCTCCTCCAAAACCGTCTTATTGACATATTTCATCTTTTTGTTTACCTGTAGCTGCGCAGCTTCGCAACTCTAATAATCAGCCCAGAGCAAGCTCCCTAACTTTTCCGAATCTTCAAGCCTTGGCATGACCCAGCCTGTGGTAGAATGTGCGCTCAGCCATGAAGGTGAACCTGCACACCATTCTGTTATTCTGGCCAAACCACCCAACGTGCCCAGGCCTAAAAACTGAGCCACGTGACTGGTGCTACTTTAAAACTCTTCGTTCAGGTTCGCACCGTATAATAGCAAAGAATATCAGAGGCATGTGTTGTCAAAACACAGAACCTATGGGGCATATTACCAACAACTAGCGATAATTATCACTATGTTGGTTTAGCGGCGATATTTTTATCGCCGAGCTGCGGCGATTTTTATCGCTTAGGAACCTTGCTATTATCAAGGTTTATCTCCTAAGCGATAAAAATCGGCCGAAATGCATGAATATCGCTGAAAAAAATATTACCGAGCTAATGCTCTTAGCCATGTTATCCACCTACCATTGGATAACATGGCTAAGAACTGCTCAGGGGCAGGTGTTAGCTTTTGGAGATAATATCTCCAAAAGTTGGTAATAGGAGATAGCGATGTTAGCGACTGTTTCCAGTCGCTAACATCTTGGCACGCCCACTTTGCATGTCATTAGTGATAAATATCACTGACATGCAAAGCGGGGCCCAAGATGGTCGCTATCTCCTACTAGCTGTCGCTAACTGGTGTTAGCGACAGCTAGGTAATAGGGAGATAATGTTATCTCCGCTTTCTTGGCTTTTAAAGACAAAAAAGCGGAGATAAACCCCCTTGATAATATGCCCCTATATTTCCTATACTGGGATTGGGGAACAACTGTAACTGAAACTTTTAACGTTTTCTCCGCACTGCAACCGCATGGTGTTAATCAAAACTCGGGTGGGCTGGTACTTACGAATCATTTGCCTCCGGTCTCCTTAGTCCAGTGTTCTCAGAGTCTAGCCGGCTGTTCTAAGAGTCTGCTGCTGTCCGGTGACATTGTCCTCGGGCGGCCGCTGCAACTGCCGGTCATCGACTCCATAACGTGAGTTCGGTAATGAATTATAGAGTTTAATGCGGGCTCACAAGATTTTAGACAGCACGCTACGACGGCCCGCACTGTGCAGGTGCGAGGAGCAGGCAGTGCTGCGAGGGACATGATTGCAATGGTGCCCACAAACCAGTAGCCTCCCGAACCATTCTTCCCAAAACAAACTCCCCGCCTTCCTTAGCAGGACGTGACGTCCCTCAGGGCGCCAGATTGATATAATCACTGGGCACTACCGTGACGTCAGGCTGTAAGCAGCGCAACGGAAAATATTCACAATTTAAACATTGTTGCACAGTGCAGTGAGCCTGCCAACAGTCATAACTTGGCTGCAAGAACTAAACCTGCACCAGGAACAGCACGTGCAGTCTCGGGTGGTGCACTGTCAGCTGCCATGCTCTCGATGATATCGTTTAGGCAGTGCTTCGGTGAGGCGGCTGACGCACTATACATATGCGTGACAATGCATTTCAGTGTGGTGTTGCGGAGCACCACACTGAAATGCGTTAGTCTAACGCCCGATGCGTGATGCTTGGCAGGACTGCATTCGTTTTTGGCTGGAATCCCGAAGTTTATGATAGATCCCTTCAACCATAAGGGGTTGTAAACTGTAGCTAGCATTTAGTTGCAGGCAAGCCTTGATCACAATATTTGGTGTGTAAATTCGGTTGCACACCAGCACACAACATCAGCTGGCCGCTTCTGAGGGCTGGGTTGAGCAGCAGAGTATACGTGGGACTGACAGAGCGGAATTCTAGGGCTTGGATTCCAGCTGATAGGAATAGTAGTCCTCTATGTGACATTTTAATGGTCTACTTTCTGAAATACACTCTTAATAATAGAAGCAGTGTAAAATTACCCTGTCCTATTGTAAACACCGCTCAACACAGTGCACACGGCAGCTTTACATTGGTAATATAGATAGAGCTGTCCTGTATCGGACTACTCCCTGTTATGCTCTTTGGGGGATTTTATGAAGCACAATTTACTCCCCCCTGAAAAGGTTTCTTGAAGCTGTAAAGGGAAAAAGTACAGCTACTAAAAAGGTGATGGAAAAGGCTTATGATGTAAAATGCAATGTGTTTGGTAGTTTACAAAATTTCAGAAGGGATGAATCATTGCTGTTATCCATATCCGTTGTTGTGTTCTCCTGTCTGTTGGCATGCCCTGCCTGTGGTTGTGCTGCCGTGTCTGTTGCACCAGCCTGCATTTTGTTGTAATGATCTGGTTGTTGCAGTGTGCTGTCTGTGTTTAGACAGCCCTGAATCTGTTTGCACTCCCCTTTTTCTTGCGCTGACCTGTTTCTTGTGTTTCTGTGGCATTGACCTCTCGTTTATTTTGCCACACTGTATGTTCCACTGCCCTATATATTGTTGCGCCCCCTGGTTGTTGCCCTGAACTGTCAGTTGCTGCGCTGCCACGTGCGTTGTTGTGGTGTCATGTCTGTTGCAATATCTAGTCTGCTGCGCTGGCCTCTGTGTTTCTGCTGCACTCTGTTATTGCGCACAGCCCTTCATGTTGCTCTGCCTTTGCATTACCCTTCCCTGTGAGGTCTTGCGTTGCACTGGCTATTGCACTGCCTGCTCTCTGGTTCTGCTCATCTGTCTCCTCATGTGCCCTGCATTACCCTGTTTGTTGCACTGCCCTGCCAGCTGCACTTCCCGGTCGGTTGTTGTGCTAATCTGTCTGTTGTACTGCCATGTCTGTTGTTACGCTGTCCTGCCTCTTACACTGCTCTGCATCTTGCATCTCCGCACTGGTTGTTAGACTGTCACCCATCTTGTTGGTCTGACCTGTTTTTGCACTTCCCTGTCTCTTACTAATTTGTCCTGCCTGTTGGACTGCCCTTCCCCTATTGCACTTCCCTGGCTCTTGTTGTGCTGCACTTTCTCATGTTGTGCTGCCTAGTTTTGTTGTGCTGCATTACTTCATGTTGTGCAATTGCATTGTAGGTGGGCAGGGTGGCTGTACTGCAGTGCAGCAGTGTATGGTGCGGGGCAAATACACTGTAGTTCTCTATGGGCATGGCGCCTGCACTGTGTAGATGTATAATGTGTACAGAGCAGATTGACTGCCTGTAGCTGTGAGTATGTGGGGCCACTTGGACCGGAGATGTATGCAAAGAAAAGGTGCAGTGTGGCTGCATGTTATGCACCCGCAGAATGTTGAACGTAGTTTACTGTGCGCACTGTGGCATTGTGCATATACACGGTTATTGCAGTGCAGCACAGCGGTTGATACTCTTGACTGCAGCGGTCACTGGCTGCTACGGCCGGGATTGAAGTGCACTTGAAGTGTGCTTGCTGGTACATGCTGTCTGATGTTTCCTTTATCTGTGATTTGCTGTAACAATCTCTTAGACTGCATGAAATAATCATGCACAGCCCGTGCAGTAATTAATCAGTGCTGAAATAGGGTCAGGAGCTGGTCTGACCATACCTCAGCCCGGGCCAGCTCTCTCCAGAGCCTGCTTTTGAGGTAGAGGATCTGCGCCGATGAGCGAGGAGAGGCCGTCAGAGAGCATGGAGGAGAGGCCAGTGAAAGGTGACAATCGGAGAGATGGGAACATAAAGGAGGGAAGAGCAGAGGGGAGAGAGAATGGAGAAACTAACAAGAACACAGACAGCAGGAAACAATACAAATGTATTGCTGGCAGCCACTGCAAAGTAAGTGCGTTGAGTGAGGGTTAAGTGCCCGGTGCTGTTGTCTGCGGTGTCTCGAGTCTGTGAGTCATTCAGTGTTGAATTTATGATATAGGCAGCTGAGAATCCGTATTTGGGGCCTCTTACATCCTCTTTCGGAGACTCGAGTCGGCCGGGCCTGGTCAGATCCCATGTGGGACAGCGACCTGGAGTCCAAACTGTTGATGCTCTGCTACAGACCTAGTCAACCCTTGTAGCCGTTACCCAACGGGACAAGCAGACACATGCGCTGTATTTTGATAACAGAAATGGGTGACAGTGACGTTTATTGATGTCTGCATTGGGCTGCGCTCTGCATAATTCATCCCAAACATGCAACCCACACAGAACAGAAGGATTTATGAGCAGGCACAGAAAGATTTGGTGTCGTGAGGAAACCTGCATCCTTGCTACATATCCTTTGAGTAAAACTGTTCATACAACTAGGGGCACACCGGGCTAGAAGCCTTGAAAGCAGACTTGTAAATAAAGCACCAGAAAAGGGAGACAGGGGTTGTGATTGTAGGGGGATGGGAGAGATGGGTAGATTTACAGAGAGATGACGAAGAGGGGCGGTGTCTTCTATAGTTAGATAAAAAACTAGCTAGTTAATGCAGATAGACGAACGGACGGATAGCCTCAAGGAGGGAGGACCAACTGAAGGACGGAATAAAGGATATGAAGCGAGTGACAAAAGAGAGAGTGTTACCACGGAGGACGGAGAACAAATAGATTGCTAGAGACAGTAGAGAGAAATCAAGAGACAGACACAGAGTGAAAGAGGGTGCAAAGAAGAGAAAGACAGACCTAAATATGGATGTAGATAGAGATAAAACGACAGGCCTAAAAAGAGAGAAAACAGATACTTGGAGATAAAGTCAATGGAAAGCAAAGAGAGAAGGGACACAGAACGCACCTGTAAACCAAAATGTCATGCCTGGTGTGTAATGGAACTAACCTGGATGTAATTGATAACATAAGAGAGAGTAAATAGATTGATAAATAAAGCAAGAGAGATGAAGCGAAATTGAAAGAAAGATGAAGAGCCAGAATGAGAGGAGAGAGTGAGAGTGTGTGTGTGTGTGTGTGTGTGTGGGAGAGAGAAGCGATGGATTGTTAGAGATAATGAGAGAGAGGAGGTGAACCAGAGAGAGATGGAGTTAAGCAGAGCCAGAATGAGAGTGTGTGGCAGAAAGAGAGAGGGGTATAACGAGTATGTTGAGCTAGAGAGAGAAAAAGAGGGACATAGGAAGTAAGACAGATATGGGTATGAGCATATGTATACAGTTATCTCTACTATAATCAGACACTGGAACAGACCATTGAATGTTGGAATGTAAAGTCTTGTCCCGCTTTGGGGTAACTTAAAATGTTGTCTGCTACAGGAATTTTTAAATATGAGGGAATGTTAACTTGCTTTGTCAAGCCATGCATTGTAGACTGCACTTAGCCCACATGAAATGACACGTGGGAGGCCTGCTTTGGCAGTGAATTGGATCTGGAATTTCTGAGTTTGAGTTGCATGGTCAATATTTATGTGTCACTTTTATAGTTATTTAGACTGTGTTTCTGTTTTATACTGTTTCTGCCAATATGTAACATTGAGCCACAGATTTGGTTGAATTTGATTGCAGTGGCTCAGTTTATTTGGTGATTCACAATTCCAATCATGGGTAACATATGGCTTGTTGAACATAAATGAGATGTACTTGCAAATTGTTGGATTGCGTATTGCATTTCAGGTTTTCAATTTGACCAAACTTTTGACTTCTTACCAACGAAATACGAGGGTCTTCCTGGTCGAGGACCACACTGCTTTTTCTCTTATCTGTCTTGTATCAAAACCCTGCTGGACTATGGGTTGAAAGAAAGCTTGAATAAGCAGCTACCTATGTCATACGATATCTTTTTATAAATGTAATAACTGCACTTTCACAATTGCTTTATTAACCTTCCTGCTTTCTCAAATTTGCTTGAAAATGCACCATTTGTCCACTGTTTTTTCAAAAATTTCTTGGGGGGAATCCCCCCGAACCCTCCTTAGGTTGTTCGGGCTCGCTCGCTACGCTCGCTCGCTGCGGTGCAGTATGGCAATCATTTTACGCCGCACCACTTTCAAATGTCACCAGCCGCCACTGCCTCTGTTCACTGTCAGACCTGAAAATCAGCATCTACTAGCTACAAAGAGGGTAAAATATGTGTGGGGGATATCTGCAAAACAATTCTCTACAGGATGGCATAATCACAGTGGTGTGCAAGTCCATGAGAATGACTGGGAGCTTGATACTGTTTTCCACAACTAATATTTAATCTTCTTCCCTTGGTTCAGCTACTGTGTCAGCCACCGACAAGTCCTCGGAAGAACAAACCCAAAAGACAACCCAGGTAAGTATAATGTAACGATAATAATAATTAAAAAACTACGCTCCTCTCTCAATTTTTTGGGGTATCACGGTTGGGTTACTTAACCGTGACTCAACTCAGCCTCTCATTTCATATCGCCATCCTGAGATTTCTCTATACTTTCGCTGTCCTAAAAATATAGATAAATAAATATATATAAAATATTATAACTGCTGAAAGTTCAGAATGATGAAGAACCCTGATAGATGCATGGACCCCTCTATTGTTGTTTTTCTTCTATTACTTTGAAGTTTTCAGGGTGGGGACTGGAATTACAACAACGACTATAAATAGGATTTTGGCCTGTTCCCATCACCTTCCTACTACTTTGAGCTATGGGCACTCTCCTGGGAAGCCAGAGACCCCTCGGACTGTGGTGAGCACTGGGGTGCCAGCAGTGGCATCCACCAATCATTGTATCAGGTATCTTCAACTTCGACCATCTCTTCTTGGGAATCTTCTTCTGGCAACACTGCTGATCCTTTTACATTACTTCTAGCACCGGGTCATTCTCTCGTGCATCTGGATTGTGGGAGCCCCAGCATGTGTAAATCCATCAAATCTGGAGAGTTTGTATTCATGCTCCCCTCACTCATCTCCTCTCTTACTTTCTTCTCAGAAAGAAAACCAGTTTATGGATACCTTAAGAACAGGTTTGCATTATTTTGATCTTTTCCTTTTCAGTCATGTTTTGTAAACATGAATTAGTGTAAACTCAAAAATCATCTCATTACTGTAGGAAAGTAGGGTCTGCTTCTATGGTTACCCCTACTTTTTGCCTGGTGCTAAGCTGTATTATGGCTAGTCTGACTGGGATCCTGCTAATCAGGACCCCAGTCTATCTGTGTTATCCCTAAATTATTGTGTTGAGTACTTTGGTACGGGGCGTTGCTTGCAGGCCAATGGCGATGGACGCTTGAGCTCCGTGCAGACCTACTAAACTATTCTATAACAAATGCTGGTGCCCTGGTACTGTGGACGCACATCGGACTCTGCTGGGCCTGGGCAGTCCCTGTGGCCATAATTGGGGGTCCTGAGCGATCGTGCCGCTGCGGCAAAGAGAAAGGAGGTGAAGGGGGCGTGGACGGCAGCCGATGAACATGGCTGCTGCCTGAGAGAACTTCAGTCCTCCGGGAAATCCCTCGGCCATCCGCGCATTGCTCCTCAGTCGGAGTCAACTGAAGCGGACAGCGGAAATGTCGGCACTTTAGAAAACCATATTGGACCACCCGTGACGTCATCACTTCCTGATCCTGTGATGTTATGCCAAGTACAGGAGACGTGGCCTTCCAGACGCACCAAGACCGGGACCTATGTTTGTGGCTGATCCCTCCCAGCGTCCCTACTTTCTAACTTCTTGCGGAGGCCACAGGCGGAGTGTGCCGCAACTTCATCCTGGGGCCCGCCGTGAATTGATCCCAGTGCCCTGGATTTTCAAGCGACTCTCTGCCAGCAACAGCCCAGACTTGATCTCCAAGATGAGACCCCTCTCCCATGTAAGACATGGTGCTGACGGTAACCCCGAGGACCAGGCCCGGGCACTGTAATTCTCCTGGATTACTGCAGCCACGGATACAGGTGCTGGTGCATCCCAGACTGTAAATTCACTGGATGCAGGCTTGTGGACTTCTCCTGCGCAGGCTGTGCTAGGGAGGTGACTGCTGGCTGAGTCTTACAGGGCGGGGCCCTGCTGATACTCAGGGTTTGGCGCTTTCGGTGTAGTGCTGCTCCCAAGTCCTACTAGTGCACTCCTTAGCGGGATCCACTGCCTGGAGGAGGGCTAATTTGGGGCCCCAGAGTACCTATTACCTCTGCCTCTCTTCTGCTTTTGGTGGCCTGAATCTGGCGAGTTGCCTTTCACTGTTATCCTTGGGTCAAGCACGGAAAGTTCCTAGTCGGCAGCATTATCCTTTGTTCCTGGCTTGCCTCTTCACCTTACCTGGTGACATCACTGGAGGGTCTCGCTTAATACCGGCACGTGGAGTGTGGCCCTACCCTGTTGACAAGTGGGGGTGCCCCCGGAGCAAGAGGACCCAGTTAAGGATCAACAACAGTCCGATCCACCTCAGGCATTCGGTGACAACCTGTTCCAGCAACAATTCGCTCATATTTTTGAAGCCACAGTAGACACTAAAGAAACATTACATCAGGACATTAGCAATGTGGCAGTGGGGGTAGGCCTCCTGAGAGCGGAGCACACCAAGCTGGCTGAAAGGGAGAAACAAACTGAAACATGGTTGGCGGACCTGGCATTGGCGCAGCAATCTTAACTACTCAGATGAGGGATATCTCTCCTAGGGTACACTGACTGGAGACGAGAGCTGAGGACTCCAAAGGGCTTAACCGCAGAAACAACGTTAGAGATTTGGGCCTTCCGGGGGGAATAGAAGGCGCTTACATGGTTGCTTACCTGGAATCCTGGTTCCGAGATGTTGTGGTGCTGGAGGGCCTCTCCCCGTTTTATACCTTGGAAAGAGCTAATCGGGTCCTTGCTCTTCCCCCAGGCGCCAGAGAGACCTCCTCAACGGGTGGTAGCCCGACTGCTCCATTTTAAGGACAGAGACCTCCTATTGCAGAAAGCACGCACAGCGGGACCCTTTCCAGTGGCTAACAGCAAGGTGTCATTGTTTCTTGATTACACCTTGGAAGTACTACAACATCGAGCCTCCTTCCTGACAGTCAAAAAGGCCCTACGGGATGAAGGCATTCAGTACTCCTTGATGTTCCCGGCTCGACTGCGGATTGTATTGGACTGCCAGACACAATTCTGCAAAGACCCCAAGGAAGCTTGGGACTGGAATGAAACTTTAAAAATTGGGACAATGCAGGGTCATACACTATCTCGGGGGTCCGGCTTGACTGAAGGATCGAAGGTGGCGGCCCAACGTAAGGCTTTGCTGACACCTAATCCCTCTCAGACAGAGAATGAATGGACCAATGCCTTACTGGTGGTGCGGGAGTTGCTGCATGGTCATAAGATGCTATCAGAGGTAGAGACTGGATCGGAAAAGGCTTCCAGCAGCTCGGACTCGGGCACATCCCGCGATGGCAGTGTTAAGTTGCCGCATGTCACTCCGGCCACTACGGTCAATTTGCTTGATTGTGTCACTGTTCTTTTCTTTATTTTTCCTAGCTTGTTCTCTGTCTCACCTTCTGTCTGTTGCTTTTTCTTTCTTTCGATTCTCCTGTCTTGAAATTATGCTCTCTCGTTGCTGTGATGACAAGATGATGGTGGGTGGCTTTGTAATATCATTGTGCGTCCCTGGATTTGAGACATTGTGTCAATTGAGGCATAGGCGCAGAGTTTTCTTCTTGATTACGTATGTAGTTGTGTCCCCCTTGATTCTCTGTAGCTCTGAGAGGACATTGTTTGTATAGCTTAGTTTGGATGGGGACTAGTGAGTAGAGTATAATGATAGCTTTCGTCACCATTCATTTTTTGACAGGTGGCCACGCCCCCCGGAAGTGACGTAGGAGCCGGAAGTCCCGCCCCCGGAAGTCCCGCCCCAGGAAGTCTCGCCCCAGAAGTCCCGCCCCCAGAAGTCCCGCCCCCTGAAGTCCCGCCCCCGAAGTCCCACCGCGGAAGACATGACCCCCCGGAAGTCCCGCCCCCCGGGAGTCCCACCCTCAGAAGTCCTGCCCCCAGAAGTCCCGCCCCCCTGAAGTCCCACCCACAGAAGCCCCGCCCCAGAAGTCCCGCCCCGGAAGTCCCTCCCCGGAAATCCGGGGCCGGAAGTCCATGGCCGGAAGTCCAGCACATGTGGGGCAATCCAGGAAGGGGGGGCAGGTATAATGTGTGTGAGTGCCCTTCACACAGGAATTAATGGATGTGTATGTGTGTCAATGGTGTAGAGTGGTGGTGCGGGTGTGGCTAGGGCTAGCGGCAAGGCAGGCAGTAGGGCCTACAGGTGTGTTTAGGGTTGTGGGATGGATTAGCAGAGACTTACCTGTGTGCGCCATGTTTGTTGGGCAAGGAGGGACATGTCTGGGCATGCAGAGACATGTCTGGGCATGTTCAGCGGGTAGGTGTGACGGCAGTCTGGTGTTGCTTGAGCAGCGGCAAGGTCCATCTGTGGAATGGGGCCCTAGAGTGCTGCAGGGTCTTTTTTGGGGGATAGGCCAGCCCCTAGGAGGCATTTCTTTTTACATGAGTGTGGCGTAATGGGAATGATAAACATGGCCATCTTGTAAATCAGCAGCATGGGGCTGGCAACATGTCCATGCATTGTTCTGTAACATGGAGGACGGTCATGCATCACCCCCAGTCTGCTAGGCTGCCATGGCAATATTTTGCACAACCTAACTTTTAAAGTGTCTGGTGTAAAATGACACTAATTATGAAAAGAAAAAGAAATAAATATTTTAAGGTCTCCGATATAAAATGAAGCCAGTTATGAAAAATAAAGACAAGTGCACGGATATAAAATGAAGCCAGTTATGAAAAATAAGGACAAGTGCTGTCCAATTGTCATTTCTTTCTATGAGCGTGTAATGTGTTAGGGATAATAAACAGGGGGCCAGGATGTAATGCAGCTGTGGGCTGTGTAACAGACCAAGGCATAGTTTTTTAGCCTCTGTAATGTGTTGTCACAAACCTAAACTGCAGGGTTGCTGGTGCAACATCATGCACAGCCAAAGTTGAAAGTCTCTGATGTAAGTGCCATTAATTATGAAAGAAAAGTAAATAAATATTTTAAAGGCTCTGATGTAAAATAATGCCGGTTATGAAAAGGAAAATAAAATAAATGTTATGCAATTGTGGCTTTTTTCTACGTGGGAGTAATGTGTTAGGGATGATAAACAGGGGCCAGTATGTAAGGCAGCTGGGGGCTGTGTAACTGACCCTTGCAGGGTTCTTTAACAGGGTGTGTGTTGCCACAGACTTATGTTGTAAGGTTGTTGGTGCAACACCATACACAGCCTAACTTTAAAGTCTTTGGTGTAAATGACACTAATTATGAAAATAAAAAATAAAAAATTATATAAATAAGGACATGTGTTATGCAGCCGAGGCTGAGCTCTACGTATGAGTGAGAGGGCAGGGCTTCTAAACGTGGCAATCTTGTAAAGCACACGTCAGGGTACAGCAACATGGACAGGCATATTTTTGTAACTGTAAAATAGTCTGCTACAGCCCATAAAGGGTTGGATGGCGCAAGTGTCACAAAAGGGGGCAAACCAGCCATGGTGATGTAACAGGGTGAGAAAAAATGCTGGTGCAACACATAAAGAGCAGGACGAACAAGAGGCTCATAAGAGCGGCAAAACTAAAATGTAAGTTTGCTGATGTAACATTCTTCCGCCTAATTTTAAACAGTCTAAAAGACTGCAAAGACACGAAGAGGCTTCTACATAAGAGTCAGCTGGCAAGGACTGATAAGCATGAGAGGGGCAAAGAAAGTATGACATTTTCAAAGGCCCTCTTTTACATTTGGGAGGCTGCAGAAAAAAATTGAAGTGTAATACGTAAGCTCTCTCTCTCTCTCTCTCGCCACGAGTTTCCCGCCTGTTAGAGAGAGCCTACAAGACTGCTTTATCAGGGTGTAACATATATGAGTGTACAATATTTTTAAGGCGAGCTTTTACACTTTGGTCTGGTTAATACGTAAGCTCTCTTAGCCATAAGTTCCCGCCAGTCTAGAGGACGACTCCATGGGCTTTTATCAGATTGTAACAGGTATAAAAATAGGGACATAACTTAGACACACACTGGCACTCTGATGAGTGTTTTGGAGTACCTAAATGCATCTTTGTGAGTGAACAGACTTCGACAGTAGACCAGGTGTAGTGTGTGTGTCCTCCACACAGGAAATAATGGATGTGTAGGTGTATCATAGGTGTAGAGTGATGGTGAGGGCTGCCTGGGGCTTGCTGCAAGGCAGCCAGTAGGGCGTACTAGGGGTGTTTAGGGTTATGGGATGGGTGAGCAGAGACTTACCTGTGTGCGCTATTTTGGTGGGGCAAGCAGGCACATGTCTGGGCATGGATGGACATGTCTGGGCATTTTCAGCGGGTAGTTGCGGCTGCAGGCTGGTGTTGCTTGAGCAGTGTCGAGGTCCATCTGTGGAATGGGAGTGTTGCAGGGTCTTTTTGGACATAAGTCAGCCCCCTAGGAGGCGTGGCTGATGCCTATGGAGTTCCTGAGTGGTGGACTGTGGTGTAGGGGCGTAGCCATAGCCAACCAAGGGGCAGGACTTCCATCGGGCCCAGAAGAGGCGGGAAGCTAGACTGTTTGTTTGCTGGGGCAGTAATTTTGCCGCCTAATTTTAAAAAGTCTCTGCTGTAAAATGACAGTAGTTATGAAAATAAAATAAAAATGAATAGAGACATGTGTTATGCAATTGTGGCTTCTTTTCTATGTGTGTGTGTGTGTGTGTGTGTATAATGTGTAAGATATGATAAACGTGGCTATCATGTAAAGCAACAGCTGTGGACTGTGTAATAGGCCAGGGCACTGTTTGTAACATGGTGGAGTATGCTGCAGCAACCCTAGACTGTTAGTTTGCCAATGCAATATTTTGTATAGCCTAACTTTAAAGTCTCTGGTGTAAAATGATGCCGGTTATGAAAGGGAAAAATAAAATAAATAAATATTTTAAAGTCTCTGGTGTAAAAATGATGCCAGTTATGAAAAAGAAAATAAATAAAATAAAAAATAAATAAAGACGTGTTATGCAATTGTGGCTTCTTTCTACGTGGGAGTAATGTGTTAGGTATGATGAACACGACTATCATGTAAAGCAACAGCTGTGGACTGTGCATGGTTCTTTAACAGGGTAATGTGTGTTGCCACAAACCTATGTTGTAAGGTTGCTGGTGCAACACCAGGCACAGCCTAACTTTAAAGTCTCTGGTGCATAATGATGCCGGTTATGAAAAGGAAAAATAAATAAATAAATATTTTAAAGTCTCTGATGTAAAATGATGCCGGTTATGAACAGGAAAATGAGTGCGTATTTTACACCTTTGGAGTGTGCAGAGAAAAAAATATTGAAATGCATCACGTAAACTCTATTTCCATGAGTTTCCCGCCTGTCTAGAACACGACAAGGCTTCTACGTGAGGAGAGAGGTGGCATGGACTGATAAGCATGGGAGTCTTGCAAAAAGTGGCGCTGAGGGTCTACAAATATGCACAGTCATGATGTTGTTAGACAGGGAGAGGTCGGTGAAAGTATGACATTTTTACACCTTGGGAGTGTGCAGAGAAAAAATTGAAATAGGGACGTAACTACACTTGCACTCTGAAATTTCTTGGAGCACCTAATTGTATCTTTTCGGCTAAACAGGCTTTGGCAGAAGACTACAGAGTTAACATGGCGCAGAGGGGAA
Source organism: Lissotriton helveticus (assembly GCF_964261635.1). NCBI lineage: Eukaryota > Metazoa > Chordata > Amphibia > Caudata > Salamandridae > Lissotriton > Lissotriton helveticus. The sequence continues at coordinate 863,334,547 of NC_136072.1, read as the reverse complement.
ACAGCCACCCTGATGAAACACTCTATACTTAATGTAAGTAGCTATGGATCTTGTTTTATTCTATAAGGCAGTTATGGTATTTGTTAAACACTTTAGACAAGGAATAACTGTAAAATAAGCATGCATATAGGTATTATTGTAGTACTATATCATAGAGACCTAACAGCTTTAAGAGGGTAGAAATTACAAAACAAAACAATGCCTTTTATACACATATCTTAAGTGTTGGCGGTCTTCAGGATATGTACAATGTGGTAGGGCCGCCTAAAAGCCGGCATCTGCTGTATTACAATGGTCCATTTGTGGTAGGTGCACTGGCTGCTGCTCTGCGCACTTGTTCTACCCCAGATACTAAATTTTATTGACTGCTTGCCTTCCCCTGCTGCATCTCCTGGGAGCACACTCCTCAGCATACTGATACACGATATTTACTTAACACAGCTTGCATTGCAGTACTTGTAGTGCTGGCTATTCTCAGTCTCATACTGTTTAGGGGCAGTACAGTAATGTTATTGGGAAATCGACATTCACAATACTTCCTATCAACATTCTATGCATTTTCGCATTCATTTGAGAAGACTATTGATGTTTTCAGGGTGAGTGTGCCATGAGGCTCCTAGGCTAGTCCATTTGTATTTACAGCAACCAGGATACAAAGTGCACATCAGAGGGCTCAGACAACACCAATGCATTTAACGATTACAGACGGGGCATGACATTCCTCAGCATACTGCCATTGTATCCCCTTATTTGGCACCTCTGATAGCCTCCTCGTGATTGTCTTCTGTACAGTCGACTGCTGTATTGACAACACTGTTTTATTGTAGTTTTACTGCTTTGAGACCATGGCTCATGGATACACAGGTTTTTCTCTCTTGATCTCAGTTGCAAAAATTGTGCTCTGTAGACCATTCTTCGCAGTGGTTAATTCGTAAAAAATAAGTGCCGGGGATCATGTCAGGAGGCAGCTTTCACCAGCCCATTTCTCTTGTAGGCACGTCCTAAAACAGAACCAACTACCAACCACGAAAGTGGGGAGACGATGTGGCGTAATGGCCAGAGTTGCTGACTTTGGCGCAGGGAACCAGGTATGAGCCACGGCATCGGCTCAACATCCTGTGATTCTGGGCAAATCACTTAATCTCTCTATGCATAAATGAACGTGTCCTTAAATGGTGCTAATGAAAAGCACTGGTGTTGATGATTAAGCGCCGCTGAGCACCGGAAAACACCGGCTCAAATTAAGCACTGATTCTTCTGCTTCTTTGTGCTAGAGCTAAAACATACTGGAACCTGTCAATCTGTGGAAGCTATTCCTAAATGAAAGGGCCTTGAAATACATGTGCTGAGGCAGGAGGACAGATCCATACTCCCCATACACAGAGTATACTCCTTGTGTTGTACATTCCGAAAGGTGCAATCCAGTGTAGATAGAAAAACACACATTTTGTTTTTGTCCACACCTATGTCACTCACGATTACTAACAACTGGTGCCCCGGGTGTTGGAACTAGGGGTGCAGCAGGTGGTACAGCACCCTCAGACCTGGAAGGAGTTAAGAAAGGTGATGGAAACAGTGAAACCTTTCAATCTGTGAAATTTTCAAACAACATTAGCAATGTGCTCAAAAGCAGTGAAAGATCAACGGAAATTAAGAAGAGCCCAGAGAACAAAGGTATGCCACTCATGTGAGTGGATGGTATCAGATTACAAGAACGAGGCACATGAAAGGCACCAATGTAACCAATAGCACATTTTTTAAAGTTTGCCAACATCGCAAACAAGAATCATTTGAGTCTTTTAATTGGGAAATGTGGAGACAGACATGTGTTAAAGTAGGGTGGGAAAACAAACCATTCCACAAATTATTTTACCCAGTCGTGCATGCATGGCTAAAACCACTCTGATTTATTAACGGTCTCTTCTAAGTAACTCAGTTCTTTAATATATATATATATATATATATATATTTTAAATAAATTGACAGTGTATTCACGTTTCATAATATTGCACCATAATGCAAACTGAACCACATTTTCACTAAAAAAGGTCACAGACTATCATTCACCCGCCATCATCCCTTCAGCACCCCACTTAAAACTTTTTTTGTCATGCTCATTTGATACACTTGCTTGTTCAGTAACAGTATGATGCTCTTAGAACACCTACAGTTTTAGTGTGCTGAAGCCCCTGGTCAGCAGCCTGAATCAGAAAGGTGTTCTGGCATCACTGATGGCTTTTCTTGTGTGAGATGATGGGTGGTGGTCTCATTTAGGATTTCACCCTTGTTCCCCAGCAGATGGGGTGCTATCCGGTAAGGTGTGAATTGATCTTGACTAACGTTTTGAGAGGTGAGTTGCATTGTGCTGAACACAATATAGTGTGGTGTTAAGCTCACTGATTATAATGTCTGCCTCCCACAAAACGTTAGTCCAGATCAATTCACACCTTACCGGATAGCACCCCATCTGCTGGGGAACAAGGGTGCAATCCTAAATGAGACCACCACCCATCATCTCACACAACAACTCTACACTGCAACCACTCACTACAACCATATACCCAGGCCCGTTGCCGTACCTCACAGCACCCACGTTGACTTCATACCTCCACACATGACCATACATTCTATGGTATACAACACAGCACACCCTACTGCACCACAACACACCTCCCTGTTCACCATACCACATATGCCACACAGCAACACAAAACCTAACACCACACTAATGTACACCACACCAAAACGCAACATCCTACACATTGCCCCGCCCCACCATACAAGTATACTTATACCAGATTATAACATCCCACACTTTATACCAAGCCACATCACATGCTATCATATTGCACCCCACGCACCCATCAACCCCTCCCATAGTTCCCTATGGTTCCACGTCAGACTACACCACACCATGCAGTAAACATACCTTTCAATACCACAACTATCCAGATAAGCGTAATTACATGCAACATCACAGCACAGCAGGACTATACAACAACAAAGTTCCCTTAGTACATATCACCACACGGCACCACTGAACACACCAACATACCGCACAAGACAATCTCATATTGCACTACTCCACTCCAGTCTATCTCACTACAGCACATTATATCATACACCAACATATTCCATCATGTCACAAGATCAATTTTCAAGACCCTCTCTCTCAGTACCGATTCCACTCTCAACACACACAATACCACACCGTGCCACACTTTCTCAAACTTTGGCACACCATATCATTATGTCTCACCTTAAAGGTCTGTGTACCGCATCACCAAATGCCACATAACACCATACCTCACCTTACCACCCTAATTTGCAATGTAATTACTATAAACCCAATGTAGTACAATAGCCAAAACCACCCTTGACTCCCCTACACCACCCTACACTACCCTCTGCAATACCACATCAGTCTAAACCATCCCAACCAGCTTCTTTACATAAGTTACAGCAAGACACAAGTCTGACACAGAAAATGAGGGTGCTCAACATCTAGTATAAACCATCTATCTATTACGGCAAAACTCTTCCCGTCGCTTTGCTGCACCTCACAGCACCCTGTTGACTTCATAACTCCACACATGACCATACATTCTATGTTATACAACACAACATACCCTACTGTACTACAACACACCTCCCTGTTCACCATACCACATATGCCACATAGCAACACAAAATCTAACACCACACTAATGTACACCACATCAATCTCCACCACACCAAAACGCTACAACCTACTCATTGCACCACCGGGTACAAGTATAGTTATACCAGGTTACAACATCCCACACTTTATACCAAGCCACATCACATGCTATCATATTGCACCACAGACGTTCATCAACCCCTCCCATAGTTCCCTATGGTTCCACATCAGACTACACAACACCATGCAGTATACACGCCATTCAATACCACAACTATCCATATAAGAGCAATTACATTGCACATCACCTCACAGCAGAACTATACAACAACATAGTTCACTTAGTACATATCACCACATCGCACCACGGAACACACCAACTTACTACACAAGACAATCTCATATTGCACCATTCCACTTGAGTCTACCTCACTACAGCACATTATATCCTACACTAACATATTCCACCGTGTCACATCATCAATTTTCAACACCACATCTCTCAGTACCACACCACTCTCATCACACACAATACCACACCATGCCACACTTTCTCAGACTTTGGCACACCATATCATTACGTCTCACCTTAAAGGTCTGACCACATCACCAAATGCCACATAACACCATACCTCACCTTACCACCCTAAATTGCAATGTAATTACTATACACCCCGATGTAGTACAATAGCCAAAACCACCCTTGCCTCCCCAGACCACCCTACACCACCCACTGCAACACTACATCAGTCTAAACCATACCAACCTGCTTCTTTACACAAGTTACAGCAAGACACAAGTCTGACACATAAAATGAGGTTGTTCAACATCTAGTATAAATCATCTATCTATTATGACAAAACTCATCCCTTCATGCTACCGCACCTCAAAGCATCCTCCTTAACTTAATAACGCCACCCAGGACCATACATTCTATGGTATACAACACACCATACTGTACCACAACACAGATCCCTGTTCACCATACCAAATATGCCACATAGCACCATAAAATATAACACTGTACCAATCTACACCATAGCAAAACACAACATCCTACACATTGCACCACCGGATGCAAGTATACTTATACCAGATTACAACACCCACACATTATAACAAGCCACATCACAGGCTATCATATTGCACCCCACCCATCCATCAACCCCTCCCATAGTTCCCTATGGTTTCACATCAGACTACACCACACCATGCCGTAAACATGCCCTTCAATACCACAACTAATCATATAAGAGCAATTACATTGCACATCACAGCACAGCAGAACTATACAACAACAAAGTTCACTTAGTACATATCACCACACGGTACCAGCGAACACACCAACATACCACACAAGACAATCTCATATTGCACCACTCCACTGCAGTCTACCTCACCACGGCACATTATATCATACACTAACATATGCCATCATGTCACATCACCAATTTTCAACACCACATCTCTCAGTATCACACCACACTCAATACCACACCTTGCCACACTTTCTCCGACTTTGGAACACCATATCATTACATCTCACCTTAAAGGTCTGTGTACCACATCACCAAATGCCACATAACACCATACCTTACCTTACCACACTAAATTGCAATGTAATTACTATACATCTCATTGTCGTACAATAGCCAAAACCAAACTTGACTCCCCACACCACCCTACACCCTCCACTGCAACACCACATTAGTCTAAACCATACCAACTTGCTTCTTTACCTAAGTTACGACAAGACACAGGTCTTACACAGAAAATGAGGGTGTTCAACATCTACTGTAAACCTACTATCTATTACAGCAAAACTCCTCCGGCAAAACTCTTCCAGCAAAACCTCACACTGCCGGGCCATACAGAGCTGTAGTATAATATAAAAATATAATGCAAACCATGCCACCCTCCCCCAGAGGCATCCGCTTGTTTACTCCACAAATTGGACAAACAATAAACTCGAGGCTCAGGGATAGAGACACACCACAACAGTGCAAACTGAGCAAGACCCCACAAACACGCTGACAACAAGTCAGGAATACACAAGTCTGATTTCCACAATAAATGAACCTTCTGTTGGAGAGCAAACTGACATAACACTTAAGGGTGTTAACAGACCATGTAAATAGTGTAGGGTGGCTAAATAAAAACACCTACCATAACATAACAAAGAGTTCTTTCCTATTTGCACGGTTGCTACTAACACAGTATCAGGTTTACTTCCTTGCTTTCTGGACATCCTAGTCCATTTTCTTCTTCGGCTCAATACACCACAGAAAGTCCTATTTTGTCACACTAAGTATGTAGATTTTAAAGGTCGCTATGGTGATTGAGGGATGTCTACCTTGGTCTGGGACACTTTTAATTGCACGAGGATTTGGAAAACAAAAATCTTCTGTCATCAAAAATATGGAAGGTCTAGACTCATCAGCAGAAGTGCTCTACGGCATGAACCACCGTAGGATCTGCTTCTCAGGGAGTATGAAAGGGGTCATCTGTTGAACGATGTCACATGAGCTCTGAAAAGCCATCAGTGATGCCAGAACACCTTTCTGATTCAGGCTGCTGACCAGGGGCTTCAGCACACTAAAACTGTAGGTGTTCTAAGAGCATCATACTGTTACTGAACAAGCAAGTGTATCAAATGAGCATGACAAAAAAAGTTTTAAGTGGGGTGCTGAAGGGATGATGGCGGGTGAATGATAGTCTGTGACCTTTTTTAGTGAAAATGTGGTTCAGTTTGCATTATGGTGCAATATTATGAAACGTGAATACACTGTCAATTTATTAAAAAAAATTATATATATATATATATATATATTAAAGAACTGAGTTACTTAGAAGAGACCGTTAATAAATCAGAGTGGTTTTAGCCATGCATGCACGACTGGGTAAAATAATTTGTGGAATGGTTTGTTTTCCCACCCTACTTTAACACATGTCTGTCTCCACATTTCCCAATTAAAAGACTCAAATGATTCTTGTTTGCGATGTTGGCAAACTTTAAAAAATGTGCTATTGGTTACATTGGTGCCTTTCATGTGCCTCGTTCTTGTAATCTGATACCATCCACTCACATGAGTGGCATACCTTTGTTCTCTGGGCTCTTCTTAATTTCCGTTGATCTTTCACTGCTTTTGAGCACATTGCTAATGCTGTTTGAAAATTTCACAGATTGAAAGGTTTCACTGTTTTCCATCACCTTTCTTAACTCCTTCAAGGTCTGAGGGTGCTGTACCACCTGCTGCACCCCTAGTTCCAACACCCGGGGCACCAGTTGTTGGTAATCGTGAGTGACATAGGTGTGGACAAAAACAAAATGTGTGTTTTTCTATCTACACTGGATTGCACCTTTCGGAATGTACAACACAAGGAGTATACTCTGTGTATGGGGAGTATGGATCTGTCCTCCTGCCTCAGCACATGTATTTCAAGGCCCTTTCATTTAGGAATAGCTTCCACAGATTGACAGGTTCCAGTATGTTTTAGCTCTAGCACAAAGAAGCAGAAGAATCAGTGCTTAATTTGAGCCGGTGTTTTCCGGTGCTCAGCCGGCGCTTAATCATCAACACCAGTGCTTTTCATTAGCACCATTTAAGGACACGTTCATTTATGCATAGAGAGATTAAGTGATTTGCCCAGAATCACAGGATGTTGAGACGATGCCGTGGCTGGTTCCCTGCGCCAAAGTCAGCAACTCTGGCCATTACGCCACATCCTCTCCCCACTTTCGTGGTTGGTAGTTGGTTCTGTTTTAGGACGTGCTAACAAGAGAAATGGGCTGGTGAAAGCTGCCTCCTGACATGATCCCCGGCGCTTATTTTTTACAAATTAACCACTGCGAAGAATGGTCTACAGAGCACAATTTTTGCAACTGAGATCAAGAGAGAAAAACCTGTGTATCCATGAGCCATGGTCTCAAAGCAGTAAAACTACAATAAAACAGTGTTGTCAATACAGCAGTCGACTGTACAGAAGACAATCACGAGGAGGCTATCAGAGGTGCCAAATAAGGGGATACAATGGCAGTGTGCTGAGGAATGTCATGCCCCGTCTGTAATCGTTAAATGCAATGGTGTTGTCTGAGCCCTCTGATGTGCACTTTGTATCCTGGTTGCTGTAAATACAAATGGACTAGCCTAGGAGCCTCATGGCACACTCACCCTGAAAACATCAATAGTCTTCTCAAATGAATGCGAAAATGCATAGAATGTTGATAGGAAGTATTGTGAATGTCGATTTCCCAATAACATTACTGTACTGCCCCTAAACAGTATGAGACTGAGAATAGCCAGCACTACAAGTACTGCAATGCAAGCTGTGTTAAGTAAAGATCGTGTATCAGTATGCTGAGGAGTGTGCTCCCAGGAGATGCAGCAGGGGAAGGCAAGCAGTCAATAAAATTTAGTATCTGGGGTAGAACAAGTGCGCAGAGCAGCAGCCAGTGCACCTACCACAAATGGACCATTGTAATACAGCAGATGCCGGCTTTTAGGCGGCTCTACCACATCGTACATATCCTGAAGACCGCCAACACTTAAGATATGTGTATAAAAGGCATTGTTTTGTTTTGTAATTTCTACCCTCTTAAAGCTGTTAGGTCTCTATGATATAGTACTACAATAATACCTATATGCATGCTTATTTTACAGTTATTCCTTGTCTAAAGTTTTTAACAAATACCAGAACTGCCTTATAGAATAAAACAAGATCCATAGCTACTTACATTAAGTATAGAGTGTTTCATCAGGGTGGCTGTTTCCCCTCTGCGCCATGTTAACTCTGTAGTCTTCTGCCAAAGCCTGTTTAGCCGAAAAGATACAATTAGGTGCTCAAAGAAATTTCAGAGTGCAAGTGTAGTTACGTCCCTATTTCAATTTTTTCTCGGCACACTCCCAAGGTGTAAAAATGTCATACTTTCACCGACCTCTCCCTGTCTAAGAACATCATGACTGTGCATATTTGTAGACCCTCAGCGCCACTTTTAGCAAGACTCCCATGCTTATCAGTCCATGCCACCTCTCTCCTCACGTAGAAGCCTTGTCGTGTTCTAGACAGGCGGGAAACTCATGGAAATAGAGTTTACGTGATGCATTTCAATATTTTTTTCTCTGCACACTCCAAAGGTGCAAAATACGCACTTATTTTCCTGTTCATAACCGGCATCATTTTACATCAGAGACTTTAAAATATTTATTTATTTATTTTTCCTTTTCATAACCGGCATCATTATGCACCAGAGACTTTAAAGTTAGGCTGTGCCTGGTGTTGCACCAGCAACCTTACAACATAGGTTTGTGGCAACACACATTACCCTGTTAAAGAACCATGCACAGTCCACAGCTGTTGCTTTACATGATAGTCGTGTTCATCATACCTAACACATTACTCCCACGTAGAAAGAAGCCACAATTGCATAACACGTCTTTATTTATTTTTTATTTTATTTATTTTCTTTTTCATAACTGGCATCATTTTTACACCAGAGACTTTAAAATATTTATTTATTTTATTTTTCCCTTTCATAACCGGCATCATTTTACACCAGAGACTTTAAAGTTAGGCTATACAAAATATTGCATTGGCAAACTAACAGTCTAGGGTTGCTGCAGCATACTCCACCATGTTACAAACAGTGCCCTGGCCTATTACACAGTCCACAGCTTTTGCTTTACATGATATCCCTTATCTATATACTTTACCCAAGATCCACAAAGGTATGGACAACCCCCCGGGACGACCAATTGTCTCTGGGATTGGGTCCATTTTAGAGCCTGTCTCGAAATTTGCGGACGCTTTTCTCAGACCGATGGTTCAAAAGACCTCCACCTACTTGAGAGACACCAAGGATGTTCTGAATCTGATAGAAGAAGTGGCCTTCGATCCTAACACCCAGCTATTGATTAGCTGTGATGTGGAGAGTCTGTACACCAGCCTGCCACATCAAGCAACTTTGGAGATTATCGAGGATGTGCTCTTTGAAGACTTCTGGGAGTATCAGACACCGCGCAATGTGGTGATGGATTGTGTCTCTCTGGCACTCTCTGGCACTGAAAGAGAATTTCTTTGAGTACAACGGCACCATATACCTACAAAAACACGGTACCAGCATGGGAAGCACATTTGCTCCTAGCATAGCTGGACTATACGTGCACCATCTGGAGATGACTAAAATACTGAACTCAAATAACCCCTTCAAAGCCAACATCAAATTGTGGAAACGATACATCGATGATATCCTTATCATCTGGGATGGAGATGAAAAGAACTCTGAACAGTTTCTGACATGGTTGAACCTACAGGACGACTTCCTGAGATTCACCAGTACAACCTCCAGGAGCAACTTAGTTTTCCTTGACCTAAACATCTTTCCGAAGAATGGGAGATTGATGACCACAACCCACTTTAAAGGTACCTCAAAGAATTGTCTTCTCATGTACAATAGCTTTCATCCCAGACACCTGCGGGACAACCTCCCGTACGGTCAGTTCCTGCGTCTTCGCAGGAACTGCACAGAGATTGACAATTTCAAAAAACAATCGGAGGACCTGAAAAAGAAATTAAAAGCACGGATGTACCCAGATCGCATCATCAACCAGGCATACACAAGAGCAAAGAACAATTGCCGTGAAAGCCTACTGGAGCCAAAGATACCAAACGTTGAAGAGAAACGACCTATTTGTGTAACCACATACAACACCAGCTCCAATTTGGTGACTAAAATCATTAATAAAAATTGGAAGATCCTGAACAGTGGAGGTCTGCAGATACCCAAACCGATGTTTGCCCACAAAAAAGCTCAGAGTCTAAGAGACGTCTTGGTCCACACAAGACCGAAATCAAACAATAACAACGCACAAAGAAACCCGAACTTTGTCCAAGGCCACTATCCATGTGGAGGGTGCAAGGTTTGTGGCCTTACCCAGAAGAGCAAAAAGATAACATTCAATAATGGAACTAGCTGGGAACAAAGGAGTTTCAGTAACTGTAACAGTGCGAACGTGGTATACATGATCACCTGTCCATGCAAACTTGAATATGTGGGGATGACGAGCAGGGCAGTAAAGATCAGGATAGGCGAACACACAAAAGTACCATAAAATGCAGGAAATCTAGTACAAGACTCACCAACCATTTCCTTGAAATGAGCCACAAACCAGAAGATATTCAATGGACAGTGATCGAAACAGTCAGCAACGAAAAAACCCTCTTAGAGAAGGAACAAAGATGGGTATTTCGTATTCAGTCACATAAGATTGGGCTGAACGATGATATCCCCTGGGCCCAACTATAATGTACCCTCTCGGGAGTGGATCTACTCACTATCCAAGATAACTTTCTCTATCTTATCTAATGAAATGCCATGTTTCACAACAAAAGTGGTAATTAAGGATGTGCACCTTTTCTGACTGTGTCACTACAGTTACTACACAGAGCATGGACTAAAATATAAGCCCCGTGAATCCTTGGTTTTATTTTTGATCCTCTGGTATGGACATAACGAACGTAATGAGACATGGAATGACCATAGTCTCTGTACAAATAAAATAAATGTCACATTATGACTATATATATTAATAAGGAATTTGCCCGGCACCTAATAGGCTATTACACATTGTGTGCGAGTTAAATCTAAATTACTGCGCCCCCCGATCAAGAAAAAGGAAAGGGTAGAAAGACTTCCGTCCTTTTCCTCACATCGTGCCATTAGGTGGCGGCCATCTTGGGAGGTTTGCGCTCTAGTCCACACAAGATTGCCCGGTGACAATGCGGAAACGAATGCGTCTTAAGCAACACGAGACACTCAAGCACGGCATTGCCCGGAGCAGCACGGGGGTGGGAATAATGTTTCTTTTCCTCGTCGGACATGTGAGTAATAGACTCTGACCTCGAGTCTTTAATAAACGGGTCACGGGGGCAAACAACATCTTTGGATTTTGCTCCGTTGGTAAACCAAGGTGCGGTTTTGTTTTTACAGTAACCGCGGAGAACACCCCTCGCCTGCAAGCTCATGGGGCATTGCAATTAACTGAAAAGTGTACGTATTGTAGTATTAACAAAGTCTTACAAAACGGCTAGCGTTTTCTTTCATTCGGTCTCAAAGAAACCTAAGGTGAAGGAGGTCCTTTCCTACCTTTAAATTGCTTGTTCACTGGTAATGCATTGAGTCGTGATTGTGTGTGTGTATGATGAGATGACAGTGGAACCGAGCATTTTGAGGTCCCTGTTCTTAACCAGCGACAGAAAGCTGGTTCCAACTAATGCAATATCCTTCCCCATTTCAATGTATTTAGGGGTACTATTGCCTTTGATATATAAGGCATGCTGGTACACAACTAATTGTTTGTATTTACCATTTGGATTGCGATGTTAATTTACGCATATATGTTGCTTTTCTCTCTTTTTCCTTTTCTCCACAGAGACCACAATAGGTCTTTTTTTGGCACTACTTGTATCATTTTTGCTTCACTGGGCCAACTCATGCCCCGAAGCACAAACAGTCAGCTTATTTTTGCTGTGCTGTTTGTAGGACAGTAGGCATATCTCTGTAGAACTGAGTATATTCTAGTAGGGATCGTTTTTTGGTCCTGATGAGTAAGCAGTAGGGGACTGTTTACGAAACATGTCGACTAGGTAGTTAGCTAATGCTCTACCTCACAACCCCTTCTTAATGTTCCCAGCTAGAGAAGTGAATAAAACATTTTTTTCTACTATGCCAGGGAATTTTTAAACTTTTTTATAAACCACTTTTTTGAGGTCCCTACACTTTCACTGACACCTGTGCACTCACACATAGCCACTGTCACAATATAAGTGCTCCCGCGTATTCGTTTGGTCGTAGCACGCCCCGTCCCGTTATAGGGGCGGGAAGACCCCTATGATGAAGCATGACACTATTGGATTTTTTTAGTGTGTGAGGGGTATTTTAAAAAGCACATTGCGCTCTGGTCTTTCCATCCTTAAGAGAGAGCCTAGCACGTTTGTTAGAAAAATCAAAATTAATATAAATATTATCACTTTTTCACTTTTTTGATAGAATCTCTTTGATTATAAAAGCTTTACATGATAGCCACGTTTATCATATCTTACACATTATACACACACACACACACACACACACACACATAGAAAAGAAGCCACAATTGCATAACACATGTCTCTATTCATTTTTATTTTATTTTCATAACTACTGTCATTTTACAGCAGAGACTTTTTAAAATTAGGCGGCAAAATTACTGCCCCAGCAAACAAACAGTCTAGCTTCCCGCCTCTTCTGGGCCCGATGGAAGTCCTGCCCCTTGGTTGGCTATGGCTACGCCCCTACACCACAGTCCACCACTCAGGAACTCCATAGGCATCAGCCATGCCTCCTAGGGGGCTGACTTACCTCCAAAAAGACCCTGCAACACTCCCATTCCACAGATGGACCTCGACACTGCTCAAGCAACACCAGCCTGCAGCCGCAACTACCCGCTGAAAATGCCCAGACATGTCCATCCATGCCCAGACATGTGCCTGCTTGCCCCACCAAAATAGCGCACACAGGTAAGTCTCTGCTCACCCATCCCATAACCCTAAACACCCCTAGTACGCCCTACTGGCTGCCTTGCAGCAAGCCCCAGGCAGCCCTCACCATCACTCTACACCTATGATACACCTACACATCCATTTATTCCTGTGTGGAGGACACACACACTACACCTGGTCTACTGTCGAAGTCTGTTCACTCACAAAGATGCATTTAGGTACTCCAAAACACTTGTCAGAGTGCCAGTGTGTGTCTAAGTTATGTCCCTATTTTTATACCTGCTACAATCTGATAAAAGCCCACGGAGTCGTCCTCTAGACTGGCGGGAACTTATGGCTAAGAGAGCTTACGTATTAACCAGACCAAAGTGTAAAAGCTCGCCTTAAAAATATTGTACACTCATATATGTTACACTCTGATAAAGCAGTCTTGTAGGCTCTCTCTAACAGGCGGGAAACTCGTGGCGAGAGAGAGAGAGAGAGCTTACGTATTACACTTACATTTTTTTCTGCAGCCTCCCAAATGTAAAAGAGCGCCTTTGAAAATGTCATACTTTCTTTGCCCCTCTCATGCTTATCAGTCCTTGCCAGCTGACTCTTATGTAGAAGCCTCTTTGTGTCTTTGCAGTCTTTTAGACTGTTTAAAATTAGGCGGAAGAATGTTACATCAGCAAACTTACATTTTAGTTTTGCCGCTCTTATGAGCCTCTTGTTCGTCCTGCTCTTTATGTGTTGCACCAGCATTTTTTCTCACCCTGTTACATCACCATGGCTGGTTTGCCCCCTTTTGTGACACTTGCGCCATCCAACCCTTTATGGGCTGTAGCAGACTATTTTACAGTTACAAAAATATGCCTGTCCATGTTGCTGTACCCTGACGTGTGCTTTACAAGATTGCCACGTTTAGAAGCCCTGCCCTCTCACTCATACGTAGAGCTCAGCCTCGGCTGCATAACACATGTTCTTATTTATATAATTTTTTATTTTTTATTTTCATAATTAGTGTCATTTACACCAAAGACTTTAAAGTTAGGCTGTGTATGGTGTTGCACCAACAACCTTACAACATAAGTCTGTGGCAACACACATTACCCTGTTAAAGAACCCTGCAAGGGTCAGTTACACAGCCCCCAGCTGCCTTACATACTGGCCCCTGTTTATCATCCCTAACACATTACTCCCACGTAGAAAAAAGCCACAATTGCATAACATTTATTTTATTTTCCTTTTCATAACCGGCATTATTTTACATCAGAGCCTTTAAAATATTTATTTACTTTTCTTTCATAATTAATGGCACTTACATCAGAGACTTTCAACTTTGGCTGTGCATGATGTTGCACCAGCAACCCTGCAGTTTAGGTTTGTGACAACACATTACAGAGGCTAAAAAACTATGCCTTGGTCTGTTACACAGCCCACAGCTGCATTACATCCTGGCCCCCTGTTTATTATCCCTAACACATTACACGCTCATAGAAAGAAATGACAATTGGACAGCACTTGTCCTTATTTTTCATAACTGGCTTCATTTTATATCCGTGCACTTGTCTTTATTTTTCATAACTGGCTTCATTTTATATCGGAGACCTTAAAATATGTATTTCTTTTTCTTTTCATAATTAGTGTCATTTTACACCAGACACTTTAAAAGTTAGGTTGTGCAAAATATTGCCATGGCAGCCTAGCAGACTGGGGGTGATGCATGACCGTCCTCCATGTTACAGAACAATGCATGGACATGTTGCCAGCCCCATGCTGCTGATTTACAAGATGGCCATGTTTATCATTCCCATTACGCCACACTCATGTAAAAAGAAACGCCTCCTAGGGGCTGGCCTATCTCCCAAAAAAGACCCTGAAGCACTCTAGGGCCCCATTCCACAGATGGACCTTGCCGCTGCTCATGCAACACCAGACTGCCGTCACACCTACCCGCTGAACATGCCCAGACATGTCTCTGCATGCCCAGACATGTCCCTCCTTGCCCAACAAAAATGGCGCACACAGGTAAGTCTCTGCTAATCCATCCCACAACCCTAAACACACCTGTAGGCCCTACTGCCTGCCTTGCCGCTAGCCCTAGCCACACCCGCACCACCACTCTACACCATTGACACACATACACATCCATTAATTCCTGTGTGAAGGGCACTCGCACACATTATACCTGCCCCCACTTCCTGGATTGCCCCACATGTGCTGGACTTCCGCCATGGACTTCCGGCCCCGGATTTCCGGGGAGGGACTTCCGGGGCGGGACTTCTGGGGTGGGGCTTCTGTGGGTGGGACTTCAGGGGGGCGGGACTTCTGGGGGCAGGACTTCTGAGGGTGGGACTCCCGGGGGGCGGGACTTCCGGGGGGTCAGGTCTTCCGCGGTGGGACTTCGGGGGCGGGACTTCAGGGGGCGGGACGTCTGGGGGCGGGACTTCTGGGGCGAGACTTCCTGGGGCGGGACTTCCGGGTGCGGGACTTCCGGCTCCTACGTCACTTCCGGGGGGCGTGGCCACCTGTCAAAAAATGAATGGTGACGAAAGCTATCATTATACTCTACTCTAGTGTTTTAGTACTTAAGGGATTGTTTATTGGGTTTCAGCGTGTCACCTTAAGCGCTTTGGCAGGGAATCGGCGTGTCACCTTAAACGAATTGGAAGGGCACTGTGTACTTTTACATCATGGGTTCTCCACCTGATTTAAAATGTATATCATGGAATGTCAGAGGCATACATTTGGAATTTGGAATTTGGAGGGGTATTTGTAAAGCGCGGCGTTCGCTCCGGAGGGAGCATCATGGCGCTGTGAATCCTTGAGCCCAAATCGCAGAGTGGTGGGAAGGGGGAGTTAGATGGCGGATTTAGTCCAGTCGTCAGGGAGATTAAAAATCCAAGTTTTGAGGAGCTTCCTAAAGGGTTTCTCAAGAGTCTGAAGTCTGAGGTGTCTTGGCATGCTGTTCCAGGCTTTGATGGCCAGGGTGCTAAGGGTTTTACCTCCTTTAGACTTCAGATTGAATTTGGTGGTTGTCATAAGGTTTTCTTGAGAGGATCGAAGGGAACGAATAGGTTTATAGTGAGGGAAACGTTTGGTAAGGTAAGCAGGACCAGTATTGTTGAAGGCTCGAAAAGCAACAATGAGGATTTTGAAGAGTATTCTCTTGTGCAAGGGGAGCCAATGCAGGGTCTTGAGGGCTGTGGAGATTGACGATCTGCGAGGGAGTTTTAGAACCAGGCGGGCAGCGGTGTGTAACACACTTAGAAGTTTCGAGAGAGTGTACTTTTTAGTCCCTGCCATAAGACCGTTACAGTAGTCCATAAGATGGTGCGCCACCATAAGCTGCAAGCATATTTAGTGCGCAGAGGGGTTCAAATCGCTTTCCTCCAGGAACACACATTACAGACAGGAGCGACTAGCTCTGCAGCTTAGATGGCATGGTCAGGTCTTTTATACGACTTATTCGTCCTTTACGCGGGTGGTACTGATATGGATTAGGGCCGAGGTCCCTTTCCAGCCCACACAACAGCTTGTGGACCCAGAAGGTAGATATGTGGTGGTTGCTAGAAGATTAAATGGCAGGGATATAGTACTGGGCAGTTTTTATGCCCCTAATACAGAACAGCCGGCATTTTTTACACAGCTCTTGGGGAAACTGGCTCCACTACTAACGGGGTCGGTGCTTATGGGTGGTGACTTTATCTCTATACCTGACGTACTATTGGACCGGTCTAATCCACTCCTCCCTGCCACACCCATTCACAAGATTTTAAAGGCTAGGAGGGATTGGCAACATAGGTGGGGATTGGTTGACACGTGGAGGGCACAACTTCCGGGAATACGTGACTATTCCTTCTTTTTGGCTCTTCATGAGCTATCTGTTCGGTTAGATGTGATACTCTGTTCCCCAGATATTCATGTTGAAGTCCAACATAGTGAGAATCTCACTAGGACACTCTCCGACCATAACCCCCTGCTTTTGTGGATACTTCAGGCTCATGTGCCCCCCTAGATCCCAACTTGGCGATTAAATCCAGAGCTGTTGGACCATCAGGTCTTTCGCGAAGTGGTGGGTACTGGCATAACACAATACTTTCTAGAGAATACCGGCACACCATCATTGTCTGCTGTAGAATGGGATGCTTTTACAACGGTTTTGAGGGGACACCGCATTTCCAATATGAAGGGGTTACATAGAGTGTTACTGCAAGATATACAGACTGCAGATCAACGATTGCGAGAAGTGGAGCAAGAGCAGCCTGGGCAGCATGATAGGCAGAAAGACCTGCTAAACGCAAGGGAGGCAGTCACCACACAGGTCAAGAGATTGCACTTATAAAAAAATATCAAGTTCGCACTCATGCAGAATGAATCAAAACCGGAGCATTAGTAGCTTGGCTAGCTAATCCTGCAAGACGGGGGACAGTAATCCTAGAGCTCTGTAGTCTGACTGGGGAAGTTTGCTATACCCAACAAGGGATTAATGAACAGTTTGATGCGTATTATATGGATCTCTATCAGAGTAAGGTGTCTCTGAATGATGATATTATTGGAGAGTTTGTAAATGCGGTAGACCTTCCAAGATTAGACAGAGAGCAAGCGGGGCTACTGGGTCGAGATATTGACATTGGGGAAGTGTATCATATTTATTATTTTTTTTATTTTTTATTTTTAGATTTCTAAAGCGCGTAGCTACCCTGGGGCGTCCCAGCGCTGACATACAACCTATTATTCCAGAGGGGGAGGGGGGAGAGCTAGGTTAATGGAAAGAGCCAAGTTTTTAGTTGCCTGCGGAAAGTGAGTAAGTTGTGTTCTCTTCGAATGGACAGCGGATGAGAGTTCCATAGTTTAGGGGCATTGTAGGAAAACAATCTTCCCCCTGATCGTGCTCTGTTTATTCTTGGAATGCAGGCAAGGGAGAGAGAGTCAGACCTGAGTTGTCTGTTAGGGTGGTAGGGTTTGATGAGGGATTTCAAGATTGGCGGGCCTTTGCCTTGCATTAGCTTGTGTGTGATGCATAAGGCCTTAAAAGTGACCCTTTCTTTGATCGGGAGCCAGTGGAAACTTCTGAGAGCCGGTTTGGCCGAGCATCTGGACTTGGTACCTGTAAGGATTCTGGCGGCTGCATTTTGGGCATATTGCAGTTTTTTTAAGGTTGCGGCCGGAGCTCCTAGGTACAGGACATTTCCGTAGTCCAATCTAGAGTTCACCAGACCCTGGATAAGCATTTTCCTAGATTGGAAGGGGAGAAGATGGCGGATCTTTCGTGCTTGTTGGATGAGACCGAAGCAGATGCCAGAGGTTTTCCTGGCCTGGGTCTTCAAACTAAGCTCCTGGTCTAGCCAGATCCCCAGGCTCTTGACTTCTGCCTTCGGGGTAGGAGGTGAGCCCATGCATAGAGGCCAAGAGAGGGACATTGGGAGTTTGCGTGGGTTGCCTAGCAGTAGAATCTCGGATTTCTCTCCGTTTAACTTGAGGCGAGATTCGCACATCCAGCAATGGATGTCATTTAGACAGTCCGCCAAGTTGTCCAGACTTTGACTTGAGTGGTTTAAAGATACCACCAATTGGGTGTCATCAGCATACATGACAGTTTTTATACCAAATGGGGTAATGACGTCCTCTAGGGGGGACATGTAGACATTAAAAAGCGTGGGGCTCAGGGAGGAGCCCTGAGGAACCCCACACTGAAGGGGGAACGATTTGGACAGCACAGGTCCGTCGGACACCTGAAAGGTTCTACCCCCCAGGAAGGATTTGATCCAGGACAGGGCGGTACCAGAAACTCCTGCCGAGCTGACTCGGTGGAGAAGAATGGAGTGGTCCACCGTGTCGAAGGCGGCACTTAAGTCGAGGAGGATCACTGCCACTGATCCTCCTGCGTCTATGATGGTTCGTGCCTCTTCGACTACGGCAAGAAGTGCGGTATCGGTACCTTGCCCCGGGGTAAATCCTGTCTGGGAATGGCGCAGGAGATTGTTGGTCTCTAAAAAGAGAGACAGTTGGAAATTAACAATTCGTTCGGCGATTTTTCCCATGGCCGGGAGGAGAGAGATGGGTCTAAAGCTGGATAGGTCTTTAGGATCCAGGTGAGGTTTTTTCAGCAGCGCCCTAACTGTCGCTTTTTTCCAGTTCTCTGGAACAGTGCCGGAGGCCAGAGAGTTATTAATCAGTTGGGTGAAGGGTGCGTGATAGTATCGGCGACCAATTTTAATTTGCTCAGCGGAGCAGGATCTGAAGGGGCCCCACTTTTCACTGATTGTAAGGTAGATAAAACAGATCAGTAGTGACCTCGGGGAAAGCTAGGAGGCGTGGGGTGTCTGCACTCGGGGAAGAGATGCTGGGAATTTGGGAGGGGATGGGGGGTGGGAGGGATTCCAAAATATTACTGATTTTTGTAGCGAAAAATTCTGCTATTTGGTTGCATCTGGTACCAGATGGGTCTGGTGCCGTGACAGGAACCGGGGTTTTTGTGAGGAGGCGCACAATGCGGTAAGTTTCTTTGGAGGAATTAGAAGCTGTCTGTATTGCTTTCTCGAAAAAATTTGTCTGTGCATTTTTTATACAAGATTTGTAATGTTTTATCGCTGATCCATATGCGATTTTGCTTTCGTGTGCCCAGTCCCGTCTCCAGAGACGCTCGAGTTTTTTACACTGTTTCCTAAGCAGGTGCAACTCTTGGGTAAACCATGGGGATTTAAGACTTCTTCTCTTACTGGGAAGGGGTTTGACGGGAAGGGTTGTATCCAGGGATTGAACTATCCAGTCGCGTAGTTGCGCGTCTGCCTGGGATGGGTCGTCGTCTAAAGCTGGCAGGGTCTCAGCAAGTGTTTGAGCCCATACATTTGTGTCCAGTTTCTGCCAGGGACGAGATGGAGGTTGCTCCAGGGGAGTCTCCGGTATTTCTGCCGATAACTTAAAGTTAAAGGGGATAAGGAAATGATCTGACCAGGGGATAGGGGTGGGGGTATTCACTATTAGCCTCGGAAGGTTTGAGAATATCGGGTCTAACATATGGCCCAAGGTGTGGGTTGCATGGCTGTTTTTTGAGTTAAGACCAAGAGAGGCTAGATCGTTTTTGAGATCGGCGGCTATTTTGTTGTTTGGATCGTCGAAGTGAAGGTTAAGGTCTCCCAGGACCGTAAAGTTGGGAGTAAGGCAGGCCAGAGAGGTGATGGTTTCTACTAGGGAATCGCAGATGAGTCGTTGATATCCTGGGGGGCGATAGACTAAGATCCCTGAGAGGGTTGTATCTGGTGGTAGATGAATGAAGAAGTGGACGTTTTCACAGTCCTGGATTGGGCTGTCCTTGAAAGTGCAGGACAGGTGGTCACGGTAGATAATAGCTATCCCTCCACCGGTACCAGAGGGTCTGTCCAGATGTTTTGTAAGGTAACCTGGGGGGAGTGCTTGGATGATGTCTGGGTCCGAGTTGACATTGATCCACGTTTCAGTGAGGAAGAGAACCTCAATCTCCAAGGGCTGTAGAAGCATGTTGATTTCTACTTGATGTTTTGGGCGGGATCTACAGTTCAATAAGGCCATGTTGATCCGGCGGGGTTTCAGAGAGAGACGTGGTGAGTGTTTGTATGGGCACAGTGCGCAGCGGGATTGTCCTTCATTTAACGGTGATGAACTCTGACAGGGAGTCATTGCACCTCTTAAATTAAGGAGTGTTTCCCGGGTGTATCTCCGAGGGGATGGAGCACGAGCAGGGGTCCTGGGCTCTAGGCTCGGTCTGGCGCGGACGGGCGCAGACGGGCTTGCCTTAGGCGCGCCTTTGGCGCGCAAACGGCGCTCCCGCTGCGTGCAAACAGCGCTCCCGCTGCGCTCGTCCACTGCGCTTCCTGTGGATGCACATATTTTATGCCAGAGATGGGGAGGAGGGGGGGGCGTGGCCTAAAAAAGGGGCTTGGCCTCCCTCGTGGCCGGTGATGGCGTCAGGGGGAGTGATTGTGGGGGCTGCGCAGCAGCGCTGAGATCCGCTGTGCGTTTGCCTATCCCAAATGAGCAGTGGTCTCCAAGTGGTCTTCCTAGCTGGTGAG
Source organism: Lissotriton helveticus (assembly GCF_964261635.1). Lineage (NCBI taxonomy): Eukaryota > Metazoa > Chordata > Amphibia > Caudata > Salamandridae > Lissotriton > Lissotriton helveticus. The sequence goes on along the minus strand of NC_136072.1, from coordinate 863,313,316 downwards.
TTTAAAAAGCAAGTATTTTGTGACAATCAATTTTTTAAAACACTTCAATCGAGTTCTAAAAAGACAGAGTAGAAGGGATAGAAAGGCTCCCGGCTTCCGCCTCAGGAGATAGGGGTATCTACCAGTCGCTAGAAGTCAGCGGTGTTATATGCTCGGCGACGGGGAGCGTGGGCTAAAAAAGGGGCGTGGCCTCCCTCGTGGCCGGTGATGGCGTCAGGGGGAGTGATTGTGGGGGGCTGCGCAGCAGCGCTGAGATCCGCTGTGCGTTTGCCTATCCCAAATGAGCAGTGGTCTCCAAGTGGTCTTCCTAGCTGGTGAGTTTAAAAAGCAAGTATTTTGTGACAATCAATTTTTTAAAACACTTCGAGTTCTAAAAAGACAGAGTAGAAGGGATAGAAAGGCTCCCGGCTTCCGCCTCAGGAGATAGGGGTATCTAACAGTCGCTAGAAGTCAGCGGTGTTATATGCTCGGCGACGGGGGGCTGGCCTAAAAAAGGGGCGTGTCCTCCCTCGTGGCCGGTGATGGCGTCAGGGGGAGTGATTGTGGGGGGCTGCGCAGCAGCGCTGAGATCCGCTGTGCGTTTGCCTATCCCAAATGAGCAGTGGTCTCCAAGTGGTCTTCCTAGCTGGTGAGTTTAAAAAGCAAGTATTTTGTGACAATCAATTTTTTAAAACACTTCAATCGAGTTCTAAAAAGACAGAGAAGAAGGGATAGAAAGGCTCCCGGCTTCCGCCTCAGGAGATAGGGGTATCTAACAGTCGCTAGAAGTCAGCGGTGTTATATGCTTGGCGACGGGAGGCGTGGCCTTAAAAAGGGGCGTGGCCTCCCTCGTGGCTGGTGATGGCGTCAGGGGAGTGATTGTGGGGGGCTGCGCAGCAGCGCTGAGATCCGCTGTGCGTTTGCCTATCCCAAATGAGCAGTGGTCTCCAAGTGGTCTTCCTAGCTGGTGAGTTTAAAAAGCAAGTATTTTGTGACAATCAATTTTTTAAAACACTTCAATCGAGTTCTAAAAAGACAGAGTAGAAGGGATAGAAAGGCTCCCGGCTTCCGCCTCAGGAGATAGGGGTATCTAACAGTCGCTAGAAGTCAGCGGTGTTATATGCTCGGCGACGGGGGGCGTGGCCTAAAAAGGGGTGTGGCCTCCCTCGTGGGCGGTGATGGCGTCAGGGGGAGTGATTGTGGGGGGCTGCGCCTCAGCGCTGAGATCCGCTGTGCGTTTGCCTATCCCAAATGAGCAGTGGTCTCCAAGTGGTCTTCCTAGCTGGTGAGTTTAAAAAGCAAGTATTTTGGGACAATCAATTTTTTAAAACACTTCAATCGAGTTCTAAAAAGACAGAGTAGAAGGGATAGAAAGGCTCCCGGCTTCCGCCTCAGGAGATAGGGGTATCTAACAGTCGCTAGAAGTCAGCGGTGTTGTATGCTCGGCGACGGGGGGGCGTGGCCTAAAAAGGGGCGTGGCCTCCCTCGTGGCCGGTGATGGCATCAGGGGGAGTGATTGTGGGGGGCTGCGCAGCAGCGCTGAGATCCGCTGTGCGTTTGCCTATCCCAAATGAGCAGTGGTCTCCAAGTGTACAATCAAACATATGGCGCGGAATAAGACTCCTGGAGTTGAGGGCCTGCTGATCGATTTTTATCTTACCTATATCGATCTATTGGTTCCTACTTTAGTGACACTTTACAATGATGCGAAGCGAGCGGGACAATTGCCAGTTACAACTCGCGAAGCAATAATTATACCATTATTGAAACCAGGGAAACCACCTTCGGATAGAACTGCCTATCGCCCGTTGTCTCTGCTAACCACTGATTACAAGATTCTAAGTTGGATCTTGGCAAACCGGCTACTACCACACATGGTTCACTTAATACACAATGATCAAGCGGGTTTCATCCCGACCAGGAATACAGCCATAAATATAAGGTGTCTGCTTAACATCTTGGATGCTAACGCCTATCAAAAGGAATCTGCCACCATTCTAGCGGTAGACATAGAGAAGGCTTTTGACAGCTTGGAATGGCCCTATTTATTTTCAAGTCATGCGCAGTTTTCGCTTGGGAGTTGCTTTTGTGGCGTGGATGGCTTTATTATACAACCGTTCCACTGCCAGAGTCAAAATGGGCAGACTGATTTCTGATAGCTGCACTGTGAATCGCGGGACGAGACAGGATTGTCCGCTCTCCCCTCTATTATTTGCCCTGGCCATGGAGCTGTTAGTGGCCCAGGCTGGAACGGGACTGTGGTATCCCGGACTTCGCGTGCAGGATCGGATTCACCATATTGCGCTATATGCTGATGACCTGCTCATGTTTTTAGCTAATACTGCTGATGCGCTCATTGGAGCAAAACATTTGCTTCATGATCTTGGTACTGTGGCTGGACTGAAGGTGAATTGGGCCAAGTCCTGCCTGTTCCCCACCCCCTCATTGGATGGTGGTCCTCAAGCTACAGATGGGGTACAATGGGAATATCGCTGTTTGACATACCTGGGGACTCGCATATATCACACTCAAAATGATTTAGTGGAGGGTAACATGGGTAGAGCCATCAGGGGTCTTAAAAGCAACCTTGAGTTTTGGAGTATACTGCCTCTGTCGGTGGCCGATCGAAAGGTCCTTCTCAAGATGGTGACTCTCCCCAGGTTCCTATACTATTTTTTAACCTTACCTGTTTGGATACCAGCAAAGGTTTTTACACAACTTAAAACAATGTTTACAGGGTTCCTCTGGGCTGCTGGTAGACGAAGAGTGGCGATGAAAGTGCTAATGAGACCAAAATCGGAGGGAGGTCTGGCGGTTCCTGACCCTGAGACGTATTATTTGGCAGCTCAACTGCAGTGGCTTACCCAAGCAGTAGCATTGTAATTTTGAGGACTTGATGAGCATGAAAGAGGACTGACCCCCGGATGGAGACTCTCCCAAATAATCTTACAATTGCCACTATGACTTAAGTTCCTTTCCAATGAGTTGAGGACATTTCGGCTCTGTTGTAATAGGAATCAGAGGCAAGCATAGATCGCACACCCTTATGCCCCTGAGATCCCCTTAGCCATGTGTGCTGCACTACCACATGGCAGTAACTGGGACGCGCTAACGGTTTAGAGGGAGAAGGGACTGACTGTAGTCGGGGAATTATATGAGAACACTTGCTTCCCTTTGCTACATTGCAGGAACGGTATGACTTATCACGCAGTGATTTTCTGCTCCATTCGGCACTCATTGCGGCCATTCAAAAACACTGGAGAGAGGGGTTGCTTGAACCACAGATATCAATGGCCTGACAGTATGTAGTATCAGCAGCGGGAACCTTTAAAGCAGTCACCTGCCTTTGTAGGCGTATAACACAAGAGGCACTGACTTGGTTAATGACATAGCGACTAAAGTGGGAGGAGGACCTGGGTAATGAGATTCCTGAGAAAAAGTGGGCTGAACTAGTCAAACGGGTGTGGAAAAGTACTAGAAATGCCCGCTTACAACTGGTGCATTTTTATATCCTACACAGGGCATACCTTACCCCAGCCAAAATTAAAAAATATTTTGATACTAATTCAGCAATGTGCCCACATTGTAATATGGAGGGGGCTGATTTTCGTCATATGATGTGGGATTGTCCTCAATTGGAGAATGATTGGGAAGAGGTAGTAACACTACTGGACGAAATCACTGATTGATGTGTAGAACCCACTATAGGCCCCAGCCTGTTGCACTGGTTCCACCACACATCAAAGAATAAAGTCACTAGCAAGTTTTTGGACTTGGACCATCTCCTAGTTAAAAGAGACATTACAGCACATTGAAAGTCAAAGAAGGGCCAAAGTGTTCAGAGATGGAAGTCTGATTTACTCAAACGGGCGGAAAGTGAGGGAACCGTTAGATTACAGCTATCTAAGCCCGCAAATAGTGAGAAAGCTCTAGAAGCAGCATAGGCTTGGGAAACTTTAGTAGTATTGCTGAAAATTCCAGATACTGACCTGGATGAGGACCCTGTAGCTGTTGGATCTGCTGAGTGGACCTGATTAATGCCTAATCTATAGCTTAAGGCATATGCCCTCTGCACCCAGAAATCCTCCTGCATCTGGCAAAGAGGTATTTCCACTTTCACTTTATTTACTTGTACTGAATCTAGATGTGGATACTGCCATTGTTAAGTGTGACCCGCCGGGGAGGGGGGAGGGATACGAGGGAGGGTGGGAGTTCAGTTTAGTATTTTAATTGTGAGACAGGGATATTTACTACGGTATTCTCTATGACTGATGGTTGCCCATACTTTACTTGTTTAACAATGATTTTGTTGACATCTGGTTCCGTTGTAATGTGGAGTGGCACTGTAAATGTCTGTTATGACTTTGTCATTTGTTACTAGGCGCGGCTATACTAAATTTTCTTATAGGAACAACTGCTTGCCTATATATTCTGCCGACAACTGTATTGTTATGTTTTGAAGAAAACAATAAAAAAAAGTGTTGAGTACTTTGGAACACTCCAGATTGGATACTTGGCTACCCTTAACAGTCCCTAGTATATGGTACTAAGGTACCCAGGGCATAGGTACTCCAGATGTCTCCCATAGGCTGGAGCATGCATTATGCCACCCATGGGAGACCATGCAAAATGGATCTACAGGCCTGTCCTTGCAGACTGTGTAAGTTGGTGCTTGCACTGCCTACTTAAGTTATAGTTTTACTATATCTAAGGGTCCCTGGACTTGAAACCTATAAGTCACCCCTATAGTAGTGCTTTGCAATCCTGAAGGCAGGGTTCTAAGTGAGAGGGTGCCCCTGCATGAGCAGGACACCCCTGCAGCCTACGGAGTCCATTCTCCCGGGTTATCAGTTAAGCAGCCATATACTATATAGAGGGGCACCGAGTAATTACGTGCTGACCATCTCTGATGCAACAAATCCTATCATGTTTGGTGTCAAACGTGTTGGAATCATACCTCCCATACCGTAAATGGTATAGGGGGTATGATTTCAAGCACTGGAAGAGCCCTCTGTTAGGCTCTCAGTGTTCCCAGTACCAGTCTTCTAGACCCAGACAGCACAAAATGGTTGCTGCCGACAAAAGACACATTTCTTCCCTCCTGCTGCTGAGCCAAGTTTGAACAGAGGAAGGTGTAACATTAGGCATCCTGTCACAGGGAGGTGTGACCACCACCCAGACAGGATTTAGTGTATTGGGACCAGGTGGGTTTGCTTGCAGCCCCAGAAAAATTGCATGAGAGGGACGCTTGGGGTCCCCATGCATAGTCCAATTCAAAGCAGTCACTCTGGCATAAAACTGGACAAAGAAAATGGGGGTAACCTCCCCCGTCAAGACCCTCTCCTGGGATGGCCCCCTGAATCTTCTCAACCCTTTCCGTAGGATACTTAAGGACTTACCTGGGTGTAGATCCCTATTTCATCATGAGATAAGATTCACAGCAGACACCACTGCACTTCTACCGTCTGGGCACTCTGGACTTCACTGGACATTGTTTGGGCCTGACTTAATTGCCCTTCCAGTTTGCCTCATTGTCTTTGCCTGTGCATTGAATGGGAACCTTCCAAGGCCTGTGAAACATCAAAGATACCTGAAGTAATCTCCCTTGGAGTGAAGGAGTCACTTCCCTGCATGTGCAGGCACTGCAACTAAGTCGACTAGTCTGCAGAGCCTGAGCTCCTTCGGACTCCGTGGGCTCTGCAACACAGGTGGTGGTTTTCCCACAGCTCCTGAGGCCTGCCCTAACCTCTCACCAAGTTTGAGGCCAGAATCCCTCGTGGGGGTTGCAATAATCACACCCCTGTGCACCGTGTTCAACTTGCAGTTGAAAAGGCTTGTTGGCTTCTTTGCAAGAACATCTTCTGGCTCCAAGTAGTCCCAACCTCTGGCACCTCCAGTTGTTATATGTTAAATTGAGGCCCTAACATAGGTGCACCGTTTCAGAGGCACAAATCCTTCGTGCCACAGAGACAGGCAGGCCCTTTCACCCAGTTAAGGCCCTTTCAGCTACATTAGCCCTCCCTTTAGAATAACGAGCAACAGAGGCTGTCCCTTATCTGATGTGTGCTCTGGGCGCAGAAGATGGTCCATCTTAAATACGTAATCTCCATGTCCAACAGTGACTAACCTAAATTACAACGAATTCTTAGAAACAGACCCTTAGATCTTGGGATTCTCTCTAGCACAGGATTATTGATTTCTCCAAGAACTCATTAAATATGCATGAACCACTCTTACGTCAATACTAGCATTCCAAGGCACCTATCTGGTATAAATATACCTCCCTTTGCCCAAGCAAGGCAGAGGAGACCAAGACTTCCATGCCGACACTCTGATATCTGAGACGCTGCAACCTGCGTCATGCCACAGCTCCAGCTGGCAGAAGTCCCTCACCCACCCTGAAGGGTCCAGCTCGAGAATCAGCATGAAGTCCCACTAAGGTAATGGGGTTAGACTAAATCCTAGGGGGATTCTTGGCTCTCTAAGACCTACACACATGCTAGGTACACTTAGGTACATGTAGTTAGGCATCATAGGGGTATAGGCTTTATCTTAATGCATTCTGTTTTTCATGTATGTGTTCATTACTATTGCAAAATGGTAGAACTATACAATGCCTTTTTATTTAACTGCACTGCTGGCCATAATTCTCTGCTACTGTCCAACAGTTGTCGCAGCACATATAACCAGTTCTAGAATAACAACTGTGCAATACATATTATTGTAAACACTCCCAACAGTTTCTTCTATGTACTTCTCTGAGATGAGCGACTGAATGAAAAGTAGTATATTGTTTCCACGATCCTGAGGGATCAGGGTTTTATGTTATGTGGTTGCCAGAAGCTATTCCCTTCTTGTCTTCAAGAAGTTTCTAGTGGCCTCTGAGCTAGCTGGTACACAGTAGTTTAATATACATAATAGGGACATACAGACCTCAGTCATATGCCAAGCCTATCGTGTATGTTATTCCAATGCGCAGAACCTATAAGGAAAATAGGAACTACACTACATGGCGCCCAACGTGATTTTGGCACTTATTTAACAGTAGAATCTGAGTAGTTCAGTCATGCTTAATCTCAGAGACCTCTACTCACAAAACGCCAGAGACGTCTGGAGTGGGTAGGCACAAAATTCCGCCACAGCTGAGTAGGCAAACTTCGTATGTAGTTGGTTAATCAAGCTTGAAGGAAAAAGTTCCCATGCAATTGTGCCTTTTTAAAACCTTATCTGAAAACCCTTTTTAGGACCTTTTGTTTTCACAACACAATGTCTGTCGAAGCAGCTGCTCCTGTCACTGGACACACGTCTCAAACGACAAAGAGGAAGCAAATGCAATATATTTTGCACCCAAAATCAGGCATACACTCACACAAAATCCCCTCAGACATGGTTTAACACACCAAGGAGGTACAGTAATATTAATAGAGGCACACAGAGATTATCAAACAGATGTGTTCTATTCTTGTGTTACATTCCCAGCAGTAAATGCTACAACTCAGACTTTTCATTCTTACATACATGAAAAAGTCCCAGCGGTCTACACTCCTTTTGAGGAGATTAAGATTCCGCTCACTAACCAGGACCACAATTTCTGGTTTAATGGCACCCTACAATAAATGAATAAAACCAGGCTCGGTCCACTAGGTAGACTAGGAGCTACATGGCCGACATTAGCCAGCTACACACCACATCCTGACATTGATATAATGCCACAAGATGCACTACTCTTACAACATAAAGAGTTAGTAAAACTCTTACAGAGCCATGACGCAACTCGTCATGAGGACACTTGGTGTCCTGCCCCCAGTAGCTACAAATGAGACAGCTCCTACACAGAGCACCACTACTAAAATCACTCCACAAAACACACACACAGAAATGGGTAAACTGCCCAAGAAACGTGAACAGATTCCTTTCTGGGTAACTCAGAAAATTACCCAGTTAGAAGCAGTATTTCTAAATACCACACCATTTGAAAGCATATAATGCTAACACTCTGCTTGCCCATAGGGATAACACCACAGTTAGAGGACTGCACCAATTGGGGTACAGTCTGTGCTGCCATATATACCAGAACTCATGGTATTCCTTCCTTAGCTGTATTTCCAGATGTCTTACGACAGATACAAAACAAGTATGGACTTGAACCAGCTCTGACCTTAGGTATGAAATTACTAGGTAATTATGACCAGGTATCAACAATAATACTAGCCAACATTAAAGGGGAAGCAGCTTCAGTGGCGATCCGCCAACACCTAAGAGAGGTCAGTCTTACAGACCAACCACAAGAACTTCCCAAAATAATTAAAACTGCATATGCAGAACAGGGAAGGGATAGTTTGGGTGGGAAAGCTTTTAAAAACCATAGCTAATGGGCAGTCCTGAGTAGGACACTTCTAAGCAGACACCTACTTCTTCTAAAAATAAGTGGGATAATAATAAAAAAAACAATACTTTTCAGAAAAGATTCTCAGTCCCGAGGTAGGTCTCCTCAACAGGAACCCTCTACAAAGAGGAATAACCTTTGGAATAGGGATAATATTAGGAAACCTCTGTGCTTACTTTGTAAAAAATGTAGTACCGGGGCTCTCAACAGGTGGACACTTGAGCTTGCACCATCCGTTGCCCCTGGCAGCACTGCCCATGACAGCACCAACACACTACTAATCATCTCACTCTTAAAGGTGTGACAATTCATACTATTACAGGCCCCCAAAGCTATAAGAATTGCTTTGGAGGCAAATACTACTAATTGGAAATGTAAATTTAAATAATGAACAGAAGTTGTTGTGCTCGTACCTAAATTGGCAGACATCACTACCATGTGGCAGACAGTCATAAGCCCCGGCACAAATTAAGCACTGGCTCAACCAGACAGGTATCAGGATACTGATACAGATTTCTCTCAACAAACAACACAGGGAGAGAAGGAAAGTCAGCACACAAAGAAGAGCGCAAGCAGTCCAGGAACAAGCAGGCTCAGGACTCTTCTAAAACAGAAGACAAGCCACACCACAATTAAAAAAATTAAAAAATAAAAAAGAAGAAAGTTGCAGCTCTCAAAGTTAGACATGCACAGAATGCTAAGGACTCAACTTCTGAACGGGGATTGGGCTCAGACAATGCTAAGACAGAGCGTCAGAAATAACAATAGCTCGCCAGAACCTGAAGGAATTTCTGAACAGCAAAATTGAATGACTACATCACGGTGGAAACACCAGACAAAAGGGTGAGCGTCCCACACAAGTTATATGAAATAACACTCCGCATGGAGGAGGACGAACTCAGGAGAGTAAAAGGTCTCTATGCGAAGAACCTATAGTCTGGTTTTGACATACTGTAAGCAGAATAAGATTAGCCGCCAGCATTCGTCAGGGAGCACCCAAAGAGAGAAAGTATATTTTTCCTGCATTTTCGAACCATGTTCCTGTTCACCCTATAGATACATATGCACGGGAGTGGGCAGTAGCCCAAGCTCCAGCATTGTATAAAAATCATGCTGGATGGGATGAGGACTCCACCCACCATGTGATCCCGTTAATAGTTTCACCACATCCTCAAAGACAAAATCCTATTAAGCAAGAAGCTAAAACACAGGTCAGTTAGATCTTAGATCAACTTGAATACAAGGGGATCGTTTGAAATGCACTTCACAAATTAACAATCCCTTGCATCACTTATCAAAACCTGATAATACATTTAGTCTAGTTTTCATTTACAGACACTTGAACAAAGACAGATCCTGTCCAACATGCAGATAGTGCCCCATTAATGAATAACATTATGCGGGAAAAAATACAAATCAACACTTGTTGTCTCAAATGGATGTTTCTGTTAACTATAGCACCTGAAAACAGGTACCTAACAGCATTTAGTATATTAGAGTCCCAGCGGCAATTTTTGTCATTTCCTCCGTGGGTATAAGAACAGCCCAGGGGTATTTTCTGAAAGAATTTCTGAATTGCCAAAGCACTTTGATGAAGAAGCGTTGTCCTATATGGAGGATATTTATCTAACGGATGACCTATTGAGGAAACACTTGACCAGGGTGAGCATTATGGGATTCGCCTCTTGGGGCTACACATTTAATTTTGAGAAATCAGAAATTGCCCACCTTAGTGTCCTATTTTTGGGATCCGAGCTTTCAAGTGAAGGGAAAAGCCTGGCAGCTAACTTTTTAGAAAAGTGTGCGCTGTTCTAGCCTCCAAAGACATTAAACAACTTCCAATCAGTACTGGGAATCCTAGATTTTGGCAGAACATACATTTTCGATTTCACAGAGAGAGTAAAAACCTTTCTACGACCTTTTCCAAGCCTGACTTTTCAGTCAAACACTAGTCACAAGAACACACCAATATTATTTGTTCACTCCAGGAAGATATTATTGCTTCCAAATACATACACACATGTGTAAACTTACACCAATTGGTACTCAGTATCATTTTGGGTCAATGCGGGTACACTTATTAAACCTATAATGAAGGTGAAACTGTACCAATCGCATACAAATTTCATCTGTACACAAACACAGAAATGAGTTTTAATTCAACAGAAAAAAATTCTGACAACCATTCAGACTTCTGTAATAAAAGAAAGAGCACTGGTTCATGGAAAGAGGCATTATTGTCGTCACCCCAGTACCGGGGCTAGCATTACTTATGCCAAAGCCTAACATCCAGAAAGGATACAAAGGGCTATTTATTTTGCTGCATCTGACTTTGAATGCAGATTTGATCCAAGTTTAAAAACACAGGCATTCCTACAATATGAAAAAGAACACCATCTACCAAATGAAATCTTGCCTCTAGATCAGTATGAGTTTTAATTTACACTGATGGGTCTGCACTACCGGCCGCCTTTGTTAAAGATCAGATGCTGGATGGCAAGGTAATAGCACGACTTGGTTGGCAGCTTTAAAAGTCCTGATACTTGCACTTTTAAACACGGATATAGAATTCCCCACACTCATTGTGTGTGTTTCCTTTTACTGTGTGCAATGATGTAATAAATATTTACACCATTGGGAACTAAATGGGTTTAAAGATGAAACAAGGTGGCATAATTAAACACAAAAATTATGGGAACAGGTAGTGGAGTTGAAAAACGACCTACCAAAAACTCACGTAATTAACACGCTGAGTCATCAACATGATGGTGTGCACGTTGAAGGGAATTCAGTGGCTGTTGAAGCCACAAATGGGGCTGTTCACACAACTTCAATAGCTGCGCACACTCGTCCAACAAGAATAAGACGGTTAGAATATGGTGACTGTAATTGCTTCACGCAAAAGCAGCACAGCAGTACCTAAGACATTTCCACTCAAATACTTCTACAAGTTAGATGCAAACAACATTCCATATGCTCAGATTCCTGGAGTGGGGGATAGAGTATTTCCAAATATGGATAGTAGGCAGGAATTAATCATTTAAAACACACAAGGGCTCTGCGCATTCAAGGGTCATAGCTACCATTTCTTTATTGCAACAGTGCTGTTGGTGGCCAGAGATCAGAAGTCAGACTATTGACTTTATCTTGAACTGCAACATCTGCAAACAAATGCCAAGCTACATCAACACAAGACCTGCGCAGGTCCCATTGCTAGACAGCATCAAACGGTCCACTTGATCGTGTCATGTAACAGGACCACCATGGCCCCTCAAATTTTGAGGTGGCTTAAAAATATATCTTAGGGGCAGTGGATCCGTGTTCAAGTTTCCAATAGGTATGACCTCAGCAATCGGCTGACGCTCAAAACTGTTATTGAAAGAGTTGCGAGTCCATAACAGGAGATACGCAATCAACGTTACACCCTGACTGTGGCTCCACACTTGGCTCTCGGCCATGGAAGGGATGGACGTAATATTGCGGTACTCCTCTCCAACGCCGTCCTGAGGGAATTAAGGTAGAGGAGAGGAAGGACTGGGGCATAGAGCAATCCTTAACAGCTAGGGTATTAGGCAGGGCATTAGTGGGGTCAAACACTTATATGGATTCAGGGGACAATACACACTCAGCCAAGAAGCTCTCTAGGAGGTGTGACTCCATTTACGAATGTGGGAACCTGATCATAAATGTGAAGGCACAGTGGAGGATGAAAAACATTCTGTATCAATGATCATTTGGCTGTTTTACAGGAACTAAGGAAACAATGAAACAAACAAAGAATCTGACAAAGTGAAACAGGCCGCCACTGGGAAGTCGAGTTAATCACGACAAGATCTGTCTGAATCCCAAAAGTCGGGGATCTGGGCAGAGAGAGAAAAAGATCACGGACACAAAGGAATTTGGCCCCTCATACAGAAATACATGTGCCAGTCCTTCAAGTGAAAGGAACAAGAACTGTACTTTTGCCACATCCTGCATTGATAAAAGCACCAGATTCATTTCAAATGAAAGCCTCAACCAAAAACGATGTGGCCAATACTGAGTAGTAGGCCTTGTGAACTCCACAGTAGTAGACCTCACTCTCACTACTATTCAAGAAATTCAAACTGAAAAAGGTCATCAGTTTTGAGAAATCAAATCCATGGAGTGGGGGACTATGCAACAATGCAATGGAACTAGTTCTCCTTGAGCCAACCGTTCAAATTCAAAATAAAAGTCAAGACAACACTTAAGTTGCAATTTGGCCAAAAACAAATGTGTACAATAACGTTTTTCAACAAAAGCAACAACTAATAAATGCTTCAATGTTTTTCAACAAAAACATCACTTAATAAGAGCATCAATGTTTTTTCAACAAAAGCATAAAATAATAAAAGCTTCAATGTTTTTCAGCAAAAACATCAAATAATAAATGCTTCAACGTTTTTCAACAAAAGCATCTAATAATAAAAGCGTCAACGTTTTTCAATAAAAACATCAAATAATAAAATCTTCAATGCTTTTCAGCAAAAACATCAAATAATAAATGCTTCAACGTTTTTCAACAAAAGCGTCAAATAATAAAAGCTTCAACGTTTTTTCAACAAAAACACCAAATAATAAATGCATCAATGTTTTTCAACAAAAACATAAAATATTAACTTCAACATCTGAACGTTTTTCAGCAAAGACATCAACTATTAACTTCAACATTTCAATGTTTTTCAACAAAAACAGCAGAAATAACTTCAACTAAATACAATGCAATTTCAACAATTGATCTTACACTGGCTATTTCATTAACTGTGATACGTTTTCCATGGCTCCACGTGAACAGGAAGCGACAGCCAGCCCAAAAACAAACAACAAACATGCAAGTACAAACTTTTGAACCTTTTCCTTTCCAAAAGATACAGACCTGGCTTCACCATGAGTAGAACTATGGGATATTTCTGGGTTCATCTTTTTCTGTTCTACAACACAGGATTAACATAAAACTGAAGCCACGTCCATTTTCAATTCAAATGCAAAATAGACTTATTAATGTATTCAGCCTGAACAAGCCTTTATATTCTAAATGATGTACCTAATAATCCAGTTTTTAATTCTGATTAATGTATTTTGAGCTTTCATTCATTTTATCATTCATTCAGTGATGTCATTACCTTCAGTACATTTTCTAAAAATTGGGTTACTGATACAGTGTATAATATGCTGTCTGTTTTAGGAATAATTGCTACATTATCAGATCATGAAATGTTAGAGATGTATTCATATTGTGGCGCTTTATACCTGTTACCTTCATTAAGGTTATCAACTACACTACATGTACATGTATTTTAATGCATCTAGAAATGTGGTTGTTTAAACACCAGTAGGAACATTGCCAAACACCACCAAACACCATCGCACGGGGGTGGGATAGTTGACATACATCAGCAGGGGTAACATTAGATGCCATTTACAAGACAACAGGACAGACCCAGTTAGGAAAGTATGGGTGGTTTGACCTTTTTACACAAGGCGTGGTCCACAGCGCCGGAGCTCGGAAGAAATCTACCCGAGAAACCCGTGTGAGTCCGAGCAGCAGCCCCCTCCCCCCCCCGAGGCAGCGCAGTGAGGTACGGTGAGGTGCGGCGTTGCGGCGGATTATTCCTCGAGAAACCGCCGAGAAAACTGCTGAGCTAAGTCCAGAGCCACAGAGCCCCTGAGTGACTATATGGCCCCCGGCTCTGGCTTTTGAGCTCTCTGAGCCCCGAATACCGAGGAGACAGGCTGCCAGCCGCCACCCCTGGAACCCCCGAGTTGTGCCAGGCTGCCAGTTACCCCCGCACCCGCCCCCACCTCCAGCAGCAAACCATCAGCCATAGCACACTGAGAGCTGAGCGCGCTGTGAAGTGCTGTGAGTGCAGGCGGAAAGCGGAGTGAGGCGGGGGGCTCGGTGGTGGAGCAGGGGCCCGCAGCTCGCTGCGCACGCACAGCCACGCACCTGTCTGCTACAGAAGAGGCTTTTATGGCCGAAACTGTCCAGATAGGTGTTGTACGCGGAGCCCCCATTTGGTCAAGTTGCCAGTCTGGTCGCCTGATCACTGACCACTGGCTGCTGCTGAGCCGCCGCCCGCTGCTGAGGCAGCTCATAGGACCTCAGCCGGTCTGCTCCCTTGTGCCGCTCAGAAACTCAGAGACGACGATGCCCTTGGGTGGGTGCTATACGACTGAGTGCACAGAGGGGCTGAGCGGTGGCGACCCTTACTGAGTGAGCTGGCATCTACAGAGTTGGAAGGAAGAGCGACAACTGGCAACTTTCATCAGCGCAGCAAGCCGGAACTCAGTCAGACTGTTCTTGGGCTGTCGCTGTTTTCGCAGTTCCTTCCCATCACATTTGGGCTTTCAACACTATTGAGAGGAGACATGGGGTGTGTAAGTCCCACCCCCGTCAAGTCCGCAAATAATACCTTGTCGGCCCGTCATGGAGAACTCTAAGCAACTTAGAAAACTACCACGGAGAAAGGGCACTACTCTCTGTTCCGCCTCCCCCGGGGGGGGTTCAACAGGAGTCGTCGCCACCTCAAGATCAAACGTCACACTCTGGTGGCCTACCATCGCAATCTCGGATCAGCGACTTTTTTGGTAAAACTGTTTTCCAAAAGGGTTCTCCCTCTTCCCAAGCAATACAGCACGACGTGGATTCAAATGCTGATACTCAGATTGACAACCACTGCTTTTCCAGCCCTACCTACATCAAAAGCACAACCCCGGAGAACCCCCCTCTACCCTCGCCCAAATCCTCTGTTTCACATGAGACCCACTAGCTGCATACGCTCTCCCAGTAAGACGTCATCATGATCCCGGACAGCTTTTTTCTCTCACTAAGTGCCTCCTTCACAGCCCCGGGAAATCTACCCTCACCAGTCTTCGGCTCTGATTCCTTAAACATCACTGCACTAAACACCGCGACTAAGCTCCAATTCCAAGCTCAAGTCCACGGCAGCGTCTTGTCCATATCGTCAGAATACTCTGACAACTGCAACACGGCTGATTCAACACCGAAGCCCCCACCACAACACAGCCTAAGATTATGTCCAGGCGCACCCCCAATCAGCGATAACGACCTCTCATCTCTAAACAAGAGCCCAAACTATGAAGGCCCTTTGTTACCCAACAAATTATCCAACTGATTCTTGGCTTCCTTAGAAACTCGAATCGATGAGCTTCGGCCCGCATTCAAATTCTTTTAGAACTCTACTAGAGGATCAGGAATCTCCCGTGTTTGCCTCTTTGGACCGCACAAACTCTATCTCGGTCTCATTGGCATCTCTTCATGCAAAGCAACATGCAATCGCTAAAGCCACGCTATAGCAGTCGCAGAAAATGGAACTGCAGATCAATCTAATGCAAACTTTGGCTTCAGCGCTGTCGGACTTGGGTTCCAGGATAAGCTCACTTGAAGGCTTGGTGGGGCCAACGGGCAACTTGACTTCCTGCTCTTGCTCTCCAATAATCAATAAACTCTTGTCTCTCCCCGAAATCTTGGGCGCAATCATGAAGAGCGTGAAGTGTCACAGTAATGGATATGGGTCACCTAAATCCACGCAAGAGTCTCAAATTCCATTCACCTTTGAAGAGCCTTTATGCCCCGCCACACCAGCCGGTCCACCATCAGGGAGAAAAAATACTCCCCCTTTTGCCGACCCAGCTATTAAAAGTTCGGCCAGTTTGTTACCGGCAACCAGCCCCGGTCACCCTATAGTGGGCTCGGAACTCACAGATACTAGCAGTCTAACATCAACGCAGCTAGCATCTACGCGATCGGACTGCGCTGACACTGCCCATACTGATTCAACCCACAGTTCTTCTAATCTTCCAACGAAACCTTCACTGTCAAGGAGGGAGAGAAAGAAACTTAAAAAACAATCTAAAAAACAACGCTTAGCAAAAAGGAGAGCGGGACTCGAAGGGTTAGCGGCACCCAGCACGCTAGCTACTAAACCAAGGGGCCCCTCTTATTTCCCCATTTTCCTCAAAATCCAAAACGAAAACCACCGAGACAAGCATGACCGCTGCGGGTTAAAAGGATACCAGCGATCAGCCCGGGCTATCAACACAGGGAGCACTTGCGGCCACAAAAGCTATCTGATTATATTCCACAATGACAGCGAATGGATCATCGTTAAATAAAACCACAGGAACAACTATCCATGACCAAAGCCTTAGCAGTCAGAACAACACTGTACAGTCTGTATCAGCAATCCCAGAAGCACGGAATAGTCCACTTAAATGCCAGGGAATGGCAAAAATGTTGAACACGAACCTTCAAAGTGCGATAGAGGGTAAAGCGATAGGTCGTTGTGCGTGCCATCTACCAGAGGATTCAACTAAAGTCGGTGGGGATTCCTCTATGCATATGCAGAGGAATGTTTTGTCCCAACTGACACAAGTCCCGGGAACGACAACACAACCGGGGGGGAACAATCACCCACCTAAAGCTCGCCCCCAACATCTGAAGGCGCCAGCACTTTTAACTGAAATAGCTAGGAGTCAGAATCACCAGCGCCCGGAAAATGGAGCAGAACTCGTCTTTTTTCCTCACTATGGCCAGAAGGGCCCATATGATATTCTTAACAGAAATAACCTTATCCGTCTACTCAACTGTGTTCCAGCGCTGTCCGGGGTCACTTCCTCAGACCTTACATTGGTCAAGTTCTCCTCAATACCAGGGAAAGGGGGCTCAGAGGCCACCATTACAACGTGGTCCCAGGAATCCATCAGGAATGCAATTTTCAGGGAAGCTAGTCTATTTGAAAATTGGGGTATCGAAATGTGGGTTCCTACTCAACAAAAATATCCCCATGTTCTTCTCCCGCAGGCCCCAGTGAAGCAGCCTATTAGCGTACTGAAGGGGTCCCGGGGTGCAACCCATGCCTGGCTTCCAAAAGCGTCGAAAGTGGACAATCTCATAAACATTGCATGCCATAATAATCAACGCCTGGTAAGTTGCAAACTCAATCACCCTGTCTCCCACGCTAACGACAGCCATCATGGGCATCCTGTCCTAGAGCCTCCAACCATCTCTGCCCAGCAGCGTCCTTCCTAACAAGGAAGCCAACCGGATTGACTCTAAACTAACAATCACGTCCTGGAATGCGGTCAGGCTAAAGTCAACTTTTGCCTCAAAATCAGCCGTGGAATTTCTGAACAAAAGCTCTATCATTTGTTTCCAGAAGACCTGGTCTTTATCCCTATCACCTCTGCTCGGCTATTACGAACTCTTTCAATCAGCCGCCCAGCCCAACTCACACAGAAGACCTTCTGGGGGCCTCTCTATTTTCATCAAGCACAGGTGTAAGATAACGGCCACACCTATTCTTCGGAACATGACGACAGGGCAGACTGTACTTATTACCACAAAATCAATTGTAACAGATTTACTGATAAAACACCTGGAAGATCTTTTACTGGAATTTGCGTCCGCGGAGGTTCTGTTATTAGGGGACTCCAACATCAAAGACCTCGCTATCAACGCCCTTTCAGCAATCAAAACCAAAGAGCAAGAAGCGATGACCACCTTTCTAACAATTCACAACCTCCGCTCTGCTCAGCAAATTACCCTGGAACTGCATCAGAGTGCTCATTTTTTGCCAACGTTTAGGAATATTTCGACTATTGATTACATCTGTCTATCACCGCTTCTGGGAAATAAACTGGTTAGGATGGAAATTCCTTATCGCTCGGAGAGCGACCACAAACCCCTAATGGTAACAATGCACTTGCAAATGCCAGTCGCCCGTCGAAATAACAGAAGTGGGGTACTCCACGCAGGTCGAACTCCACACCTTGGCTAGAAGAATCAAATGGGACTCATCGGGCTCTGCCAAGGTGGGAACTTGGCTTAAGGGCGAAACTCCTAATTTCAGGAACAATGCTCCTACAGATTTACATCACCGGTGGGACAACGCCATTGTCCAATTACAGGATCTCTTAGCGGGCCCTGTGGCTCATCATAGATCACCCGGGCCACGCCCAAAGCAAACCTATGATCCAGTTCTTGCCTCCCAAAGAAAGACCCTTAGGAGGGCTGTGCGCCGGCACAAATTGATCGGAACTGTACACACTGCCAATAATGTGGCCTCACTGCGAAAGACCTTTAAGAAACTTTCGTGGGAGAACAAGAGACTAAAAGAACAGAATGAGTGGCTAAAAATATTCGCTTTGCTAAAGGGCAACAATCAGTCCCAGTTTTGGAGTCACATGAACAAGCTCCATTCCACGAACAAAATGAGAGGAAACGAGGTTTGTGAAGAAGATTGGACCCTGCACGTGACCCAACTATATCGTAGTGACGCCCCGGACCCCGTGGTGATTGAATTAAGAGACCGTGCTGACTCCACCCAAATAGAAATTCATGAGCTGAGCACTGTAGCCGAGGTCTCCAAGTATCTGCGAGCCATGAAGAACGACGGTGCCCCAGGGCCCAACGGCCTTCCTGCCGGGGTATTCATACGTGCCCTGGAAGAGTGGGCGGAACTTTTGACTCCCCTATACAACAACGTGTTTAAGACATGTCAGCTACCGGACTCATGGTTAGGCTCGATTCTGTGCCCCATATTTAAGAAAGGAGACTCTACGCTACCGGCTAATTATCGACTCATTGCCCTACTAGATCTTGAGGCAAAGGCATATGCCCGGTGTCTTCTAAGGTCGCTTGAAAAATGGGTTGCAGAAAATAACATCATACCCTACTATCAAACAGGGTTTCGGGCATCGGCCTCTACAATAGACAACATTACAACTCTAGCCATTCTGAGTCAGCAAGCAGCACAAAAAAACCATCTCCCACTTTACTGCTGCTTTATAGACTACAGTGCGGCCTTCGATAAAGTGTCTTGTAACATCTTATGGAGGAAGCTGAATAAGTGGGGGATTCCGCAGAGCCTTCTAGGAGCCCTCATTTCCCTGCATAAGAACACGTGGGTGCGAATTAAAACCGTCCCAAAGACAGTCTCTTCAAAAATCGCCACTGAAGACGGGCTAAAGCAAGGCTGCGTCCTTGCCCCTCTCTTGTTCAATCTTTACACAGGTGACCTTGGAACCTTCCTGGAGAATAGTAATCTTCTTCTGTCAAAACTGGGCCCTGCAAAAAGGACTCTGCACATATTACAATACGCTGATGACATTGTAATAATGGACCAAGCAAAATCGGGTCTCCAAAGAGCCTTAAGTATGCTCCATACATACAATACTGTCAACGCCCTTAAAATCAACCAGGAAAAGACCAAGGTACTGATATTTGACGGATGCAAGAATAAGAAAAGTCTAAAGTGGAACATTGGGCATGCCAGGATTAATACAACTTCAAAATATAATTACCTGGGAGTCTGGTTCAACGAGACGTCTAGACCAGTAGCTCATCTAGCCGCCCTGAAAAGAGAGCAGGAGCAATCACATACTCCCTGACCCGACTGAACCTGTCTCTGGGCAGCCCCTCCGCAGAATCTATTCTGAAGGTGACCAAAGCTACATTTCTTCCTGCCTTAACCTACGGGCATCAGGCCTTCCCCGGCGCATGCTCTGTTAGTCTCAACCTCGCTCAAATTTCTACCTTTAAAAAAATCTTCCATCTCCCAAGTTTCATCCAGCGGACAAGACTACGTTTGGAGCTGGGCCTACAAAGACAATCAATCTATTGTGAGGCAGACACCCTGAAGTATTTTATAAGGACATTAAAAGCTGGAGACAATACCTTAAAATCCCAGCTAAAAGAAACTCTTTCTAGTCCTGGTAACCCTTGGAACACTCAGATTGTAAAGGCCATTACAGTGCTAGAGATTGACAACTTATCTCTTCTTTCAGACACCATTCCATACTCAGTCTGGAAAAAACTTATCAATAAGCAGGTCAAACTAATCTCCCATCGTATGGACCTTCAGGCTGTAAAAACATCTAACATTTTGCTCCCCTTGAACTCCTCGTATCTTCCCGGGAAACCGCAATCTTATCTCCAGGAAAATTTAAATACAGCGGCACGGAAGAACATAATGTTTATGCGACTTCTAGGCCTGCGTTCGACGGCCTTTAACAGATGGGCCCCAACAAGTGAGGGGGGGGCCTGCAGATTGTGTAACTATCACTCCGAATCATGGTTGCATCTCCTGTGCTGCTGCCCCGCCTTGGCAGCCCCAAGAAGGTCTCTTTTAAAACCTTTGTATTTAAAATGGGGCATTAGGACATGCTGGGAGGCCTCGGCCCTGTGTTTTACGTCCACAGACACTCAAGTACTTGCAAGGTCTAGAAAATTTGTGAGACTTTTGGACAATCTTTTTTTACCTTCCTTGGTTCCTGTGCTCCCACCCCCCCCCCCCCCCCCCCCCCTCAAAAACTCATTTCGGACTTTTTTTGTCCCCCGGTTTAGTATCCTCTGTCTTAATCTATTTTTTATTTTGGGCTTGGTACAGTAATAAGTTTATCTTGGCAATTAAAATACTGTTTCCATAATAAGTGTAATGGTCATTAAGCCTTGTGAGTTGTTTTTCAGCTCTGTCTTTTTAATACGATAAATGTGATAATGTTGCTTTTTATAGCAATGGTTTTAAGTAACTGTGCTAAAGTTATAAAAACTTCAAACTACACAAATACCTGTCACAAAAATTATTCCTGAATGTCACCAAGGGACTCAGTATACATAGGCCAGACCTACGTTATGTACAGATAGCATCCAGAGGTAGTGAAATCCTACAGGGTAGGGAAGTTGTGCCTTTTTTGGCTAGAAGCCCCAACACTGACAGTAGTGAAACAAAGGTTTCCTTTGTAAAATTCAATGCTTAAGGCAATCTGAAAACCATGCTTGTGCAGCAGTTTTATTTTTCATTTCACACCAGCTTCAGAAATATTTTTTCTTTTTTTCAAAATAGCACTCTTAAATACAGACTGCCCCTCTTTCCTTTTTGATAAATTTTATCTTTCACATACAATCAGTGTGATACACCTTGGGAATACCTTGAACAGGAACTATACTTCTCATGGTTTCTAATATTTAAAAGACCAGTCTGAAAAGACTGCAACATACCTGTTCTCTGATGCCTGTTTTTTGCAATGAAGAATGCGTGGTCATCATCTGTCTGATACTTCCAAAGGCTGGTTCTGCTGAAGTCCCATGATTGGCTGTGTCACAAGCGTATTCCCATCAAACCAAAGCATTCCTTGCAAATCTTGTGGGTGCCTTTTGCTTCCTTTAGCAGCACCAAGGTATTGATTACAGCACCGGCTGCCTCAGAACCAGCGATTGGCAGCACTGTTCATTCTGTGCTCCCACAACGATTCTGCGAGATATTAAAAAAGGACTGTTCCCTACAGCAACTAGCAACAAAAATGTTGTATCTCTCAGCAAGCACTTTTTAATCTCTATTTTTGCAAAACATGTCCTGAAACACATTTTTTCTCTTATTGTTTCAACTTTCACCGAGTGCTTGGAGCTTTCCCACTAAATTGACCTTTTGTTTTTTTCTAAAGAAAGCATGGTCTTCTGAAACAGCATGTAAGAGTTTTCAATTTTATAAACAGAAACTTTTATAAGTAACTACTGACTCTAAAGAGTATTTTTTTAATGACACTATAGATTTTTCCTGCCTCCACAGAGTTTATAGTAATTTTACATATTTTAACAGCTGCTATTTTTTCAGCTCATAAACCACTCTCATGCAACTGCCTGCCAATTATATGCAAATGCCTATTTTAGTCATGTAGTTTGCTTTTAATGGGTTATTAATGATTGTCCATATATTGGAGTGGGTGTTATATGTTAAATTGAGGCCCTAACATAGGTGCACCGTTTCAGATGAAAAAATCCTTTGTGCCACAGAGACAGGCAGGCCCTTTCACCCAGTTAAGGCCCTTTCACCTACATTAGCCCTCCCTATACAATAACGAACAACAGAGGCTGTCCCTTATCTGATGTGTGCTCTGGGCGCAGAAGACGGTCCATCCTAAATACGTAATCTCCATGTCTAACAGTGACTAACCTAAGTCACAACGAATTCTTAGAAACAGACCCTTAGCTCTTGGGATTTTCCCTAGCACAGGATTATTGATTTCTCCAAGAACTCATTAAATATGCATGAACCACTCTTACGTTAATACTAGCATTCCAAGGCACCTATCTGGTATAAATATACCTCCCTTTGCCCAAGCAAGGCAGAGGAGACCGAGACTTCGATGGCGACACTCTGATATCTGAGACGCTGCAACCTGCGTCATGCCACAGCTCAAGCTGGCAGAAGCCCCTCACCTACCCTGGAGGGTCCAGTTTGAGAATCAGGACGAAGTCCCACTAAGGTAATGGGGTTAGACTAAATCCTAGGGGGATTCTTGGCTCTCTAAAACCTACACATGCTAGGTACACTTAGGTACATCTAGTTAGGCATACTAGGGGTATAGGCTTTATCTTAATGCATTCTGTATTTCATGTATGTGTTCATTACTATTGCAAAATGGTAGAACTATACAATGCCTTTTTATTTAACTGCACTGCTGGCCATAATTCTCTGCTACTGTCCAACAGTTGTCGCAGCACATATAACCAGTACTAGAATAACAATTGTGCAATACATTTTATTGTAAACACACCCGACTGTTTCTTCTATGTACTTCTCTGAGATGAGTGACTGAATGAAAAGTAGTATATTGTTTCCACGATCCTGAGGGATTAGGGTTTTATATTATGTGGTTGCCAGAAGCTATTTCCTTCTTGTCTTCAAGAAGTGTTCTAGTGGCTTCTGAGCTAGCTGGTACAAAGTAATTAAGTGTATTATACATAATAGGGGCATACAGACCTCAGTCCTATGCCAAGGCTATGGTGTATGTTATTCCAATGCACAGAACCTATAAGGGAAATAGGAACTACAGTACACAGTGACCAGAACCTTCAGCCACACCGTATTGTGTGCATTGTGGCCTGAATCTTTTGGTGAGCTGCTTGAGGTCCTCTCGAGACTCCAGTGCGTCCGGCCTGTGGGTCCACTTGAGCTTCACACTTGTTACTTTTGGGCTCCATGGATTGCTCTGGCCTGCCCTGACTCCCCTGTCTTTGGTCAGTCCCCAGGACCTTGCTGTTCCCAACGTTGCTCCTCATCTGCTTTCTGCTTGGCATTCCTTTGCCAATTCTTGTTGGTGCTACTGAAGGACACTGACCCCTCAGCACTCAACATCCTTCCTGGGACAGCTCATACCCAGGTCCTGGTTGTTCTCGGCGTCGCCTGGTCCTCACAGCTGCAGAGTCAAGGTCATTGTCATCTTCCCTAAAACACCGACATTGGAGGGCATTCGTTTTCCAAGTCTCCTGGTAACTCCTGAGTGGCATAGACTCTGTCCCCTCTGTTTTCAGGTACTCCTCTTCAAAAATCCACATCTAGATTCCACTGACACTTTCTCCTCTTCAGGCAGCGGCACGTTTCTGAAGTCCTCCATTGGGTTCGACAACAGTTTCCGACACCACTTCACACGTATGATCCCAGCTTCCCTGGTGTAGGTAACGTGGGTACTAGGGTATCCATGGATGGAGTGACTCTCCATCCTTCTATATTCCAAGGGTTTATTCAGAGTACACTGGGAAGGGTCCTTAATCTTTACAAATCCAACCGCAACTTGCACATTGAATTGTACAGAGCATGTGGTTGTGTTCCCACACTGCACACGCTCTCTGTGTGGTCCCTATCTACTCACCTTAGGTGGTTCCTTGGAGTCCCAGCACTTCTACATCCTATAGACAATGTCTTGACTCGAGTCATGGTTCTTATACTACTTACTTAGTAGATTGTTTGGTACCACCTTGTGGCCACTGTGTATTTTGTCCTATTGACTGTGCTTCTTTCTAAAGTATTGTGTAAATTGTGTTTATCTCCATGTTGAAGAGATTGGAATGTACTAGAGAGTATTATATAATAAATACATATTTTTATAATACTTGATGTGGTTCTTTTTCACTTAATCTATACTATAAGATTGCATTCTGTTAAAACAAGCTGCTTTACACTCCTTGTGGACTAAGGCATAGATGCATCAAGCGAAATTGCGATCGCAATCTCTGCGAAACAGCTATTGTGATTGCAAATTCCGCTCCCGCAATGCATCAAGTACAAAAGCAGCAAATAGCAAATTCGCAAAACAAAGAATCGCAAAACCATTTGGTAAACCCCATTGCGATTCCTTAACAGCGATTACCCACATTTTTTGCGAAATCAATAGCCAAATCGCAATTTAAGGAGAAGCAAAACCAGGTAATAAACATGAAGTCCAATTGTTGAAAGAAAAAAAAGGCAAACAAGAAACAGGTGTTGGGTAAATCAAACACACTTAAGGAGACTCAGTAGGAGCATGAGGAAAGTCACAATGCCAGGTCTCTACATCGTGGCAAGGCGGCTGAGGCTCCAGGCTGCAGCCCAGAACCGACGCAGGATCCAGGAGCGCATCTTCCGGCTGCGGATTACACTCCTGGGCCAGACTGAAGAGGAGATCTACTCCAAATACAGGCTCAATGGGGCTATGATAAAGAAGCTCATCAGAGACCTTGACCCCCTGATGCAGCACCCAACACGGTGGACAAATGCCATGCCCACCCATGTCCAAGTCCTGTGCTGCCTGCACCCCCTGGCCTCCGGCAGCTTCCAGGTGATAGTTGCAGTTGCAGGGGGTATATCACAGAGCACAATGCCACGCTGCCTACAGACTTTCCTGGACGCCATGCTGAGCAGGATACACCACCATATCACCTTCCCAACAACCCAACAGGACTTAATGCAAACAAAGCTGGACTTTTATCACACTGCCCATTTCCCCCATGTAATTGGCTGCATCGACTGCACCCACATTCACATCTGTCCACCCGCAGAGACCGAATACATGTACCGGAACCGCAAGTTATACCACTCCCTCAACATCTAGATGGTCTGCAATGTGAAGACCATCATCACAGACATTGTGGCCCAATACCCGGGGAGCACGCATGATTCATTCATCTTCCGGCACAGCGGCATACACTCCCGCTTGGCCAGGGGTGATTTTGGTGAGGGACATCTCCTAGGTAAGTACACATGCCCACATACAGTATGTTAAGACCATGTTGCTGCACATAACTGGCACTGACCCTCTACTCCTACCTTCAGGTGACAGCGCCTACGGCCTCCGTGAATACCTCCTCACCCCATACCTCAACCCTGCTACACCACAGGAACGGCGGTACAATGCTGCGCATATACACACCAGAAATGTGATAGAGCGGACATTTTGCATGTTAAAGAGTCGATTCCGCATCCTCCACAAGACTGGCGGGTCCCTCAAATACCGGCCTGATGTCTGCTGCTGCATCGTGGCCGTGTGTGCCATACTCCACAATATTGCCACCAAGCGGAGGATACCTGTGGAGGTGTCTGGTAGTGAGTCAGAGGGGGACAACCTGCCACCTGCACATGTGCATCATGCACACGGGGAGAATCCTGCTGAAGGATACAGGCGCCGCACCAACATCACACTGAACTATTTCTAGTGCACCCATACCCCTCACACAACACTGCACTCATGCATGCCACATGAGTTAATGACATGAGAAAGATTTGTGTTCAAAATAAATCTTTTGTTTAGTTAACAAGCTCTCGATGTGCTTTAAATCTGCAAACATGTGTGCTACTGTATTGAGTCATATAGGTTCTTGTATCCTGAGCAGGCGTGCGTGGTTACCTCACCTTGGCACTGCCTGAAATGTAGTCACTGGCGCCTCCTGCCGGACGCACCCTGTCACCTCTCAACCTCCACATTGGGAGTGTCCTGCCGTGATGCAGCGTTGGGCCGGGAACTGCGGCGCCTTTCAGGTTACACCGGCACAGACAGGCTGCTGAGGCTAGATGTACCCTCACTGGCATCATCCCCCCCTTGCATGGCCATGGCCAGATACCTGTTGGTTCTCTACAGCGGTGGTGACCTGCTCCAGGGTCCTTGCAACATCTAGGCAGCATTGTACCATCTGTATCTGCATGGCCAGTGACCTGCGCAACAGCTGGGAAGTGGCGTTCCCAATAAGGTGGTTTGAGCGGGTGTAGGCAGATAGCCGTGTCAGCAGCTGGTGGTGGCGTCTGCGTGTTATGTCCTGCTGCGCCACCATCAGTTGGTTGCTCTCCTTGACAGCTGCAGTTAGCTCCTGCATACTCTCAGTGAGTTGATTAATGTTGCATGCAGTTTTGGAGAGCTGCTGCTGCATTGCTGCTATGTGCTGTGCCTGCTTGCGGTGCACAGCAAGCATCCGAGCCTCAATACCAAGGCCTAGGTTATGTGCCTGTTGCTCCATGTCTGCTGGGGTGGCCACAGAGCGCTGCTGCCTCAACCTGCTGCTTGCCTGGGATCGCACAGAGCTGTGTGTCGTGTCTGCCTCCTGGGTGGTGGTGGGATCTGCTCCACTGGCATGCGCGACGACTGGTGAGGTTGTGCTCCTCCTATGGCTGCAGGGGTGGCCCTGTGTGTTTGGGAAGGTGCTGGTCCAGGTGCTGGTGCAGGTGCTGGTGCATGTGCTGGTCCAGGTGCTGGTGCTGGCTGGCTCTCTCCCTCCATCTCATCAGGAGTCTCCACAATGTGGAGTGTCTCGCTATCAGCATCTGCAGCACCTGTGATGTGAATGGATGCATGATTAATTATATGATTCAGGCACCTGGGATGTAGCAACATGCATGCAGGCTAGCATTCCCTGACTGGCTTTAGGGGTATGTTTCACTTGACTATTCTGACTGTGTGTGGCTATCAGGGACACTGTCACACTACAGGTCCCACAATGCAATTGGGCGTTTGGGAGGGGCAGGGACTGCATTACTGGGGTTACAAATTTGGCTTGCTCTGGAGGCATGAGCATTGTTAGGGGACGGGGTCGCAGTTGCATGGCTCTTACCTTGTGATTGGTGTGTGGCACAGGAGGTGTCCAGTTGAGTGACCCCCAGGCAGGCTGCAGGGTTGATGGTGTCCTCCACTAAGTCCTCCATTGGGGTGTTCGCAGGGACTGTGGAGTCTCCTCCTCCCATGGCCAGTCTCTCCCCCAGTCTCTCTGCAATACGCTCCTTGGCACGGCCTCTGAGGTCGTACCACCTCCTTTTGAGGTCATCGATTGACCGGTGTGTGACTCCAACGGCGTTGACCTTGGCCTTGATGCGCAGCCAGATGCTCCTTTTGGTTGCCTCGGGCACCTTCCGGGACAGCTTCCCAAACAGCTGGTCATGCTCCCTGCTGACTTCCTCTATCAAGTACTCCAGTTCTTTTTCAGAGAACTTGATTTTGCGCTTCCTGGCTGTTTCCCTGGGTCCTGCAGCTCCTGGGACATTCTGAAATCGATGTGTATCCTGTATTGGGACTGCAGGGTGTGTCTCTTGGAGCTCAGTGCTCTGCCTCCTCCTCTATCCAGCTCTGTGATCCAAATGAAGCATGGAGCAGGCTACTTCCTGGTAGAGATGTCATCATTGTGCTCAAAATGCCCCTTCCCGTTTTTGCGATCTCCCAATCTGCGAGATCGCTATTTGCGATTTCGGTATTTGCAAAATCGCAATTTGGGGTTGGGAAACAGCAGATTCTGCGATTTCATAGGGATGTTGGCAAATTCGCCTATGGCGATTGCGGCCGGTTGCGAATCGCAGTTATTTAGCGATTTTGGTGATGCATCCCATTCTGCGAATTCTGGATAGTGAATCGGTATTTTTCGCTATTTAGGATTCGCAGAATGGGTGCTTCATGCATCTGGGGGTTGCTGTCCAATCCTACCTCTGCTAGGTTGTGTATTCCTTCTCTGGAGTTTGAGTGACAGGGCTGGGGGATTCCAGGAAATAGGCTGAGGCAGCCCAGTGGTAAATAGAGAGATATGCATCTAGATGGGAGGGAGGAGTTGCACCTGGGATGTAAATAGGGCTGGACCTTCCCTCCACAATGCTTGCTCCACCTCCTGTGGTGTTTTTGATGCCTCTGGCCTGCCCTGTGAAAGGAGAGAAGGAATCATGTCAACAAGGTGCTCCAGGGCTGTGCCTTCCCTCCACAATGCTGGCTCCACCTCCTGTGGGGCGTCTGATGTTTCTGACCTGCACTGTGAAAGGAAAGAAGGAGTATACCATTGCCAACTAGAGACCCCCAGTTCTAACATCGATCACAGGTGTAACTTGGTTGATTATTTTATGTGGTCCCTGACATTAATTCAACATTTTATTTTATGAGGACTGTAGGAGCAAATGTGCTAAGTCCCAAGGATGAAAGGTTCTGAGCTTAGCTTGCCTGTTGGAAAGAAACTTTTTATCCACTTGTCCCTTCTTCATATTTTGGGAGACTGTCTCTCTTAATTTCCTCATTCTTATCTGTAATTTGGTGAAATATCCAAAAGAGGTTAGTAGTGTCAACTTCACTCTCCCAGGCTTCTCAATACAAGTCAAGCAAGATTCTTGGCTTTCTCCCAAAGAGTAATTCATAATGAAAATGACCCTTTTCCTTTTGTTATTGGCACCGAATGGCAAACATTGCCAAAGGTAACATCTGATCCAACGCTCGAGCCTCTAATCCCAGTCATTTTTTAGGATACTCTTAAAAACGGGGTTGTGCATTACCAAAAACTCATCAGTTTGGGTATTGATAACAGGCAGTAAGAAGTTGCTTTATCCCCGACTGTGAGCACACTTGAGCCATCAAACAGGATTTTAAAAGGGGTACCATGGTCAGTTATGGCTTCCTTATGAAAACCTACCCTTGAAAAGATGTCAATCATGGCATTAGAGAACTAGGCTGTGTTAACTTGTTTCTTGGAATATCGGATCGCATAATGAACCATGACAAGGACAAACCGGTGGCATCTTTTAGATGGATTAAGAGGACCTATTATATCCATCATCACTCCTTTAAATGGTACATCAATTATAGGTAGAGGGTAAAATGGAGCTCTGGGGGGGTTGTATTGACTATGTTTTTGGCTGATTTTATACTCTTTACAAAACTGTTTAACCTGGGAAAATATCCTTGGACTAGAAAAAACGTTTTTGCATTGTTTTCATAGTTGTTTCTTTCACAACATTTCCTGCA
Source organism: Lissotriton helveticus (assembly GCF_964261635.1). Classification (NCBI taxonomy): domain Eukaryota; kingdom Metazoa; phylum Chordata; class Amphibia; order Caudata; family Salamandridae; genus Lissotriton; species Lissotriton helveticus. Next base: position 863,283,897 of record NC_136072.1, on the reverse strand, counting down.
TGTAAATGTCTATGGGCCAGGATTTGGACTTTTGTTCCTAAAAGGTTGAGATACTAATAGCTGGCTATGTTGATCTCTCCCACCTTGCCTGTATAATAAGAAATTACTCTTAAAAAAAAGGGGTCATACCTCTCTCTCCTATTCTCATTCCTTGGCACCTCTCCATGCTTCTTGTAACAGTGGCACTGGCTGGAAGTCCTGATCACTTTCCCAGATCTCTGTTTCCTCTAGAATTGAAATAGACCCTTGATAATTTTCCCTCCTCTGTTTATTTCTATTTTTTCTTCCATTTACAGCTATAACTTCCCAGTCCTCCAATGAAAAAGAGGCATCTGTTAACCACAATTCTTTCTTCCCCTGACATTTCTGTAGAAGGGACTGAAACTGGGGACCGTCTGTTCCTAAAATGAGAGACTGTCAGATGTGGCACTACTCCAACCTTCATATGTGTCATTTTATCTTCTTTATTTCAAATGCCCGCCTTCGCCAAAGGGTACTCCCTTTGTTTCTCATGTACACACTATATCTTAATGGTATCTTCTACATGATTGGAGCTCATGTCCTTTATGCAAGAAGCCATTACAAACTACCTGAAGCCTGTTCCAAGTAGGGCCTGCACTGGTTAACCATCTACTTTTAATTGATAATGGAGCTGAGATGGTTCAGCTTCTTCTGCACATAAGACTTTCTTAGTAACCCAAAATTCCATTAGCTCTTCTTCTTTCAACTGGGGTCAAAATCTCGCAATGTGTCCTAAATTCCTGCATTCACAGCACGGCGGCCCTGAAATTTGTGAGGCCACACTCCTATTTGCATACATGACCATGGGTTCACATCTTCTGGTATAAAGAGAATTTGATCTTTTACTTAATGGAATTGTTTTACTCTTAACCAAGGGTTCCTCTTTCAAATGTCTATTCTCTTGAGCTTGATTGATGGAGAAGGCAATTTCTACCGCTGTCATTATTGTGACATTACTGTGTTGTTTGACCCATCTTAGTGCAGTTGGCTGGTGTGAGTTCAAGATATTTTCTAAATAGATCTTCTCTAAGATTTCTTCCTTCATACTTGTTTCTGATTTCAACCAGGGATCAGCTAGGTCTTTCACTCTATAAAATAAGACTTACGGAGTTGACTCACCAGTTTCTTCTGTCAAAATGTTACTCAATAGGCATTATCCTCAACCCCTATTTGTTACTAAATACATGTTTTAAAATCCATGAATGAGATGAGTCCCCTAGGTTTAGCGGCCTGGTATGCTGTTTGTAGATCTCCTGTAAGCAAGGGACCAAGATACTGACCCCCACCTATCTGCGGGGTCACTTTTTTCGTATTGCTTAATACTTACTACAATTTCTTTAAATTAAGCCTGTCTGTTCTGTGCCATAACTATTGGTGCTTCAGCCCAGGTTTGTTTATTGTACTTGTGTGCTGAACCTGACAAGATTTTGGGTTTAGTACGTGGGAAGGTCTCAAATCCTCTCTACTAATAACTCAATGTTCTGCAGTGCATCCTGCTTGGAGGTTCTTGCTACCAAATAAATGGCTAAAGAGGGGTCTCATTATGAAGTTTTCTGGCTTCATGGAGCCCTGCTCAGCTACCGTTTTGGACCTTGCATCACTGCTTGATTTGAGTAATAAAAGGTAAGTGAGTCAGAATGTAAAACGTAGATCTGAGACAAAGAGGCAAGTTTACCCTAGTGGCAAAATTGCCTTTGTGGCTATATTTTCTATGTTTATTCCACTCTTAGCTTTTGGTACCGAAACTGATGGCCTCATTGGGAGCAGTGGCCCAGCAGATCTGACTTTTAGAGAACCTTATCAGCTACATAATCCTACCTTGCCCCTTTAGAGGGGTTGAACTTCCAGCAAATGAGACACCAGGTAAAGGCTTTGACTAGTTTGATCTACGGGTTTACTAATCTATGTCCTGATCAACTGCAACCCATTTTTATAACATTGGCACTTTCCATTGTTTAGTGCCTTAGAAAATAATCATCTCTTGCTTGTTGTGCCTCCAAAATTTTCGCCCATTTCTTTTTTATGGCAGTAGAACTTTGTGCACTTTACCCTGTTAATCAATAGTAAAGTGCCTGAGTACTCCTTTTAACATGGTTGAATTGCATAACCCTAATTGGTATATTTAACTTACCTACAAGTCCCTAGTATATGGTACAAGGTGTACCAAGGGCCTGTAGATTAAATGCCATTAGTAGACTGCAGAATATATTGTACCATCCACTACAGTAGCAGTGCAATCCTGGCTTCAAGTTACCATTTTATCCTAACTTGAATGCAATTTGACCTGTGAAAATAAATCCTTTGGACAGGTCTAAAGCTTCTGTTTAAATAATAATAAGTCACCCCTGAGCCAGCCTTATAGCCAATAAGGCAGAGTGCATGGTATTTAAAAGCAAGACATGTTGAAAGTTAATGTTAAACATTACCTTACTGTGACTAGTGCCTAAAGCTATTTTCACTAGCAGGGTTGACTGTTCCATAAAGAAGCATAGGGATACAGTATCAAATGTAAATATACTATCCTTGGCTAGGAAACATTAAAAATATAATTAATTCTTGGACTCTTTGAATAGGTATTAAAAGTCCAATTTATTGTTGAAAACAGATTTGTAATAGATAAAAAGGAAAAGGCACTTTAAACTGAAAAACCCAATCATCTGCTCTGCCTTAACATTACGCTGACTTCTGATGGTATCAATGACTAGAGAAGGTGGTGCCATTGAAAGTTGGGATAGTGAGAAAATCACAAAACAAGTATAGTTAACACCTTATCATCTAGGATAATCAGATCTTTTACTGCAGTCTGGACACTCAGCTCGTGCCCCAAAAAAAGTATCCAAAGGGACTCTTTTGTTCAGATCATCTTAAGCCTATTAAATTCTCCGATGGGAGTCCCAAATTCACCATTGGTAAACAAGTAAAGACATGACAATCTAATGAAGTAGCTTAGTCAAAATAATTTAAATAGGATTCCTGTAAAAGCTGCTCATCAATGTCCTTTGACATGCAGAGTTCATGCTTGTAAAACCTGAGATAAATGCAATCTGATCTTAGTGAGATCGAAACATAATCTGCCGAAACAATCAGTCCAAAACCATGCTCTTTAGTGTCCAAAATGTATGTTAAGATTTCATGCAAGTGGTGTAAAATTTTAAGAAGTCTGGAGTTAAAAGTTTTTTTGAGAATCCATGAATAACCCAACATGCTTACAGTGCTCGACAATAAATATCACGTTCACATGTCATGGCTCCATCCTGGCAATAAACTCACAGTTTGCACATTCAGTCTCAAGGCTTCATGGAGAAAAAGTGACTAAGTGAGTACGAAGAAATTTTGAACGGACAAAGGTGCCAAAATAATCTGACCAGAAAGGGACCTTTCCTGAGCACAAAATTCTAATTTCTTTCACTCTGAGCTTTCAAGCTAAAGTTCAATGTCTTCAACGAGACTTCATCCAAAGGTTATCCAACATCATAGAGCCTTTTTGGGCTACAGCCTGCAGCCTGACCCAACTGAAGATTATGGGCCTCCATTTAGGAGACTAAGCCTGAAGGTAAATTTTCTAACCTGGTTCCTGTATCCAACCTGCGCTCTAATGCAGTAGGTCTCAAATCGTACCTCGGTACCGGTCTGCCGCTGGCAGTTGAGCGCGGTTGGCGCCTAAAGCTTTTTGGTGATATTTGAATTTAAAAATGTAAAAATTCATTTCTCTGGTTCTTCTTATTGCATTTTTTTTATTTTGGCGTCATTTTATTGAAATATACTCTAATTTCCTAAATTTCTTCATGATTTTTCTTGTATTGTGTTCTGACTTTGCTACTGTTTTGGTAATGCATACATACTTTACATATTGCCTCTAAGTTAAACCTGTCTGCTCTGTGTATAGTTACCAAAGGGGTTGAGTGCAAGTTAATTTAGTGACTTTAAATGTTCACCCTGAAAAGGCTTGTGTTTATTACATAGGGAGGGTAGTCACTCGCCGTAACTAATAAACCCAATACCTTACAGGTGCATTTAGCCTAAAAATCTAATAATCCATATCTCTTGTTACCATGATATGATTTTGGATATTTGTTTTAATTTTATTTATTGCATTTATATTTTTGCTTAATTGGCTTGGAAATGTTATTGTTTTTATTTTTTAACTTTAGAACAATTTTGTGCTGCATGAATACTTAACACAAATTTCTTTAGGAACTGCTTTTAACCAAGATCAGTCGGGATAAATTCTGGGATACCATATGGAAAAAGTGTGTTGACCTAGCAAGGCCTCAATTTGTAGCTCTGTGTGAGTTTTTTCTTAAGTTACTAATCCTTACTCTTCCAGCTACTTCATGTTAAGCATCTTAGCGTCAATGGTTGATATGAAATCCCGCATTCTTGTCAGATTCGCTAGGGGTTCGTGGCCCCTAAGCAATGAATAAATAGATTGGTTATATAGAAAAACATGGATTTTTAAATGTATCAAGGCATTATTTCAGTTTTAGTATACTTGTTGGGTAGATACCTAAATGACCACAGGGTTTACTGTGGGAATAAAGCAAATTCAGTTACCTCAAAAAAATACATAAGAGCCATAAGCTCAAACACCAAGACCCCAGGCCTGGACAAAGATGATATGGCTCTTCCTGTGTTCATGATGAACAGAGTCTGCTGTTACAGCCCATAAACTCGCAAAACCTTTGTTAAAAGGGAGATGTCTCTGGTCAGATGATGCATACCCTATCACTTCTCAGAATTGAGCATGTTTTGTTGAAAATCACTTTGCTTTTCTCCATTTTAATTATTTTGTCTTGAAGAGAGGAGGCCACAACGTCGCTTTGGGGGGTTTCACAATGCCATTGCTAAAATAAGTCAGATAGGGAAACCCTCGTCAAGCCAGGAGGTTGAAGACGTATCCCAGCCATCAGTGCCACAACCAAACACAGCTGGAGAAGTGATCAGTATAGAGGATAGTATTAATTAAGGGGAAATAGATTAGTTGGATGTTTGCACATGTTTTACCTATCCTCTGATTGAAGAAAAACAACACCTGAAACGTTTACATGCAAGTCTATAGTTCAGACATTCAGGAGAGAACTCTTGGGACATCAAACATCTGATGCCTCTTTAACGTCAGCTATAAGTGCCCACCATTCTGCTCTTATCTTAGGTCGACACATAGCAGTTAATCTAGAATATATCCTCGGTTCTCCCTCCTGAAGGTTTACAAAAAATCGTCTTCAGTACGCAGATATTAACAACTGGGACTTATAATAGATCCCCGCAAGGTACAACTTTGATCTCATTTTAAAAACCTCTTCTTTGTAACTCAAAAAAACAATCATTCTTAAAAAACAAAACATTTCTTGTCTTCTTCACAGTACAAATGAAATTTTGTAACCAAGAATAATAACTATTGAAAATACTAGAGTGAAGTACTACTAGATACCACGTCTGTAAGTAATGGTTAATCAACAGAGTGCTATTTCTTTGTACATTCATGTCCTACTCTTTTCTACCTCTCACTGATCTTATTCTATCTATATAAAAATAGGTTGCAAATTAGATGGTGAAGAAATCTATGTATTGTGTAACAGTGACCTCATAGCCTATAAACATCTGGTGTTACATATTAAACTGCATATATATACACAGAAGAGACAGTTATCCACAAGGATACGATTATATTTACAAATTGACGTTGTAGATACTGGAAGTTCCTATAGTGAATAATTAGGGAAACATTAAACAAAGTTATAATGTTTATTGCTGCTATAGATATCATGAAATGTAATGCAATTACTGAACCTTTAGTTATTAAAATGTAAGACGTTTTTGTATAATAGCGACCAATATATTCATATATGTATTTTATGGGTTTTTTATTTAGGTCCCCTTTTTTGCACATTGCCATGTCTCTAACTTGCGAATGACGGTCACCTGACGAAGGCCACTGGCCGAAACGCGCGTAGTGTTCAATTCCACCGCATTGCCTTCTTCAAAATTTCCATCGACCGAATATATCGTACAGCACTGTTTATTTTCCCTATTTATGTTGTTATGTGAATATTTGTAATGTATGCAATTGAATGTAATCTATGTAAACAATATATTTTCATTACAAAAAATAGTCGAAAAAATATAGAAGGAGAAATAATTATAAATAAAATCGTCTTCAGATTTTGATACATCATTTTGTCTCAGCCAATACTTATTTAAGGTCGCTTGACATTATGAGTTTAAGTATTAGGGCGGTACAACTATAATTAGTTTGCTATTTAGTTCCTTTCCTACTAGCCTCTTTAACGTCAAGCATAAACAATAGTACAAAAGTTAGACACATACAAAATCAAATGACGAGAACAGCTACTACCAGCTAGAAACCTTTTTTGGCTAAAGGTACAAAAGGCTTCCTGATGGAACCATGCAGGATGAACAGATATTTAATTCTAAGGTAAAAAGGATGGGCCACATCTGTCCAAAATGCTGGTTTGGGAAGCAGAATACCAAAATTATTTTTAAAAAGTCTTACAGACCACAACAATGAGGTCCATGCTTAATTTCAGTTTTGTTTTAAAATATTGTTTTCCGCTGTTATTTCGGTTTCTCATACATAGCAACTGTTAGAGATTTAAAACTTTGCGGTCAAGATAACATTTTAAAAAGTGTAAAAAGCACAAATACCTTACAAAAAATACTTTAAAAGAGGGTTTTCAGAACTGCCAATTCAGCTTAAACAATAAAATGATGAACGTTTTTCTTCCTTTGCTTTTAATACTAGCACATTCATTGCCCAAGAAATATTAGGCATTAAAGTTGTCATATGAATAAAAAACCATTTAGTGATTGGTGAAGAATTGTGAATTCTAGGTGTGACCCCAGGGGTAAATCGCAATGACTAGCCTTTTATCAGGCCCTGTTTTCAACTCACCAGACAGCCTACTCCTCCCACACATGGACTTTGGTCATGTGTAGCCTAATTAGCTGTAGGACACAACACAAGAAAAGTCCCACACCAATTTAGAAAAATAGAGTCGAATTTAATAAATATTTGAAAACAAAATGACAAAAAGAATTTAGCAGAAGCGGAGGTATGCAATTTTAAATTTTATGGTGAGTATAGGGCCTAAAAGCATAAAGCACAAATCAGGGCAATATGATCATACGAAACTGGATGAAGTCACAAGCTCAGGCCAACCACAATGGAGCATGAGCTGGATACAGGGATCAGGATTCTCCAGCTGAAAAAGTTACCTCCTAAAGTCCAGCACGAAGAGTCCAGTTTGCAGTGGAGGAAACTGCAAGGAGCAGGGACAGCATCGCAGATGGTATTCTCTGTAGTAAGGAGAGCAGGCCCGGAGCCTGGGGTGGTGGTTGTTGCATGCGCAAATCCTGTTGGGCATCACAGATGATCGTTCTTAGAGATTCACACTGGTGGTCACTGTGGGCTGTCGATGCTGTTGTTTAAAGTGCATATCTCTCATTGCCGGTTGTCACTGGAGGTGGTTGCTGTATCGTGAAAAGTTGGATTCACAGGCATTTTTCCCTGGCCGTCGGTGCGGGCAGCAAGATTTTGGCACGCACGGGGTCCTTCACAATTACAAAAAGGTTAAAACTTCAGAACTTCCTCTTTCATTCTAGGAGGAGCTCAACTAATACCACAACAAGGTTGCAGGACCCAAGCGGCCGCCCCTCTTGGTGATCATGAACTCATTCCAGCAGAGGCCAGCAGGACTCAGGCAGGTTCAGTTGCATGTCTAGTGCAGCAGGTCAGCTGGGGAGCTGTAGAGAGGCCTCTGGAGCATTGTGCCCCTTGTGGCTCAGAACAGGTCAGCCACTTGACTTTTGGGGTCAATTCAGCCTGCAGGTCTGCAGATTGCAGGTCTAGTCTTTCTTCTTATACTGCAGTGCAGGTCTCCGAAAGCAGTGTGGTCCGTCTCCTGTAGTATCCACAGGTCTAGGACTGTATACCTGGTGCCCCCCTTTGTAATGAGTGAAATTTCTGGAGGTCCACCCCTCACCCCCCACAGACGTGTTTGGAATTTCAGGCCTCCATGCCCTGGTCCCAGTCTGTCTGGGGGCCCAAAAGGCTAGTGTGAAGTATTTTATGTGTGAGCCAAGCAGTGCTCTTTGAAGTGCATTTGTGATTGGTGACAATTACGCCCCTCTCATCAAGTCAGGATGGCCCATCCTGCAAACACCCAGACCCCCCCTACTGCATGGTTGTTTGGGAGGAATACACAAAGTCCAACTACCCCTAATAATGTGACTCAGGAAACTGGCTGCAGGCACCATATGGTCAGGGAAGAAAATGTCAAGATTCTAAAAGTGGGTTTTTCAGAATTGTTACTTGAAATCTGACTATGGCATTAAAGGGAGTTTTAAACTACAATTCCTCAAGCACCACACATGATATTTCTACCTGCTCCCAAACAAACGTTATCACTTATTACATGTAAAAAGATAACCGAATAATATTCTATTGGAGAGGTAGGCCTTGTGTAGTGGAAAACAAATCTAAGAGTTTATCACTACAAGGACATGTCCAAATTTTTAAATACAACACACCCTGCCTGAAGTGCTGTTTAAGGCCTACCCTATGGGTGACATATCTATTAAATGTGAAGTTTTGGGCCTTTCAAAATATTTATTTTTCCAGGTCGAAACAGCAATTTCAAACTGAACAAATAGGCTGCAATGACAGACCTGAGGCATGTTTAAGCAGGTGGCACAATAAGTGCTGCAGACCCACTAGTAGCATTTATTTTCTAGGCCCTAGATACAGGTAATCCCACTTTACTGGGGACCTACAAGTACATTAAATGTGCCACTTAGGTGTAAGCCAAATTGACCATACTTAAAGAAGAGAGAAGAGGTGAATTAGCACTGTTCATCAGTGTTAAGGTGCACAGGGTCCTAAAAGCCAATACAAACAGGTTCACAAGCAGGAAGGTTAAGGCAGAAGGTTTGAGGGTGATCCTGCAGAGGGGGCCAGGTCTGACATGACACCCTTTGACCCTAAAGCCAGGGTAGACTATGCAATACCTTGATGGGATTTCTTGCTCAGGCAATAGAATGTGGAGAATGCCCTTCTACAGCAGAGGCACTTGTCAGTTCTATGCCCTTATGCACATAATTGGATCCCTCTGTCAGTACTCTCCTGAGACACTGGGCTGACCCATTGGAAACTCTTGCCCTCTCCTGTGAACCCCATCTGTGAAGCACCTAACCTTAACTTGTTTTCAGATACATCTGAGTAGGCAGACAGTACCATGATGGCCAACAAAGTGATGTGGCCTATTCCTCCAATTAGATCGGACTTATGTCCCCAACCCAAGAAAAATTCCACCTATAACAGCAGGGCTCAGACAGGTCCCGTTCAGCAGGTCAGTTGGGCATTTACATAGAGGCCTCTGGAGCTTGTTGTGTTCCTGTAGCTCACAACAGGAGTTCAGCCAGCTGACGTTTTGAGTCTCTTCAGCTTGGGATGAAGGGTGCAAGTCCAGTCTTCCTTCTCAGACAGCAGGGCAATCCTTCCTTGGTATCATCCAGAGCTCCAGGAGTGCACTCGAGAGTGGGTCTAAGGATCCTATTTTTAAACCTGGTCTCCCCTTTTAACTGGGAGAAACATCTGGAGTTTCCTCCTCAGAAAATTGTCTGCAATTTCATGCATCTGTGACTGAAACACTTGTTGGCTCTCGATCTGTCACAGAACTTACATATGAGAAGAATCCACATCAAGAATCAAAGAAAGATTGCAGAATCTACTTTGACTTGTGTATATACTTTTGTGGACATAAAATAGCAGCTGCTATCATTGTTTTTGCTTTTGTAACTTTTACGTGTGCTAGGGACTTCACAAATACTAGAGTTGCAGCTGAGGCCACAGAATCTGGGGAGGCAGGTGGTTCTCTACACCTTTTAGCACCGTGCTAATATAGGAGAATAAATACATATATATAGTGAATACATCCTGTGGCCCCTGTCCCTAAGAATAATGCCACCAGTCATTCTTTAGTATCTCTTCCCTGGTAGTAGTCTGTCTCAGGGGGCACAATAGGTTACTGTAAAGAAGGGGCGGTGGGTGGGTGAGGGTGTGGGGGAGAGAGGGAAGGAGGGAAGGAGTGTGTGTGTGTGCGTGTGTGTACAATGAGCAGTGTCCTTTGAAGTGTGTGTGTGTGTGTTTGTGCGCTGAGCAGTGTCCTTTGAAGTGTGACATGTGACAGCTCCACCCTTCTCATCAAGTCAGAATTGCCCATCCTGCCAACACCCGGACCCTCTATTGTTTGGCTGTCTGGGAGGAATACACAAAGGCAAACTGTCAACTACACCAAGTCATAGGACCCAGGAAACAAATTCAGGCACCAAATGATAAAGGCAAGAAATTGCCAACTTTCTAAAAGTGGCATTTTCAGATTTGTGACATAAAAAAATCAGACTTACTATTAAAGAATGTTTTAAATTACAATTCCTCACATAGCAAACATGACATTCTTACCTGTTCCCAAACAAAAGTTATCATTTATCAAATGCAATAAAGTAACCCAATGTTAACCTATGGGCGAGGTGAGCTTTGCAATAGTGAAAAACAAATTTGAGAGTTTTTCACTATCAGTAGAGGCAAAACTTAAAAGTTCATGTCTAAATTTTAAATGCTGGTACAACAAGGTAGTGTCACAGTGGAGAGCAATTTAAACAGATAGACAAAGCAAGAGTTAATCTATTGTAGCTGAACAAAGTAAAGCACCACCATACAGTTGTTCCACCAATGGATGTGATTTTATTTCATTACAACATTGAAATGAATCAAAATATAAAGTACAAAAAATTCATAACTGAATATTTTTCAACAAACAGGTGCACAAAAGGGTGAAGTGATAAGTGCTTGGGAGGGATAGTGAGAAAGGACAGTAGTGCGCATACATATACATCAGTAAATAATTAGATAATGGACTAGCCAGACAGTTTCCTGCCAAATACATTAAATGTCAGATCATAACATAGTTGCAGATATATATTCTTTGTCATATATGCCTGGCAATAAAATAAAGAAGTTTTGACGTTTCAACCTCTAAACGGAACAGCAAAATTGGCGCATTGGGGGCGGGGTCTTCATCAGGTCTGAGGTGAGGGTGAGGAGAAAGCACCAGTGAAGACAGCTATATTGCTTCAGGCTGCGGGTAAATAACCTGATCTGCCATCACTTCACCCTTTTGTGCACCTGTTTGCTGAAAAATATTCAGTTATGAATTTTTTGTACTTTATATTTTGTTTCATTTCAATGTTGTGATGAAATAAAATCACATCCATTGATTTTACAACTGTATGGTGGTGCTTTACTTTGTTCAAATACAATAGATGAACTCTTGCGTTGTCTATCTGTTTTAAATTGCTCTCCTTGTTGTACCACTATTTACCCAGGTCCAGAGGTTGCCCGGGTTTCCCCATTGCTACATAACTCTAAATATTTAAATACATCACACCCTGCTCTATGGGCAATTTTGGGCCTTCCCTGGAATGACTTATAAGTATTTGTTAGAAATTAGGTTTCTGGTTGACTGGGGTGTGAGCCCTGGTCAAGCAGCAACTATAATCCTAGTCAGGATAAGACACAAGCAAACCTCAAATTAACCTGTGCTCACTCTCTGGTACCTTGGCAGCGAACAGTCAGGCTTAACTTGCAGGCAATATGTAAAGTATTTGAGTAACACTTCAAAGAGTAAAACAGTGGAAACACCCCTCACAAAGATCCTACACCAGTTTTAGATAAATAGAGTATATTTTAGTACATAAAACAAGACCAAAATGACAAAAATCTAATCAGGTTAACCAGAGATACTGAATTTCAACTTTTTGAGGAACAATAGTGCCAAAAAGTGCAAAGCGCCAACAAGGGATATCTGGTCATGCAGGACCGGGATAAAGTCATAAGTTCAGGCCATCTATAATGGAGTATGTGCTGGCTACTGGGAGCAGGGTAGGCACGCTTAATAAAGTACCTTAAATCCTGGTTGCGTCCCATTGTGTAGATCCGAGGCAAGAAGCGTCACGCAGTCGAAGTGATGCGGTGACACTGCGGTGCAAGGTCCTGTGCATCATCATCGAGGATCCTGTTGAGAAGGTTTGCAATGCGAAGTCCAGATGCCGAGGATACAGTATGCAGCTGCAGCAGTGCATCGGTTCTGAAGAGATGCAAAGCTGCAATGAGAAAGCCTGCAAAGTCAATGAGTTGCAGTCAACTAAAGATTCGAGGACCTGGGCCGGAGATGCACTGCACCATCAGCGATAGGTTGATTCCAAAGATACAGGGTGATGCAGACCTTCTGCGCTGGGCCCATTCCATGCAGCAGGGGTGATGCATTGGTTCTGCTCAAGAACGCACCGTTGAGCCAAGGAAATGCATTGGGTCGGCTCAGGATGTTCCGCTCAGCAGAGGAAATGAATTGGTTCCCCTAGTAAGCAAGTTAGTTTCATTTCCGAGGGTCCAGGACTGGGGTGGCAACACTTGACAGGGTTGACTCACAGATGGCAGAGTCCAGGTGCAGTTGCAAGGTTGTTGGAAGCCTTTTATGTCCCTAAGGCTTCAAATGAGGAAGCCAGCCGACCAGCCCTTGGAGTGTCTCTGAGTTCTGGGTTCTAGAGGTACAAGTCCTGTCCTTCTCACCCAAGCAGGAGGGTAGTGGGCAGCAGGTCAGTCTGAAAAGCTGGTGTTCAGCAGAGTAGCAGTCCAGCAGAGTGGCAGTACTTTCAGCAGCAGAGCAGTCTGTCTTCCTGGCAGAGTATCCACAGGTACAGAAGTGTACTGACATGGTGGTGTCTGAGGTCCAGTACGTATACCCATTGGTGCCTTTGCAGAGGAGGAGACTTCGAGGAGATGCATTTGAAGAGAGCCGATGTCCCCCCTCTCTGCCCTGTAAGTAGTCTCAATGTAGTGAGTTATGCTGCCATTTGTGTGTGGACAGGACATAGCCTATTCAGGTGTGAGTGATGATGTGCCCAGATCCTCCATCCCTTCCTGCCAGGATGGCCCATCATGTCACACCTAAGCTCCCATTGTGTGTGGCTGTCTAGGTGGAATACACAAAAGCCAATTGTCAACTACAACAAAGTCATGTAATCAGAGACAGGCTGCAGGCACCAAATGGCTAAGGTATGAAAATAACCACTTTCTAAAAGTGGCATTTTTAGAATTGTAACTTAAAACCCAACTGCACCATAAGTTAGGATTTTAAATTCGGATTTAAGAAGCACCAAACTCAATCCAATTATATATTCCATTTGTAAATTACACGTATGCATTGTAATAATAATCCCAATGTTATCCTAAGGAAGAAATATAGGCCTTGCAGAAGTGGAAAACAAATTTAGGAGTGTTTCACAAGTAGGACATATAAAACTTGAAATTACATGTCCTACTTTTTAAATGCATTGCACCCTGCTCTCTGGGCTGTCTAGAACTACCCTGGGGGTGACTTATGTGCATTAATAAGGAAGGTTTGAGCCTGTCAATAGGTTTATCTTGACTAGTTGACATGGCAGTTTAAACTGTACAAACAGGATCTGCATTGTTAAGCCTGAGACATGTTTACAGAGTCACTTAAGTGGGTGGCACCATCAGTGCCCACTAGTAGCATTTAATTTACAAGCCCTGGGCGCAGGCTGTGCTCTTTACAAGACTAATAAGTAAAGTAAATATGCAAATTGTGGATAAGTGTGGAAAAGTCAGCCCATAACGCACCTGATGCCCAGGCTGCTGGCGCAGGACGCCTCTTAGTTCCCATCTTGAACAATTACCAAATAAAGAGACGGGCGCTGGAAGCAGGAAAACAAGAACAGAGTTTTATTTTTCATGAGGAGAGCCTGTCATTTCGGACACTCGCATAGTGTCTTCAGGAGGTGCTCTCTCCTCCCACCCACCCCACTCCATCTATATATCTTTTCTCTGAGGCTTCGTCTTTTATACACATGTTTATGATGCACAAACATTCCTTATTACAATAAAGACACTTTGAAGTAGGAAAAAAACATGCTTGGAATCCCAGCTTCAGGCTTATTCCCATACCAGTCGGTCAGATGTCATCCTCCCCTCCTGAATGTAACAAGAGATTGTGATCTCTCAGCCGGACATTCCTACAGGACACGAGGGCAGGAGGGGATGATCAGATCAAAGGTTGGGCAGGCGATAAGATCGTGCACTTCGGCTGGTGTATCACGGTTTTGTTATGCTGGGCAGGAAAAAGGGGGTGTACATTCACAAGGCTTGGTCTTAGGACTTGGGATCGGGTCGAGAGGCCAAGTGCAGCCGGGGGGGGGTCGTCAGCTGAGGGGAAGGGTGTTCTTGGGAGGAAATGGGGGGGTGTGGGTCAAGCAGGAGGGCTACTTCTAGAGCAGGGTCACGCAGAGGGAGAGGGTCTTGTGGCCGATGCATGAGCAGTGCGCGCGGGGAGGGGTGTCGGGAACAAATGGGCAGAGAGGCCATGGTGCCTAAAATGGCTGTCGTGCACGTGTGTGCATGGGTCTATGCTGGCGGGATAATACAGTCAGGGTTTAGCGATATCCGTTCTGCTTACAACAAGGGGTACAGTGAACACAAATGAACGCCGCTTATGTACATATACATTGCCATTTTCAACATAAGCCAATGTTACCATGCTTTAGGGAAAGAGCACAGGCACTTTAGCACTGATTAGCAGTGGTAAAGTGCACAGAGTCCTAAGGCCAACAAAAACAAATTCAGAAAAAAGGAGAGGAGGAAGGCAAAAACTTTGGCGGTGAGCCTACAGAAAGGACCATTTCCAACCATATTGAGAATTAAGTATTAGGCCTAGCAAAGGGTTTATTTTGCCAGGTCAAAATGTCCATTTAAAACTGGACACACAGGATGCAATTGTCGGCCTGAGACATGAAAAGGCCAAGTAAGTGGGTGGCACAATAGGCATGTAAGCTCCCTGGTAGCATTTAATTTACAGGTCCTGGATATAGATAGGACCACTTTACTAGAGGACACTTTACTGGAGAAGTGTGGCTGTGGGGAAGTGTGGCTCAATGGTAGGAGCGGCAGACCCTGATGCAGAGGTCTAGCCCAGGACCAGGGTTCAATTCCTCGCCTTGGCGGGTCTTGGGCTCAAAATTCCACGGACCTGATCATTCTTGCCTCGGTGCCTATTCCAATCATGGAGTCCCACTCTGCAACTCTGGGCAATAGCTTGCTTAATCTCCACAACGGCCCCCACAACGCTATGGATGCCTGGCCTCCACCTTGGGGGTGCCCAGGAGTGGACACCTCACAGGGAAAGCCAGGATGGATTCCACAGCGGTATTCGTACAAGCGCCTTAAGACCCTCGCGGGTGAGTAGTGCGCTATACAAGTATCAATTTACATTTACTAGAGACATACGAGTACATTAAAGGTGCCAAGTGGGTGTAGGCCAATTTTACTGTGTTTAAATGGGAAATCACTAGCACTTTAGCACTGGTTAGCAGTGGTAAAGTGCACATCGTCCTAAAAGCTAATCAAAATAGGTTCAGAAACAAGAGAGGTGAAGGCAAAAAGTGTAGGTGTGAGCCTGAAGTGAAGGCCAGGTCCAACAATCAGGATATATTTATACAAGCATAAGAGATATGTTGTGAGCTGCAGAGAGTTTCAGACAAAAATAGAACTTTAATTCATTCGAGGGCCGAGAATATGCTAGGGAAAGTTGAAATGAGCTATAAAACAGGAGGAACCAAAGGAATGAGCAAGCCCTCCATCCAATCCCACAATCCCCACGACAGCCAGGCCCTGTACCCAACCCATCTTGAAGGTGCAAATGATTGGCCTGTGTAACTGTGTGTATTTCTGATACTATTTTTCAAGGTCCATAAACTTTGGGGCAGGATCATTGACCCAAGGACCTGTCTGACAGCTATGGGCTCTAGCCCATGTTCTTTGCACTAGGAACCTTGTATGAAGTCTGAAAGCATCATGAGAAAAATGTAGAATGTATGAGGTAACAGGGAGTAGTTCCTCTGAGCCCACTCACATTGGCCTTGATATTAGGAGATTCTCCTCCAGTCCAATATAGTCCCTTTTAATGTGTTTGAAGACATGGGAACCGAACCCAACAGCCATAATGTAGCCTCAACATAACATTTCCGACTGCATGCAGCCAATCACAGTGACCAGACCCACTGATCTTAATTAGTGTTTTCAACACCCATTGGATGTCAGAAAAGATGTCTGGTTTAGTGGATTTTTTTTTTTTTAAATGTAGCCTCATGGACCATCCTAGAACCTATATTAGGGCACTGTCTGTCAATCACTGATCAAGAAATACAAAATATTTTCTCAGACATACCCTATGTATCCAGATTTATATCAAATTAAAAAATGCACTATTCTTATTAAAGTTCTAGTTTCATGCCAATCTGATAGCATTCTTTTTAGAAAGTTTTAGTATGGTGGTGAGCAAACTTTACTGTCAGACACTGAATGGGAAACACAGCTTGTGTTTTCTGTCTTATATTTTTCCTGCCACAGGAATCTATACAAAGCTCCATGTGCCAACACTGTATCCAGCCATGTCAAGTTAGTGCCAATCTTTATGCAGAATTGTCAAACAGAGCTACAGTTACAGAAACCAAAAAGTCAACCAGTAAATTTGCAGTGATTCTTGTCACTCATGAGGATATCCAGGTTCTGGCAGGGTGCAGTTAATTAGTCAAATAGCCAGGTCTTCGGGGGCTTTGGAACTCTACAGAAATGGGGAGGTCCTTGGATGAAGGGGTAGCTTGTTCCATTTCTTCTCTGCTAGGGAGGAGAAGGAGAGACCTCCGTATCTGCTATGTAGGATGCAGGTGGAGGGGGCTAGAGAAAGGGAAGTGGAACAGAGGAGTCTGGCTGGCTGATGGAAGATTGGGCACTTGTTCAATTAGGCAGGTCCGCAGTTGTGTAGGGCCTTGTATACATGGGTCAGGAGCTTAAGATGGCATCTTTTCTGTACAGGATGTCAGTAGAGTTCCCTGAGTTAGGGGGTGATGTGGGTTTATCTAAGGAGAACCAGGACGAGTCTGGCTAAGTCGTTCTGTATGGTCTGCAGTTGTCATTGGTGGTGAGCTGTAATCCTGCATAGAAAGCACTTCCAGAGTCCAGTGCTGCAGATGAGGGCCTGGGTGAAGGCGCTTCTTGAGCTTTGGGGTTCCTATTTGAATATCTTAGGAAGCACGCAGATGATGAAGAAGCAGGAAGAGTGTGAGATGTTGGCCTGGTATATGCTGTTCACTAATTAAAGTGGGCACCTTGTACCAGTCCAAACAATCCTTATTGGTGATTAGGTTAAAGACAACCTGTATTGAAAGGTATCCTAGTGGTAGCTATGGAGATCAGCCTTCAGGCTAAGTCTCGAAGGAATGTAAAGCAGCTTGTTTTACCAGTCTATAATCTCCTGAATGACCAAATGAAAGGAGAACCACACCAGGTATATATAAAATATATGTATTTATTTCTAAACTCTCTCTATGAGATTGGAGAACAAGGCACACAATATTACAGTACTAGAATGACAGTAAATAGCACAATACACAGCGGGCTCCAGGTGGAGACTGAACCATATACTAAGAAAGTGGTTTAACACCCATGACTTGACTAGACACAGTACCTAGAGCATGTAGAATTGCTGGGACCCCAAGGAACCACCCAAGGTAGTGACACAGGGGACCCACGGGGTACGCGTGCAGTGTGAGAACACAGCCGCGAGCTCCGTACAATCCTATGGGAAAGTCGAGGTTGGAAATTTAAAGATTAAGGACACTTAGGAGAGAACTTTGAGCAAACCCTTTCATACTTAGAAGGTTCTAAAGCCAGTACCCATGTGAGCACCGGAGTACTCGTTTCACCTAACCCAGGGAAGCCAGGTTCTTAGGTGTCAAATGGTGTCGGGAATCTTCGTCGTTTTCAATGGTGAGATGCTGCAAAGTGCTGCTGCCGTGAAGAGGAAAAGTGTCCGTTGTAATCCAAGCCTGGATCAAAGCTGAGAAGAACCTGAAAGCAGAGGGGACAGAGTCTGGGTCACTTGCCAGTGACCAGGGGCTCGATAGAAGAATGCCCACCGATGTCAGGTGTTTTAGGCAAAAAGAGGTGAAGCTGGACTCTGTCGCCAGGGGGACCAGGAGATGTCAACGATGACCAAAGTCCACAGGCAAGCTGTCCCATGAAGGATGTCGAGTGCTGGGGGTCGGTGTCCGGATTTAACACCAACAAGCCCTGGCAACTGCAACCCATGAGGTCAGAGAAAAGATGCTTCAGTGAGGACCAGCAAGGTCCTGGAGACTCCCCAAGCAATGGAGAGTCAGGGCACATCTTGAGCAACCAGGTAAGCCCACAGAAAGTTAAAGTTGCCTTCCCAGGGACCCACAGGAAAACAGACCAGGGATCGCAAAGGGACCTTGAGAGGAATCACAAAATACCAGCCCATGGAAAACTCATGGAGTGTAGGCCAGTAATCTTCAGTGGAATCACTGCTCAGGGTCTGGACTACAAGTTGCCCAAAGCACAGCCTTAGGGGTCGCCGGAAAGCAGATGCTTCTGCAAATGGACACGGTGCCCAGGGGTTCGGGTTGCACGGTCCCCACGATGGATATGGGTCTCAGGTTTGCTGAACACACTAGTCAACGCCAGGGACACTTGGAAATATACCTCCTGTATTGTAAAAGTCTTTGGAGTCCTCAGGAGCTTCAGAGTTGCAAACAGGTCAGATGTGTCTTTGGTGCCTACTTAGCAGGGGAGTAACTCCTTTACTCCAAGGGAGATTCTTCAGTCATCCAGCGTTGTGCAGATCATTAAAGTACTTGGTTTCTGTAGCAGAGTTTAGTCCAGGTAATATCTAAAGTCTGTAGCCAGGGGTTCCTACCTTATACCCAAGGCAGGGGTGAGACAAACTCTGGGGGCCCACCTATGGCAGGGTCAGGACAGAGGGGTGGCTACATCCATATCCTTTGTCCAGTTTCATGCCAGAGCAGGGGCTGATAGTCCCTGCAACTGGTTTGAACTGGACTATGCACAGGGACACCAAATGTGCCCTCGATGTAGACATCAAAGCACTCTTGGAGTGCACCAACCCAGCCCCAATACACTTAAGCCTGTCTGGGAGGTGGTTATACCTCCCTGTGACAGGAAACCTATTGTCCAGCCTTCCCCTGACGGAGTTTCTTCCAGCAGCAGGAGGGTAGACTTGTGTCTGCCACTTGCAGCATCCATCTTGTGGTGCCAGAGTCGAGAAAGCTGGTACCAGGTGTACCAGTGTTGTCATATTTCTCCCTCTATGAGGGTGGAATCATACCTCCCACACCAGTTACTGGTGTGGGAGGTATGATTCCAAGGTGTTTGACACCAAACACAACAGTGTTCTGTGTTGCCGTTTTAAAGTTAGCATTTAACGCGAGGTTATAATGCACTTAAGAGTAAATGGTATGGCTGCATCACAGAACAACCCTGGAGAATAGATTCCGAATGCTGCAGAGGGGCCCTGCTCATGCATGGGCACCCTCTCACATAAAACCCAGCACCCTGCCTTCAGGATTGATAAGGCATGCCATAGGGGTGACTGATAGGTTTATATGTGCAGTGATAAGGTAGATATAGTGAACCTGTATCTAAGTAAGGGGTGCATGCACCTCCTTGCACAGGTTGCAGTAGCAGACCTGTAGTGTCAATTTGAGTGGCCTCTCAGGGGTGGCATAATATATGCTGCAGCCCCTGGGAGACACCTGGGGTACTGTGGCATCCTGGTCCTGTGTGTCTGTGCCTCATGACATAGCTGCGCTGATGTCATGAGACACTGGATTCTCAGATGGAATGTTATCATTTGACGACTAAGCAGTTGTATCTTACTTTATTGCTGGCTGGATGTTCACCTGTGGATGAGATCTTTTCTTGGAATAAACCTCTACTTTTACCTACAAATTGTGGATCCTTATTTTACATTTGGCGACGCAGGATGGGAAGAAGAAGATAAGATCTCAACACCTATCTCAAGATTTTTTTAAAAAAAAAAAAAAAAAAAAAACATTTGTTCCTGTTTAAAAGGATTTGTTTCTTTGAAAATTCCTGGATACTTGAAACAACCCGAGATACCTGGTGACATTCAACTCTCAACTTTTTAATTACTAATTCAGACACTTTTGCGCGTATTTTACATAGCACACTCAATTTCTCAACCTGCATTTTTTGAAATACTCTCCTACCTGCCAACGTCTTTACAAGCGCCTTCACGAGCGAGTGTTCTCGCGAGCTGCCTTTGCCAGGAGAGCGCCATTGCCAGATTCTCGAAGCTTTGGAACGTCGGCATCTTGCTTCACCTCGCTTCTCGACTCTTCACAAAGCCTGCCGGGAGACACGCAAACGTGCCGCAAGGCACCCTGGGAGTCACGCAGACGTCGGCGCCATCTTTGTTTGGAGAACTCTTCGGTTTCCAGTTCACAATATACACGTTACGCGCTAATCACGTTATGAACACCGCTAGTCATCGCTATTCTTCTATTTTACCCTGAACTCTCTTATTATCTACAATATTTACCACCCTCAATATCAACAATATTAAGGTACTGTCTTCTTTCCTTTTCCAATATTTGACACTCTCACTGGAAAGCCCTGTTGTCTGGTCTGCCACTGTGACACACACACATTGTAATGTGTCCTGCCACTGTGACACACACACATTATAGTGTGTCCTGCTTCTGTGACACACACACATTGTAGTGTGTCCTGCTTCTGTGACACACACACAATATAGTGTGTCCTGCTTCTGTGACACGCACACATAATAGACACTTCTTTTCTTATTTTCATTTTGTGCTCTAATTTTCTTTATTCAACAACAAAATGCAAAATGTCACTGCTCCCCCTTTCTTCTTGTCTTCACCTGGGGATCCACCAATTAGATGGAAAAAATGGCGTAAAGTGTTCGAAAGGTATGCAAGGGTATGTGGATCTAGTTTGAGTGCAGAAAGGAAGACAGCTCTACTTTTACACTGTTTGGGGGCAGAAGGACAAGAGGTATTCGATCATTTACCCGACATTGATGATGGTAGTTTAAATGAATATGAAATATGTATTGCAAAACTAGATGAACATTATCTTCCTAGAGTCAGTACAATTTTAGAAAGATATCATTTTGGTCGGAGAACACAAATGGAAGAAGAAACGATTGAGAACTATATCACAGCGTTAAGGAAACTTGCGTCCTCATGTAAGTTTGGGGCAAGTCTTGATGAACATATTAGAGATCAGTTCATGCTAGGATGTTATATTGAAAAGGTGAGAGAGGAATTGTGGCAAAAGGATGAACCTTCTTTAGAGGAGGTTCTTACTATTGCTAAGAGGATAGAACATTCTATTAAGTGTGTAGAAGTCATCAAAAAGAATGGTGACAACAAAACTACGAAAGAGACTGTAAATGTTGTGAAATCTACTACTAGATCAAGTGAAAATCAGCAAAAAGACTCTAGAAATGAAAATGTTTCAAACAAAATTCCTTATAAAAGAAAGGATAACAGTTTAGATTTCTCTCAAGTGAAGTGTTACAGATGTGGTAAAATAGGGCATTTTGCCACTGATAGACAATGTCCAGGTTGGAAAGCTTATTGTAGTAAGTGCAAAAAGAAAGGACATTTCACCTCATGTTGTAAAGGGGGAAACTATAGAGGTAGAGTGAATGAAATATTTTATGATTTTGAAAATGATGATAATCTAGATGAACACCTAGATTGTGGACAAATTTATATTCAAACTGTGAGTGCTGAAGAAGCAAAAAATTCCCCTAGTGATGAAATTTTGGTAGAAGGTTATCCTACCAAAGTTTTGTTCGATTCTGGGGCAAAGATTACTATTGTGGCAAAAGATTTTTTCTTGAGTAAGTTGGGACATAAACTTGAGCTCTCACGCCCTGATATAAGACCATTTGGTTATGCTGGCCAACCCATTAAACTACTTGGAGTTTTTGAAGGTATGATTAATTATAAGAATAGGATGGCCAAGGCAAAAATGTATGTTTCTCAAAAAGGAGATAGCATAATAAGCTGGTTTGCTCTTAAGGAATTGGGCGTTATGCTTGATCCGAATTCGACACCCCCTATTCTCCTAAAACAACCCTTTCCCTGCACACCTCAAATTGTTTCATTAGTTTCTCATGATTTCACTAGTGAACTGAAAGCCAAATTCCCTAAAGTTTTTTCGGAAAATTTAGGATGCCTTAATGACTATTGTCATCGGATCATCTTGAAGAAAGATGCTGTACCTGTCTGCTGCAAAGTGCGTAATGTACCTGTAGCGGTCAGAGAACAAGTTAAAGATGAACTTGATAAGCTGGTCAAGGGAGGCATTATTGAGACAGTAGAGGGAACGGAGTGGGTCGCCCCGATTGTCGCAGCCAAGAAATCGGACAACTCTCTCCGTCTCTGTGTTGATTTAAGAGAACTCAACAAGTGTGTGGTTACTGATCACTATCCTCTACCCAAGATTGCGGACATGCTTATGCTTCTTAAAGGTGCTAGAATTTTCAGCACCATTGATCTAAGGTCCGCGTACCATCAGATTAGGTTGGAAGAGGACTCGAAAAACTTAACCTCTTTTGTGACACCATATGGCACTTTTAGGTTCGTTAGACTACCATTTGGTTTAGTGTCAGCCGCATCGGTTTTTCAGAGGGCATTAGAAAAGGTCTTAAAAGGTTTACATGGTGTTAGAGTCTATCAGGACGATATTCTTGTGTTTGGCATAGATGATCCTCAACATGATCTTAGGCTATTTGCTGTTCTAAGAAGGTTGTGTGATGCAGGTTTGACTGTTAAGATTGAGAAGTGTAAGTTTAGAAAAACTTCCATTGATTATCTAGGTCACACTATTACAGAAGGAGGAATTTTGCCTAAGGAAAATCTGATCTCTACAATTTCTAAGATGTCTCCCCCACAGAACAAGGAAGAGTTGATGAGTTTTTTGGGACTTACTGAATATTATAACAAATTTGTGAAAGACTTTGCCTCTTTGTGTACTAATATGAGGTATTTGTTGAAGAAGGGTGTAGACTTCATTTGGGGAGAGAAATGTCAGCGTGAGTTTGAGGTCATCAAAGAAAGGCTAACCTCTGCTCCGAAATTGAGCAGTTTTGATCCTTCTGAGAAATCTATCTTGATTACTGATGCAAGCCTGAAAGGTTTAGGTGCGGTGCTTGTACAGAAATTTGAAGGCATTGAGAGGGTCATTCTTTTCTTGTCAAGAAGTTTGAAGGGAGCTGAAACTCGTTACTCAGTGATTGAGCGTGAAGCTCTTGCTGTTTACTGGTCAGTCAAGAAGCTTAAAAACTTATTGTGGGGAACCAATTTTGAGGTCAGGACAGATCACAAGCCGCTTTGTGAAATTTTAAAGAAAAAAGGTATAGATGCGGTGTCTAGTAGAATCACAAAATGGGTTGTTGGGTTACAGGATTATGATTTTAGTGTAAAGTATCTACCTGGAGTAGAGAACAAAGTAGCTGATGCTTTGTCTCGCCTTGTTCCTAGTTCTGAGGTTGAGGGTGAGGAAGATTGTGATGTTGATGATGAGATGGTTTGTGTTGTGGAAGAGGCTGTCGTTAATAAAGAGAGGTGGTTGAAGATGGTTCAGGAAGATTCGACTCTGGTAGAAGTACTTAAACTTCTAATGACAGGATGGAAGATTAAACCTAAATGTAGTGAAGGTCTCGAGAAATTTTGGCATGTTAAGGATCAGCTTTCTGAACAAGATGGCTTACTTTTCAGAGGAACTAGATTGGTTCCACCCCTAGCTCTTCGGGATGAGCTAATGTCTTTAGCACATATCGGTCATTTAGGAATCTCTAAGACTAAGGAAATTTTAAGGAGCTCGTATTGGTGGCCAAATATGGATTTGGAAGTAGAGCGCAAAGTTAGGGATTGCATTGACTGTGCTCTTAGTGAGAAGGTAGTAAAACCTAAAGTCCAACCCATGGTGATTAGAGACAGACCGGATGCGCCCTGGAAAGAAGTGGGTTTAGATATTTTAGGGCCTATTACTTCAGCAGGTTGTGAGTGGTATGTTCTTGTTCTGGTTGATTTCTTTTCTAGATGGCCAGAAATTGCCATAACTCGTGGTATCGAGACTAGGCATGTAGTGGATTTTTTAACTAAACTTTTTGCTAGAGAGGGCATCCCTAACGCCATCCTCACAGATAATGGTCCCCAATTAGTCTCTAAAGAGATGGAGAATTTTCTGTTAGAGCAAGGAATTAAACACAAAAGGTCCTCCCTTTACCACCCAGAAACCAACGGTATGGTTGAGAGGTTTAACCGTGTCCTTAAGGAAACTATTAGAATGGCTAAGTCCGCTGGTACAGATTGGAGAACAGATGTCTTTAAGAAGATTAAGGTTTACAGGTTATCTCCCCATGCCGTTACTGGAAAGACTCCTTTTGAACTTTTTAGATCACGCACTCCTAATACCCTTGTAGTACCAGCATGGGTCAATGACTTGCAACCACCTCCTCGTGATGACTCTGATGAGTGGATGTTGCGTGAACTTTCTAGAATTGAGTCTAGAAAAAGGATGTTTGATAAGAGACATTCTGTTAAGGTCACACCTGTTAAAGTGGGGGATTGGGTACTTGTTAAGAATCCCTGCAAAAACAATAAGGCTCTTTCTGCTACCTTTAAGAAGCCTATTCGTGTCATCAAAGTTTTCAAGAACGCCATCAAAACTGCTGATCATCGAGTTTGGAATTTAAACAGGGTGGTGGTGGTTAGTAATGATCTTGTGGAAGCTTCTTGCAGTCGTCATTCTCAAACTCCTAGAGTTGAGTCCTCCTCACTTCTTCGCAAGTCTGCAAGGGTTTCTCATTCTCCTAAATATTTAAAAGACTACGTCACTGTGTGATCATTGTTTTAACATTGTTTGTTTTCTCTTATAATTGTCTTGTTGTTATTAGAAGGGAGATGTGTGGCATCCTGGTCCTGTGTGTCTGTGCCTCATGACATAGCTGCGCTGATGTCATGAGACACTGGATTCTCAGATGGAATGTTATCATTTGACGACTAAGCAGTTGTATCTTACTTTATTGCTGGCTGGATGTTCACCTGTGGATGAGATCTTTTCTTGGAATAAACCTCTACTTTTACCTACAAATTGTGGATCCTTATTTTACAGGTACCTATGTCCTGCGGGGGGTCGGGTCCCTTTGGTTGTTAAACTGGAGGGACATGGTAGGTTTGGAACCACTTGGTCCCAGATTTGCCTTTGCCCAACAGAGTCCATCTGGGGGTGGTCCCTACTCAATGTCAAGAGGGATCCCTCAGTGGGTTGAGGAATTTTCACCTGGCTAGGGCTACTAGACTGGGTGCCCCTAATCTGTTGATGGGGGGGTTTCCTCTGGGCAGTGGGCCTTTAGCGCTCCACTGACCTCCTTGACCTCTTCAGCCCTAGGCTGATTGAGGTAGAGGAGAGAGGGGCAGGATACCTGATCCAGACTGGGTACCACCTTGGAAGGGTGCTTGCCATCAGGGGTGTTGCCAAGCCAGTCCTGACCAGTGACCACCTCTGGGGCAGCTCCTTCACCAGGGGTAGGATCAGTTCCCTGAGGAAGTTCACCCTTACCTATAGCCTGGAGGGGAAAAAATACTTTTTGTCAACCCTTCTACTCTCTGGTGGAGTAGAGTGGGCCATTCTTTCAGGCTCCACCACTCCAAAATTTCCCTGGGGTTTGGCTGAGGCCCTAACAGCCCCACCAACTCTCTCAGGGAGGCCTAACATTCTTGAATAGGCCTGGTATTCAACTTCAGCCCAGGCTGCAATTTCAAGATCATTGCCCAACAGGCAATCTACAGGCAAGTTTGGGGACACTGCCACTTTGTGCCAGTGACCCCTCCCCAGCTGAGATTGACTATGGCCATGGAATGATCTATCCTGATACCATCAATGTTGGTCACCTGGTACTTAAACTCAGGTAAAAGCTGTTGAAGGGGTACTACTTTACCTGTCACTATGGTGACACTAGCCCCTGTGTCCCTAAGGGCCACAGCTTTCTGACCATTTATTAGTGGCTCCTGTCTGTACCTGCCCAAGGAATTGGGGCTGACAGTAAAAGTAGAAAATCCCATGCCACCATCACAGATTGAGGAGGCCTATGAAGGGGACCTTTCTAAACCATGGTCCACCTCAGTTCCCCATGAAAACCCACCTAACTGTTTGGGTGCACTACTACTACCTGGGGGATTTCTACTTGTAGTACCAGGAGAAGTGGTAGTATTGTTTGGAGGAACAATTTCCTTATTGCTGACCCTAGGGCAACTAGGATAATTTTTCCAGTGGCCAAACTTCTTACAGACATGGCAATAAGGTTTCTTTTCAGGAGAGGGAGGAGTTTGGGACCCACCCCCAGGAGAGGACTTTTGGGGCCCTGTGGTGGATTTATCTTTTGATTTATCTCCACCTTTCTCTTGGTTCTTGGAAGAATCTTTCTTCTGGTCACTACCCTGATTTGTTGGCTTTACTCTGGTTCTGACCCATTTGTCTGCCTTCCTTCCCAGTTCTTGGGGAGAGGTCATATCAGAGTCCACCAGGTGCTGGTGGAAAAGCTGGTTTTGACAATTATTAAGAATCTGCTCCTTCATAATCAAATTGTACAATCCTAAAAAGTCATGCACCTTTCTGCTATGTATCCAACCTTCCAGAGCCTTAGTAACACAATCCACAAAGTCAACCCAGTCTTGAGATTGTACCTTTTGTGTATCTCTGAACTTAATCCTGTATTGCTCAGTGGTTAAGCCAACCCCATCAATCAGAGCACTCTTCAAGCCTTTGTAATTAGAAGCATCCTCTTCCTTAAGAGTGAGGAGCTTGTCTCTACCTTTGTCTTCAAAGGAGAGCCACAACAAGATTGCTGCCCACTGCTCCTGAGGGACCCTCTGTACTTTACAGGCTCTCTCAAGTGCAGTTATCCATTTGTGGATGTCACCACACTCTGATAGGGAGGGACAATCTTGTTCAGGTTCCTATGGTCATGAGTATGTTCTCTAGCTCTAGGGACACTGTTGCTGCCACCATGGGGCTCTAGACCCAACTTTTTAGAAGCTTTCTGAAGATTTAGGGATTCCCTGTCAAAGGCCAATTACTCTCTCTTGATTCTGAGCTGAACTCTGTCAAAGTCAATCAGTTGGCACTTTCTATCCTACGAAGACTCCCTCCTGTGAGAAGCAGAGGTCCTATGAAAAACAGAGGTCCCTACAGATACACCAGAATGATCAGACTCCTGAGAAGGAGATCTGGATGTTCCTGGCACACTGTTAACTCTTCCTGGTAGAGTGAAGAGAGGACCACTTGGGCCTTCTCCTCCCTCCCCAGGAAGAATTGGATTGTCCAGGTTAGGATCATCTTGATCCTCCTGGTCAGCATTGGATTTCTAGTCATAGAGGTTTTCACTTCCTGGCCTTTCATCCTCTGCTGGCCCACCCAACGTGCCTGCCCCATCAGGCACTGGAGTCTTTCTGAGGTCATCTAAAAGCAAAGCCTCTATGAGGGGTTGAGTATTTGGGTTTTTCCCTGTCTTCACCCTTCTAGAAGGACACATATTTCTCAATTCCTGAAATGAGAGATGGTCATACATAGTAAGCAAGGAGTCACTGGCTTCTGCCCTAGAAGACATACCAGTGTTATGTGGTGTAGGCACCTACCTAACCTAGGGGCCGATTATGATTGCGGATAATCAGCATCCCCCGGGCCGGCGGAATCCACCGCCGGCCCGGAGGATGCAGATTATCCGCTGCGGACTGGAAAAAGACCCCCCGCCAGATTAGGATGGCTGGGGGATCTATTTTCCGTCGACCGCGGCGGAAAAGCACTAACATGGCTGGCGGTGTCTGTCAGACACCGCCAGCCATATTAGGATAGCTGCGGTCATATGCCTTTCCACTGCGGCATTTCCGCCGTGGAAAGGCATACGGTGTTGTCTTCGGGGGCCCATTGCGGGCCCCCAGGGGTGAAGTGGGGTGGGGGGTGCACATGGAGGGTACCTATGGTACCCCCTGCCTTTGCGTGCAGGAAGCGGCAGGCACCACGCGGTGCCTACAGCTTCGTGTATGCAAAGGTAAACATGCATTTTTTTTACATTGCGGCGTGTGCTGCTTCAAGCAGCACCCGCCGCAATGTTAAGAATACAGGATGTAACCGCCAGGGTGGCGGTCACATCCTAATTGGCACGGAGGGACCGCCGCTTCCCCTGCGGACGGTCCCTCCTCCTCTGGGGTGGCGGACGGACGCAGGTCCGTCCGCCATCCTAATAGGCCCCCTAGTGTGAACTACCAAACTCTCTTGAGTTGGAGAAAGGATGTGCTAGGCCCTTGACTTACCTAACTCCAAGTTCAGTAGAACTTACTTTATTCTAGACTTGATTTATATGTACCCAAGTACCTTAAATGGTTTTCAGTTAGTCACTCAATGAGATTATCTGATAAAACAATAGCAAGCTTGAATCCCAACCGCTGAACACCAATGTGAGAAGTTGATCTGGTATATGCTGTCCACTAATTAAAGTGGGCACCTTGTACTAGTCCAAACAACCCTTATTGGTGATTAGGTTAAAGACAACCTGTATTTAAAGGTATCCTAGTGGTAGCTATGGAGATCAGCCTTCAGGCTAAGTCTCGAAGAAATGTAAAGCAGCTTGTTTACCAGTCTATAACCTCCTGAATGACCAAACGAAATGAGAACCACACCAGGTATCTATAAAATATATGTATTTATTACTACATTCTCTCTACTAACCTCTTTAGGAGATTAGAGAACAAGGCACACATTATTACAGTACTAGAATGACAGTAAATAGCACAATATACAGCGGGCTGCAGGGGGAGACGAAACCATATACTAAGAAAGTGGTATAACAACCATGACATGACTAGACACAGTGCCTAGAGCACGTAGAATCGCTGGGACCCCAAGGAACCACCCAAGGTAGTGACACAGGGGACCCACGGGGGACACGAGCAGTGTGAGAACACAGCCGCGAGCTCCGTACAACCCTTTCAGACTTAGAAGGTTCTAAGTCCAGCACCCATGTGAGCACCGGAATACTCATGTTACCTAACCCTGGGAAGCCGGGTGCATAGGTGTCAAATGGTGTAAGAAATCTTCGTTGTTTTCAATGGCGAGATGCTGCAATGTGCTGCTGCAATGAAGAGGAAAAATGTCCAGTGTGATCCAAGCCTGGATCAAAGGTGAGAAGGACCTTTGATGCAGAGGGGACAGAGTCTGGATCACTTGCCAGTGTCCAGGGCCTCGATAGAAGAATGCCCACTGATGTCGGGTGTTTCAGGTGAGAAGAGGTGAAGCTTGACTCTGCAACTACGGGGACCAGGAGATGTTGACAATGACCATAGTCCACAGGCAAACTTTTCCACAAAGGATGTCGAGTACTGGGGGGTCAGTGTTTGGATTGAGCACCAACAAGCCTTGGCAACTGCAACCCATGCGGTCAGGGAAAAGATGCTTTGGTGAGGACCAGCAAGGTCTGGGGACTCCCCAAGCAATGGAGAGTCAGGGCACATCTGGAGCAACCAGGTAAGCCCACAGAAAGTTAAAGTTGCCTTCACAGGGACACACAGGCCAACAGACCAGGGATCGCAAAGGGACCTTGAGAGGAATCACAAAATACCAGCCCATGGAAAACTCATGGAGTGTAGGCCAGTAATCTTCAGTGGAATGACTGCTCAGGGTCTGGACTACAAGTTGCCCAAAGCACAGCTTCAGGGGTCGCCGGAAAGCAGATGCTTCTGCAAATGGACACGGTGCCCAGGGGTTCGGGTTGCATGGTCCCCATGAGGGATATGGGTCTCAGGCTTGCTGAACACACTAGTCAACCCCAGGGACACTAAGAAATCTACCTCCTGTATTGTAAAAGTCTTTGGAGTCCTCAGGAGCTTCAGAGTTGCAAACTGGTCAGATGTGTCTTTGGTGCCTACTTAGCAGGGGAGTAACTCCTTTACTCCAAGGGAGATTCTTCAATTATCCAGCGTTGTGCAGATCATTAAAGTACTTGGTTTCTGTAGCAGAGTATAATCCAGGTAATATCTAAAGTCCTGTAGCCAGGGGTTCCTACCTTATACCCAAGGAAGGGGTGGGACAAACTCTGGCGACCCACGTATGGCAGGTTCAGGACAGAGGGGTGGCTGCATCTATATCCTTTGTCCAGTTTCATGCCAGAGCAGGGGCCGATAGTCCCTGCAACCGGTTTGAGCTGGACTATGCACAGGGACACCAAATGTGCCCTCGATGCAGACATCAAAGCACTCTTGGAGTGCACCCACCCAGCCCCAATTCACTTAAGCCTGTCTGGGAGGTGGTTATACCTCCCTGTGACAGGAAACCTATTGTCCAGCCTTGCCCTGACGGAGTTTCTTCCAGCAGTAGGAGGGCAGACTCGTTTCAGCCACAGGCATCATCCATCTTGTGATGCCAGGGTCGAGAGAGCTGGCACCGGGTGTACCAGTATTTTCATATTTCTCCCTCTCCAGGAGGGTGAAATCATACCTCCCACACCAGTTACTGTTGTGGAGGTATGATTCCAAAGTGTTTGACACCAAACAACAGTCTTCTGTGCAGCCGTTTTAAAGTTTGCATTTACTGCGAGGTTATAATGCACTTAAAGAGTATATGGTATGGCTACATCATGAAACAAACGCAGAGAATAGATTCCGAAGGCTGCAGAGGGGCTCTGCTCATGCATGGGCACCTTCTCACATAAAACCCAGCACCCTGCCTTCAGGATGGATAAGGCCTGCCATAGGGGTGACTGATAGGTGTATATGTGCAGTGATAAGGTAGAAATAGTGAACCTATATCTAAGTAAGGGGTGCATGTACCACCGTACACAGGTTGCAGTAGCAGACCTGTGGTGTCAATCTGAGTGACCTCTCAGGGGTGGCATAATATATGATGCAGCCCCTGGGAGGCCTCTGGGGTACCTATGCCCTGGGTATATAGTATTCCATATACTAGGGACTTATAAGGGTACCCCAGAATCCAATCTGGAGTCTACCTAAAGTACATGAACAGCCTATTTAGGTAGAAAGTGGATAGACTGGAGTCCTGATTAGCAGGATCCCAGTCAAACTAAGTTGA
Organism: Lissotriton helveticus; assembly: GCF_964261635.1. NCBI lineage: Eukaryota > Metazoa > Chordata > Amphibia > Caudata > Salamandridae > Lissotriton > Lissotriton helveticus. Next base: position 863,252,759 of record NC_136072.1, on the reverse strand, counting down.
AAACCAGCAAAACACCAGGCAAAAAGTGTGGGTAACTATGCAGTCAAATTCCACCTTCTGATAAATAGGAGATGGAGTAGACCAGAGTTGCCATGGTTAGCTTGTAGACCAATGAGAAGCTAAGGTTTTTAAGAGGGTCAGTGGGGGTAGCAACAGGTCCGAGTTCTGAAGGCCAACAGGATGCATCCTGTTGGAAGCTTTTGTTTCCAAAGATCACTACCTCTGTAATGTCAGTGCTGAGCTTCAGGCAGTTGTCCTTCATCCAGTTGGTGACATCTATAATGCAGTTGTGGAAGATAGTCTTGGCATTGGTGATGTCTTCGGAGAGGATGAGTTGTGTGTTGTTGGTGTAGGAATTGAATGTTGAGTCTGTGGGTTTTGACGATCCTGGCAAGAGGTGTGATATATGTGTTAAAGAGGGTGGGACTGAGCAAGGATCCTTGGCTTATCCACAGATGATTTCCTTGGTTTTTGGGGGAAGTCAGAGTTTTTGAGTTCTTCTGGTGAGCAAAAGTTGGAATAGATATGTTTTTGCCTAATTCTTTATGCATTGCACCTCAAGTTAGCATTCACTGCACTATTTTATATTCATCCGTCATTTCGTGCCATGATCGAAACTAACTTTTGTCTCACTCGTTCTGCCGCAGCAGAAAGTAGCTGCAATATGTTCTCTTGTATTTCCGCATGGTTAACCTTTGCAGTGCTAATGAATAAAGTGTTTTTGTCATCACATATCTTTCTCACTGGACAGGCCTGCTCCCACCCTTAGAGCAGCGGGCGCAGGCAGAGTAAACTTGACGCTGAGAAAGCATGTACCAGGTCCTGGGATTGCAACTCAACTTTGTGTATCCCCTTTGTTCACCAGCTACCAACTGGAAATTTCCAGTCTGGGCGTGTCTTTAGTGATTCTGAAGATATACATTATGTGTTATCATGTTGGCAGAGGTCAGTGCCTCTGCAACAAAATAAGGTGGCTGGTCAGACCGGACTCCACTCAAGTGTACTTCTAATAAATAACTTTTGTTTTTATTCTCTAATATCTGACCGACTCTTCATTTGTGAGGAAGGCCGAGAGGTGGTAACGAGTGACCCTGGTGGCCCCAATCGGGTCACTTCCTTCACAAAGAGGCAGCCCTGTTCAGTGGAAACTAAGAGCTTATTACTAGTTTGGTGGCCCAATAGACCGACGAACCCATAGGGGGCAGTCTGACCACTGTCACACTATGTACCCACCCGCAGTATTATGTCTGCGGTGGTTGGGCCGCCATGAAACCGCCGGCGGCTATGGGATCAATGATCCCACTGGGTCGACAGTCTTTCACCCGCAGGAATATGCTTACGGTGCCACAGCCAGCACTGTCAAGCATATTCCGAGTTGCCATTTCACCCCCCTTTTCAAGGCAGTGAACCTGCCATAAAAAGAGTGGCAGAATGGTACTAAAAGGCCCCTGGTGGATTTGGGCTTGGGGTGCATGTGGGGGGCACATGTAGTGACACTCTGGATTTGGAACCACCCCACTTTTCTGTATGGTGTGGCATATATGCCACATCTTAAACTTGTAGGAAGATGCAGTCAGCAGCGCTCTGACTGTGGCAGTCTGCGGGATAGGCTCTTCTATGAGCCTAGCAGACCGCCGCCACCAGACCGCCGCAGGACCACCCGACAGACCAGGATGTAATTCCTAATCTGGCGATCAGTCAAACCACAGCTTTGGTGGTGCTGCAGCAGATGAAGGGTCGTGTTGTACCCTCCGCTGTAGGACTGTCCAAGTCGTACTAAGTCCCTAACACTTAATCAGAACTACATTTCAGTTATCTCTGCATTTGACACAACAATGGTAACCATGCTATATTGCCAGCTACAGTACATAATGCACCAGAGAAGACAGAAAAGAGCACGGAAATCAGAGTCCCTAACAAAGATGTCATGTAAAGAATAGTAATTGGTTGAATGAGCAATCATTCTGAACTCAAATGTATTCTGCATGAAGGGAGGGGCTTCTGATGGATAAAGAATATAGAATAGGTCACATGGGTGCATTGCTCGTCCATTGGAAAGCTACTTAGTCCAAAAGTTGCTGAGATAGAGGTGGAGTGATTGGAATTAGAGGACTTGAACTTAACTTCAGGGCAGTGCAACCGGTGCGGCTGCCCCTGGGCGCTAACCTGGAAGGGGGAACTGACCTCCTGGGAGGCGCTATATTTAGCAATAACCTATGATTAAAATGCACCTGCTGCAAAGTTCCTTCTAAGTCCAGCGATCAGGCAGCAATAAAAATATCAAGTTAACTCTTATGATTAATGTTCCTGCAAAAGAGAGGGAGCGCGAGAGAGAGAGATCGAGCAGAGCTTTTTCTAGTTTCAGTTTTGACTCACCATAAATTAGCACAGAGGTTTAGTTTGCCTGCTGCAAAGAACAGATCTGTAATCTATGTGGATAGCTGAGTGGATTAGTAAAGGAGCCTGTACGAGCGCTTTAAACAAAGGAAATGTTTGTGAGAGGGGGCGCTATCGCGAGATGAGGGGCTAGGTGGTACTGAGGGAATCCGAGTTGGAGTTAATGGGGGGGGGGCAAAAAATACTTTTGCGTCGGGCGCCACCAGCGCTAAAGCCGGGCCCGGTGCCTACAGCGAATGTATGCAAGTAAAAGAAAATCCGAGACTGCGCTTCCAACGCCTACTAGAAACATCCCGCGACATATGTACCATAAGTAGATTCGATGTTTCATATTATAGCACGCATTTAAAATTAGCATTTATATGCATCGGGTATCTATAAAGAACTCCGAAATCCGCGGAAGCTTTAAGTTAGATGAAATACGGGAACGTGCGATAGCGGGTGTGGGCGCACAACCCTACCACACGCCTTCAAGAGCTCAGATGCTGTCCGTGGTCTGCATTCAGGCTGCGGCGCTCGGTGCCCCAGTACCATCTTTGTCACACACTCTCTGTCCTTCCGTAAACCGCTTCGAATCTGTGTTTTGAATGTGCATTTAGTTACACGCTCGGTGGTCCTCTGCCTGGGATCGTGGCTGCTGTCCAAACTTCTTCTGCGTAGGTCCTGGGTCTGTCATCGCACGATTCACCACAGCCCTCTTTGACGAACGGCTCTGTGGCAAGGAGAATCCCCTGTGGATGGTGCTGTGACTGGTGACTTGCTAATGTGAGTATTGTGGGGAGTGCGCGGCGTCGACATTCAATACTTCTCCCAAACAGCTGAATATGTAGTGCAGATTTCTAATAAGCCGTCTCGACATTCGAAGCGCTCTATTTTGCACAAACATTGGAGCGATAGGGTAATTCTGCTAATTCTGAGTGATAGGGGTTGGATCTGTTCTCTAAATGTCCAAAACCTCTTTTCTTTGTGCATTTTATTTCAAGGGGATGTAGTGATCCAGTGTGGTAAACTGCTCTTTCAGGTAAAGCCCCCGTTGTGACAGCTCACGGGGGGTAGTGGCAACACCCGGTGACAGCAGCGGCTTCCACTCGGTATCTTCTCTGCAGCTCCCAGGGACCCCCTTTATCGCGGAGTCTAAACGCTAAGTTTACGGTGTCCGAACTTTCCCCAGCCCTCAGCAGACAGCGTCCTCTTCTTGTCCCCCCGCTCCATTGCCTCTGCTGCGTGTGGACCGCACCTGCCGGCCTCCGGGATAACTTCCGTCTGGGACAGATCACCCTCCTCCTGCGCTCCGCGGATCTGCGGTCTCCCGCGATCCCCCGGCTGTGATCTGTCCCGCGCCCTCCCTCCCTCCTCTCTCCCGGAGACGCCTCTCCCTTCCTGCCTCTCCCGCCCCCTTTCGCCCTCGCACTGCAGCCTGTAAATCCGACCCAGGCAGAATCCGCTCTCTCTCGTAGAACCACATGATCCCATAAAACATTCATCGCCTCTCAATCCCTGATCCAGCCCCATAAAACATTCATCTTTGCTTTTTACTCTCACTGCCTGCGCCCGGTTCGGTGGCGGGGAAGCTGCGGAGAGGACCCGGCGCCCGGAGCGCCCGCCCTGCAGGTGGAGGTGGGATCTGCGCAGCCGGAGGAGGGTGGATGCAGCGCGCCGGGCTCAGTTTGGACCGGACTCCGTGCTTCTGTGGACGCCCGTGATTTCAAGGGTCCTGACGTCCTCCGCGCGGGACCCCAGCGCACACTGGAGGCTTCGGAGCGCCCCAGAGGCGGGGTGCTATCTCCGGGGACTTCCGATTGAAGTTTGACTCAGGGTTTGCTCTGGTTGTGGAAGGATTGCACCCGCCTCGAGACCCGGTTTGCTTTTCCAGAGGCGCCTCGCTCGCAGCCTGCGATGAGGAGGGGGTTCGCTGGAGGTAAGTGGAGTGCCCCCCCCCCCCTATTTCCAGAACCTAAATGCGTCTTCCATGCTTTGGACTCGAGTTCCCAGATTTAAATATTAGTGCGAGGGTGTATGCATTTTAAAAGTCTCAGGTGACTCGATACCTGTGTAAAGATTGATCGTGTTCAGCCGAGATGCTCTGCCTTCTACCAACTGGGCACTTTCGCCTTTGGGGCTTGGCAGCGGGCTGCGTCTGAGCTGTTCTGGCGACGAGGCTGTTCCTTAACTAACTGTCAGCCTGGTCCGTATGGGCTCTGACACTAAAATTACCTCAATCTTTGTAACACACTAGCCTGTCCCTTTCTTGTTTTAAGAGTCCGTTTCCTGCTTCTTTTAGAATGTTCCGAGACTGTACTTTCATTTATTTTATCCCCGAGCCTCCGTAATTGTTCTAACCATGGACCCTGACTTCCTCTAACGCCAAGACTGTATACCGACTGTTCTAGCGGTGCAGGCGCTCTAAGATGTTTCTAAGCATCAGGGGGATCTTTTTAACAATAAGGATATGGCATAATAGTATTAATCAGGTCGCACCTAGAATGTTTAATCAACCGGGCTGTATTTTAATTATTCTGCATTGAAGTTAGATCATAATTGGTCTAAGAAGGGTCTGTATCTTCTGACAGCGAGTATTTACCTTAATCTGTCCAAACACGAGCCAGTGTTAATTGTTCTCACTGAGTCTTTATGCTAATTGTTATGACAATGAGGTAATGTCTTAATTGCAATGAGGTGTACCGCGCGAGCTTTAATAACGTGGTTGTGTCTCAATTGCTCCAACAATGAGGTTGCACCTTAATTGCTTTAACAACCAGGCTCTTTTTTTCACGAATGGTATTGAACTTTGATTGCTCTTAAAAAATGCGTGCAGTTGTTAAACGAGGCTGCGTCTTAATTGCTCAATCAATTAGGCGGCATTTGAATTGTTTTAACAATGAGGCTTTAATTCAGTTGTTCCAACAATGCTCCTGCCCTGTGATTTGTTCAAACAATGGCATATTGTTGCACTAAACAGCTTCGGGTTCCCTAACTGCGAGGCTGCCGTCGCCCGCGCACCTCTCCCTGCAGGGACAAGGCGCCTCGAGTCCCCTAACAGTAAGGAGGCGCGTTGCGGTTGCTCCAGTGCCAGTCTGACCGCGCACCTATCCCTACAGGGATGGGGCGCCTCGAGTCCCCTAACAGGGAGGAGGCGCGTTGCTCGAGTGCCAGTCTGCACGCGCATCTCACTCTGCAGGGCTGAGTCGCCTCGAGTTCCCTAACAATGAGGCAGCGCGTTGCCCGAGTGCTAGTCTGCACGCGCACCTCTCCCTGCAGGGATGGGGCGCCTCGAGTCCCCTATCAGTAAGGAGGCGCGTTGCTCCAGTGCCAGTCTGACCGCGCACCTCTCCCTGTAGGGATGGGGCGCCTCTGGTCCCCTGACAGTGAGGACTCGGAGGCGCGTTGCTCGAGTGCCAGTCCGCCCGCGCACCTCTTCCATAGATGGGGCGCCTCGACGTGTGCCCTAACAGAGAGGGGGCGCGTTGCTCGAGTGCCAGTCCGCCCGCGCACCTCTTCCATAGATGGGGCGCCTCGACGTGTGCCCTAACAGAGAGGGGGCGCGTTGCTCGAGTGCCAGTCGCCAGCGCACCTCTCCCTGCAGGGACGGGGCGCCTAGTTTCCCCCAGCAGTGAAGAGGCGCGTTGCTCGACTTGCCTGCAGAGCTTCCCTGCAGGAATGGAGGGTAACAAACGGCCCTTCCTTACCCTGCCTGCTTTCTATGTTCATTTTACAGAAGGCATAGGCGGCAGCTTGAGGACAAGCAGGAGGCAGGGTCTGTGCTTATTATGAGCCCAGCACACGAAGAAGCAGTCGTGGGTTGTTTCAGCTCACGATCAGGACGAGAACATATTTAGAAGCCAATGCACGCGCTCTGAGTCCTTTCCTAGGCTGATCGCTTTAATCTAACTTCGCCCCACCGGACGCCGTCCATGCAGTGTAGGAAGACTTAGTACAAAAGGCGGGACGTTATACGAGGATATAAGATACCGAGGGGCACCGGGCACTGCCTGGGCCAGAGGGACCGAGGGGGGTCACTTCTCCAGAAGAGATATTGGAGGTCGGGCTTAGGGGCGCCCCTAGCCCAACTCAACCCCCCGCACTCTCCGAGTTGATCTTCGTGGCACAGATAGAGCTGTTCCAGGTCTGACTAGCTGAGCACTTGTGTGACTGTCCCCAGAAAGGGGCCTTGCTGCTTCCAGGGGGGCTGTACTGATTTCAAGCTGAGTTATTGGGAAGCAGGGAGGGTACACTCTGAACAAAAGTGAGCTGCAGTGAAGGCCATTGGGAAGCTGAAAGGGTGAATCCTGGACACAAGTGAACTGCAGTGAAGGCCACTGGGAAGCTGGACGGTGCCTCCTGAACAAAAGTGAGCTGCAATGAAGGCCACTCGGAAGCTGAACGGTGCCTCCTGAACAAAAGTGAGCTGCAGTGAAGGCCACTGGGAAGCTGAAAGGGTGAATCCTGGACAAAAGTGAGCTGCAGTGAAGGCCATTGGGAAGCTGAAAAGGTGCTTCCTGAACAAAAGTGAGCTGCAATGAAGGCCACTCGGAAGCTGAACGGTGCCTCCTGAACAAAAGTGAGCTGCAATGAAGGCCATTGGGAAGCTGGAAGGGTGCCACCTGGACAAAGGTGAGCTGCAGTGAAGGCCACTGAGAAGCTGAAAGGGTGAATCCTGGACACAAGTGAACTGCAGTGAAGGCCACTGGGAAGCTGGAAGGGTGAATCCTGGACAAAAGTGAGCCGCAGTGAAGGCCATTGGGAAGCTGAAAGGGTGAATCCTGGACAAAAGTGAGCCACAGTGAAGGCGGGAAGCTGAAAAGGTGCCTCCTGAACAAAAGTGAGCCGCAGTGAAGGCCATTGGGAAGCTGAAAGGGTGAATCCTGGACAAAAGTGAGCCGCAGTGAAGGCGGGAAGCTGAAAGGGTGCCCCTGAACAAAAGTGATCTGCAGAGAAGACTACTGGGAAGCTGAAAGGGTGAATCCTGGACAAAAGTGGGCTGAGGTGAAAGTCACTGGGAAGCTGAGATGGTAAACATCGATAAAAAATATGAGCTGCAGTGAAAGTCCTTGGGAAGCAGAGATGGTGCCTCATGATCAATAGTGAACTAAGCAGTCCGTGGGATCCAGGGAGGGTTTACCCTGATCAGGAGTGTGCTACAGTGAAGGTCATTGAGAAGCAGAAATGGTGGATCTTGATCAAAAGTGAGTTTCTGTTAAATTGGAAAGCAAAGAGGGTGCACAGTGATCAAAAGTGATCTGTAGTCAAAGTGATCGGGAAGCAGAAAGGTTGCTCATCTGCTCAAATGTGCGCTGCAGTGAAGGCCATGGGGGAGTCGAGAGGGTGATGAAAAAGGAACTGAATTGAAAGTCATTGGGAGACCGAGCGAGGAGCCCTCGTCAAAAGTGAGCTGCAAATAAAGTCTCTAGGGAGCAGGAAGGGTGGAGCCTGCTGAAAAGTGAGCTGCAATTAAAGTCACTCGGTAGGAGGAAGGGGAACCCTGACCAGAATTGAGTACGTTGCAGTTCGCTTCCTGGGAAACAAGGGGGGCGCTGTCCACCTGGGATTCAGCTACAAACAAAACGAAGGGAATGCCGAGCGGGTCCCCGTATTATATAATGAGCACCTAAAGCCGTTGGCGAGCAGGAAGGGGGCCCGATATACCACGGTGAGCAGCAGGAAAATCCGCCGGGAAGCTCAGGGACTTCTCTCTGCACAGGACCGGGCTCAAATGGAGCCATTGTGAAGCACAGAGGCCGCAGTGTATCAAAGAGCAGGGCTTTAAGTGGGTTGGGTCCTGCCGGTATTCAGCAACGGCAGTTCTTAAACGCAGGTCCTAAGACAGGTCTCTATCGGGCTCTCCATTGTTGGTCTCAGGGCAGGAAAAAAAATCTTAACTCTGCAGCAGTGCCACCCTTCCCTGCCAAGGATGTAGCTTCAAGGAGGCTTGTTTTGATAGGTTCAGAGTCTCATCATATCAGAACACAAGAATGTTCAATATTCTATACAAAGAAGTCATAGTTGTTGATTCTTTATCTTAAACAACTAACAACCATTGGCAAAGCCAATAGCTCTGACTTGCTGTAGGTGTAATGTGACATATCTAGATGTTTTGACAGAAGCATCAACATACCAGTCGGACGGCAAGCTGTTCTAAGCACACCATTTTAGTTTGCCACGCCCTTAGTTGCATGGCCACGCCCCTTTGAGAGACACCTAAAGCCCTGCCTATGGCTGAGCTGTAAAGAGTGCCATGGGACTGCAGCTCCTATGGGTGAGCTGCAAAGAGGCGGGGGGGGGGGGAAGGGGGAGAATCGGATCACTGAGAAGCACAGAGACTGCTCTCTTCAAGGGCCGAGCTGCATGGGGGTCTCTGGGCTGAGCTACAGGGGGTCACTGGAAAGCACAGAGGCTGCTCTCTGCCAGGACTCCGTTGTAAGGAGAGTCACTGGGAAACACATCGGCTGCTCTCCACCAGGACCGAGCTACAGGAGGGTCACTGGGAAGCACAGCGTCTGCTCTCCACCAGGACCGAGCTACAGGAGGGTCACTGGGAAGCACAGCGGCTGCTCTCCACCAGGACCGAGCTACAGGAGGGTCACTGGGAAGCACGGAGGCTGCTCTCTTTCAGGACTCAGCTGAAAGGATAGTCACTGAAAAGCACAGAAGCTGCTTCCGTGCAGAGCTGAGAAACAGAGAGAGTGATTGGGGAGCACAGAGGCAGCTGGCTGCCTGGGGTTGGGGATAAAGAGAGGGGGGGGGGGGTCATCAGGAGGCACAGAGGCAGCCGTCTGCCCAGGAATTAGGTTAAAGGAGAGCCATTTGGGTGCGCAGAGGCTGCCCTCCGGCCGCTGGGATGCAGGAGCAGCCACTGAGCAGCACTGATGCTGCTCTCTGGGCAGGACTGAGGTGCAAGGAGAGGCACAGGGAAGCACCGAGGCTGCTCTCTGGGCAGGACTGAGGTGCAAAGAGAGGTACAGGGAAGCACCGAGGCTGCTCTCTGGGCAGGACTGAAGTGCAACGAGAGGCACAGGGAAGCACCGAGGCTGCTCTCTGGGCAGGACTGAGGTGCAAGGCGAGTCATTTGGACGAATGGGGGCTGTTTTCTGTCTAGGACTGAGGTGCAAGGAGAGGTACAGAGAAGCACTGAGGCTTGTCTCTGGGCAGGACTGAGGTGCAAGGAGAGGTACGGGGAAGCACTGATGCTGGTCTCTGCCAGGGCTGCTCTGCAGGCGGTGCACAGGGAAGCACAGACGGTGCTCTATGCTAAACCAAACGGCAAGGAACGTTAATGTGAAATCAGGGGACATGTCAAAGCAAAGAAGTCTGTTGTGAGCCTGGCGGGCTGCTGCTCCCCACTTGTGTGAGGTGTAATGGAAGCTCTCGGGAGGCCGACCCCGGGCAGAATTGGCGTACAGGTGAAGCCGCTGATGAGGAGAGCAGCTCTTCGCTGCCCCGGAATGAGCCACGAAGTCGAGTGAAGCCGAGCACATGCAGGGGTCGAACCGTGTGGCCGCCCTCCGCAGCCGAAAGAGGCTCGTACCCGAAACACCCCCCCCCCCCCCCCCCCACACACACACACACACACAGACACTCCCCACACGTACACAAGAGGTGGGAGCAGGGAGGGGCGAGTGTCGGTTAACGCCTGGTCCACCCGTGTCATTGCTCTCCAACTATGGTGGCTGGTTAAGAGCGAGTTTCCCGCCCTTTCGCAGGCCCAATGCTACATTCTCACAAGTGCTCAAACCAGGCAACCTAGGCACGGGTTGTATATTTTAGAGCTATTGGGCATATCCGGAGAACATCCTTACCGCTCAACCTGCGTTCACGAAACACCACCCTGGGAAGCTCCGGAGCACCTACCCTCGCGCCGCAGCCTTTCACTTACATAACATGGCGCGCCCCTGAGATCCGATGTAGAGACACTGGAGACCGACGGCAAGTGCAAATTAAACAAAAACAAGAACAGACAACTAAGCATAAAACACCTGTGCTTATTCAATGCATATACATGTGCAAATAAAAACAAAACAGTGCATGTATATTTTATCTATAAAATGATAACGCATTTTACATATGAATATCATGCAATAAGTAATGATTTAGAAATACACCGACAAATATATTTGTTTAGTTATTTATTTGGTTTTCCACAGCGCCTAAAAATATATCACCTTGCCAGCACCATTCTAGACCCCAAAGCGTGCACGCTGAAGGCTACTATGGGATGGATGGACAGATAGACGGACGTTCGGGTGTGAAGTGCCAGGATGCATGGATTATTAAATTGTAGATTGCAGGGCTCTTGGGTGGATGGGTGGTCGGACGGAGGGAGATGGATGGCTAGATGTGAGGTTCCAGGGTTGACTCGATGAATAGATAGACAGACGGATGAAGGTGGATCTATGAACGGACGTGGATGAGTGGACAGACGAACAAATAGGGGGGGATTGTTGAAAGTTCCATGAAGATGGATAATTGTGGTGGATTGATGGATGGGTCTTTCCAGTCTGATGAATGGATATAGACGGCAGGACGGATGCGCAGACTGGAAGAGAGAAATGAACGAATAGACGGGTGGAGGTCCCAGGCGGAGGTGCATGGACGGACGGATGGATGGATGCAGGGGTGGATGGGAGGTCCCGGGCGGATGGGAGCATGGACTCACGGAGGTGTATGTTTGGATGTGAGATGCCAGGCGGATGGCAGGATTGACGCACGGAGGTGCATGGATGGATGGATGACCCAGGTGGATGGAAGGATGGATGCACAGAAGGATGGACGCATGGAAGTGCATGAATGAATAGACGGGTGGAGGTCCCAGGCGGAGGTGCATGGACGGATGGATGGGATGTCTCAGGTGGATGGAAGGATGGACGCACAGAAGGATGGACCCGCGGAAGTGCATGAATGAATAGACCGATGGAGGTCCTAGGCGGAAGGAAGGATGGACGCACGGAGGTGCATGGATGGGTGGGAGGTCCCAGGTGGATGGAAGGATGGACGCACGGAGGTACATGGATGGACAGATGGATGGATGGGAGGTCCTCAGTGGCGTCACTAGAGGGGTGCGGGGGGTGCGGACCGCACCGGGTGACACCAACACATGGGGTGACACCAATCTGCACTGCAGCCTCGCCTCTGCTCTAACCTTTACTGTCGCTCCCTGTGCAAGCTTGTTCCTCATGCTGTTCACACTCGCCAGTGTCTCGCAGGAGTGAGAAAGACAGAGAGAGCTAGAGTGAGAAAGACAGAGAGAGAGGGAGCAAGACAGAGAGAGGGAGACAGAGGTAGCTAGAGGAAGTAAGACAGAGAGGGAGCTAGACAGAGAGAGGGAGCTAGAGGGAGTAAGATAGAGAGAGAGGGAGCTAGAGGGAGCAAGACCGAGAGAGAGAGGGAGCTAGACAGAGAGAGGGAGCTAGAGGGAGTAAGACAGAGAGAGAGAGATAGAGTGAGAAAGACAGAGAGAGGGAGCTAGAGTGAGAAAGAGAGAGGGAGCTAGAGGGAGTAAGACAGCGAGAGAGGTAGCTAGAGGAAGTAAGACCGAGAGAGAGGGAGCTAGACAGAGAGAGGGGGCTAGAGGTAGTAAGATAGCGAGAGAGGGAGCTAGAGGGAGCGAGAGAGGGAGCTAGAGGGAGCAAGACAGAGAGAGACGGAGATAGAGGGAATAAGAGAGAGGGAGCTAGAGGGAGCAAGACAGAGAGAGAGGGAGCTAGAGGGAGTAAGACAGAGAGAGAGGGAGCTAGAGGGAGTAAGACAGAGAGAGAGGGAGACAGAGGGAGCTAGAGGGAGTAAGACAGAGAGAGAGAGGAAGCTAGACAGAGAGAGAGGGAGCTTGAGGGAGTAAGACAGAGAGAGAGGGAGCTAGAGGGAGCTAGACAGAGAGAGGGAGCTAGAGGGAGCTAGACAGAGAGAGGGAGCTAGAGGGAGTAAGACGGAGAGAGAGGGGGCTAGACAGAGAGAGAGGGAGCTAGACAGAGAGAGGGAGCTAGAGGGAGTAAGATAGAGAGAGAGGGAGCTAGAGGGAGCAAGACAGAGAGAGAGGGAGCTAGAGGGAATAAGAGAGAGGGAGCAAGACAGAAAGAGAGGGAGCTAGAGGGAGTAAGACCGAGAGAGAGGGAGCTAGAGGGAGTAAGACAGAGAGAGAGAGAGGGAGATAGACAGACAGAGAGGGAGCTAGAGGGAGTAAGACAGAGAGAGAGGGAGCTAGAGGGAGTAAGACAGAGAGAGAGTGAGACAGAGGGAGCAAGACAGAGAGAGAGGGAGCTAGACAGAGAAAGGGAGCTAGAGGGAGTAAGATAGAGAGAGAGGGAGCTAGAGGGAGTAAGATAGAGAGAGAGGGAGCTAGAGGGAGGAAGACAGAGAGAGAGGGAGCTAGAGGGAGTAAGAGAGAGAGGGAGCTAGAGGGAGGAAGACAGAGAGAGAGGGAGCTAGAGGGAGTAACACAGAGAGAGAGGGAGCTAAAGGGAGTAAGACAGAGAGAGAGGGAGACAGAGGGAGCAAGAGAGAGGGAGCTAGACAGAGAGAGGGAGCTAGAGGGAGTAAGAGAGAGAGAGAGGGAGCTAGAGAGAGTAAGACAGAGAGAGAGGGAGACAGAGGGAGCTAGAGGGAGTAAGACAGTGAGAGAGGGAGCTAGACAGAGAGATGGAGCTAGAGGGAGTAAGATAGAGAGCGGGAGCTAGAGGGAGTAAGAGAGAGAGAGAGAGAGGGAGCTAGAGGGAGTAAGACAGAGAGAGAGGGAGCTAGAGGGAGTAAGACAGAGAGAGAGGGAGACAGAGGGAGTAAGACAGAGAGAGAGGGAGACAGAGGGAGCTAGAGGGAGTAAAACACAGAGAGAGAAGGAGCTAGACCGAGAGAGAGGGAGCTAGAGGGAGTAAGACAGAGAGAGAGGGAGCTAGATAGAGAGGGCTAGAGGGAGTAAGACACAGGGAGAGGGAGCTAGACAGAGAGAGGTAGCTAGAGGGAGTAAGATAGAGAGAGAGGGAGCTAGAGGGAGCAAGACAGATAAAGAGGGAGCTAGAGGGAATACGAGAGAAGGAGCTAGAGGGAATAAGAGAGAGGGAGCTAGAGGGAGCAAGACAGAAAGAGAGGGAGCTAGAGGGAGTAAGACAGAGAGAGAGGGAGCTAGAGGGAGTAAGACAGAGAGAGAGGGAGACAGGGGGAGCTAGAGGGAGTAAGACAGAGGGAGAGAGGGAGCTAGACAGGGAGAGAGGGAGATAGAGGGAGTAAGACAGAGAGAGAGGAAGCTAGAGGGAGCTAGACAGAGAGAGGGAGCTAGAGGGAGTAAGACAGAGAGAGAGGGAGCTAGAGGGAGCTAGACAGAGAGAGGGAGCTAGAGGGAGTAAGACAGAGAGAGAGGGAGACAGAGGGAGCTAGAGGGAGCAAGACAGAGAGAGAGGGAGCTAGACAGAGTAAGACAGAGAGAGAGGGAGCTAGAAGGAGTAAGAGAGGGAGCTAGAGGGAGCAAGACAGAGGGAGAGGGAGCTAGAGGGAGTTAGACAGAGAAAGGGAGCTAGAGGGAGTAAGATAGAGAGAGAGGGAGCTAGAGGGAGTAAGATAGAGAGAGAGGGAGCTAGAGGGAGGAAGACAGAGAGAGAGGGAGCTAGAGGGAGTAAGAGAGAGAGGGAGCTAGAGGGAGGAAGACAGAGAGAGAGGGAGCTAGAGGGAGTAACACAGAGAGAGAGGGAGCTAGAGGGAGTAAGACAGAGAGAGAGGGAACCAGAGGGAGCTAGAGGGAGTAACACAGAGAGAGGGAGCTAGAGGGAGCTAGACAGAGAGAGGGAGCTCGAGGGAGTAAGACAGTACCTAGCGCCGTACAGTTCCGACAGAGGTGGTCCATGGGGTAAGTCGTGAGGGGGTGACACCATGAGTTACCCGCACCGGGTGACACCAACCCCAGTGACGCCACTGGAGGTCCTAGGTGGATGGTAGGATGGACACACGGAGGTACATGGATGGATGGATGGGAGGTCCTAGGTGGATGGTAGGATGGACACACAGAGGTACATGGATGGATGGATGGGAGGTCCTAGGTGGAGGGTAGGATGGACACACAGAGGTACATGGATGGATGGATGGGAGGTCCTAGGTGGATGGTAGGATGGACGCTTGGAGGTGCATGGATGGATGGGAGGTCCACAGGTGGATGGAAGGATGGACGCACGGGAGTGCATGGATGAATAGATGGATGGAGGTCCAGGCAGATGGAAGGATGGACACACAGAGGTGCAGGGATGGATGGGAGGTCCCAGGTAGATGGACGGACGGCATATGGAAGGATGGATGCACGGATGTGCATGGGTGAATAGATGGATGGAGGTCCCAGGCTGAAGGAAGGATGAACCCACGCAGGTGCATGGATGGTTAGGAGGCCCTAGGTGGATGGTAGGATGGACTCACGGAGGTGCAGGGATGGATGGATGGATGGATGGATGGATGGATGGATGGATGCAAGGTACCAGGCGGATGGAAGGATGGACGCTTGGAGGTGCATGGATGGATGGATGGGAGGTGCCCAGGTGGATGGAAGGATGGACGCACGGAGGTGCAGGCATGGATGGACGGAAGGTCCCAGGTGGATGACTGTCTCGATGGAGGTGGAGTGATGGATAGATGTGAGATCCAAGGCAGACAGATTGGGACGGCGGATGGGGAGTGTGGCCCCCGGGTTGTCACATTCGGAAGAGGGCTCCAGGAGCCCGCTACCCAGTGTCCCCAAGAGGCCCCACGGCCTTCCCGCTCGTCTTGAAGAAAGGAATTACTAGTTCAGAGAGTGTGCCGGGCACACGAATCATTAACTGAATCGTTGTCCCACTTTCGCTCGTTTACATGTCCATTAGTGAAAGGGAAATCATCTCGGAGTTCACACACGTTCCGCACGAGCTCGCGGCTCTGGCTTTGGGACTCGAGGAATCATTTTAGGAACCGAACGCCCATCTTACGAAGGCCCCCAAGTGCAATAATGCGCGCATACGACACGTACACTTCATGCTTTGTTCACTCCGGGGTTTTCAAGTTGATAACTTCTCTTTGATGTCCTACTTGCAGCCATTTCCCAGTGTTAGGGTATAATTCCAGCAGCTGCATTCTCTCTGGGAGCGCGCGCACAGGGGGCAGCGGGCGATCGCACGTATTCAACTGCAGACTGAGGGGAGGGACACAGCCCAAGAGTGAGAGAGATGCGAGTCACGAAGCAACTGCCCTCCCACACCCGTGACAATTACCATGATATTAAACGGTCTAGTGATGCCCGCGTTATGCATGCCACAGTGCTCTAAACAGCGCGAGAGGCCGGTTGGGAATTCAACGCCACCAATACCCCTGGTTCCTGTACACCGAGCAGTATTTAATATTTAGACAGCCTGGCAGTAAGGGGTGTGAAAGTTGACAATTAAACAGGCCCCAACAATATGTGTACAGGGACAGACTAAAAGGTAGTTCTGCTGATCTACAGATGTGTGGGTTTATTGAGATACTGTCAGACTGACGGATGCGTAGACAGGTATGCATTCAGAAAAATAAACACGTCTGCACATATAGAGAGATACTAAGATAGATAGGCATTCAGATAAATGAAAACCCAGAAACAATCAGGTTGATGGATGGATGGACAAAGGCAAATACATGGGCAGAGGCAGCTAGATGAACAAGACGATGAACAGAAAGATGGGTTTATAATACGTTTTGATAAATGTACTTTCGAGATAAGAATTGTTTAATGGTGGTCCCAGCTGTGAGTGCAGTTCTAGAATTTACATACAACGAACATACATGAAAATCATACGCATAGTCAAAGGATTGTCTGTACTGATTTCTATCTCAAAATAGCACAGTTCAGAATTCATCCGGAATGGGGTATTTTAGATGAACTTTCTGCCCATCATGGACTTAAAGTCAATCATACCCTGCCCCTCCCACCCTTTACCCTCAAAGAATCCTAAACAACTAATGGCATTTTCAACATATTTTAAAGGACCATACAAACACACTTTTGCGTTGTCCCCAATAGTTTATTCAAATGTCACTTGGAACTTAATGTCGATTGGAAACAAGCACCTTAAGGTCAAATTCCCCAAACTGATTTCATGTGCATGGAAATGTTCTTAAAAGAAGGTACAGCATTTTTTGTCATTCCTCGGGTGTAAATGCCCCCTCCACCCAGACTTTCAACGATGTAGGATCCTTTAATGAATATTGGTGAAAACAAGCATTTATCTCTTTTGAAGCTAAGCAAGTCAGGACATTCACTTATCTATGATTGTTTCGAAATGTGAGCCTTCCCTGAGTCTTCAAAGAGTGATGGCTAGTATTATATGCCATCAATCTAAATAACACCTTCTGGGCATGTCAATGCGTGTCACAAAGCATAAAGCATTAAATGTCTGTAATGGGCCTCGTTGTTTATCAACTACATTGCATTTTTCCCCCAGAGAACATGTATATCAGGAAATACCCTAATGTGAGTTTCCTAGACAATCAGTAGAGTGATATTTTGCACTTAAGAACATCTTATTGCTTAACCAATTCACACATACTATCCTGGCCCAATTGCCTTCTCTCCTACTCCTTTCCTCATTTATCTATCACTTCTTTTAGGCTGCAGTAACCATTCATGCTCACTTTAAGCATGGCACTCTACAGAACTAGAAACTTTGGGATGAGGGCATATGCATATTCCCAAGTAAACACTGGACGCAGAAAAGGCTCTGTTTCTATTTCTCCAAAATGTTTCTTCTGGTAAAAGCAGCCATGCTCCTCTCAACTGGGGAAACGTAATCGCCGATTTAACCTATGGTTAAAAGCTCTCGTTCGCCCTGTATCTTCTTTGGTAAAACTCTTGTCTTCAAACTGCAGCTGAGATATGTAATTAATTGCAAAGGAGATGAAATTAGAGGCCAGAGCTGCCGACTTTGGAACTAGGGTACAAGGTTCGAGCCCTGTCATGAGATTAATATCCTATGATTCTGATTAAAACACTGGAACCCCGTGCCTAAAACACACACCCAAAACAATAACAAGTTAATCTTTCCTTGTATAATGTAATCAGGTGCTCATGTATAGCGCTCTAATGCTCGTCTCAAGATGAAAAGTCACACAAGGAAGAGATACAAACAGAAAGAAAAATTGCAAATGTACAAATAGTAAAGTCACTCAAGGAAGAGATACGAATGGATGTACTCTAAGAGTCACATATGAATGGTAGAGAGTACAAAGGTCTACTGCATATACTAGTGATTAGAGTTATCTCTATATACTTAGGGAAGGTAAATGAATGGATATACTCTAAGAGTCACAAAGGAATGGCAGAGAGTACAAAGGTCTACTTCATATACTAGTGATTAGAGTTATCTTTATATACAGAAAAGCAGAGTTCCATTAAGTCGGGTCGGAGGGGGGATGCAGTCACAGCATCAAGGGAGGGTGGGAGAGATACACGGGTATGGAGAGAAAGCAAATCCGAAAAGGGAAGAAACATTTGAGGATCGTAAAGGGGGAAACAAGGGAAAAGGGTTAAAGGACGAGGGAATGGGCAAGACGGCGGGTCAGGATTCAGAGAAAAGCGGCCGAGAGCAGCAGCAAAATGGCGGCCAGGACAAAAGAAAAAGTAAAGAAGTCCACTCCCTAAACTGTCTTGGAAAGCTAGCAACCTGCAGAAAGTCTTAAACTAGCAGCCAACAAAGACACCAGACAACTGAGGTAACAGAGTGACAATATCATGCACTAGACAGATGTTGATCAATCACATTCTGAAAAAATTGTTATCTTGAGGGAAAAAAAACGTTCACAAAGTCTTAAGTAAAGGGAATTCTAGTAATCCAGCCTAAATTCAATCATCAAAGTACCTGTGAAAACTCTGCCACTATAAGTAAGTCTGTAGGATTTTGCAAAGTTCAGCTGGAATGAAACGATTTCCATGTTCTGCAGGTTTAAGGATAGATTAGTATTTACCCCGAAACTCTAAACAGTTTATTGGTATTTTTAGTGACAGATATGTCAATAGAAATGTACAACAATAAATACAATGTCAGGGTCAATAGCATGCTCAGTTAACCAGAAAGCACAGCAACTTAATGGTTACAGGCAAGTTTGCAATCCAAGATCGGCATGTATCTATACATATCACAGGATAACCACTTCTATATTGCACGCATAGGCAAGATAAGTCATCCATGGGCAACATTTTCCGATATTCTTGAGGGCATCTATGAGCGTCATAAAGTAGTCCTCCAGTGCCGTTCATTGATCCATCCCAGCCTGTCATGCTTCGAGTTTTGGGGCCTCTGCAACTTACCAGTTTTGGGCAATATCCTTCTTGGGTAGAACTAGGCCCACACCGAGCAAGACATCTGTGTATTTATTGATGTCGTGGTCATCAAGTAAGTCTAACAATACAATCTTGAGGGTAGGGAAAATACATTGTACCAGTACCTCTGAGAAAGCCTTGGCTACTCTGTCTGAAGATTTTGTATTACACTGCAGCTCCAGACCGTACAGTGGACGGCTCCCTCCACCACTTAGCACATTGACTGTAGTAGGACAATCACCTACTTCCTGACACAAGTGGGACATAGAAAAACATCAAAAAGGGAGGTATAAGGAAAAACAAAGAGGAGGACTCCTCCAAACATGTATGCAAATAATCAAGGAGGGTCACAACTATTATGTCAACCTCGTAAGGGGTAGGGCTTAAAACTAGTTGACCATTGAAACTTAGCGACAACATCCCAGTAGTCTCTCAGCATCCCCATTTTTTAACCATATCGACTATGGGAACCAACAAGTAATGTTTTTCCCACTTCCGGGGATGCCTGGCTCCACCTTGGGGACTCCCAGCAAGGGACCATCCCACAGGGAAAGCCAGGACGGGTTCCCCAGAGTTATACAGCGCCGGGACGCCCCGTTGCTGGGGCAGCTGTGCGCTTTACAAGTATACTACATTTAGCCAGATATTTTCTAACTCAGTCTTTATGTAAACCCCCACTCCGATATTTATGCATTCTGGATAGGCATAGATACTATCAGTGCTCCCACGTATCAGTCGGTCACAGCACGCCCCTTTCCGTAGCGGGCTAGGGAAGAACCCTATGAAGAAGCATGCCACCAAGGGATATTTAAAAGATATTTTTTTTCTTCCTATTACATGGTTGACGTAATATTCCTTTTTCAAAAGAGTGATTCCTCTTGATTATTTACTGTGTTGCTCCTTGTCTCACACACTCTGTTTTATTGTTTGGTTAGGTAATTTAATTTAATCTATCACTTTTATCATATTAGCACTTTGATGTGTAGCACTATGAATGCACTTTATAGAAGTAGTCAAGACACAATATATGCCCTCTGAGGCTGAATCAGTAGTGTGTGGGACAAGGAGCAACACGTGCACATTTGGGCATAACTGCAGGTGTGTTTAATTAAAGATGCACATGCTCAAATATCGATATCGATAATACCGCACGGCAGGGTTTTGGCATTTGCACCATGCAGATAAAATTATAAGCGTGGGCAGTCCGTATTGTGGACTAAATCGGTAAAGTCTTTAGCAAACGCCGATGTTACATAATTTTATTGTATTTCATAATAGAATGTAATTGAATGTAATGAATGACTGGTGTTTAATACTGCTCCGCATGTTAATTTGTGATCACACCAATTTTAGTCTGTAACAATGTTGAGTTGGTAAACTACGAGTCTGTCTTCCATTATACTGTGTCAGTGGTTCTACACGAGACACGTCACATGCACAGCATTTAAAAAATGGTTGATTTTGATAAAACAGTGTTGGTGAGCAAGCCTGCTGGTTCAAGCGAAATAGTCCGATCAGCAGACAAATAAAATCTTAACGATTTGTCAAGACATGGCGTCGTCATTCCTTGGTTGCTGAGGAGTGTGTATTGATATATATCCCAACACACTCCTTCTCATTACGCCAGTTCCTTGAGCGTGAAGAAAGAGCACCGACCACTGAAGTTCGTCATACTGCAATGTTTATTTCTGCTCATATATATATATATATATATATATATATATATATAAATATACACACACACACACACACACACACACACACACACACACACACACACATGCATTGGAAAGAAGCTGATGAAAGAGATTTACTGTTCAGAAGAACAATATTGTCTTGCCCATGTGTGTATATGTACTGCTGTGCTTTCTGGTTAACTGGATGTGTTATTGACCCAGAAATGTTATTCATTGTTGTTCATTTGTATTGACCTATCATAAATACAATTAGATACCCAGACAAATATACTTGGCCTACCAATGAGCTAGGTACTTTATCAACTCAATGTAAATAGGTAATTTATGTCTTTATATTAGTGGTCCAAATTCCGATTGTAACTCACTGAAAAGAAATAGGTTTGCTGTTCAGAAGAACAATATTGTCGTGGACCTATGTATGTATGTATGTATGTGTATATATATATATATATATATACATACTGTGTATACATACATACTTAGGTCCAAGACAATATATATGTATGTATACATAGTATGTATAGATACATACATGCATTGGTCCAAGACAATATTGTTCTTCTGAACAGCAAAACGCTTTCATCACAATGTGGCACAAAGGCAAGCATGTTATGTAGTAACATGTGCAAAATAAAAGTGTCCTATAACATGCACAGTTAGGTTAACATATAGAAAACAACATTGGGCCATGCAAGAAAAACACAACATCCTCCCTTTGGTCAGGATACTAACACAATAAAAATCACTAAGAAGTATGAACAAAATTAAAAGGTATACAAACTCCAAGCATAGCTTGTAAAAGTGATATTCTGATAGTTATAAGAATTCTAAATTTGGAAAAATAATCGAATCATGGTGCTTCAGTGGAATCCATAATGTCATTTGCTTATTCAGAGGCCAGGGACTCCATTAAGGAGTATGAGGCTGCAAATGATGATTGATTAACAGCCCAAGTCACAAGTTCCAAAGAACAGACACGATCCTTGGTCCCTTCCACTTTAACCCAAAACAATTTAGGCTTGATTGTGCTACACTTTGAAGCCTTGAATCCATTTTGTTGCCAATAATGTTGATTATCATTAAAGGACTGAACACAGTAATAAGAATCATACATAATAAGTGTGGGGAATTTAGGATCCATATGTTCAAGCGCGAGAAGCAAAGTCTTCAGTTCAGCCAACTACACAATGCAGTCTCCTAGAGACTGTGTGCAAGTTGTTTGAGGGTGGAAAACGCCATCTGACATATCACCAGTAACGACAGCACATGCGGCTGAATATTGTTCCTATGGAACCTATAGCAGGTTGAACTGAACCATTACAGAAATAGTATATTCATACTGATCAACAGGCAGAACAGTAAATAGCAAATTATAAACATGCACATACTGTAGACATTCTTTGTTTACAAAGGAGGGTTAAAGACAAAGTCCACATCAACAGCTGTTAAGGATGTAGCCCATTGCATCTCCCTAGGATGGAGGGCCTTAGCTTTAGAAACACAAGCTTTTGTGATAACCTTTAAGGCTGGTACAGTAGTAACAACAATATTGTGTTTCCCTTGAGCAATTGGCCTTTCTTTAAGGATGGCCATCTGCACGACCCTCAGATTTTTTTCAGTGGTAACAAAACACATTTCTGCTCCAGAATATAAAGGCGATTTCTATGCTATAGGCACTGTTTCACCTTTGTTAAAGATGATGTATGTACATCCAACAGGATCTGGTAAAATTTTGATTACCAGATTTGTGGTATTGACACATGTATGCAGGTGACGTGTTTCAAGCAAGTCAGATTATAAAGATCTGAAAGCGTTAGCATATTTTGATGTCCAGCATTCAGTGGAAAAATCAGGGCGTATTTAATGAATAAGGAGGTTTTATGTGTTGTGCGTAATCAGGAATGTATGTTCTGCCTAAATTTAGAAATCCTAGCAGAGACTGCAATGTTTGGAGGTTGCCATTGTGCACATTACCCCCAAAATTGAGGGCCACATCTTTTCCCTCATGTCTTTCTTCATATCCTAGGAAAAGGACACTCAGAAAACCTATATGCGACTTTTTAAAATGTTGAACTTGTAGCCAAGTTCAGAAAATCCCAATATTATGCAATTTACTCTGGCCTAGTTTGGATTGAATTCATCGTCCATCAAGTAGGTGTCATCTACATTGGAAAGAGTATCATTGTCAATTTCATGAAGAATTGACACAATTCATGCCTCAAAAACTCCTGAGCTGTTTTTATAGTCCATAGAAAGTCATGCATAGTGCGTCAGACCACTCGGGGAGCTAACATTGAACCAGTCTCTGCTCTCAGGAGCCAAATAGTGACTGAAAAAATACTTTGAAAATATCCAATGTTGTTCTGTATTTTTTACAGACTATATTGTTAATGAATGCAGTGCTGTTTGTGTTTTCACAGCAAATGTGCATATATGACTATTAAAATGTCTATAATCTAGGCCAATGTGATAGAAATTATCTGATTTTAAAACAGGAAAAAGAGCATTGTTTATTTCAGAGACAGAGGGTTTAATTACTCCTTGGTACGCCAACTGGAAGAGAATTTCCTTAACAAGCGCTTTGGAGCCCAGTTTAATACGGTACTGTAGTTGTACCTGTGGGGCGGACCTTCTAGGAATAACATGATATGGGGAATCCTTATCCCAACCAACATGATTGAGGTATAGTGCAGGGGTCAAAGCAAGGGCCTATTTGGATGCGTAAGCTTGTTTTACTTTGTCTGGAACAAGGTGATAAAAGGAACAATCACATCCTCACCCTCGGGGGATACAAGTAGAAAAGGTAGGCAATAATAGTCCTCCACCAAGAGGATGACAAAAGATGTCAAAAGACATAGTTAAGTTGTCTCAAAATATTGCCATTAAGGTGTATTTAATGTACCCTTCAATTTGAATATCTAATTGATATACTGTGTCTGGAGGGGCTACATGTATATCCGTAATTTCAACTGTAACACGTGTTTCAGTTGCTTTCACTGCCAGAAACTCCTGGAGATTCCATAAAAAAGAAAAAAATTGTCATAGACCTTGAACTTGCAGGCCACAATGCCTTCACCATTCTCTACCCGCCCAACCTCTCCAAAAATGCTACAAAGAAGTTCAAGCACAGGATTATGATAAATCATCCTGAGACTCTTGTTTTAGATCCATACTTCTGCATTAACAAAGGCATTATTTCCAATGATCTTATCTTCCACACAAAAACATGTGCCCAATGGAGAAATTCCTTCTACGCTTTGCTCCGAATCTCCAAAACAAAGAAAACCCTGCATGCCCTCAAATTGTCGGTCACCGCCTCGGACCTATGCCCAGCGAATGCCACCATTACTATCTACAACAATGGTAATATTATTTTACAAGCCTCTCACGATAATCTCAATATCATAGACCGACTCTTCCCTACTCTCAAGATAGCAGTAAACAGTAAGAATAGCACACTCACCGCACCCTCGCATCTTCAGGATTTAAAGGCCTCCCTAACTCCTGTTCTTCAAAATACCACATCAAATTCTCCCAATCTGACAAATGTCGTCCCTGACATTGTGCACGGCCCCCCAGACAAGTCTGATCCAAATACACATGGGTCTCTTGGCCAAGCTGAGACTGGGTTGCAATTAGCCACCAACTTCAGCAGTGCAGAAACCTCCAGTAATCCCTGCCACCCAGTCTGTTTGGTCGAAGCCACACCTATATCCCCCAGACCAGAAGAGACGGGGTTGGGGCTTTGCTACCGATCTCATCATGACGGACGCACCACTGTTATCCCTGCCGTCCTCACAGAATGGCACCAAATGGGATGCCACCAACACTGACCTCCTCTCCCCCCATTCATACAAAGCGGATCACTTAGATCCCCCTCACCCACTGTCCTCCTCGATATCTGAAGGGACCCTTACACCCGCTACACTCACCCCGACCAACCAATCACAGAGCACAATGACCATTCCCCAACCTCACGAGGAAGCCTCTATCCAGCTGCCTCGCCTACATACTACACCACTCACGGATGTGGACCCCACAATAAACCTCCCGGTTCAGCTTCCCACATCGACCCCTATTGAAGTTATCCCCAAGCAAATGAAAAACGTGATTTCGCAAACAAAAGATACTGGTGGTTTGCCCTCCATAATGGATCATACACCCGTACCCAATGTAGATATCCCCACGCAATTGGAGAACATGACCATGCAAACTGGCACTACGAGCGGATAGCCTTCCATAACTGCCCATACACCCACACATACTACCGTCTTTCCCAATTCCGTCTGGCTCACTCGACTTAATGAGTTAGCTACTGGCCTATCCCATCTCAAGGACAAAATGCATAACCTATCTTCTATCACTAAAGAACGTCTTAACATACACAGAGCCACCAAAGACACGTGAACCAAATCAGTCTCCAAACGAGAAATTGCATCCCCTTGAATGCTCACACCGAGAACACTAGTCAGTATAACCAAATCAATGTCCAACCTAGTAGACACATTTCCTAGTTCACACCCTTCAAAAACACTAATCCGGGTAGTTTACCCTCCCCTTCGTGGCCTTAGATGGTCAAGCGATGAACTATCAGACAGTCATAGACAACCTCCTTACATCCTATGCCAGGGATACAGACAACAGTATGTCGCAATGTGACCCTTTTCAATCAATTGTAACCAATCCCCTCAGAGAACCGACTCTCAACAACAGGTCCGTAAATAAAGATAACCTCACAAATATCAACTTAGAACAGATTACCCTAAACCACTCTATTAACAAGTTGAAGTGTGGGCTCATTAATTGCAGATCTGCTAGCAAATATACTACTGATATATTCAATCTCATTTTAGGCAATGATTTAGACATTATGGTCCTCACAGAAACTTGGCTAAATAGTTCCTCCTAGCCCATCCTCAACTTACTGGTTCCTCCTTCCCACAACCTAATCCGATTAGACAGAATAGGGAAACTAGGGGGAGGGGTAGCCTGAATTTATCGTAACTTAATATCAGCCAAGCAAGCGGACTCCATCGGGCCATCCTCCTATGATTATCTATGTATTAATATCTCTGATGCTAAGCGCATCGCCAGCAAGCTTCACATATTCTTCCACACCCCAGGTGATAACTTGACTTGTATCAACTAGATAATGTAGATCATGGCATCCAAAGCCAACTCACAAGTACCTCATATTTTCTTGTGTGACTTTAACCTCCATTGGGCCAACACAAACTATCATATTGTAGGCTGTCTTAAAGAGTTTCTGTCAGAACAGGAGCTATCTCAATTCTGTGACAGCCCAACTCATAACAAGGGAGAGACACTGGACCTCATCATTGCAAAAACAAACATTGTCCTACTAGAATACATCACCCCATGCGATTGGTCTGATCATTATTGCATCCTCTTCTCCATCAATATCGAAGTTACTCAAAAAAGGGACCAACCCTCAAAAACAAGACCATGGAACAGGAACTTGCAAAATATCAACCCCATCACCTTGGTAAACCGTTGCAACTCCGCACTGACCCTCATGATGGACATGACTGATGTACATGACCTCACAACCTTCTACAATTCCACTCTACTCGAAATCCTGGACTCTACAGTGCCACTCCAGGAAAAAAACATCTCCTCTAAGATTTCCCAACCTTGGTTCAATGAGGCCCTGAACTCAGAGCGACGGCATCTAAGAGTTGCAGAACATCTATGGAAATCTGCTTCTACCACTGATAACCATAGCACCTTAGAAGGTTAAGGAATTCATACAATAGGAAGATTCTTAAGGCAAAGGCAGATTTTTTCAGAACCCAGCTGAACCAAGCTATCAACCGGCCAAAAAAACTCTTTGAAATAGTTAAGCAGCAATCATGCAATACGACTAACTCTAGGGAACTAAACAACCTGGCCACACTTACCTGTGATGTGCTTGCTAATTTCTTCCACGAAAAGACTAAGACCATCGAGCTAGACATCCAATCCAAGATGGCGTTCCCGCAGTCTATGGTCCAAGATTTTAAATGTGGTGCTCTATTCGAAGTACATTTTAATAATCCAAGGGAAGTCACAAAAAACAATGCCTTATGGCACACCTTCTCGCCAATCTCACAACAAATAATCGGCAACACTCTTCAAGCAATCAACCCCTCCAATCATTTCTCTGACCCCCTGTCTCCTGCCCTGTTCAAAATCTTAAAAACATCTATCCTACAGCTATGGGCTATGTTTGTTTGCTAGCACAATCACCTAATGTTCAATAACTGTATATTGTTCAAAGTCCTGCAGATTCCTGGCCCTCTATGTTTGTTATCCATATATTTTTGTACAAATTGACACATTTGAATGAGTCTATACCACCTCATCCATTTATGTTCTTATACTGTAAACTGCTCTAATACCCTCGTGGGTCACGTTCGCGCTATATAAAGCTTTATAAATAAATAAGTGGTGACTTCTGCAGCGCTGTTGAGGAAAGTCACAGCCCAACTCTTGTTCAAGAGGAGGGTTCTCACCCTTTGTGGCAATGTTAACAGACCAAGCTGCTAATTTCTTGTTCTGAAATAGGGCTTTATATTGAAGAGTTTTGTCCTCCTTCTTTAGCTTTATGTCAGACGAGAGTTGTGTCTCCCTTTTCGGTTTCACATACACTTCTTGTCTGTATTCAGATCACCCTCCTCTGTCCTACTGCTAGTCATACAATTTCCGAAAGGAACAAGGAGAACGTGTATTTGGAACCTGATACCAGTCTGGAGTCTTGATTTTAGTGCGATCATAAAAATCGTATTGTCTCTCAGAGGACTCCGAGGCGAAGAACTTCTGTGAGGTTTAATTTTCTGGTTCTGTTTAGATTTATTCCATGTTTTTTTTTTGGTCTGGAATTCTGGTCAGTGCTAGGTTTTCCAAGTGGTGGTACTGAATGTCTGGTTACCAAATTATGGTGTCCTAATGATGTAAATACATTAGCAATAATTTTAGGTAGCTCATGTTTGTGGTCGGCTACCGCCACCACGGTAAGCCGCTGGCATATAGCCAGAAATACTGCTTCACCTTTAACAATAGAAATAATTTTTTCGGAGACTACGGGAATATTACCCATTAGTATCATCCCCAAATCAGGGACCTGCCCTGTGTTCATTCTGTATCTGTTTGAGAATGTTTGGTAGAAGGGCCATCGAGGGAGTGCCATGACAGAGACTATAGACTCTGGCAAAAATAGTCCCCCAGGTGTTGCAGCCTGCACCAGTGGGAATCAGTCCAGTGGGTACCCACATAGTTAAAATTCTGTGCTCATCTTGTCAACTTGTAAGGGCAAACACCACTTCAAGGTGATCAATTATTTGGGAAATCCAATAATTGAATTTACTCACGATTAGTGGCATGTTTGCCCATAACTGAATGAACAATTTAGGACTAATAACAGGCGCTGCAGGCATCTGCGCTTGCACTTGCAGACCAAGTCTAGTGGGACCACCTAACAATGTATGCAAAATAAATTGTATGAGGCCTCTGTATAAGACGACAAGAGCATTGTACAAACTACAGTTTTGCACTAGATTTAGATTAACTAAATCAGAGTATGGTGTATACCAAACTAATACCAGGCAAGTAGCTCCCTCATTACTGAGAGGATCCATTTGAACCTGCCCAGGCACCTGAGGAAGGGTGCCATTAAACTAAGTCTGGTGTTCCCAGACCGTAAAAGGAATTTCAACAAGTGCATAAGGTCCATATGCAGCAGGTGTCTGTGGGACAGTGTATTCATGAAAAGTATTAGTGTTAGCACCCACAGCTGTAAATAGAACCCAAGAATAAAAAACTTCAAAGTGGCAGCCTGCATCTGCTTCTACTACAAAGATTACAGAAGCTTCTGCATTTGGGACTCTATGTTGTGTTAAATGTGCATAGATCGCTGGTTGGCAGCAATAGCTAGCATCATAAGTAACTAGAACTGGATTCAAAGTGTAATACCAAGTGGGTGTAAACCTATTCATATTCAAGCTTGAAAAACCAACAGAAGTAGGTAATCCCTAAATACTGTGTAAGATTAATCCCTAACACCACGGACGTCTCCTATAAAAGGTATGAGGGTATTGTGGACAAGCACTACTCAGGGATACCGTAAATCAGTACCTGACCAAAACGTTGGGGTGCCATGTGGCAGGCATTACGCCCAGGAACAGAACTGTGCTTGAGACCATAGAACATCAGCATTAGGGTAAAGATAAGGAGAAAACCTAGCGCGGAGATACTCTACTACTAACCTAACTTAACATAAGGCAAAACGCTTGGGGTGACCCTGCAAAAAGTGCCAGTTCCATTACCCTGGTTTACAAAAATCCAAGGAAAATTTTGACAAAGTGTTGCCTTGATGTGATCAAGAAGTCTAAGAGACTCCAAAAAGGTCTCTGCATGAGGAGTCATTGAAATGAAAGGGCGGAACACTGATTAATAGCCTTTTATCTTGATGCTGCTATTTCTGTAACTCATCTCGCGAAGTAATTTGAAATGTGATAGGAAAAGTGAGGATGGTCATTTTTGGCCCAAGTAAACAACTTTGCTCTGGAAATTGTTTACGTGTTCTATCAGTTTATATGTTCCTACTTGTTGCAAAATTCCTGAATCAAATGGAGACAAACATGGCTTAACATTTTTGCTTACCATCTTTCAAATTACTTTTTGTATTTACCCTAATGGTGTAGTGCAGTACAAACCAACCACTACTCCTATTCATTTACTCTCAATAGAATGTAAAGTTAAAAAAAACATACAATTTTACTATAACAGTACCAGTGCTTCGTAACAGACAGGTGCATATTAACAAGTGTAGAAACTGTTATAAGTTTTAATGTACTTCACAGGAATATGTGATTCTCATTAACACAAAGAAGGGCACAATTGGCTTTCAATTACTGTAATCTGAAGACTTAGTTTAAAATAAAAAAGATGGATGAAAAACAATAAAAAAGAACAACACATACTAAGTAATAAGTAAGTAAAGTTAAGTGTTGTTCCACCTGCACTGGCACTGAGGTGCACTTCTTTTTAAATGGATATTAAAATGTGATCAGTAAAATTGCAGTCACTCACATTTCAAGAGAGCCAGTGTCTGAAGTGGGCTGACCCAGTCCCCTATTCTGTGTGCTGAGGTCAATGACATGACAGTGAATGAAATTTGAGCAGACCAATAAATAGAGGATGATGACCCAAAGCCTTTCTACTTATCAATAAAGGTATGCATTTTTTTAATGAAAGTTTTTGAGCACAACAGATACGCAAAACTGGTAAATGTATTCCTGGGTTAGACCTAACAAATGGTTGTTGAAAATGCCAGTGTATTGCAATTATTTTCTCCAAAGATCTTCTTGTGTCTCTATACTAAAAGACAAGTAGAGGGTGGTAGGCTATATGGAAATCTAGAGAATTTGCAAATGCCTAGGCCTCTGAAAAATGGATTGGATTTTCAATATGTGAGTCACATTTCAAGGCTAAAATGTCAGTGACTGCTCCAGCATACCAGCATTTCAGAGATTCTGCTGTATACGAGATTCTACAATGTTATCATGAGCCATTCTCTACTGAAACTATCTTTTCCTTGCAAAATGTATTACCAATGTGTCACTTTCTATAGGAGGCAAGATTCAAGCCATTACATGTCTCGGCCTTCCACATACAATAAAGTGTGATACACTTATGCTCGATGAGAGGCAAACATTTGAGATGTTGCAGGGATTCTGCTCAGTAACAAAGCTATGCAAGGGACTATAGAACATCAGCATGTAGGGACTGTAGGGTCTGAGTCATCAGTATCTATGAGCCTGGGTCAAATGAGCTATAGTGCGTTACTTGCCCTCCTAACCTTTCCAGAGAAACAAGTGAGTTTGCACCCCAGAGCACAACGCGCTTGACCCTCACAGAGATCATGGGACTGGACACATCCTTTCACTCTCTCACTTGTACTTGTCCACAATAAAATAAACAAGGGACACAAAGAAAGTATATAATAATTATTTAAACTATAGTGCTCTAAGATGCAGTATCGGCGCCACAGTTAGACAACAAATGCATACAAAAAATATTAGTAGCATGGCTAACAAAGCATATACCACAAAAAGCCCTGCCATTTTATATAACAGATTAGCCTAAACCCCTACCCCTTTCTACTGAAGTGAAAGAATTATATATTAAAGATCTCTGGGATTAGTGGCAGACCCTGTACCTTAGCATACATAGGTGGATGTTCTTCATCTCAGCTGATGCAGCACTCTTGCTTCAAGAGCTTTGCTCAGTTGTGTTTTTTCATATCCTTTGTCCTCCATTTTATAACAAGACGTGTGCTCACAAGCAACAGCTGCATTCTCTTGTTAAGTCTAAGTGCTAGTGTCTGATCAGAGAGAATAACAAGGGACATTGTTGTTAAATCTTGTCTAGTGTGTTCACACTAAATCCCAGAAAAAGAATAAAATGCAAAAATGTGCTAGTTCTGTTTGCAAATACAATGTGGCACAAAGGCAAGCATATTAAGTAGCAATGTGTGCAAAATAAAAGCTGCCTACAATGTGCACAGTTAGGCTAACATAGAGAAAATGACAATGGGCCATGCAACAAGCACACGACAGAGACTAGGGTGGGTGGTGGCCTTTTCCATGCAATGAATGCGAAATATGCTATTGTGATATTTTCTGTAAATTTGTTTAAAGAACAAAGCAGTGACTCCTTCAAAAACTGAATGGCAATATGAACAGCAAGAAAAAAATGAATGACACAGAGAAGAATTAGGTGGCTGAGGCCGCCATTGCATCTAAACTGGTCTATTTGCACAGAAAGTTAACTTGGGCTTACATTGTGCCTTAGAGATGGGAACGTTTTGGAGTGGAGCCACTGGTAATCAATGTCACCTCACTAAAGTCAGAAGAGTTGTAAAATATTCCAGACTTACTTAAAGAATGTGTAGCAAACTAACCAAATGCATTCAAAGGGAGATTGTGGCGGAGAGTAGTCCCTGCCTCCAAGACAATGAGAAGAAATGACTTCCAGGTGCAAGATAAGCACTTAAAACCAGCACTCAACAGCTTATTTAGGGGGTTGTTTGAAGCGTAGTGGTTTTCCCTCATCAGCCAAAAATGGAATTATGTTCTGTCTGCTCTATTAAAATAATACCTGTGTATATATTCTGAATAGAGTGGAAGGGATAGCCACAGTTTTTGCCATATGTACAATGTCTGCCAAAGTTTAAATAACCCTGTAGTCTTAATTGATAAACATTAGTCTTAATCACTTTTTATAATGCTACATTGTCTGGTTTAAAGCCAGACGAGTGAACTGTGGTATGTCAGCACAAGCGGGTACTGTGCTGCTAGCTCTTAGCTCAGTAGTTAATTTGTAAAAAATAATAACTACTGCAGCTCTTGTCAGGAGGCAGCTTGAACCAGTTGATTTCTCCTTTAGTACCACCTAAGACAAAGCCAACTACTAACCATGAAAGTGGGGAGAGGGTGCGATATAATTGCCAGAGCTGCTGACTTCAGAGCTGGGCAATCAGGTTCAAGTCTTGGCATCGGCTCAGCATCCTGTGAATGTGGGCAAATCACTTAATCTCACCATAAATTAATGTGTCTTTTACTGGTGCTCATGAAAAGCACTGGTGCTGATGATTATGTGCTGATTATGTGCTGTTGCTGAGCACCAGAAACCATTGGCTCAAATTAAGAACTGTTTTAGCCACTATAGGGATAGCAAACTCTTCCTATGAGCGTTCCAGGTAAATATTTGAAATGAGCGAAGTGGTATCCGCCATGTTTTCAGCAGCAGTGGTGGCTGCCACTGAGTAGCACGGGTGGGGTAGATAGAATTTTGTTTTTTAAGTTACCTTGATGAGGGTCTGCCGCCTCTCGTCATCCTCTTCTGTTCCTGCTTGAAACAGGAAGCACACCCAGCCTCCCCAAAGCCAATCACAATGATGCAATGCAGCATTGTGATTGGTCTGAGTGCCATGATTTGGCTCTTAGAATTCTTGAGGATAGGACAATATGGTCACTGTTACTCTGCAAAACATGTTAAAATGTGAATCATACTTGTCGTCTTCTCTCAAAATTCCTTCAGATCCTTGCTATTTTCCACACTAAGGGGTCCGTTAGGACGGAGAAGTGGACCACCCGCTAACAGTGCGGGGGTCCCGACAATGGCATTAGGATGCGCCCGCCACAGGCGGGCGCATCCTGTATGTTTACCATTGCGGCGGGCGGAGCAGGAATCTCCGCCCGCCGCAATGGTAAAAGTGCATGTTGTGCTTTTCAAAGCGCAACATGACAGGCACCGCGCGGTGCCTGCCATGATTCACTTTGAAATGCGGGGGGGTACCATAGTTCCCCCATGTGCACCCCCCAAGCCACGGACTCCCAGGGGGCCCGCAGGGAGTCTCCGCATGCCTTTCCGTAGTGGCATTGCCGCCACGGAAATGCATTGTGCAAAGCCCATTGTAATATGGCGGGCGGTGTCTAAAAGACACCGCCACCATGTTACTGGTTTTCCGCCCCGGCCGCGGTCCCTCCCGCCATCCAAATCTGGCGGGGGGGAATTGGGCTGATGATGTCGGACGGATTTCCTCCGCCAGGCTGGCGGTAGCCACCTCCAGCCTGGCGGAGGAAATCCGCCCCACATCATAATGTCCCCCCAAGTCATGTTTAACCAAACATGGCCCTCTGAATAAGGCCATCGCAAAAAATAAACGGAATACTTGCAATTGTTTTTTTGTGAAAGCACACTATTCCTTTGGTTCTCTTGGAAAGCAAATTAATATAATATTGGCCAAGGTAATACTTCTACTGCTTAAGTGATGGTTCATTGTGGAGGCACACACCAGAACTCAACTCATGTTCACCATCAATGGGGTGGGCAAATTGCTGGTGAAGGTTTGTAGAAGATGCCCCCTTGGGCAATCTCCAACCAACGTGTGTGCTGTCGGGGCTGGTTGGAGGTGGCATGTACACTTCCTTTGGTGCATTAGACTGTTCCATCTTCCAGACCGGTTGTGTCTCAATTCCACAGTAGGCTCCAAGGTGTCAATGAATGACATGTTGCACTGCTAAAATATTTAAAGCGTAAACAAAATACTAATCTAGTTTCTTCATCCTGAAATGCTTCCCAGGACATTTTCTGTGGTTCTCTGCTCCCTTCAGACTTCATTGGAAAAGGAGTTTAATTTTCTCAACAAAAGAAGTTGCATTTGGGCAACACTACAAAGGTATTAAAGACACTACGCCTGTCGGTTCATGGTGAGTGATGAACCGTGTACGATGCCGAGGTTCTTGGCGTGGTCTGAGGGGGTAGGTGGGCTTCTGAGGGCAGTCGGCTACCAGGTGCTGTCCCATGCAGAAGAGGTGGTACTGAGGATGAGGACTTCTGTCTTCTCAGCGTTGAGCTTCAGGCAGCTGTTGGTCATCCAGATTGCACCGTCTTGCATTCCTTTCTGGTAGTTGAGTTTGGCAGTGGTGAGGTCTATGGTGAGGGAGAGGATGAGATGGGTGTCATCGTCGTGGGATACGATGTTGAGGCCATGTTGTCGGATGATAGCTGCGAGGGGGGCCATGTAGATCTTGAAGAGGGTGGGGCTCAGTGATGAACCCTGTGGGACTCCGCAGGTGATTTTCGTGGGGTTGGAGAGGAAGGGTTAGAGTCTGATCCTTTGGCTTCTTGATGCCAATGTCCACTTAGAATAATAAATCGGAGTGTTTTCAGTATAGCGTGTGACCCACTGTAACAACTATTTGTCTCTGTATATTTTGTCTTACTAAAGTGTTTTGTTCCCATTACACTTTACCACTAAGACGTGGCAGTTGTTCTCCTATGTACGTCACATGCAGCTAAAACATTGTGAAATGTAAGTAAACGTTAGAAATTAATCTAGCAAATGTTATGTTTGCATAGCTATAAATCTGAAAACCTTTGACATGGTCAGTGTTTAATTTGTAACAGAATAAGTGCCTGGGCCCAAAGTTGTGCCTATAAACCCAAGGCCAGCATTATCGAAGCTCAGGGAGTTAAAAATCAAAGCTGTGTGTTCTTGATTCCACCTAATGTCTTTTTAATCCATCCTCAAACACTGCCTGCCTCCTTATAATCACTCTTGTATGCTCATTTTCATCTTTACTTTCTCTCTTTGTCACCGTGTTTCCATCTTCCTCTTTCCCCTCCGTTCCCTCTATTTTATTTTCTCTCTCTTGTTCTGGATCAAAGTCTGTTGAGTAAAAATCAGTGCTGGTGGGCCCCACTTGCAACCAGAAGCTCAAATTAAGCACTGGGCATGGTCTGTTCCTTTTACACTCCTGAATGCCAGAAAGAGTGTGACTAGGTTTAGGTTACAAACTGAACTCAATTTGCAGCAAGAAAAGGAAAAAGCAAACACAAATATTTCATGATGAAGAAATGATCAGCAGTTTGTCATAAGAATGTGGATTCTGTTGGGCTGGAATGTGTAGCTTGGATGCCTGATTCATGGAATGGAAGTGGAGAAGTGTGGCTCAATGGTTAGAGCGGCAGACCCTGATGCAGAGGTCTAGCCCGGGACCAGGGTTCGATTCCCCGCCTCGGCAGGTCTTGGGCTAAAAAATTCCACGGACCTGATAATTCTCGCCTCGGTGCCCATTTCAATCATGGAGTCCCACTGTGCAACTCTGGGCAATAGCTTGCTTAATCTCCACAACGGCCCCCACAACGCTAAGGATGCCTGGCCTCCACCTTGGGGGTGCCCAGGAATGGACACCTCACAGGGAAAGCCAGGATGGGTTCCACAGCGGTATTCGTACAAGCGCCTTGAGACCCTTGCGGGTGAGTAGTGCGCTATACAAGTATCAATTTACAATTTTTGTATGGGGAGCCAGGAGACTCAGAGAGAGCCGTTGGGAGAGAAGACTTGGAGGTTGTGGATTTCTGTGCTTCCTGTGATCGGAGTCTATTACTTGGCAATCAAGTGTTTCTTATCCAGATTGCCTAAATGTAGCTACCTCACACATGAATGAATAATTGATTGGCTTTATATAGCATATGGCTACTTGTAGAGTGTACCAGTATTTTTTGCATAAAAGAATAGCTGGAAGGGTGGATGTACCGTTGAGTACTGAACATTCCATTAAAGTTTGAATAAGTAGGTCTTCAGGGATTTTTTTACGAGATGTTTTATCTATGATGGATCTCAGGTGGTCTAGCATCTGGTTTAATAATTTTGGAACCAGGTGTGATGAGGGAGGAACCCCAGTCTACACCACGCGTGCAAGGGCTTTCATTGTCCATAGGGAGGAGGCAGAGCCTTCACTGTTCATGTGTGCTGCTGTGTGCAACTGAGTCAGACCTTCGGTATACTTATGTTGGTGCAGGGGCGCAACACAGGCCCCTGTAGCCCCCGCGGTGCGGGGGGCCCAAGGCTCCAGGGGGGCCCCTCGGCACTGCACTCTGACAAGAGAGCTCCTAATTGAGCCTGGAGGGGGCCCCTTTTCCTACTGTGCAGGGAGGCCCCCTCAATTTTCATTACGCCAGTGTGTTGGTGATTCTTACCCAGACTGCCACAATATGTCAACTTCACAGCTGCCATTTTACAATCTATCATTGGACAAAAACCAAATACAAGGAAATAAGCATTAGAAAAGCCAGTAGTTCTAGCCTAAGTTATTTGTATTGCTTATTTTCCAAATGAATTTAAAGAAGGGTGTTTTGGGATACAGTACCACCCCTGAACTCCACACCACTGACAGTGCCCTTTTAACACTGATAGGATTATATACTTGTGCCATTTCTTTTCCGTCATTCACTTTTAAGAAACATATGAACTATTTTAAATGTAAATAAATCAATCAACACATTTAATGTTATATAGTTTTATATAGTGCTGGAATATCTGAGGGTGTTTTGGCGCTGCCTTGAAGAAGCTGTGCAAAAGAAACAATTGATGGATGGAATGCTTGACAATGCAAACATTCACCCCCAGTCACAAGGATCTGGGTTTAATCCATCATTCTTTTGCTCACCACACCACTCTACGGGAATGGCATGGTGAGCAAAAAAAACGATGGATTTACGCCCCGATCTCCGTACTCGGGTGAATGGATGACATTGTTCTGCATTCTGTCCATCAATTGTTCTTTTTGCTTGAAGAAGATATGAGCTGAGAGAGTCAATAAGAACTTTTATTGGGTAAAAAGCCATGTTTTAAGAGCTTTCCTAAATTGTAACCGGTTGGTTTATTCTTTAACATCAAGGGTGAGAAAGTGCCACAATTTTGCGGTGCAAACTACGAAGCTTTTGCCTCCCCAACGAGACTTTCTGAACTTAGGTTCCCCCACATTTTTCACGGTCATAGAGCATAAAGATCTACTGGAATGTACCATGAGAATTTCTGAATTAAGTACTCTGGTTCAGTGTTGTGCAAAGCCTTGAAGGCGATATTCACTTGAATTTCAACCAAAGGGACACCGCATAATTACAAACATATTTTTTCTGAATTCACAACGTTAGCAGTAGTTCAGTTTTAGTAAATGCCTTAAAAAATGCAGCCTCCCAAAAAAGGCAGCCTCGTGTTGTGAAACCCCCTGGAATCCTTTTCTTTCCTTGCAAGTGCGAGGGAGTTCTTTGCATGCGGGTTATTTGCGCTACTGCCAGCGGAGGGATATCCGAGCAGCGGTGAAGAGGAGGCTGCAGGGGTAGGAAGCAGCACTGCGGGCTTAATTAGGTGTGTTCGCATCCCTGTGGATTTCTGTTCCAGCAGAGCGGCTTCACCTTCATTAAGATGTATCTGTAGGAGCCGCGCGCTCCCTTTCATGTCTGTGAGGCTTTCTTTCCAGAGGGCCAGATGCAGCACTCTTATACCTTCTGCAAGCACAGTGGCACGGAGAGAGATGCGTGCGCGCGTGGGCAGATATAATAATGAAAAGCAAAAATGGAAGATCGGAATTTTCTCACTCGCTTTCTTTCTGTTGGGTGCTGGAATTTAGAAAAAGATCTCCTTTCTCTCCAGCTACGTATTAGCTTAGTATCCTTGTCAGTGTAGTGCTATGTTAACAGTGTGATGTTGTAGTCCTACTACTATGTCTGTAACCTCTCCCCGTTTTTTGGTTTTGAAAATCTGGTCACCCTACATGCATGATATTTGCACCCAACAATGTTTGATTTTGTGGTTTTTCTAATAGAATTGGGCAGACCAGATGCAAATAGAAATGGTGGCCAATGAGCTGACTAAGTTAGAACGGTTGCATGGTACGAGTTATCCGCAGGCACCCCTTCAGTGCAGGGCCAACATATTTCATATGGCTCAAAAGCGCAGGGAGAAACTCCCCCGGCATCATGGGCACTTTTTATGTGGGTCCTGGGAATAGACCTCACTTTTGTAGGGTCTGTCTCGATGTCTCAGAGGACCACCAAACATCTGAGCTGGCACGGTGGAGTTTATGATGTTGCCTTTTTCCACCCCTAAGTGGCACCTGGTAGGGAGCTGGTGGCCGTTTCCTGGGTAAAATGCCCACCAATGCCGCAAAGCAAAATTTTGTGGCCCAGCTGCTGCTGGAACGATGGAGCGCCCCCCTCCGCCACACTAAGGACACTGGCAGGCGGGTCACTAGGGTACGAGACGGGGGTACCACGCGGGTGGGTGGCGTCCCCCCACTTATTTTACCAGGGGACGCCGTCCCCCCTGCCAAACAGCTGGACTTCACTCTTTGGCCTCTCTGGGACGAGGAGCTCGGCACCTTTCGTGACGTCACTTCCTGGTGTGACGTCACTTCCGGTGACAGCGTCCCCCCACTTCTTTTTTTACTACTTGTGCCCTGGGCGTCACCATCCTCTAAATCAGCACGTGCGGCCCAGACTGCAGCTGGTGCAAAGGACACTTCAACAACGGGCACTTCTGTATAGATGGCTTTGGTGGTGTTTGGGTACACAGGTATCACAAAAGGGCGTGCAAGCGCTTCGAGTCAAGCAGCCCTCTGGCTGAGTTTTGCAGCAACATCTGTGGGTTTCTTTCTCTCTAATGCACTACATAATGTATGTTGTTTCTGAAGCAGACGCTGCTGTGTGCCTCCCATGTATTATGCCTCAATATATTTTCATATTAATATTAATGTGTAGGTTATCGCTTTAACAGCTGGTAAATAATGTGCTCTCTCCTAGTGTAACACACAGGGGGGTGGGTGTTTATCACCATTCTAACACAGCAGCCCTTGCCAGTCATATGGAAATCCGCCTGGACTATTCAGTAAATAGCTCTAAATAGGGTGGGAATAAATGACTCATTTGTTGAATAATGATTTAATCAATAAATGGACAGAAGGAAGAGCTAAAGGAATTATGCAGTTATATTTTTAGGTGATAGGTGGCTTATCCCAAGTGTAAGGTCTTCCATGTAGTCATTCGCAGACAGATGACAAATAGCACCACTTTTGGCTCGTTGTAAGTGGTTTGCTGTTCTGGTCTCCCATCTTTTAGTTGCCTCCATGCCTTCTCCCTATTAACCTCATAGGTGAATTGATGTTTGTGCCCCATGATATTGTCAGCCCCAAACCCCTAATGTGTTGATTCCTCTTCTACTAAGAGGTATTCATTCAGATGACAATCAGATAGATGGAAATGCCTAGTTCTTATTTACTGGGATATTTTGTTCTATCTCCTCAGTGTACAAATGTATAATTGGCATATCAATATTGAGTGATTTTATTTTTTGTAATGCTATTTTTTTAATGAATTATTAAGATTTTTTTTCTTTCCTGCTGGAGCATCTACATGTCTCCATTTCAAGCCGGTATGTGTCTTTTTATGTTTTCTGAATTCATGTTTTCTGAATTCATGTATGAGTCTGGAAAACTATCATTGAACATTAACCCCTTGGCCGCGGCGGAAATTCCGCCATGGTGCTGGGGGGAGGGTGGCCGCGTGGCACTGCCATGCTGGTGACGAAACCACTCCGTCACCAGCCACGGGTGGGCTGTGCTAATGACGGAGTGGTTCCGTCACGGCCCCGCCCACCTAATAGAAACACTCAGTGCAGGCTCGAAATGAACGCCGCGCAGGTGTGGCGACCGGGCCGTGACGGAACCACTCCGTCATTAGCACAGCCCACCCGTGGCTGGTGACGGAGTGGTTCCGTCACCAGCATGGAAGGGGTTAACAAACACATAACTTCAAGGGAAGTTGTTTACAAGACTAATTAAATACAATGTACATGGAGTGGGCTTTCGTCAGCACCCTTCAACCACAAGCTGACTTAGATCATCTTCTTTCACCCACTGTTTGAGACATTGTCAATCATCTCATCTGATCTCATCTCAGCTCATAGGGGCATTGCCTTCTAACTATCATGCTATTGGTTGTTTGGTGTATATGTCCACCTCTTTAAGACTGCTTGCTAATTAACCCTGGGTGTAGTTCCCGTTATAGTGTTACACGTAGCTAAGCGAAGTGCACTACGCAAGCTACGCGAACTGCATAGTGCGGTAGGGAAAATGCTGTTCCCACTGATTGCACTGTGCCGGATGCTTGTCCGCACTGTGCGTAGCGTAGTGTTCCGCCCAGGGTTAGCTTGCTTCACAATGCTACAGGTAGGATTTTACAATTTACAAAGTACACTCTACCATCATACTTTTTGCAACATTCAAATATTTTTCTTATCCGTGTATGTGTGTATAGAAAGCAGTGGTTTTACTACAACATGCGTTTTGTAATGTTTTTGTCATAACTCAAGTGTGAACCTAACCCTACCATGGCCTCCAAGTTGACTTTTGTTAATAACACAAACAATACCACAATTATACCACACCCACCAATACCACACCATCACCAGTTCAACAGCCAATGCCACCACCAATCGTCCCACAAATACCACCACCAAAGAAGATAACTCCTGTACTAGGAAAACCACCAATACAACAAGATCATCAACACTGCTAACTGTATTATCACCACCACTGTTTTATCAGTAATTGCACCATCAATGGAGCAAGCAACAATGACACTACAGTCACCATCACCACCAACACCATCAGTTCCACCCCATCAACAATGCTGCCTTAACCATATCATCACTGCAAATACCACACTGACACCACTAGCAACGCATACAAAAACAATGCTACCAATGCCATCAACAATAGCACCAAGACCACCTTTCATAACAAGCACTGGCAAAGCCAATATATCTGGCTTTAATATGCTACTCCATGGACACCTATTTTGTGTATGTGCTGTCAGATAATACCCAGGCCTATTGGTTTTGCTTGTCCTTGTTTTCCACGTTTCTTAATAAATCAGATGAGCGACCACTGGTGCTGCAAACAAAAATAACCGCGCCTTGAATCCGCCTTAATACGATCGCCATTAATGCAGAGCCTTCTATTTTATTTGCGCTGCTTTCGTTCTCACTGGCATCAATAATTGCCCATAAACACACCGCCAGTCCTTAAATAAACGTCACGTTTCAGTGCAAGTGAGATGAGCTCGGGTTTCCCGGCCCACGCCCGCACGCTGGTGTCAGCAGCGCAGATGCTGTGTGAAGAAAACTCCCTTCGGCGTACGCTAGGGGGCGGTCCGCCCACGTCTGTGCACAGGGAGCTCATTAGTCCGCGGATCTTCCACACTTGGAGCAGTCACGGCCCGAAACAATTCAATCAGCAGCTTCT
Organism: Lissotriton helveticus; assembly: GCF_964261635.1. Taxonomy (NCBI): domain Eukaryota; kingdom Metazoa; phylum Chordata; class Amphibia; order Caudata; family Salamandridae; genus Lissotriton; species Lissotriton helveticus. Next base: position 863,211,726 of record NC_136072.1, on the reverse strand, counting down.
AGAAGGTGGGAAATAGCAGGCGCGCTTTTATTTACGTACCGCATGTCTGTTTGCACATCCGCTTCCCTAATGCACATCCCAGTGGTTGCCGGGAGCCCCCATTAAATTATAGAAAATAGAAAACATACATTCTCAATGCCCTTGTGCAGAAAATCCCTCCTCGGAAGCATTCATCTCAATTTTCTTGTGTTCCGGAATTGATTTAATTCAGATTAACACCCCTCCCGTCCTCTCTATATCAGCGTGTGCCCTGGTTTCAATGACACCTGCTTTTCAGTGAATGCATTTTCTAGGCTTGTTCTATTTCGTGCTTTTTTGCCGCTTCTTTCTAACACATCTCCCCCTTTTCAGAATGTTCCCTTTGCAATCTGCATATCTTGCCACCTGCTTTTTTTGTGACCTACTTAGGTTCCCATTTTCACATGGTTTCTACAGATAATGAAGCGGACTTCAATACTGTAGCACATTTTATACCGGTGACAGGAAGGCTTTCTCTGAGGCTGGGATCACTGGCAAATGCACCCTCAGAAGCGAACAGGCACAACTCATGGCTGCGTGACTTTAATGGCACAAACGAGCTAAAATCGGTAAAAAAGGAATGAAACCTAGAGCGTTCTCCACCGACTGAGAATAGTTCAGTCATTCTACCCATTACTTATTTTTTATGTTATTTAACTTGAACCAGTCTCTGACCGGTCTCTCTCAGGCTGAAATCACGGGCAAAGGTACCCTCTCGGAACACCCAAGGTTCATTTATGTAATTGCAAAAAATGAGCTAAAACGATGGAATGCAATTCAAATTAAAGGATTACAAGTGTAAGATATTAATTCACGCATTTAAATAGTCAAATATTGTGCTCTCTGATTTCTAGCAGTGATAGTTTTCCTGAGGCTGGAACAATCGGCAAAGACCCCATTATGGAGAGAACTCTTCAGTATAACTGACCAGAGGCACAATTAGGACATCCCTGGGTATTTGTTAAAGAGGAAAGTCATGACTGGTTACCTGCAGCGTTCTAAGAGAAAAAACAGACGCCTCTATTTTTATGTCATTGACAAACCATGGCTACGCATGGATGACCATTGTTTAGTGTTTTACAATATAGAGTAGACAAAGGTCTGCTCCGGAAAATGTGAGTCTAGGCCTCTGACGACTGTGAGGTCACTGTGTAACCCCAGAAATGTGGAGCAGCTGAGCAATGATTTTTTGCTCAAAGTGCATACTATACACGCTCCTCCTTATCTTATAAACTAAATTAACCCGTTTTACCTAGTACCTTGAATGAGAGTCATAAAACAAAATAAAGCACAGAACAGAATGTATCGAAACAGGATGCAACATTAAATGCAATTAATTGTGCAACTTCCTGGCACATAAATCAGCGATTCTCCATCTGAAGCAGCAAGAAAGACCTACAGCAGTAACAGCTAGAGAAAGTGACTAACAGCTCTACCACCACAACAAAAATTGATAAAGTGAGAAAAAAATGAACCCTCCAGGGGTTACACCACTAACCCCTAGCTAGTGCAGATGTGAGTCCTTGTGCCTTCATCTGTGGACTTCCCAGGGGTTTGGGCTATTGGATTCGGACTGATAATCTTATGTGAGCCCAAGACTATCCCTTACCGCAGCTTTTCTTTACTTTCCTTATTTACTGCTTCTGATGTGAGCTCAAGACCATCCCTTACCCCTACTTTTCTTTACTTTACTTATTTACTGCTTCTGATTTTACCACCTTTCACCTCCATCACTTGTTATACCGCCTAGGCGTTTTATTTGGCTCGTCTCAGCACATAATGCAAGAGGGCTTTCCACCCAACAGACTGGATGCCAATGTATGAAAACAGGATATTTCAATCTGGACGGGCAAGCTGATATCTGCTTTCTGCATCAGTGTGGCGATTATGGAACATGTGGTCTTGGACACAGAAGTCCTGTCTTTTTCCCTCCTCTAGAGGATGCTGAAGGCATCATTTGGTCTGGTGGTGCTAACACAAAGAGGAGAGCTAGGTGGCATTAGGCAGAAGAAAAGTTGTAAATCTTCACTCTCATGTCCCAGTTATGACTTCATTGGTTCCCCTTTGCTTCCTCGATTCTCTGTCCCACTTGGTTACTGAGTATCCACCCTCCACTCTGAACTGCCGCTGAAGCTGAAGAACAGTGGTAACAGCATCAAGGGCAAGAGCTGAAACAGAACAAGGGTGGATCAGAAATGCTCAGTGTACCAAGCTGATGGGTTACACAATGCTGCTACATTAAGATATATTGAGGGGAAATACCAGTCGCAGCAGGTATGATTCGCAGGTGGGGGGGGGGGGGCAGGGCTGGTGTTCGTGCTAGGAGGGGAGTTGCTCAGAGGGGAGGTTTAATAAAAAATACAAAATAAAAGTAAACATACCTTCGCCGGCCCGGTTCTGCGTCGTCGGTCTGTGTTGTTCTCTCTGCAACAGAAAGCAGCCACAGGCAGCCTCCCTCCCCTCACCTAAGCCAACCACAATGCTGCAATGGCAGCATTGTGATTGGCTGGGACACTGACCACACCGGCATCTATGGGGATGCCATTTTCTCCATGTAGGCTGCCTGCAGCCCACATGGAGAAAAGGGAGAGTGTGTATGACTGGTTTCGTCCGCCCTCGGGCCGAACAAACAGTCAGCACCCTCAGAGTGGACAAGCCACTCCTCCCCTGCTATAGAGCAGGACCACCCACCCCCCAACTAAACCCTTCAGTTGGAGAAGCAGAAACGTAAAATGGTACTTCTGCTTCTCAAACTGCGAGAAAGCAGTGGGGTGACGCTCCTCAGCGCACATGGAGGAGCCGCCCCATGGAAATAAAATCGATTTCTCTTAAATGCTTGCCTCCTGCTTCACCCAACTTCTCAATTCCCTCATTTCGCACAAGCAGGGAGGCCACAGTCTACATGCAATCCTTACCTCAGGACCTGCATTGTGTATTTAGCTAGTAAACCACAAGATTCAGAATGGGGTTCGACTGGCCTTCAGGGCAATCTCACTGTGCTAGAAGTGCCAGTCCCACAGGAAGGTGTGCAAGCCAGTAATGTGGCTATTTGTGGGCCAGTTTTGTGGTGTGGTGGGCCAGGTTTGAGGCTGAGTGGGGGTCGGTATTGAAAACATTGATATAAAAAGACTAAGATACTGCTGCAGACGATTATATGCTAGAAAATCACGAGCAGCAATATCACCTGACATTTATGCTGTGTCCTAAATATTTTTTTTTAATGTTGTCCCAGATTTTCTATTATTAACTCAAATGGAGCAATAGTTTTATGTATCATAATTAGGACATGATAGTTCTATCAGATTACATTCCGACAACAATCTTGTGGTTCCACCCCCTAACCGGCACTACTGTGCAGGCAGTGAAGGGTTGCACTGGGTGCACACAGCAATGCAGGGGGTATCTCAGATGCTATGGAGGAAGCTACACCATGACATATATATATATATATATATCGTCATGTAATCAAGCCTCTGGAGAGAGGCGAAACGCGTAGGTATGTGTATGTGTATACATATATATATATATATCTATCCAAAACAACAGGGCTCCTGCTGGCAATCCCTCACCTTTACCAGGGGTGGCTCGTTCCTGGCGGAGCAACCAGCAATAATATCCTTTCAAAAACGGCGTTCCACAACGGGCACTCGGGCAAAGAACCACAGCTCACGTGTCTAGTCCAAAAAGTAAGGTTTATTACACCATAAACCCAAACGTGGCGCGTTTCGAGCTCCACAGAGCCGTTTTTGAAAGGATATATATATATATATATATATATATATATATATATATATATATATATTCAAGGTTCAAATGATCTTTATTCGGATTTTAGTGCATCCATAAAAGTACATACAGAATGAAAATACAGTTAAAATACAAAAAAGGTTAAAAACATATATAAAAGATTAAAAACAGATTATACAGTTGGGCCTAAGCAGCATATATATCATAAAGTGCGATGTACAAGTATAAAGTGCAAAATACATGGTGAAAGTAGGGATAATAATCTACTGGAGTACTTAATCACAAAGTTCAGTTTATGTACTCCCGAAGTGATCGTTTATATCTAGGCACATATACAATTAAATCTGTAATCAATTTTGCAACTGAATGGTAAAGTGCAAAGTGCAAAGAATGTATCAAATAACATAATACTATTGACCATTATCCATGTTCCATGCTTGCCCTCGATCTCACACAAGCTTTTATAAAGCAGCTTACAGTATATATAACTTCATCTATATGCAACGTTTGTAAAAATTTTAATGCGAGATTATAATCTCTGAGGTTATATTTGCGAAGAATCGGCATTAAATATTTACAGGTATACAATTTGTAATGGCCACAGAAGAAGAGATAGTGCAACAAACTTTGTTTTCCGCCATGAGGGCAGGGACAATCCAACTCTTCAAGTCTTTTGTTATAGCCAAGAGGGAAGCTGAACAAATTAACTATGCTTCCATCCCGAAACCTAAATAAAAGGCTCCGATTCCACTTTCCTAGTGGTGTTGACAAGTATCTGTAACAATTATTCAGGTTATCACTGCCTGAGTCAATAATGCGCAGATATCTAATAACAACAGGTTTAATAGATTCTGATCTCATACGTTCCTCTTTATATGAGTCAAGCAATGCCCGTTTAATACTGTTCTTATGAGCGGGTACAATAGAGTTAGGGGAACTAAATAAAGAGCCTTGGCCCACGCTCTGCAGGCTATTCTTGACTGCATCCAACCAGGGTATGTGATGGAATCTATCACTTAACAAACAGTCAGATATTATACTGCGCGTTAGGGATGCCGCAGGATTTAACCGTATTTTAATCCAGAAAAGAGCAGGCCTAGACCTAATAAAATCAGCAATATATGGCAGCCTCAGTTCATTGTGACAGATAAATGTGGGGGCACAGAGAACTCCCCCCAGCACCCTCCTACAGAATCTGTTTTCCTCCAACTGGAGAGCCGTGCTGTTACAATAACCCCACACTTCTGCTCCGTATGTCCCAGTTGGCTGGCATTGGGTACGATAAATGTTGAGCAGGGGTGTGACAACATCAGCCAGTTTTGGTTGTCGGAGAGATAAAATTGAATTGATTGACTTACCAATTTTATTTCTCGCATAGGCAGCATGTGGCTGCCATGAGCCTGAGTTGGAGAACAACAACCCTAGGTAGGGGAAAGTGTTAGTGCATTTTAAGATATTGTTGCCAGATTTGATTGAAGTAATATTATACTTTTTTGGTCCGCAGTTCATGATAAAAGATTTTTTAAAATTGGTATTTAAACCAAGGTCGGACATAAAGGCAACAAACCCAGAGATTAAAATGCGTAAGGCATTCGGGGTACGCCCCATTAATACTGCGTCGTCCGCGTAAAGTAAGGTAGTAATTGGGGAGCCATTTATAATTGGGACATCCTTAGTAATCTTACTCAAAGTGCTACTAAACCCATTGATATATAAAATAAAAAGCAGTGGGGCGAGTACGCAGCCCTGTCTAACTCCTCTGCTAATAAAAACATCATTGGACAGATCACCATCATTATTAATTCGTACTCTCGCTTTTAAGTCCCAATGTAAATCAGAAAGAAAATACACCAGTGAGTCATCCAAACCATAGTCAAGCAAAAGTGACCACAACCTAGAGCGATTAACAAAATCAAACGCGGAACTCAGATCCATGAAGCCTAAATAAAGAGGGGATATTTTAACAATAATGTATTTGGCCATAATTAAATTTAAGTTTAGACATTGTTCAACAGTGCCTACTTGGCTTCTAAATCCCAATTGACTACAATGAAGAACATTGTTGTCCTCAGCCCAATTCCTTATCCGTTTAAAGATTACCCTTCCAAGGACCTTTAACGTGTTATCGATCAGTGAGATCGGACGGTAGCATGCGTGGTCCGACCTATCACCTTTTTTAAATATCGGTACGATAACGCTGTTCGACCAGGATTCGGGAATTGAGCTATCACACAGATTATTAAATAGGTTGCATAATAGAGGGGCCCAAAAGTTGATTTCTGATTTAATCTGGTCAATAGAAAGACCGTCCGGGCCGGGAGCTTTGTTGCTAGCGCTGTCAGTTATAGCATCCTCGACCTCCATTATTGTGAAGGTCAGAGGTTCGGCGCTATTGGGTAAGTGAACAATATCTAGAAGAGTATCTGATATAGCGTAAATTTGGGAGAAATGTTCTACCCACGCCTCGCCCGTTATATTACAGTTAATTGGGTTGATGCTAGAGCCAAATGATCTTAAGGACTTAACCTCTCTCCAAAAACCTGTGGTATCCTTTAGTGTGGCAGTACGCGTAAGAGATTCCCAGTGATTGATCACTAAAGCCTCAGATCTAGTATATAGGGCAGTTTTATATTTTGATCTTAATTCTCTCACGAGTATGACATCCCTTGGGTTCGTTTTTAAAGCAGCCCTCAGGTCCCTATTGGCCTTAGAGCAGGACAAATCAAACCAGCGGGGATCATGAGCTGTATTCTGCCTAAATGGTTTGGAGGATTCTCTTTTAATGGCCCCACATAGGTTACCAAAAGCATCAACCACATCACTAGCAGGACTCAGATGTGACAGGCAAGTCTCTACTGTCTCAGGGTGTTTTTTAATTACTCTTGCTAGAATGTCTTTATTGTCCACCCCTTTCCATACTAGTCTTAATCTATCGGTGGATAATGCCAGAGTTTGTGGTCCAGTCTCTAACTTTGCTGCAGCCTTCATGGTCTGTGGAATATGTAGATATATTCTAAGCGGATAGTGGTCGCTATAAGCGGAACAAATGACTTCTGCTTTTAGAGTTATATCACTTAATGTTGGGCATGTAAATATATAGTCTATCGTAGAAGCACAGCCATGACCTATAAAAGTAGGTGTTGTTGTTTTATTTACGCTAGAACCTGCGGTTTCCATTACATTTACTAGGTCGCGGGATGCTAGATGGTTTTTCAGGTCCTCGCCGTTTTTGCATAATGGGCTGTTGCGATACATATGGGCATTAAAATCCCCTCCGATGCAAATGCCATCAAAAGACCCATACTTATGCCCTTCCATAATATCGTCAATAAAAGTAAACAATGAAATAAAATTATTATTTGGACGATTTACAAAATCATTATTATAAAAGTTAATAATACTGTTGCAGGGTTTCTGTACTCACACAGAACTGTGCACAGAGGAGTGGAACCTCGGCAAATTAGGATGTCCCAAAACTTACCTTAGCAACCAACTCACCCCTTACCGAGCTAGCTACAGTGTCTCATTGGACATATCAAACACCCAATGTTTAGACAAACCAGAACATGAACTTACAGTACCTCAGGGTACGTGGGACTCATGAACACTCTTTCGTTATATTATCATTACAAACCAGATCATGGAGTAAAGAAGACACATGTGCATTTGAAATGTTTATTTACTAATGCCGTCTTCTCAGGCGCAGTATCTTTGATAATACAAGTATACTTATTATCAGTAGCAAAATTATCAGCATAGTTACTAAGACATAAAAAGCGAATGGTGACAGCATGTTAACATGCTGTAATGAATAAGAGTTAACAACACTTATATCTCACCCTCCCTAACACATATATTATATTATTATCTAAGAAGGTCTCTTTGGGTTGTTTTAGGGCGGGCCCATACCTTAGTGTCCTAGCATGAAGGAATCACATCAGCATACACCAGCTCTCTCTGCATGTGCACCGCATCAAGTGTGTTAACAATTCTCGTGCAAAGCAATATCAATCCCGCCTCAAGCCCAAGTTGGCAAAGGCTGCACTTGTGTTATGACTATGAAAGCGTGGAGATCAGACCTCATAACAATTCCATATCGTGTTGCTCCTGAAACTTCAGCACTCTCCGTGCAGACATGGTTTATTAAACAAGACTGATATCAGAGCAATAACATATTATTCTCACATACACCACGGCAAACCACTAGGTTGAAAGCTAAGTCAACAATTAAGGGTCGTGTGCAGAAGTTGCAGGAAAGGAAAAATGGCGTTTAAATCTCAAATGTACCTATGCTAACTTAACACGATATAAGGATATATAGGAGCTATACAACAATACACAATTTCATTCTGTTAATGTATGTCATAGCCATAAAACAATTACCCGGTGTAGGGATCAATTTGGTTTGCACCCCAGATTTTATTTTGGACCAGATGGATAGGCCCCCACTGGGCCGACCCATATGAGAGGGGGAAGCCTTTAGGTTATAACAGCAAAATCCCTCCATTGTTGGTGCAGTTAAACACCAAGTTTCTTGTAGCATCAATATGTCACAGTTGTTGTCGACCCAATTTAGCCATTCTTTAATTTTCAACTTGGATTTTAGTCCTGCTATATTCCAGCTGACAAGAGATAGTTCAGAATCCAAGGACGGATATATATATATATATTTTTTTTCTTAGTTTTATATGGGAAAACTCGACCCGAAGGCATCAGAGCGCTATACATGAGTACCAGTTGCATTACAGACACACATTCATTTTTAGGCACGGGGATATTAAGTGATTTGCCCAGAATCACAAGATGTTTGAGCCTCCCGCCAGACTCGAACCTGGTTCCCCAGCTTCAAGGTCGGCCGCCCTAGCCGTACAGCCACACCCTTTCCCCATATTGGGTGTGCTATGGCAGGCGTTGAAGTAAACATGAATCAAATTGAAACTAAATCAATTGCTGCTTGACCCACCATGGCCCTGCACACATACCTGCACCAAGTTAACCTCTCTGCAGCTATAAACCGCTAGTAGTCACAGGGGCACTGAATGTGCCAATAAAGGCCCATTGCCATGTCCCATCTGAAATGCCATCAGCAACTAATGGGTAATATGTGAATGGGTGGGATCAGTAGGCAAGAATGCTGTTGTTACTTGCCTTTGCAGCAATAAATCTGCAACAATATGAAGGGAGGGATGCTAGCTGCTGTGCTGTATTGGGATGCCTAACACAGGCATGGAGGAGCTTTTGAGCCAGACAGACAAACGATATAGTGTTTGATTGAGTATTTATTTCTCTTGCAGCCTAAGTGTTTAAAGGTTTTGAAAAGATACCCTCTTGTATTTAGTGGAAAAAAGATTCCCCAGATATTTATGAACCTTTGCTTCACGCTTGCAATAGTCTCCACACAGTGTTCACTATCAAATCAAAAAACTTCAGAGGAGTCAACAACCACCCTCGTATCGTGTTCATTATGAACCAATAGGACCACATTATGCCTGTGCTGAATGCCTTCCACATTCTCCCTGTAAAGGAAAGAGGAAACTTCAAATCAGATGGCTCATCCTCAAAATCTTACATGTCTGAGCTCTGAATTGCCTGTCAATTGGCTGTCCCTTATGTTTCCGCCAGATTCCGAAAGTCTTCCTATCTCAACTTACTATCCATGACTCCAACTAGTTTCAAAACATTCAGATAAATTCACATTTATGTACAAGGCTTACCAATCTGACTCTGGCTAGCTCTTCCCTTGCATGCCATCTTCCATTTTTTCATCTGGCTCGCTGATCAGATGCCTAAAACCGGTTTTTGTCCCTTCGTATTTCAGCCCCCTCACCCAAGACTTTGTCACCTTCCTATCAGTTTACACAATTGATGGATTATTTCAGTTGATAATATTAATCCTGGAGATGCTTAGTTATTACCTAGAACGTCACACATTTTCAAGCTGTTATCAGTGTGGGCTCCTCCGCTATAGCAGAGGAGCGTCACCCCCCACTGCTTTGAGCAGTTTAAAAGAAAGGAAATTTAAATAGAGGATCATTTTTTGTTATAATTGTATGTTTCCTTCCTTTGCGGGCCAGTGGGAGGGGCTGCTCTGCTCACGGAGCAGGGCAGGGTAGGAGAGGAGTGGTTTGCACACTCCTAAGTGTGCAATGACTGTTTGATAAACCCTCTCAGGCCACCCAAACCATTCATGCACACTTTTCCTGTGCTCCCCGCAGGCTGCATTACAGCCAGCAGGGAGAACAAGCCAAGACCCCAATTCCCTGGTTGAGCGTCGAACCAGGAAACTCAAAACCAATCACAAAACACCACCATTTCATTGATGCCTACGAAATGAGACATATGTTCACAGAACGATGCTTCCTGTCACTCAGGCACTTGTAGTTGCAATTGCATCTAATGCAAAGAATTGGCTATAAGATAATGAATGACAAAGTGCCTTGGGGTGGTGGTTATTTATTTGCAGGAGTGTGTTCCTGTCAGTTAACTCTCTATACAAGTTGGTAAAAAGTTTCCCATCACACATTGAATGATGGTGTCAAGAAAGTTAATACTTGTGTTACTTTAGGAATCCGCGAAATCTTTGTCTTTACTGTTATCGTCTAGCTACATTAGAAAGAAAGACATTTCAGTGCGAAAAAAGTACACTCTTTGAAGTACCTTTACGTTGTAGGTAAAATTTGTTGAGAACCTGAAAGTAGTTTTTTGGGTAACTTCCAGTCATAGGAGAGAAATACACTTATGGTGAAATGTGCGTGGTCCACTACTCCACACAAGCCACCTAGAGTATGTATTAAAAAACGTCGGAGTTGCTTTGATTTATAAATGCGGGCTACATTTACCCTACGCAATTTGTGAATGGGGGACAATTTTATTTTAGTGCTCAGGCCCATTTCCTGTACTTGTCCCACCCACCTAGTGCACATTGCATCTATATGGTTCCGCAATCAGCTACCCGCTTCATCGTCTCTTCAACCCTCGTTGGTGATATTCTAATAGTATGTGAGGGGCGAGCGGCAATACAAAAATCCCAATTTGTCTTCCAATAAGGTTCATGCTGGGGGACGAAAACCATATCAGAGACCTGGTATGGAACCTGTCTATGAACATTACAATATTGGGAACAAGGATAAAGTTTGAAAAATACTTCAGGTCAACTGTGTTTTTAGCTGGCAGGGAAATGGGCACACTATGGAGGACTCCAAAATATATATTTTTTAACTTCTATGCAACTGATGATGAAGTGTTGAAAGAGAGACTGATAACCGATCCTTACTTTATACATTTCATCAAAAGAATTTAGAGTAAAGACTGGAGAAGTGAGGCAATGTTTCAGTTTTTGTCCATCAGTGATTACGGGATCTTGGATCAAATGAACACTGCAAAAGACACTTTAGACTACCATCGCTAAATGGATCAACACAGTGGCCTCAACTAAGATCTACAACAAAATACGGCACATTTTTAAATAAAATGGACTTGTGCTCACCAGCCTCTTTCCCACCCAAGGCACCTGCATGTCTAAAGCTATGTGCAGCAGTCTCAAAGCAAAGGGCCTAGTCAGAGGCAAAATCCCTGCACCCAACGCCATCTTTCCCAACCAGCTTCCTGAGGCTTTCATCCATGCACAATGGAGTGCCCGGTAGCAGCAATCTGAAGGGGCCTCTGGCTCAGCACCAAGAAGCATGTCCCACCAAACCAGCTTCCATAGGCAGCAGGCTCTGGATGCCCAGCACACGTATTGATCCACCCACAAAGCACCTCCTTTGAAATTTGTGCTTTTATTCAGTCAAGATAACAATTAAAAAATACAAAACTGGCCTTTTTTGCACCACAATTGTTTTTTTTAATTTTTATTAAGGACCTCCCGTACTTTTTCCTGCATTCAAATATGATTTTCCATTTTGAGCTTTCGCTAGGCTGAGTTTGTTACACACTAAAATAATGCTATTTCTGACTGAAAGGGACATTTTGTTAAAGCTGCTTTTTGCCCCCTGAAAGAAGAAACGTTTCACCCGTCAGGGAGGGCCAGCCTGCTCTCATTTTGTACTTGATCAATGTTTATCACGCAAACCATTCCTCTACATTTCCCCCCACAATTCTGAAGTCAATTTTTTCCCCTTAAAAATCACAATTGAAACCTTTCTTCATCCAACTATGTCTCCGAAAAGCACATATGTCATAGAACGATACCTGTATTTTGAAGCCCCGAGTGCAGCCAACAAGATATATGGGTATTTTGCTTATTTTATATGATAGTTTATAAAAAAACTGATGAAGGATGTTCAGAAAACCATAAAAAATCGCAAACTGCACCAGACGAATTCATCACATCCAAGTTGTGTTGCAATCCAGGGAAACCAAGTGCTTTGTATTATCAGAACCCTGATATATATATATATATATATATCTAGAGAGAGAGAGAGGGACAGAATATATATATATCTAGAGAGAGAGAGAGGGACAGAAAGCGTGAGACTTTACATTCCACCCATTTAGAATATATTCATTGTGTTTGTCTGGGCCAATTATTAAGCCAAACATGTTACAAAAACATGAGATACTAATTGCGCAGTGTTGATTTAAGGGCTTACATTACACATTCTTCTTTGTTGAATACTTGTCAACATTTAAGATGGAGAACAGTTGTAGTGCACTGTGAAGTAGCTTTAAATAAGTATGAATAAATAATTAGACAAAAGCAGCTTGCCCAACCCAAAGAAACCCTCACTAGATACAATTTAAAATCATGTAGCAGCTAATGCCAGAACATGCTATTCAATTTTGGGTCATACAATCTTCAAACCAACCAAGGCTACTTGAAGGGTACCTTTTAATTCTGGATGTATTATGTCAGTGATTTTGTTGTCTTGAAAATTAGAAGCTTAGTTCCAATAGTTCCACTACATGAGTGTTCTCAGAATAGACTTTTATTGGAAATCTTTTCACTCGCTTGGTGACTTGAATGTTTGTTTAATTGGTACATGATCAAAACATGCAACCCCAAAAGTCTCGTTAATGTATTGGATTAAAATTGATATGTTTGACCTGGCCCTTTTTGCAGGGTTTATGCCCAAAATGTTTGCCTTCTTCCTACTATTTTTCTGACCCCCTTTGTGTTGGTTTTACAAATCTGAGCACTTTATCACTGCTAATTAGTGCTAAAATGATTGTGCTCCTTTTCTTTATACATGGCTTCCACATGTTTGGCATAGTTAATTTACTAGTAAGTCCCTTGTAAAGTGGTATCCAATACACCCAGGCCCTGTACATTAAATGCTACTAGGGAGCCTGCAGTGCTGCTTGCGCCACCCACAGAAGTGGCCTTTCAAACCTATCTCGGGCCTGCCACTGCAGGGTCTGCATGGGCAGTTTACACCCACATTGACTTGGCATTTAAAACTACTTGCCAAACCTTAAACTAGCCTTTAACACATATAGGGGACCCCTAAGGTAGGCCCTAGGTAGCCCTATGGGCTGGGTGCTGTGTAAGTAAAAGTAGGAAATGTACCTTTATTGTGTAACATGTCCTGCTAGTGACAAACAGTCTATTTGGTATCTTACTAGGGGGGGGGGGTCTACTCCTCTAATAGGCTAGCATTGGGAATTCCCTTATATGAGTTTAAATGGAAATTCCTGATCTGGAATGAGTAGCATTGCCCTGTTTGGTATGTTTAGAATGGTAGTGACAAATGCTGCTTACTGGTGTGGTTGGATTTTACATTACTATTTTAAGAATGCCACTTTTTAAAAAGTTACCATTTCTCTGTGCTTATAACTCTAGTCCTACAGCCTGACTCCAATCTACATCCAGGGCAGAGTGACAGTTACACTTTGTTCAAACTTTCCAGCCACAACACAGGTAGGGCTGGACGTGATGAGAGGCATCTGCATCCACCTGCATACTGACAGTCTGCCTGGGCCGGGAGAAAGGGAGGCAGGGTGCACCCACATTTGTATAGGCTGTGGCCTGCACTCACACAAAGGGGTGATTTAACCCCTACTGTACGTCTGGAGCCAGGGCTGAGTAGAGAGGGGGTGTTGTGCACTTCTAAGGTTTCTGTGAAGTCACCTCTACATCCACGACATTTTGAGTATAAGTACAGGGGCTCAGATCACACTTTTTTAGAGCAATTTTGTAACTGGGACTGAGCCTCATCTGGACTGTACTTCTGTTGTTTGCCTGCTGCTAATGGGTGGCTTAAAGAACTTACTGGACTGCTTTTTTGTTTGTTGCCCTGCTGGAACCTGCCTCTGTTCTGCCAAGGGACTGTTGTTTTGCTAGGAGAAACCGCCATATGGATTTGCTGCATTATGGGATGGCCTGCTGCATACTCACCACCTCTGCGCCCTGCTCCTACTGTTCTCCAGGGGTTTGTTGGCTGGCCCCAGTTCCCTCAGAGTCATGCACTAGCAGGCTTGTCTTGGCACTCCGGAGGCTGACCAATTTAATCTTCTTGATTTAAGTGTACAGTGAGCGCTTCTTCTTTCATCCTCCTTGCTGAAAAAGTCAGCACCGCCCGACTAGGTTAATGGAATCCGCACCCCCAAATGGACCCTACTCAGACTGCCAGGGTGTGTTATTCTGGAGTCAGACAAGACTGCTCCTTTTTCTTTTCAGTATAGTGTGGGTGAAACGCTTCATCTCACATGTGGGCACCCCTGGGAAGAAGGAGCTACTCCCCACCCGGGGTGAGCTCTGCATAGGGTCTGACGTGTCGACAGAATGTAGTGAGTCCTATTCATGCCCCACTCTGGCAGAGGGGTGTTTAGTGTGGTGCTTTTCCTTTTCCTCCCAACTCAGGCTGCTAAGGCACAAGAGGCTCGAGCCAACAAGTATTATTGAAGGAGGGCATGTGCCCCGACAGCCAAGGCTTCCTCATGTGGCACTGGCCATCTCCAGAGGGGTGGAGCAACATCCATGGAGCAACACCAAAAGGCGGCAACAACTGCATAGAGAAAGGTACTGTTGGATTACAGAGGTACTACAGCCCGCTCATTCCAGTGGGTGACTAGATTGCCTCCGGTGCCACCACTCTCCTGTTTGGTGCGGCGCTCTTCCTTTTCCCCTGACTCACACAGTTGAAGCAGAGTGGGCATGAGCCTACAAATCATACTCAATGAGGTAATGTTGCCCCGACAACCAAGTCTTCCTCGTGTGGGGGTGCCCATCTATGGAGCGGTGGAGCAACACCGGCAACGACTGCTTCCAGAAAGGTACTGTTGGATCAAAGAAGTACTATAGCCACATGCCTCCCTGTGAGGGACTTGATTGCCTCAGGTAACGCCACACCCCTGCTTGGGAGTACGGAGAGCAGGGGATCGGACCTCTGAGCTCCTGCAGAAGCCTCTTTCATTGATGCCCTGAGATTCCAGTAGTAGAACGGTTGCGAGCCGCTGCTCTATTTCGCACACAGGAGACCAAACAAGGTCTTCTGACTGGACCCTACAGTGTGTGGGAGCCCCCACCTGAGCCGCACCTGGGGTGCTTACACTTGCAGACTAAGTGGCAATGTGGGGTGAGACCTCGATGGAAGCCCCCTGCTCCAGACTTGACGCAGTTGGGAAAAATTACAGTAAAACACCTAAGGGAAGCGCAGGCCTGCTTGTGCCCCACAGACAAATTCTAAATTATGCCTTCTAACCTGGCTCTCTAGAATTACAGTAACCCCACTGATATAAGGACAGGGGTCCCAGTGTCCGTATGTTACTGACATGCTGAGGGTGATGTGTTGATGATTTATCTACTCACAGAGGCCATGGGATATTTTGAGGTTTTATGCCCCACCAACCTGCTGCATTTTCAATGCCCTGACCATATTCTATGCCGTTTTTGGTACCTGCACTGTCAGGATAACGAGTACTATGTCAGTAATTGCATGATGTGCACAGTATTTCTAATTTATATTGTTTTGGTCTGTTATGTGTACAATATATACTATATTTTCATATATAACCTTGTGTGGAAACTCTTTTATGGTGTATTCATTGTGTCTCAATGTTGTGTAAATGCTTTGCACATTGCATCTGGTGATAAGCCTCACTGCTCTGTGCCAAGCTACCAGAGGATGAGCACGGGTTATCTTTGGTGTGTAACTTAATTGTCCTAACTAGAGTGGTGGGTAGTTTGGCCCCACATTTCAGTTGGCGTGCAGGTTGGCTATGTCCAAGTTGAGTCCTCCTCTGGGCACCCAAAAAATATCATAGCTACCTGCCTACATCTTAGGACTCCGGATCCCGAAATGCATTGTGGCAGAAATCAAACACTGCTGGTAGGATGCCATGCTCATTTCTTCATTTAACAATTCAGTGAGCTTTTCACCCGCATGAGCTTAAAGCCACACCAGGATAGCTTTGTTCTACATAATGGATTACTCTGTCACCGCAATAAACATCCATCTTCATATTTCATGGCTCTTGGAGTTCTCTACTTGACAGAAGAGCGTGGCTCCACAAACAAGGGGACAGAGCACCATATATGTAGTAAAACCATGGGAAAAACCAATCAGACATACATAAAACTTTCAGCCAAATATCCACAACACTCTTTTTGCATCTCTCCAGGTTTTTTCAATTCTAAGTAGGTACACATAGATATAAAATTTCCACAGAGTCAGGAGTAACCAATCCATTATTTTCCACTTCTAATCAATTTTTAAGCTGTAAAAGTTGTAGGAGGGAAGGGAAAGACAAGAGAATTAGCCTACCGGTGGCACAGACCGCTTAATAGAGGTCTTTCCTGAACTTGGGCCCAAGAGGTTTCAACGATGTCTCCTGGGGAAGCCTGTGTCAGGTCAGTGCTCTCTTTGAGAGATAATGTATTCCCACACCAAATCTGCATGGAAAGGCCAATGCTGAATACTGTTTTCAGCACATCTGCCCTGGGAGTCTTTCTCCCCGAAACCCAAGTCCTCAAGAACATTGTGAAATCATCAGTAAACATTCATCTTCCTGCAAGTGGACCGCTTATAAGACACCTGCAAGAGATGTCGCCTGCTCCAGACTCAGCTTCTGAACCTTTCTACAGCCCCCCACAGCATAACCTGCAAATTCATCACACATCTGCATATACACACAAACATAAGACCTGCCTACATACACACTCACTCTTGCACCTGTAGGAAAGTGGTGTCTAAATAGGAAAAACAAACATTCAGTGTTAGAAATGGGGTCTCTAGTTGGCAGTGGTTTGCACCCTGTCCAAGTACCGACCCTCACTCTAGTCAGGGAAAGTAATTTGCACAATAGGAATAACCCCTTCTCATCCCCTAGGTTGCTTGGCACAAAGCAGTCAGACTTATCTTCAGAGGAAATGTGTATATATTTGTACGCTCACACAGAGGATTCGATATCAGTGGAGGCGTTTCACAACTGTCTGCAGGACACGGCCCGCTGGCTGCGGGATAACTCTTTACAATTTAATGCAGGAAAGACAGAGGTTATCTTTTGTGCTGCTAACAAGATCTTACATCTTCCCTGCAACTTCTGGCCTCCGGGATCTTCACCTGCAGTTCGGCCGGCAACAACTGTCCGTAATCTGGGCATTATATTTGAAAATAAGCTTTCCTTGGAAGCTCAGGTTACTAAAACAACTGCCTCGTGTTTTGCGATCATTAGATCCCTTCGAAAAATCTTCCTTCACTACCTTCTCAGGTACGTGCCCAAGTAGCAAGATGAACGATTCTCAGTAGGCTTGACTACTGTAACGCTCTCTTGCTCGGTTCTCCTAATTTTTTGCTGGACAGACTTCAAAGGATCCAGTCAGAAGCTGCCAAACTAGTCTTAGGGTGGTCAGGAAGTTCCTCTGCCTGTGCAGCGTTGGCAGAACTCCATTGGCTCCCCCTGAGACAGAGAGTGCAGTTTAAATCCCTCTGCCTTGTTTTTAAAGCCCTTCATGGGACAGGGCCCGTGCGTATGTGAAACAAATGTGATTGGTACACCCCCACAAGAATGATTCGCTCCTCATCAGTGAGACTAGTGAAGGTTCCTAGATTTAGGAAGGTTAGGTCAGGGGGTAGATCCTTTGGGGTAGCAGTGGCTAAATTGTGGAATAGTCTTCACTGGGAAATTAGGAAAATTAGGGAACTCCTTCCCTTCAGATAAAGTGTAAAGACCTGGTTGTTCCCCACGATCTAGACGCCGGACCCCGCTCCTGACTCACTCCCCTTCTGAGCTACTAAGCGCCAGGATGCCTGCTAGGCAACAGTGCGCTCTATAAGTTGAATAAATAAATAAATAAATAAGTAACATGTTGATACACCCCAAACGGACTCCACACCAGATTAAAAAAATATTAATATTTAACTGATTAAAAAAAGAACAAAAACTATACAAATCCAACATGGACAACTCAAGATATGACTTTTCAATGGTAGATACATTTGTAGTGCTTTAGAAATCAATGGTTGCTGTTGACCAGGACAAAGTACCCTAAATGCGTGTGGTGGTGGGGGGGTGAGGCGTTAAAAAGGCAGGTGATATGTCGATTCCTTACTGCTATGCAGGTCGGTACACATTGGTTCTTGGGGGCAATGTGTTGCATAGAGGAGGTGATGCATTACTGTAGGCAGTCATGCGTTTGTTCCTTAAGACGGTGCAGAGTCGTTGAGTCACTAACGCCCAGTGACGATGCATGGCGCTGGGGAGGTGATGCGTCATTTGTGGGCCCGATACCGTGGTTCCTTACTGCGGTGCTGTGTCATTGATGAAATCAGTGCACAGAGACGGTGCATCAGTGATGCGTCGAAAGTCAAGTTGTGCTGCGTCGATTCCACAGTGGTGGAGCAGGCACTGCGTCAGAGTCAGAGCGGTGGATCGCAGACCTTCGTGATGCAATGCTCAAGACTCATGCAGCAGCGGTTCCTCGGAGGCACTTCAATGAAAAGCCAGGCCTGCGTTGAAAGCCGTTGTCATTGCGTCAAGTGGGGTCCAAACTTCGGATGCCGGCAGCGCCGATGCTTCATTTTTGCGAGTATGTGCCGATTCTGAATGATGCTGGGAGTCGATGCATTGATTTCTCTACTTGTTGCACCATAACTCACTTCCAAGGACCAAGGAACTGCAGTTAGCACCACTAGGCAAGACAGGACTCTTAGCGGAGGTGCTGGTAGGTGAAATGTCTTAAGGCCCTGAGACTTCTTAACAAGAGGCAAGCTCAGATCAAGTTGTTGGAGAACCTCAGAAAGCAGGATATACAAAGCAAAATCCAGTGCTTTCAATCTCAGAACAGAAGTCACTAACAGTAGGCCAGCACAGGAAAGCAAACAGCAAAGTGGCAGTGCCTCCTGAGGCAACACAGCTCTTCTTCTTGGCAGAATGTCCTCAGTCCAAAAGTATTCTGAGTATGTTGTGTCATAGATCTAGTACTTATACCCATTTCAGTCTTTGAAGCAAGCAAACCTCAAAGGAAAGTCTTTGTAGTGCACAAGACCCCACACTTCCTTGTCCTGGCTCCGAACACACTACAGGGGGATGGAGACTACTTTGTGAGGTGACAGGCACATCCGTATTCAGGTGCAAGTGTCCACTCCTCCCCAACTATAGCTCAGGAAGACCCATCAGCCTGGTGATGGGCCATCATGATATGCAGGGCACACCTCAGGTCCCTTTGTGTGTTACTGTCTAGAGTGAATTCACAAAGCCCAACTGTCATCCAACCCAGACATGTATTCTAGGGACAGGCAGAGACACAGAATGGGTAGGTAAGAAAAGGCCCAGTTTCTAAAACATATGACAATAAAACTGGCCTACGATTTAGGGGTGGGACAGTGCTGGTAAACTCCCCTAAGCTACGCGGGAGGCAGAGTTTTTTCCCGAACTCCTCGTTCCAAGCAGAACACGGAATAAAAAAAAACCTGAGTGGAGTTCACCGCCCACCCCTATTTCTATAGTGCGACTAATCACCTGAGGGGTATCCAGGTGTTGGAGTAGGTGTGAATGTCATCTGCAGGGTCTTAGTTGAGGAGCCAGGTCTTCAACTTCTTACAGAAGTCCGGAAAGTAAGGAGAAAGCCGATAGCAGCAGAAGAAGGTTCTGTTTCTGTGGATGCAGTGTGTGTGTGAGCGAGCGGCAGCTTGCAGGTGTCTATTGGGCTGGTTGAAGTGGAGGACAGGAGTAGAGGTATGCTGGTCCAATGTTGTGCAGTAGCTTGTATGCATATGTGAGGATTTTGAATTTCCAGTATTTGTGTATCAGAAGCCACTGGAAATTTGTGAGGTGAGGCGCAATGTGGGTGCACCACGGGAGGTCCAAGTCAAGTTTTTGTTCATAACATGCCATAGCGACATGCCTTCCCTTAAACAAATAGGAACTTTGCCACTTGTACAACATCATGTCTTTGATCAGTGCTCAACTTGGGCATGCTTTAATACCCAAGCAAAGAGTCACTCAACTACACATTCATATTACTGCGTCTCCAGATGTAAAATCTAGAAACCTTGTGTCTTCCTAATCATTCAAACAATATAGAAGATCACTCTAGGCCCTCTTAGTCTCTGTAGAAAGGAAAAAGAGATGGACAGTCAAAAGGGACTTCTTCATCACAAGTTCTGCATATACCTGGACAGTCCTCAATTAGTTTCTTCATCCATGTTCACATGACAGTTCCCGTTGCCAGCTGTCCAAACAATAAACGTTGCATGCTCGGTAGGTGAGAGCAGTGGCATGTCATTTTACACAGGTTTTACTCAGAACAATGATCTTTTTTTGACTTTTCATAAAGCAGTGCCACAGTGCTTTTCATGGTCTTCTCTATGAAAGAATGAATGAATGGGAGAATTATAGAGCGCGCAGCAACTCCAAGGAGCATCCCGGCGCTAACCAAGGAAATCCAGTGGTACACACCCCTAACACAAGACCTTTTCACCCCACAGAGAACAGCCATGTTTTGAGTTTAGTTTGGATGATGTCTCAAGGTGGATCTGACACAATTCACATTGGAGCTCATTCCAGGCTTTGGGAGCACAGAAAGAAAAGGGTTTACCACCCATATGGGCCTGCTTAAAGTGAGGGATTGACATAAGTAAAGCAGGGCCAGATCACAGTGCTCTGGGGGCGGGGGAAGATACTGGACAAAATTCTTCCCCAGATTCCCAGGGCTGGACAGATACACAGCCCTGTGGACCAGAACTATGGCTTTAAATAGGATGCATTTCCTGACGGGCAGCCAGGGGAGGGCTTTCAAAGCCAATGACACAGAAGAGCACCTAGGCAGATGCAAGAGAAGTCTTGTCACCACATTTTGGACCACCTGCAGGTGGTTCAGCAAAGCCTTCTGCACTCCTTAATAGAGAGTGTTTACGTAACCCAAGCGCAAGGTGATTAGCGCATGGATCACAACTCTCCAAGACTCCAGCAAGAGGAGTGGAAGACATTTTTTCAAAGTGTGGAGCATACCGAAACATTGGCCCATAACCGCAGAAATCCTGCAGCTGCATGGATAAGGCAATGTCCAACTTCATCCCGAGGTTTTTAACAACCAAAGATGGAGGGGCGGAGTTAGCAGAACAAGAGGCCAGAGATCCTCCCAGCAGTTTGACACATGTGATCTGTAAGACCCCAGATGAAAACAATCTTGCTCTCAAATCTCCTTTGGGTGCTACATCTGAAGTCGATCACTAGTCTTCACAGCAAAACCTACCCACTAAGCTATCCTAGAGTCTAATATAGTATAAAAGCAACTATTTTCACTTTACCTAGATCCTAGATTGGCACCAGACTCCAAACAGTTTTGAACAGAAACATTGGTGTGATCCCAAGTGGGATTACCACAGCGGCATATCAAAATGGAATTTATAAAGTGTAAGGCTACTCTATAGAGTGTCCCGGCGCTAATGGTTCATCGACCACTGATCTCGCATGTGAAATATAAGTTAAGAAGCACAATGAAACAACCAAGTTTTTAAGCCATGTTTGAAAGAATCTGCATCCTTAATAGCACACAGGTTCAGGGAAAGACCGTTCCAGCCCAAAGCGACCAAAGCCGAGAAGGAGGTACCTCCCCAAATTCTTTCTCTTAGTCTTCGGTACCACCACCAACAATGCATCTGCAAAGCGTTAAGTTCTAGACGGATGGTGAAATGAGTCTTGGTTAGATAGCTGGAACCTAGGACATAGAAGGCTCTCTGGGCCAACACCAGTCCCATAAACTTCACTTTCTCCTGAATAGGCAGCCACTGCAGTTCCCTGAGATGGGAATGTTTTGAGTTGTTTCTCAGGATGTTAGGCAGGAGCCGGGCTGCATCATTCTGCACAAACTGGGGTCTCTTGAGTTGGTTCAGAGGGAGACACTAATATAAGACATTGACATAGTCCGGACGTGATGTTATGAGGGCATGGACTACCATTGCCCTACACTGAGAGGGAAGCAGGAACAAGAGAAGAGCAAAACAGGACCCAACTACACTGTCGCTGCAAACCATTATCAAGTTATTTTCGGTGCTTGCCAATTTTGGCTACCTTCTATTGTGGTGAAGCGTGGCTCAATGGTTAGAGCGGCAGACCCTGATGCAGAGGTCTGGCCCAGTACCAGGGTTCAATTCCCGCCTCGGCGGCTCTTGCACTCAATTTCCCCGGACCTGATCATTCTCGCCTCGGTGCCTAGTCTAATCATGGGTCCCTCTCTGTGACTCTGGGCAATAGCTTGCTTAATCTCCACAACGGCCCCAGCAGCGCTTGGATGCCTGGCTTCACCTTGGGGGTGCCCAGGAGTGGACATTTCACAGGAAAGCCAGGATGGGTTCCACAGCGGTATGAATACAGCGCTACGAGACCTCTGGGTAGAAGTGCGCTATATAAATACAAATACATTTACATTTACATTTACATTACTTCTTCCTTTTTAGGGGACACAAAACTGAAACCAAACTCTGCAACTCTTATGTGGGAAGCATCTGCGGGTCATCTTTTGGACTGGGCCCTTCAGTCCTGTTGATCTGTGATGCTCCTGAGATTTTTACTGCCAGAGATTAAAATTGAAGGTTTTGCAGTCCCTCTAACAGATAAATAATTTTCATGTTTAAATCATTACAGCCATTGGGGGTTGATTGTTATATGTACCTTAATCATTTTATAGATATGTGTAAACGACCTAGACATTTAAAATCGAAACAAAATTCCAAACTAGCGCTGCCCACGAGGAATGTGGAACATACAGGATGGCAATTGGAAGCAGAGCCAATCTGTTTCCTAATTCTCAGGAGGCTGCACTCTGACAGCAGAACGTATGCCTTTTGCTTGTTAGAAGGCCATGGCAAATATAAGTGCTGGAAAAATCATAACACCATTGCAACACAAGGCTTAGCAGCTTTAAATTAGAAGACACGATTTTCACTGTTCTCATTCTTGCTTTCAAATATATTTACAGCGGTGTGAAAAAAGAGTGTGCCACGTGAAATAGGTGTAAGATTTGAGAAATAAGTGGGATCAAAAATGTGTTTGCGGCATCGCATCTAGTGTTTGCTATTTCTCACGCCTGTGCAGGATATGAAACCTTTAACTAAACAAACTTTGCAGTGGTGCTAACACCAGTGCAAATTCATTTTGGCCTATTTTGCAATCCATATAATGCAGGATTTTGCAAACAAATTTTGCCCAGTCCACTTTACAATATGTCGGTAATTCCAGGACCAATAGGATAATATAGATTTTACATCCAATGTGGAACATGATTTTAACAAACTATACATTATCAATCCTTTCTTTAAACAATGAAAAAACTGATTTTTTATTTATTCTGCTGCTTATTTAATAAGATTATAACACAAGGGTTCGCCCAAACATAGTCACTGGGACCTGGGTAATATCGTTACTGAGAGAGAGGGGTCCCAGTGTGAAGTCATCAATTAACACAGTTAAATCAAAATATAAAGCAATAAATGTAACTACACCGTTTTTATTCACAGTGTAGATGTATATTGAATACCAAATCTTTGAATTAACACTTCAAAAAGGCTGTGGAGGGCCCCAGAGAGGGAGGGAGGTGATAGGGTGAGGGTAGTGTGAATAGGAAGATAGTGACTTTAAAAACAACCAAATGGCGTAATCAATATTATAGATTATTGCGCTTTCTCTTAGCGCTGAACTGGTATCTTTTGTCTTTTGTCTCTTACTGATTGTGTGCGACACAAGCTCCCGGGCTCCACAATGACAGGCCTCTGATTCGAGCATTTGACCAAGCCCCCAGTTCATTGAAGTCAGCGACCGCCCGGGTGTAAAAGCCGAGGGTCACCATAACAACAGTCAACATTCACGCATCAGGATACTTCCTGACCATGTGACTGCAACGTCTGATGACGAAGGATCTCCCTGATTGGCCCATTCGTGGGCATCGACAGAATGCGGCCACGCCCACCCGGAAGCCGATCATTCCGAAAATCTCCATTTAATGCTCTCCTGGCCCCGCGTCCACATCTTCGGGGTCCGGTCGAGGGTAGATGCAGGTACACAGCGGGTGCCGAGCGTCGAGGGCGTGAGTAGAAGCAAAAACCTGTTCACGATTTCACTACCGAGCTAAGTATTTCTCTAACGCTATACGACTGACTGTACGGTTACTTCCTTTGTTTTGAAAAACCGCAGGGTGTGCCAATTACGTTCCCACCCCCCTCCTGAGACCCATGGTGCGAATTCCTAACACCACGAAAGTGAGAGATATTTTTATCCTGTTAGCACGATCGTGCCTGCATTTTAATTTGATAGCTCCAAGGCTAATACCTTCTTTTTAATCAACCATACTTTTACATAGCACGAATAGCACACAGCACTACCCACTGTTTAGCATCTATAAGCCCAGGGACTACGGTGGTGATAACTATATCGTTACTTTCACCACGATTGTCTCTCAAACCACGCACTGGAGCACTAGCGATGTACAGTGTTCAGCATCATCACTGAATGTATGTTTTGTCCTTTCTGTATGTCCTTGTCCTTTCCATTTACAGGTGCAGAAACCCTTAAGCTGGAAGCCTCCTAAACCAGGAGTAATTAGGAAGACATTCTTCTCTTCCTAATTTCTTTGCACTTTTTTCACTTTTTTGTTAATTTTCACTTTCACGCCCCTAGGTAAGGGTGGGCCTTAGCGCGTCCATTCCACCAGGGTTTAGCACACGCAGAGTCCTGATTAATGGCAGGTAAAATTACACCGTTTCGTGGCTGAAACATGTCGACTGATATTTAGGAAACTACCACTCAACTAATTGTGGACATTATTTCCAACACATAATTTTAAACCTATCCTTAGTGATCATTTAAATAAAGTTATTTTGATACACTACGGACTGTTTTTAACCATTCACCACTCACTAGTTAATTTTCCTTTGCACAACACTGCCTGAACTCACCAACCCCCTCCGCAGTAAATCTGGCGTTGCAGAACACCAAAGAGACACTCGGTCTCTTTGGTGGGGCCGGATGATGAAGCATGTCATCACTAGGTGGTGAGTGAGGGCTTTCTAAAAACTTCGTAAGTGAAGCCGTTCGTTTGCTCCTTCTTGTGGTCTTGCATAATCTAAAGCATTGGACACTCTTTTTAATAAAGCATGCAACAAACTGATGCTCCTTCATACACTTGTTACACGTTTGATAAATCGAGAAAATGTATTTTCTCTACATCATGTTTTGGGGCCCACCCAGGAGGGCGGGGGTGGAATGACCGACCACAGACACTGTATTAAGGTGTGACAAAGGCCGCTTTATTGGAAGCAGGTGCATCCTGAAAAACCCAGTAACCTTGGCCTGTGCCGAACAAAACTAAGCCTCACTAAATAAGGAATACCTACTCCAACCCCCTACACCCTCCCCTAAAAGATATCCCCCAAACACAACATACTCACAACATAACCACCACATCTCCCCGCGGCCGGGTGGGCGAGCAAAAACCACGAGCCCAGGGACCCCCTCAGGCCGCTGTCACAGGATGTTCCATACGCCCAATCCCCTCCTTGGCACAACACTCCTTCATCTCTCTATGAATTTTTCTCCTGGCCCTGTCTACCGCCCCCGGACGCTCCGCCCCCCGCCAGACCCCCCTAGGGATGAACTCTGACCAGATCACATGACATCCTGCCCATTTTGACCGAATTTCCAACAAGTCCCGTTTCATTTGCTTCATCAGAGCCAGTCCCTTGCACACAACCAGGTCGTTTTCCCCCACATGAATGAGCACCACATCCAGACACACCCCCCCCGCACCACGTTATTCAAAACCGGCACCAGCTCGTGCCAACGCATCCCCCCTTTTCCCCGCCAATGACACCTAAACAATCTGTTGTCCAATTCCAAATTAAGGGTCCCCCACCCCTTGCGTTCCGCGTCCGTTGCCGCCCCTATTCTAAAGGAATGCGTCCCGAACGCCATGGGGTCCTCACCCATCCACCGCAGGGCATGCCGCAGGACCCCCAACACCTGCCCCACCGTTACCCATCCGACCATCCCTCGACCGAATACCTCCCCCCCCAATCTCCTGCCGCCCGGCCGCCAATCGCATTCCCCACTCCGCGGGGCACACGTCGTCCAACCTCCCCGGCCCCAACACTACCCAGGTCCCCACCCCCCGCTGATCAGTCTTGGACCGCCTAAGGCGCACTGCCACGTCCCTCGCCTGTACCTCCACATCTTCCCACAGCACCCCCCTCCCGTGCTTCAGACCCACCAGCTCCGAGACCCAGAACGCTCCAAAAAACAGCCACGACATGAGCGTGGAGAACAACACCGCCTCCCCTGCATCGCGACACACCGACGGCAGCGCCGATATCAGTCCTCCCAGCATCTCCTCTGTGATGGGCCGCCGCTGCCTTACCCGCGCGCCTTTCTCCCGTGCCCAACCTTCCAACAGCCTCGTCCCCAACTCCCCAGCCGATGGCGCATACCTCCACCACAACTTTCCCATGAAAGCCACCACCGGCAATTTACCCGCGATCGTCATTTTAGACAAGCCCTTATCCATCAGGGCCAGGATGAAACGCACCACCTGCTCCTCCCTCTGCCACCGGTTCCCTTGCCTTACCGCTCCAGAGTGTCGAAATTCCGCCCACGCCTGTTCATACGCCCTCCACGTGGATGCCGCCACCGACGCCTTCACCAGCTGAACGACCCTGCGTCTCCCACCGAACATATCTCCGACGGCACCGGCGTCTTGGTCTCCTCCGCCTCCGTGGCTAGCCCATGGAACCTCTGCCACTGAGAATGAGACAAAGCATCCGCAATGTCATTGTCCACCCCAGGCACATGACTGGCCTGAAACAAGATGTCATGCTCAAGGCAGCGAAGCACGAACACTCTCATCAATTTGAGTACCTGCGGATCCCGCGCCGACTGCCTGTTCACCACCTGTACCACGGACATGTTATCCACTCTGAACAACACCCGTTTGTGCGCTAACTCCTGCGCCCACACTGTCACTGCCACCACCAACGGGAACAACTCCAAAATTGCGATGCTGCGGCCCCCCGCCTGCCACTGCGGCGGCTACTGCTCTGCGCACCAGCGACCCGCCCAGTACAAACCGAAGACTCCAACACCCGCCGCGCCGGAATACATCGTGACGTTCCACTCCCAGTCCTCTGGCGGTGCCATGGGCACCCCATTAAAGCGCTCCAGGAACGCCAGCCACATCCGCAAATCCTCCTTCGACCCCGCCGACTGCCTCATGTGATGATGCGGCAAAGTCAAACCCGACAACGCCAGGCCCAACCTACGGCAGAACGTACGCCCCACTCGCACTACCTGACACGCAAAATTTAAGTGCCCCAACAACACCTGTACTTCCCGCACCGTCACCTTCCGCCTTTCCAACATGCTGCGTACCAATGCCACCATCGCCGCATTCTTGTCGTCTGGTAGGCGTGCTTCCATGGCCGCTGATTCGAGCTCTATG
The DNA here is from genome assembly GCF_964261635.1 of Lissotriton helveticus. NCBI lineage: Eukaryota > Metazoa > Chordata > Amphibia > Caudata > Salamandridae > Lissotriton > Lissotriton helveticus. Next base: position 863,184,095 of record NC_136072.1, on the reverse strand, counting down.
CCTAAGAATGACAGCACCAAGCTGGGACCGTGCGTCTTCTCTGGCACCAGGGGAACTCCCAAGTAACCCATTAGTTCCTGGAAATTGTGCAGCTGTTGCTGACAATCCGTCAAACCGGGCCGTCCCACCTGAAAGAAATCAATCAAATAGTGCGTCACCATCTCAGAGCCTGTGCGGCAGGAAAAAACCCACTGCAGGAAAGAGCTAAAACGCTCAAACAACACACAGGAGATCGAGCACCCCATCCGAAGTGCCTTGTCCACAAAAATGCTCCCCTCTAATTGAATTCCCAACAAGTGGTAATCCTCCGGGTGCACCGGAAGCAACCTAAATGCCGATTTGATGTCGCACTTCGCCATCAGAGCACCGGGCCCTACTGCCGCCACAATCTTCCGCGCCACGTCCACCGACGAGTACGACACTGACGCGAGCTCCGCCTATATGAAGTCATTCACAGATGACCCCTCCGGCCACGACAAGTGCTGAAGCAGCGTGAACTGCCCCGGCTCCTTCTTGGGCACCACCGCTATCGGGGAGATGATCAGATTCGGCACCGGCGGTTCAGCGAAAGGGCCCGCCATCCGGCCCTCCCTCACCTCTTTGAACAATTTTTCTCGCACAACCACTTTCCGCGCGTTCACTGACTTCAAGTTGTCCGCCCAGCGCGCAATCCGCGGCCCCTCGTATCCCAACCTAAAACCGTCCCGGAAGCCCCATCACAGAACGGCCGCATCGTCCACCCGCGGGTAAGCCGCCATCAACGGCTCCAGTCGGTCCAGCCTAACTGGCGTACGAGCCGTTTCCCAGGGCTCCTGCCCCCCCCCCCTTCCCTCCTCCCCTCCACCCAGCCTGGTTGCCCGCTGCTGCCTGCTGGTACCCTCCCGCTGCATGCTGCTGTCCCGGGGGGCCTCCGACACCCCAGCAGTGCACCACCGGGTGTCTTCGCCCGCACTACGAGCATTTGTGGCGAAAACAGCACACCTGCCAGCCACATGCCCCCTTGTTGAAGACCCAACAAGCCCCGACGGTATTCTGTCCTGCACTCTCTCCATGACCCACCCCCCCACGGGTGGGGCGGGCGGAAAAGGGGGGGCGACGCGAGCGGCAAACCGCTCGCCGTATAAATGGTGCGGCCAAACTTCGAACCGCCCTTCATCTGCTGGTACAAATCCGAGTCCAGCTCCTCCCATTTTGCGTCTGGGTCTGCCGCCATCCTTCCGAGCCCGAAACTCTTCGTCGTAATGTGACCAAGCGTATCCGCCATATGTCACCTGTGCCCTCCGCACCACGTCCATATACTTGAACAGCGCTACGGCCCTGTCCTGGTACTTCTCGCAGTAAACGCTCGCATATATGAGGAAAGCCGCCGACCAATTGTCAATCGTCAGCGGAACTATGGGGCGCCTGGCCAACTCCTGTTCCTCCTCCTTCGATCCCTCCTTACATGTGAGCTCCCTATGCAGGAGCTTCAGCATCTCCACGTACTCCCCCTTCCAGATCTTCTCTCTCGTCGCCAAGGAAAGATGGGCCCCCAGTGGCTTCGCCACCCCCATGTACGGGAGCTTGCACACCGGTACCACACAGCTCTCCTTCCCCCCTGCGGCTGCGCCAGCCATCCCTGCGCCCGTCGCAGCTCCGCCCCCATCCGAAACCAGCCCGGTGCCCCCCTCCCCGCTGCCAACGACACCGCCGTTGCGCCCCCTTCGCCGACCGCCCCTGCGCCCGCTGACACTACTGCCACCACCACCGACGCTCCCCCGTCAGTGCCCACCCCCGTGTCCGTCGCATAGCGGCCCTTCACCAGCTGCACCAAGTCCTCCCCCATGCCTCTGTCCCCACCGAGACCTGCGCGCTGCGCTTCCTGCCCCAACCGCACCCCGCTCCGTTTCCCACCTTACCTGGCGTCAAGGCTGGCGTCCACACCGGATCCCACTGCCTAACCAGTGGAGCTGGGGGGGCCATCACTCTGGGCGCGTCCAGCGGCGGTCGAACCTGCAACATACTGCCAACAGCATTACTGTCCCCCCATCCTGAATTTCCCCCTCCTCTTCAGACTCGCCATCACCATCCCCTTGCTGCCATTCTCGCTCTCCCACCTGGCCATCCACACGACTCAAACCCGCCTTCTCCCCACACACCCTCATCAACGCACCCAAGTCCACACTCACTCTCCTCCCATCTGCTACATCTGACTCGTGCTCAATGTTCACCGCATCCTCTCGCACTCTTCGCCCCCTGGCGGCCGCTCCGACCCTTCGGGTTTGGGCGGGCGGGGACCCCATGGCCCGTAGGCTGCCATGATCTCCTGCCACGTCCTTCGTTGGAGCGTGACCGCCCGTACTAGGCAGAGCCGGCCCATCCCCTCGGTGGACCGGAGCCACAAGCTGCTCACCCGAGAACCTCTCCCACTGCTCCTGCCAAGGAAAAAACGGAGTTCAGCAGGCCGGGGAAAAAATGCCCCCATTCCCCCCCACTCAGTGCCGGCTCCCCAGCCCCTCTGCGGCCCCCTACCCTAACCCCCGGAATGCCCCCCCCCCCTTGTCGCCGGCCACTCTCGCCACCCCCCTACCCCCTCCATCCCCTCCCCGCCCCAGAACCCCCACGCCGCCCGACCCCGATCCCCACCTTCCCCCCAACCTGGACCCCCCCAGCTTGGCCCCCCGCTCCATGCCCCCCACCCCGGTGCGCTACGATCCACCTCTTCACCCCACTCGGCCCCCCCCAGGCCCCCTGAATCCCCCTCCCCTGCCTCACCCCCGGCTCCCCCCAGCGACCCTCCCCCGCACCCCCCGTCCTCCCCCTCCCTCGCTCCCCCGCCGGCGACACTGGCCTGCTGGGCCCCACCACATTCTCCCCCACCCCAGAAGATGATCCCCAATCCAGGTCCGTCTCTCCCCCCCTGTCCCAGCCCCTCCCCCCTCCCCCTCCAGCTCAGAATCCTCGATCAGTAATGGGGACTCCCCCCCCCAAACCCCATTGCCCCTCCCCCCCTCCCCCCACCACTGTCCCTGTGCCTTGCCCCCCAGCAGCTGGTCTGTCCTCCCACCCCCTACCTCCTGCGGCCTCGCGCTTGGCCCCCGCACTACCAGAGGCCCCCTCACCCCGCCCCTCGTCCTGCAGTGCAGTACCTGCCCCACCCTCCCTGCCACGTGTCACCTCACTCACCGGTGTCCCACCCGCCCCCACCTCTCGCCCCCAGCCCCGTCCACAAACGCCAATCAGCCCTCGATGCTGCCGCTGTTGTTCTCCCCGCCACTCTCCTCCGCGTCCTCATCGTCGCCCGCCCCCGCCGCCCGCCCTCTGCGCTGCTCCCGCCCCTTTCTCCTGTACCACGAGCCCTCCGCGGCCGAGACCACGGGGGCCCGCAGGCTATGACAGCTGCCACGGCGCCGTTGGCAGCGCGCCGTGGCGGCCTCACCTGCCCATCCGGCCGTACCGGGTCGAGCCACCCTGCGTCCCCCAGCACTCTCAAGGCCTCCACCACTCGAGGATCCTGCATACCCGCCATGGACACTGCAACCAACAGGTACGATCGACGCCTTCCCGAAAATAGCGTGGGCACTGCCCTTATCACCCGAGCAGGAAAACACCAAATGCCACGCCAACCACTACAAAAACCACGAGCCCAGGGACCCCCTCCGGCCGCTGTGTCACTGCCACCGAAATGGTGGACTGTGGCACAAGATGGCCATAGAAATACCCCCCAGCCCAACCAGCCCAAAAACCCCAGCCCAAAAACAGCCCAAACTGCACAAGGAAGCCCAACCAGCCTAAACCCCGGACAACCAGTTCTCAGGTCTTTCCCCCCCCCCCTCTGGGCCCCGAATCCCCCCGAGGGGGGCAGGCCTCCCGATGGTCGGCCGCCCCCCTCAAAACCCCATTGTAAAAATGGCAAAAAACGACTTCAATTTCTGCCATTTTTGTCCTCGTGAAAATACTACTTTCTCAAATTGTCATTACTCGGGCCAAAAACATGGAGTGACTAGGTTTACTACTGTTTTGGACTAGTGCACATTTTCTGGAAGACTACCCCACGTATACGTGGTAGGAGTCTGGAATACCAAACTGGCCGCTTGCATGAAAAGTTACATTTGTGTGGAGTTGGTGGGCAGTGTATGTATATGATGTGGAAAACTCTTTTAAGCTTTGTGGAATGACTGTGTGCTGTTTGTAAAGCCGCTTTTGTAGGTGTACGATCTCTGCGTAGGGTTGAAATAAGTAGCTGTATGTTTTAAAACTAAGCCTGGGCGGTGAACTCCACTCCACTCTACATGCGGAGTTTACGGAGTTTCCCGCACTCCGCGTTATGCAGAGCTCGCAGTGTTTTTTTCCTCACTCACGTTCACCAACGTCACGTTGGCGAGCGCAAGCGAGGAAAATCAACCTCCCGGTGAGATTTTTTCTCGATCGCGATTGTCAACATCAAGTTGGCGAGCGCAAGCGTGGAAAATAAACATCCAGGCGAGATTTCTCAGCGCGGGGTGGTCAGGTTTCTCATTGCGAGTGGTCGCGTATGCTCACGACCCCTCGCAATGAGAAACTACTTGTTGGCGTTGAGAAAGCTGGCTCTCGAGTAAAAATCTACTCGAGCGGCAGAAAAGAGAAAGAAGGGACTGCTTGCGCTGTGCAATGTGCCGTTCGCAATGATTGCACATTGCGGACAAGCATCCGCACTGTGCAATCACCGCGAACAGCATTTTTCTATGGAACTCTGCCACATACGGAGCTCCGCGTAGTGCAACAGAGTATTTTTGCACTTTGTGTATCTCCACAAAGTGCAACTCCGCGAACTCCACCCAGGGTTATTTAAAACGCCTTTCACATGGAACATGTGTGTGGTATATGAAACATTCGAGTGCTGCAATCTGCAGCTCTAATTCGATGCAATTGCTGAGTGTTCTTTGTAGGTTGAATGTAGACAATGAAATGTGTATGCTAGAAGTGTGCTATGTGAAAAATGATTTTGGTACCGGAAATCAATGTGTGGCATGGTAAACAGGAGAATGGAGTGTAAAGCAGAGTTTTGTAAGAGCGTTGTATGGCTGGAATGAAAAATAGCTGTATAGTGTGTACATTTGGAGTGCATGGTAATTTGAAGTGAATGTACGTTATTAGAAATCAAGATGCAACCTGTAAAATGGGTGATTACAAAATATTTGTGTAATTTGTGAATAGAAAGAAGAGCGTCCTGTGTGTAGAGTTTGAGCAATGTAAAGAAATAGTGCTAAAACATGGTCCAAACTGTTGTACAAAATCTGAGGTGTGTAAAACAAGTGTGTGGTATATGAAATTGATAGATGGAATGGGTGATTAGATGTAATAGGTGCCTAATAAGAGAAATAATTAGTGTATCCTGTGAAAAATGTTTGAAAGTGATATAAATTACGTATGGTATTATTAGGCACTAGCCTCTGGAGTAAAAACGACTGCTTGTGAACTGCGTACATGGTACATTGATATGCAAAGGCTTTGTGGTGGGCACGATAGTTTTTTCAGCATCTGAAACTGTAGTGTTAATAATACTTGGTATGCATACATCGGAGTTTAGAAGGGAGTCTGGCGTGTGGTATGTGAATAGAAGATGGGTTCGTATAGCATGCATAGGTAGTACCGAAACGGATTGTAAAGTAGTGGTGAGTGGGACACGAAATGAGCTGCGATGTGTTAAGTGCACGAGGTGTCATGAGATTGATGTTTCAATTGGATGCTCTACAGAACGTTGACATGATCCAGTTGGGCACTTAGCGGCAATGATTGCACAGTTGTACATTTGTCAGGCAAGCAATCTTAAGAAGTGTGTGAAATGTCACAATGCTCGCCCAAAGTCTTGAGTTCGTCCCAATGGGATGTTGAGGGCCATCCTGTACCTAAAGGTGATTGGTCTCATTAGGTTTATTTAAAGGGTGGACAGCCTATTAGAAGAATCCTGTTTCAGATTCTTCCTGAAAATTGGCAAGCAGTGGAGGGCTCTGCGTTTTTGGCCGAGTGACTTTTGCGCCATTTGAGAACTTCTCTGAAAGCATACTTGAATCCTCTGGATCCTGTAGGGCAACTGATGTAGGCAAGGCTGGTCTTCATAGATTCCATAGACATTCTGAGAAGGACCACATAAAACCTTCATTGTCGACAGATTTTTGGCATACTTCTGTCCACAGTTTGCTTATATTTTTATTTTATTTCCGTCTTTACTGTTGTATATCCCATTTTTGTGTGTGAACATTCATTGCTGATATGTCTTTCATTTTATGATATATCTATATGTGTTGCAGTATTGCCCCGTGTGGCTTGTCTATTTTTATATTTGGTATTTGTTTAGCACAAACCCAGTAAAAAAGCAGCATATCTCAGTACAGGGTTATGAAAAATCGGTCAGAGGATTCCAAGCTGTGCTTAACTTGATGCGGTGGTTTCCGTGGCTCGGCACCAGCACTTGATTGTGAACAGGGGCACTTATAACAGTCTGCTACATGGTGTCACTGTTTGTTCTTCAATTTAGAGATGAGCAAAACAACAGTTATTTATTAATTCAATATATATTTACAATGACTAATACCTGCTGGACAAACCATTCTTATAGCTTTGGGGACTTGGCATAGTCCGAAAAGTAACACTTGAGGGTGCTTGATGGTTATTAGTTGAGTTGATACTGTCATGGGCAGCGCTGGCAGGGGCAATGGGTGGTGTAAGCTACAGTGGTCTCCTCATGAGGGCCCTGGCACTTTTTACAAATCAAGCCCTGAGCCCAAGGTAACCTGAAGTTCTTATGCCGCATCTGTAACAATGAGAGGGTTTGCTTTCAGTGGGCGAGAGATCCCAACCCCATCCCTACTTTTACTGACTCTAAGGTGTCCTTTTTAGCACTCCACTCTAAAGATAGTGAGGGAGAGCTGTCCAAGGCTGATTTAGGGACGTGCTTTGGGCAATAATCTCAGAATGTAGCAACATAACAAAAGAAACTCAATCGATAAATATCCTGTAAGTGCTTTATCTTTTAAAAAGAAGTGCTCTAATGCACACACAATGAAATACTCTGCACAATATCACACACATGTACAAAATGGAAGGTAAAAAACATATGGCAGCAACCTCTAATTTACCGCACAATCTATTGGTGTATGGGAAAGAAGAAATTCCCCTCTCCAGGTGTTCTGAAAATCTTCTTTATTGATGAAGATCAACAGAGCGTTCCAAGTCGGAAAAAATGTTACACAAGTTATAGACACTATAACTTCACAAGCCTGTAAGCACATAAAGCTTAATGGGAAACGTTCCAAAATATGGCCCCCTTTGATAATCTATAATTTTCTATAGTCAGTGGTCTTCGTACTCCTACAATTTCTACAGAAAATAAACACGCCCAGACTGGAGAAAACAAGTAGGGTCTGTGGTGATGGTCTTCACACAGCAGTCCATGATGAAAAGACCAGAACACCCACAGGCCAGGTCAGGGTTAATTGGACCAAAGGCATGGCTCTCTGGAGGCACAGTCATAGCAGGCAGTGGAATCTGCACATGTCCCCACCCAGGCACAGAGGTGCAATGGAAGGCAGCTGGTCGTGCAATGGGCCAGACTCAAGCAATCAGAGTATTTGTAGTAAGTATTTTTTCATATGTGTACATTCATCACCTGTGCAGTCAAAATATACATAAATGAATCAACATGTAAAAAAAAAAACATGTATTGCCATCAGAAAGACCACGTGGTGCCATCGGTCAAATCATAATACGGTGGGCAGGAGACCACCGGCTCAGCATTCATCTTGTGACCGCTGCGTAGGCGGTACAGGGCAAGACCTTCAAACCTGTACTCAGGCCCACAATCGTCAATGCGATAAAAAACATAGAAGTAGACGATAAACAAACTTGTAATAAAAAAACAAAGAATATTTGTAAAAAAAGGTTATGAATTCAGTGCCACCCCAAGTGATCACACAGTAAAGAAACACAAATGATGACTGATGGTGTGTGTCTATGCAGGGCAAACAACTGGGGTACAAATAAGATTCTGGGTTCAAGCTTATGAATCCATAGTACAGACACTTAATTTTTGGGACTAAACCTAGTCTGTTTGCTTAAGTGTCAACACCGTTTCGAACTATAAATTAGTTATAAGGTCATCATCAGGACAAAGAAACAATAGGAAGGTACCAGTGTACTTGTGTCAGCACCCTGGCGCGAGTGTTTGTGAAAGGTAGGCAGTAGCTTTTTACTAATTACCTGTTAGTCAGGTGAGGGCTACAAGTCACCTGTGGAACGAGAGAACTGTCAATACATTAAGACAGTTACATTCCGGTGGTATGAATGTCACTGTCCAGGATTAATAATACAAAATAATTAGGGAGTCACCCTTTATGGCGAAACGGGGAATGGGTTTATAGTCAACAAAAAAATAAAAGATTTTCCCTTTTCCTGGTTGTGGATGATAGAGCGGACTGCAATATACAGCCCTTCTATCACTGCGTTTAATCAGCAGCTGGGGGGTATGATCCGGTTTAAAGCGCACCACACAGTAACAAATTTACAGGGGAGCTAATCAGTATGGATCATATTCCTTTCTTACTTAAACATGCATAGTTATAACAAAATTCAGGGATATATGAGTGGTAAGACAAGAGGTAATGCTCAAATAATAGAGGTTAGGTTGATTTAAGTCAGTATATATATTTATCACAAAATTGATATTATACATTTTATTAACATTTCATAAAAACAAAATATCCATTTTATACAAAAGCATAATCATAAAACATTTTCTATTGAAAATTATAATTAAAAGAAAAAGCACAATAAACTGTCGACGCGGCGTTTCGGTGAACCAGTTGAACACCTTCTTCAGGACAATGCTTTCTATGGTTAAAAACAATCTATACAAAAGATGTAAACAGAAAAACTTTATTACTAAACATTCTATTCAACAGACCTCTTTATTCCATTTCTTAAAAAACTGTAATTATTCCAGTTAGTATTACCTCTGTCTTCTAAACATCTCTGTTTATACATTACATGTCATTTCATTCAACAATAAGAATATTCAACTACAAGGGGGGATCATCTATAGAAATCTATGAACAAAAGATCTATTTTAACTTCTACCATTTGTTGCCCCATGGTGTCTCATTTCTTGATCAGCTTTAGTATCCAGGTTTAGCATGCTAAACCATAAGATTCTCATTTTAGCTTTATTATATTTAGCTCTATGGTGTATGTCCACCAAATACTACTGGTATAGTTATGTTATGCCATTGTGATGGTCCTCTTGGAGTAATCATCATAAAAACGATTGTTTACTGTAAATCGTAGAATTGACTTACTTTGTATTTTATCAGGCAGGGTTTTGTATATCTTCTCTGCTGTTGAAGTTATTTCTCAAGCTGCTGGTTATTCATTACCAAATGTTAGGTATGGGAACAGAGATATCTTCACTGATTATTGATCGCTCGCTTGGTACATTTAAAGCGACAATTGTAAAGAATTTTTTTTTGCTGACCTTTGATTAGATAAACTTGGTCCTAGTTGGTATTTTTTCTTTTTTTCTTTTTTGAGTTGAACAGAAAATTCCCCTTCTGTGTTGTTTATTAAGATATTCATCTGTTCTGTTTTGGACTGCAACAAGTAAAAGTAATCAAAAAAGATAACATTTTAATCATTTTTATAACTGTCCAACCCTATTAGTTGCTACAAGGAGTTTCAAATGATAACGCTTACCTCTAGTACGTTATGCTAGGGGTCTTTAACAGGTTGGGTGTGGTTTAAGCATCAGGTAACTATAGAAAACATAACCATGCGTTATTAGTTGCCCACTTCTAACAGAAATAAATTCCATTATTCTCACTCTTCATTGTCCGTATTACCTTTTGATTGTTAACTGTGAGCAACCTTCTCCTTTTCTGGTTGATCAGCTTCTTGATCTCCCTGCTTTTATATTTTCAGGGATTCTATTTATCAAAAGATAGAAAAGATCAAATTTTGTTCTAATGGTCCCTTCTAATAGATTCAAGAAGAAGAGGTATTAAGAATAAGGCTCTAATTCCTTATTTTTGTAGTTGATTAACCTAAGGTTAAAACTATTATTTGAGAGGGCCAGCACTTACTCGTAAATTTCCTCGAAGCTACTTCCACACCGTCCTGTATCTGGGCTGCAACTGAGATCGTGGTTCAGTTTTACTCTCTTACTTATACTCTGGTTAATTGAATAACAAGCACCTAATTGATTCTGATTAGGAGAGTTTCAAGCGTTTGCCTGGCCTTATTCCTGTGAACACTTCGGCCATCTTGGAACATCTTCTACCTATTTGTTTAGATCTTTCTTGCCCAGGTTAGTATTCTATCTTAATACATTGACCTGTTGTTTTGGGTTCCACTTTTCTTCCCTATTAATGTAAAAGATCAAACAAGATCAAAAATACATTGTTGAAACCATCGCGGAGGTTCTAGCTTCACGTCTTTTAAATACTCATTTAACTAGAATTTTTTGTTTATTAATTTATTAATCAATTGTACTCAGGAGAATTGCCGTTTTTGCCCATTCCGCGGTTCCTATATGTTTTGATGGCTGTTTAAATATCTAGTTGGGTACTACCCAAACGCGATCTTTTTTATTGTGCTTTTTCTTTCAATTATAATTTTTAATAGAAAATGTTTTATGATTAGGCTTTTGTATAAAATGGATGATATTTTGTTTTTATGAAATGTTAATAAAATGTATAATATCAATTTTGTGATAAATAAATATACTGACTTAAATCAACCTAACCTCTATTATTTGAGCATTACCTCTTGTCTTCCCACTCATATATCCCTGAATTTTGTTATAACTATGCATGTTTAAGTAGGAAAGGAATATGATCAATACTGATTAGTTTCCCTGTAAATGTGTTACTGTGTGGTGTGCTTTAAACCTGATCATACCCCCCAGCTGCTGATTAAACGCAGTGATAGAAGGGCTGTATATTGCAGTCCGCTCTATCATCCACAACCAGGAAAAGGGAAAATCTTTTATTTTTTTGTTGACTGTCCAGGATTGAGCCTCAAATGATGGAAAATTCTGAATATTGAGTACAGCCCTGGAAAATTATGAAACTTCTTGTGACAGGAGCCAGAGTTCTGCCTGCTCTGCCTTTACCCCACATGGGAACATCCTGCAAGTGTATGTCTAGTAGGTTAATTTTATACATTTTTTATCCCCAGGCCCTTCCTCTGCAAAGAGAAGGCTATGCTCCTTGCACAGGCTTGTTATTCACTGTGAAGTTTGAATGGTGAGCTGGACCCCAAAATAGGTGATTATGCCATCAGTGTAACATAAAGCATGAATTCCATTAAAGATGGCTCAGAGAAATGTATCCAATTTTATAAGTGCATAAACAAACTCAAATTAAGTCAATCTGACTGTTAGAAATGGGGGTCTCTAGTTGGCAGAGGCAGGTACCTTTGTCCAAATAGGGACCTTTGCTTCTAGTCAGGGTAAGGGGGGATACATGATTTAGATAAACCCTGCTCATCCCCTTGGTAACTTGGCATGAGCGGACAGGCTTATCCCAAAGGCAATATGTAAAGTATTTGTATCAACACTCACAGTAACACAGTGATAACACCACAAATGGACACCACACCGGTTTAGAAAAGTAAAGTATCTTTATGCAAACATTAACAAGACCGAAACGAAAATCCAACATACAAGTATTAAGAAAAATGACTTTCAAAAGGTTTTAGCAACTGAGTCCATAGAAAACTATGGATGCGTGATTTCTTGCAAAGTACCTGTAGTTGCGAAAAAATTCACCAAGCCAAGCAGCCACAGCGATGGGAAGCGTTGAAAAACAAAGAGATGTGTTGATTCCCAAGACCCTCGTGGGTGCGATGCAACAGTTACTCTGTGCATAGGGGAGCAATGTATCTAGTCCGGTCTGTAGAGGGAATCGATGCATCTATTTTGGGATGACTACGATTCTTGGGTGATATGTTGTGGAAAACTTGCCGCACACGGACGATGCATGGAAATCTGGGATGCGTTTACGAATGAGGCGGCGAGCTGCGCTGAGTCGACCTTTTCAGCCGCAATCCCTTGATGGGTAGATTCTCTTGTTGTTGTGTTGCTTTCCAGTTCCCAGCAGCAGAAACAACCTCCAGAGGCCCCACACAGTCACAGGCACTCCTGGCAGGTCAGAACACCCAGCAAGGAAGTTCAGGGGAGCTTTGGGTGAAGTCTTTGTGTTCGTGAGACTTCAAAACAGGAGGCAAGCTCTATTCAAGCCCTTGGAGACTTTCCCCAAGCAGAGGACACTGCACACAGCATAGTCCTTCTTCTTTCTTTGGCATAAATAGCAACTACAGGCCAACCCAAGACACACAGCAAGGGCAGTACTTCTCATCAGTTTCTCCAGCTCTTCTCCTCAGCAAAGGTTCCTCTTGATTCCAGAAGTAGTCTAAAGTTCAGGGGTTTTGGGTCTTATACTTCTACCCCAAAATGTCTTTGTTCTCTTTGTGCAAGGGGCTCTGAGCCCAGTTCTGGGAGGCACTCTGCAAGTGTACAACAACATCCATTGTCAGTGTGAGCCTTGGCTCCAGACACACCAAAGGGGGGTGGAGCCAGCATTGTGGAAGGCCGGCACAGCCCTATTCAGGTACAGGTGCTACTCATCCTACCACTCCAAATGTAGATTAGCCCTATTCAACCTTGTGCTGACTAATTCAGGGAAGGCAGGACACACTTCAACCCCCACCCTCACCGGTGGCTGGCTGAGAGAATGCACCTCCTCAGCCTTTGTCACTCCAAAGCCAGACAGTCAAAACACATCCTAGCAGAAGCACACAGGATGGCTAAGCAAGAAAATATCTTTCTAAAAGTGGTATTTTCAGACACAGAATGTAAAAATCACCTTTCCTAAAAGATGCATCTTTAGATTCTGAGTTCAGGTATACTAAACCTTATTTTCCTATCTGGTCCCAGTGGTAAGTTATATTTATAAGATGTTATAAATTAACTTCCATGCTTTTCTATGGGGACAGATAGCCTTACAATGGTGAAAAATGAAATTGGCAGTATTTCACTATCAGGACATGCCACACACATCAGGGCATGTCTTACATTTCACATATACTGCACCCTTCCCACAGGGGTACCCTGGGCCTACTTTGGGGGTGACTGACATGTAAGAAAAGGGGAGGTTAGGACCTGGCAAGTGGGTTCACTTGCCAAGTCGAAATGGCAGTTAACAACTGCGTACAGACACTGCGGTGGCAGGTCTTAGTTACTGTTTCAGTACTACTTGTGTGGGTGGCACAATCAGTGCTGCAGGGCCACTAGTAGTATTTTATTTACCAGACCCGGCACAATCAGTGCACTTTAATCCAGATCCCATTCACCTCAAGGCTACTTGTGAGCAGACGCCATGCTGACACAGGCAAGCAATTCTTTCCTATCTCTCCACGTGTACAAGCATGTTTGAACACCTCACACACAACCTGCTCTGAACCCTTTATCCGTGTTGTACACAGCAGTTGATCTTATTTTAAAAGTGAGACACTGCCAGTTGCAGCTCATATGCATTTTAGCTGAATCTTACCCTTACCCTTCATCAGAGGGACCTAGTCACGTCAATGGTTTAAAAACAACTGTCTAATAGCTAAGCACTGTTTGGGTTTCATGGACCAGAATTTGTATTCCTACATGTGGCTGAGGCACAGATACAGTGAACGAGTAATTTGAGAGTTAACTGGGTTCTGAGAGCAGGCTGTAGTTGTATATATTTATCCATATCTCAGCGAGCAATGCTTTTATCTTATATGCTTATCAGATGTTTAAGCTGTTTTTTATGTATGTATAATGCATTAGATTCTGCAATCCCTAGCGATGTCAGAACTCTACTGTAATAAGTTATTACAGTTGAGTTCTGACATCAAAATGCCTGCTGCCAGAACCAGCAGCGGAGGTGGAAGGCAGGTCAGGTCACAAGCATAATTAAAGCAGCTTTTTAAAGAAACTAAAAACAAAGCCTTGCTTTTCTTTCTTCATCAGTACTTCGGAGACAAGCAGAAAGAACATGTTTATTTTTTGTACTCCTTAGATAATTACAGAAAAGGTAAAGTTAGAATCTTTCTGCATTTTTCTACAAAGTCGAACTATTGCAGTTTTTTTTAACTGACTTGTATTGCACTGTTTCTAATCTCTTTTTGCAACAAATATCTAACCGTTTTTGATGTGTTTTAATTTGACACTTTAAGTTGTGTTTTTATTCTTCATGTTTGCAAACATGTTCTCTCCTTTATATGAAAGAGTTTCTCATTAAGGTTCTAATTGTTTTCAGGGAAAGGTAATGGTGTTTCCATGTTTTAATGAGAGAAAGTAAACCCTGAGCTAACTTGATGAGGATATTGCAAGTCACCTCGGAGTTTCATAACCTTATAAAGGAATTCGCTCTTTGGCCTCGTTCCACTATATGATTATGGAACTCCTCACTGACTCGCAGTATCAAGAGGTACCTTTTATGAGGAATCCACTGTTTTTAAATCACTCATTCACTTCTTTGGGTTTAGTACCATGATATCAACATTTAAATAAATAAGTTAAAAAATTACCCCTTGTATTTATTTTTAAGCATAATGTATTTAACTTTATTCTTTTTTAAGCTAATGCTCTGATGTCATAGCAGGGGTTATAGGATTATACCTCCTTTAATCCTTTGATGTTTTTCAATTTTTGGAAGTACGTATAGAGTTACTTTAACAGTAATCTCATTGAGACAGAATGAAGGCTCTTGCAGCTTCGCTTGACAAGTGAATCAAAGGAGAGCGAGAATCCTCCTTAACATCATTAGCTCTAATGTTTTGTTGAAGATGACTGTGTAGAACTGAGAGTATATGAGAGCTCAAAATAAAAAAGGATACCCAGACGTTTTGTAATTGGGTTGGGGCATATGCCTCTTCCAAACAAAGACATTCAAACCAATGTACCTCTATCAGTGTATAGATCGCTGACTTGTAAAGATGCATGTAAAGTTCTGATTCATCCGGCACTGGATGCTCAATGACGTGATGTTTTTGTGATTCTCCTGTTATTTCTGCAATGACATTTACATGTGTTTGTTATACATGCACCTTTGGGAATGTACCTGATAGTGTCAAGTTATCTCCCCTAGTGTTTGCACCTAAGTTGTGTGAGTATCTGGTAATATAAAATTATTCCAGCTAGTGGTTGCATGCAAATCCTGAGAAGAGCTGATGATAGATATGGACACTCTGGGGCTCTCCACTTAAAAGCATTTTTTGGAGGGTGTGAAGGATAGAATTCTGGCTCGCTGCAGTGTGTCACACAGAAACAAGTGAATCTTTTCTGAAGATAGGTTACTTACTCTGAACAAAATTCCAAACTGCTCAGTAGTAGTTTAAGATCAGCTGTGTCTTATGTCACCAACAGGTCAAGGTGGATCAAGAATACAGGAAGTGGAATTATCAAAGGCTGCCAGAAGATCCTCTCTTATGTTGATCAACGTTGTCTCTGAACTTGCTTGTGGTCTGATCCCTGACTGACAATTGTGTAGCAGCTGAGGAGATTTTGACTTTGGTGTTTCTTTTATGACCATTACCTCTGCAATTCTTTCCACGGTAAGGGAGATTGAATGTAGAATGATAGAAGAGATCTGAGGGATAGCTGTAGCAAGTGGTAATAATTGCATGCATGTATTCGTTAGGAATTGCCAAGTGTTTAAGATAAGGATTCAAAATATCTGTTAAATCTAGTAGAAGAATGTTTGAACATTTGGATGCTTACTCACTGGTTCCAAGGCAGTTTCGTTAGTCTAAATAAGTAACAATTAGCCAATGAAGAGCATGCCGTTTTTTCATTACACTGATTTGAGTTTTAAAATTTAGGGGCCGATTAGGATGGCGGACGGAAATGGGTACTGTCCGCCATGGTGGGGGAAATTTTACTCCCGGCTGCGCCGCGGAGAAACCGCGGTTGGGATTAGGATATTCATGTCACGAAACTCCGACCGCGGCGGACGGAACACAACCAACACCGTCCGCGGTGGACGGAACACAACCAAGTCCGTCCGCGGCGGACGGAGTCCAATGAACAACCACTGCCGCGGACGGAAATGACCGCGGAAAATAAAACATGTACCGCCATCCCTGAGAATACTCCGTGGCCGCAATTAGGATAAATCCGCCCGTACAACGGAACTCACAGCCATCCACGTCCGCGGCGGAAACAATGCAACGAGAACCACAGCATCAGGGCGGAAGGCCAACACGCACAACATCCCTAGCGCCTAACAAATGTATGAAAGTGCACCGCAAGTCCTAAGCAAACATACGAACATTGACAAGGCCCCCCCCCCAGCACAAGCCACCATGACACGTCCCAATTATCCAATAATGCACACAAGTCAACACGCCCACCTACCACCTGACTGCAAACAACCATCGAGACACGACTATAAAAAGACACCCCCACACAACCACAATCCCTTGCACCACAGCATTGCTGCCAGCAAGAGGGCCATTCGAGACACTGCTAACTCACATAAAATCACATAGAAGACACCCACCCACCACCCTACCACACAAACACCCACCACACAAATCCTACACATCACACACCACACACCTGCACCTCCCAACTCACTCAACTCACACACTGAGCACCACACACCATGGCACCCAAAAAAAACCCCAAATTCACGGAGACAGAGTTGCGGGTAATGGTAGATGAAATTATCCGTGTGGAGCCCAACATCTTCGGGGCCCAAGTCCAGCAGACGACCGTGGCGCAAAAGAACCACATGTGGGACAGGATCGTCACTCGTGTGAATGCGTCGGGGACTGTGCCGAGGACCAAGCACGACATTCAGAGGCGGTGGCATGACCTTAAGACCAGGGTCAAGGGCATCCGAGCGAAAAACCACGCCAGAGCCAATCTTACTGGCGGTGGCACACCCCCGGAGCCCATACCCTACACCGATTGGGAGGAGAAGGTGCTGGTGATACTACACCCAGAGAGCCTAGACGGCCTTGACGAAGGAGAAGAGACTGGTGAGTACAAACCAAGCACCACGATCAGCACGACATGGTCAGGCTCACACAACTGAGAAGAAACATCCCCCACGCCCCAACCCATGCACGTCGGACACCAACACACTAACATGTCCATGGCTCCCAACAGGCCCCCATGTTCACGGGGAGGGTGGTGGTGGTGGTGGCGGTGGTGGAGGGTGGGGTGTGTGAGAGGCCCAAACTACAACTCCCAACAGGCCCCCATGTGCACGTGGAGGGTGGCGGTGGTGGAGGGTGGGGTGTGTGAGAGGCCCAAACTACAACTCCCAACAGGCCCCCATGTTCACGGGGAGGGTGGTGGTGGTGGTGGCGGTGGTGGAGGGTGGGGTGTGTGAGAGGCCCAAACTACAACTCCCAACAGGCCCCCATGTTCACGGGGAGGGTGGTGGTGGTGGTGGCGGTGGTGGAGGGTGGGGTGTGTGAGAGGCCCAAACTACAACTCCCAACAGGCCCCCATGTTCACGGGGAGGGTGGTGGTGGTGGTGGCGGTGGTGGAGGGTGGGGTGTGTGAGAGGCCCAAACTACAACTCCCAACAGGCCCCCATGTTCACGGGGAGGGTGGTGGTGGTGGTGGCGGTGGTGGAGGGTGGGGTGTGTGAGAGGCCCAAACTACAACTCCCAACAGGCCCCCATGTGCACGTGGAGGGTGGCGGTGGTGGAGGGTGGGGTGTGTGAGAGGCCCAAACTACAACTCCCAACAGGCCCCCATGTGCACGGGGAGGGTGGCGGTGGTGGTGGAGGGTGGGGTGTGTGCGACAGGAAACAGAAATGTCTACAAATCAATGTAACCATGTACTGTCCACATTACTGACCTGCTCGATCTTGTCCCTCAGGTGATCGTCAACTGACTGGGGAAAGCAGTACCCGGCCGCCAGCCTCGCCTCCCACACCTACAGGACTCTCTGCCGACGACGACACAGGCAGCTCCGGGGCGGAGGATGGAGCGGGACCAAGCACGCAGCCAGGGCCATCTGGCTCACAGGGACTCCCGGGACCAACCAACGTCGCATGTGTGACTCCCGCGGCACCCGTCTCTGTGATCTGCACAGTCCCCACCACCACCAGTACCACCAGTACCACCAGTACCACCACTACCACCACTACCACGAGCACCACGACTCCTGCCGGTGCCACCCAGCATGACCCAGCGCGCAACGCTGGTCCAACCGCCCCACACACAAGCAGGGTGAGTGGGCCACAAACACAGGCAACGGGACAACTGCCAATCAGGCGACCCACACACCGCCGGTCAGAGGAGGGACAGCTACCCGAGCCAGTGGCACAGTCCCTACAAGCTCTTGCCAGGTGCCAGGCCTCATACGACCGGTCCCAGGCAAACGCTGATCGTGTTCACGAGGACTCAGTGGACAACACCAACAGCCTGCGCGAGATCTCTGGCATCCTTGGCCAGATGTTGGTGATCATGGGCCAGCAGGCAACGATGTGGAGGGAATGGGTTGCCCGGAACAACCCCCCCCCCCCTCCACCATGTGTGTCAGCGCCACCGCCACCGTCACCTCCGCCTCCCCCGTCACCTCCGCCTCCGCCTCCACCGCCGCCACCACCACCTGAGCCCCTGGCGACGGATGTGGCCCATCACCAACCTGCCCTCCCAGCTGCCTCTGTACCACCTCCGAGACGGAGGGGGCGGCCGAGGCAGGAAGTTGCTGAGAGCAGTGTTGGAGCGCCAGGCACACGCTCCAAGAGGGGACGACCTTGACAATGCCACTGCCTGTGCCAGACATTCACCCTGCAAACCATCCTGTCCCACATAGACAATCATTGCCACTGGTCTGCTGGACTAGCCTGACACCCCCCAATGTGGTGTCAGCACGGAAATTTCATCTGCCATTACCTACAACTCCAACTCCCTCCCTCCCACTTACTTGTAAATATTCACCAGCACAAAAGCACAACCTGTCAATAAATTGCATTTACTCACACAATGATGTTTTGCCTCCATGTTTATTCACATGATTGCCATCAGATACAGACGTAAACAGGTACAGGGATCATAGTCGCACATGATCATGGCGCTGCGGGAGTGACCTAGAGAAAACCAGAGACAGCAAACACACGTCAGTAAAGAGATTCACACACATCACAACACAATGCACAGCAACATTACACAAACGACAACCATCACACAAGCATGGGATGGGAGCACACACATCATGGACACTCCTATGTCCAAAGACATGAAGACACACATGTGCAACCATCACAAACCACACCCAGCTGAATAACCCCATATCCACACAACACCAGAAAACATACATGAGGCATTGTCAACCGCCACTAGAGGTAGATACTCACATTCAAGGGAAGTAGCGATCAATGAGCTGGCGCCTCTGGTCCACACCTTCCTCCTCACCACTATCCTCATCAGTCGACATGGGTGGGATGGGAGGCCGAGGAACTCCTTCGTCTTCAGGGTCCAACAGCAGTTCAATGTCATTGCGTACTGCCAGGTTGTGGAGCATGCAGCAGGCAATCACGATCTTGCATACTTTTCCTGGTGAGTAAGGCAGTGCCCCTCCGGTCTTATCGAGGCACCGAAACCTAGACTTCAGCAGTCCAAAGGTACGTTCGATGACTCTCCGTGTCCTTCCATGTGCCTCATTGTACCGCATTTCACCCGCCGTCCTCGGATTACGTAGGGGACTGAGGAGCCAGGGCCGGTTTGGGTAAGCCGAGTCGCCTATGTAGGGGGATGACAGAGACAAACATCAGAACAAGATATGGTGGGTACCCCATGCAACACAGAGATCACAAGAGTCCCCACTGCACACTCACCAACAAGCCACGCTTGACCGGGTGGCAGATTTGCCATGAGTCGTGGGACATTGCTGGTTCGCATGATGTGGGCGTCATGTGCGGATCCAGGAAATCTTGCACACACATGGGAGATGATGTTGCTCGCCAGGCACACCACCTGCACGTTCAGCGAATGAAAGTGTTTGCGATTCCTGAACACTTGTTCGCGTGCCCGTGGTGGAATGAGCGCGATGTGCGTGCCATCAATTGAGCCCACAACGTGAGGTATGTGGCCCAGTGCATAGAAACCAGCTTTGACAGCTGGCAACTCTTCCGGACGTGGGAAATGTATGTACTCATCCTTGTACAGCATCATAGCTGTTAACACATCCCGAAGAACCGTGCTGAACATTGCCTGTGACATACCCCCGGCACCTCCAACTGTATACTGAAATGTGCCAGTAGCGAAGAAATGTAGTACCGCCATGACCTTTGCAGTGGGTGTAAACGAGCCAGGATACGTTCTACGTGGCTGCAGATGAGGAGCCAATTGAGCCACAAGCTCCAGCAACCGACGTCGATCCAGCCTGAATTTCCGAATCACCTCCTCGTCTACCATATCCTCCAGCTGAGTGTATGGGCGATGCACATTTGGAGCCCTCCTGTGTGGGAGAGAGATGTAACTTAGGTCAACGTACAAACGACGCATACGTGTACAACTCCATCACATGTGTACCTTACTGACATAACTCCAGTCGTCACCCTAATGTATCGTAGACACATCACAGACACTCATGCAACTGCATGCACACAAACGATAAGTTTACACACGCCATGTCATCAAGCACAAATGCCACCACCAATGATGATGTGCATACGGTAATGACATGCATGGTGACAGAACGTATAAATCACATACACGGAATGCATGTGTACCACCACCACTGTAGTCACCTCGACACAACAATAAACCGACAACAGATGCATGAATTGGCCACACAGCCGTGATGTACTGTGTAGTTGTGAAGATGTAACAACGTCTGTAGGGTCAAACCCGACGTCAACACGTACGAATGCACATCTGTTGGCCATTGTGTGCCGACCGATGTCCATTGTATGGACACACATGCTATATTGTATGACATATGACCTTTCACAATCACGCTCACATCCCTCATGACGCAACTGCACACAACACATCACGGTGCAGCGTCTGACAAGATCACATATTTGGCGCCGCCATGGCGGTGCTCAACTTCCGCTACTTCCCAAAGGCAGAATGCGGCCTGCGTCCCTCTTCCCATTGGCTGCATGTGCAGGGACCGTGACGGGCACACATCGGCAACCGCACGTGCAAGCTTCAGGCACGGATGCTTCAGTTGCAACAATGTACTATCACTGGCGCCTCCATGGCGGGGCACGTACACAGCGGGGGAGGTGCAGGCCTATACACCCTGCAGATGTACTCAATGGACATGCCAGTTCATGACCCCCCTTACAGTCACCTTGCATCATCCACCGTACACCGGCCGGAGCGGCCGGCCCATGAACAACCGCCGTGCCCGGCCATGAACAACCGCCGTGCCCGGCCATGACCACAACCGCCATGGCCGGGCACGGCCATGAACAACCGCCGTGCCCGGCCATGAACACAACCGCCATGGCCGTGCCCGGCCATGAACAACCGCCGTGCCCGGCCATGAACAACCGCCGTGCCCGGCCATGAACAACCGCCGTGCCCGGCCATGAACAACCGCCGTGCCCGGCCATGAACACAACCGCCATGGCCGGGCACGGCCATGAACAACCGCCGGTCCCGGCCATGGCGGTTGTGTTCATGGCCGGGCACGGCGGATGTTCATGGCCGTGCCCGGCCATGGCGGTTGTGTTCATGGCCGGGCACGGCGGATGTTCATGGGCCGGCCGCTCCGGCCGGTGTACGGTGGATGATGCAAGGTGACTGTAAGGGGGGTCATGAACTGGCATGTCCATTGAGTACATCTGCAGGGTGTATAGGCCTGCACCTCCCCCGCTGTGTACGTGCCCCGCCATGGAGGCGCCAGTGATAGTACATTGTTGCAACTGAAGCATCCGTGCCTGAAGCTTGCACGTGCGGTTGCCGATGTGTGCCCGTCACGGTCCCTGCACATGCAGCCAATGGGAAGAGGGACGCTGGCCGCATACGGCCAATCGCAAGTAGCGGAAGCTGTGCACCGCAACAACAGGGCCAGTCATTGGCCCATTTCACGATCACGCTTCCAGGGCTGACCAATTGCTGGCGACGTATGCCACTGACACGTGCTGAGGGCCCTATATATGTGTCTTGGCCAACATGAAACTTCCTACCCTGGGGACCAGTGCTGCCTGTGACCATCACCTCGACCTGCTGCTGCTGCTGCTGAGCTGACCACCGACTGCTGCCTGTGACCATCACCTCGACCTGCTGCTGCTGCTGCTGAGCTGACCACCGACTGCTGCTCTAGTGCCATACTCCGTGATCTTGCCATGTCGAGTGGCAAAGAGATCCGGTCTCGACCCTTCACCGCCGCGGAGCTTGATGTCCTCGTGGACGGTGTACTCCGCAACTATGGACGCCTCTACGGCGCACCGGGACGGGTGGTAAGTGCAGTGTGGGACATGTTGGTGTGCATGAGGGGGCCAAATGATCAGGCCTATTTATATCTTAGCTGTGTAGTGTGGGCTAGACATATGTTCCTGATTGTGCATGGCTGCTGACAGTAACGTCTTGCCCCTATGTGTGTGACAGGCCACCTGTCCACTGACTTAAACCCTTTTGTCTCCCATCATGGTAGGTCAAGCTGCACCTTCGCAAGGACCTGTGGAGGACCATAGCACGGGAAGTACGGGCATTGGGGGTGTGCAACAGACGACATACACACTGCCACAAACGCTGGGACGACATTTCCAGGCTGAGCAAGAATGTAGCGGAAGTAACACTGGGCCTGATTCCAAGGACGCCCCGTCTGGCCCGACGCTCCATGACCCCTCTCATGCACCGTATCATTGCAGTGACGCATCCTGACCTGGCCGAACGTCTGAGTGCCGATCAACAGCAAACTAGCGGTGAGCATACTGTCTGTGTAGGAAACTTGTGAGTGCTATGCATGTATTGGTGCACAGACACACTATTGAGTTCCGTGTTGCGTATGTATGCCTGTGATGCCATTTTGGTCCCATTGGGTGGTACTCATTTGACATCCAGGTCCGCCATGTTGACACGCCACTTGCTTAGTAGTTGAGTGTTAAAGCACATCCCCTAGTGGTCCATGTCCCCATGGCAGAAAATGTGAGGATGACTGGTAGGGGTGGGCCATGTGCAGGCTGAGGGCTCATGAACCTTTGTCTGCTATGTGATTTGGCTATCCTGTTCCTTCTGTACGTGAGTGTGCCCATGACTCACACATCTTTTCTGTGCATTTCAGCTTTGACAGAGGACGCTCAGCCACAGACGGTGGAGAGTAGCCGAGGAAATGAGTCCGGCTCAGACTTCGCACACACGCAGACTGACACGGAGGAGGCCAGCGCCGGAGAGGGGGACAGGACCGTCCCTGAGGACTCGCATGTGGAGACACCATCGTCCTCCTCGTCGGACACTCTTGGTGAGCCTGCACTGTTGTCACAGACTGGGAGTGGGCACTCATCACCTTCTGTCGGAAGACAGCACACAGGGCCCACACTTCCGCCAACTGCACCATGTATTGTTCGTGGCCGAAGGAGTAGGGGGAGCAGAGTGGCGTTCGGTGCAGGCACCGCTGCCCCTGCCACGGTGAGCCAAAATGCACTGTGTGCTGAGGCCGTTGATCTGCTGCGACAGCTGTGTGTGGGTCAGACCAATATGACAAATGCTTTCCAGGATCCTGATAGGAAGTTGGGGCAGGTGGTGGCATTCATGGAAGGGATGCATGGCGATCTTGCAGGTCTACACAGGACAGTGCAGTCATTGGCAAGCAGTGTGTCGTCTGCAATAGTACAGTCGAATGAACAGGGTGCTACTTCTGTTTCCCCATCTACACCGCTGGATGTCTCAGGGGGTAGTGATTATTCAGAGCAGGACTCAAATACAGGTTATTGCACTAGAAGCAGCGTCAGACAGCACGTCAGGGCACGCAGGGCACAGACCCCATCCCCTAGATCAGCTAAATCTGTTCAGGTACACGACGTCAGATGCACTGGAGTACACACACAGGATCCACAAGTGTTGTTGGGGGACATGCCTTCCGGAGCTACACAGGCATTCAACACGAAAGGTACTCCGAAGGCAAGGGATACTCACATGTCCATGGACTGTTCCTTGGACAAGGCCAGTCAGAAGACAAAGGCACCTACTGAGAGCAGGGAGACTCCCAAGAGCAGGCCCACAGCAGAGGTAAGGGACACTCCCAAGGACAGTGAGAAGACTAAGGCACCTACTGAGAGCAGGGAGACCCCCAAGAGCAGGCCCACAGCAGTGGATAGGAACACTCCCAAGGACAGTGAGAAGACTAAGGCACCTACTGAGAGCAGGGAGACCCCCAAGAGCAGGCCCACAGCAGTGGATAGGAACACTCCCAAGGACAGTGAGAAGACTAAGGCACCTACTAAGAGCAGGGAGACTCCCAAGAGCAGGCCCACATCAGTGGATAGGAACACTCCCAAGGACAGTGAGAAGACTAAGGCACCTACTAAGAGCAGGGAGACTCCCAAGAGCAGGCCCACATCAGTGGATAGGAACACTCCCAAGGACAGTGAGAAGACTAAGGCACCTACTAAGAGCAGGGAGACTCCCAAGAGCAGGCCCACAGCAGTGGATAGGAACACTCCCAAGGACAGTGAGAAGACTAAGGCACCTACTAAGAGCAGGGAGACTCCCAAGAGCAGGCCCACATCAGTGGATAGGAACACTCCCAAGGGCAGCGACACACACAGGGAGCAGGTGTCTGCTGGAGGCAGGTGCACCACAGACGACAAGTCTGCTGGCAGGAACAGGGCGGCGAGCAGGGCACAGGCTACATCCAGAGACAACACTCCACCTAAGGATAAGGCACATCCTACGGACAAGGCATCTAGCATGGACAATGGCGCAATCAAGGACAGGCATACTTCACCCCTGGCTGCACTGAGGCTGATGTTTTCTACTAAACGCCAAACTGATGTCTCCGCGGCGGAGTCCCCCCATACCTCCACTCCCATCCAGGCCAGTCAGAAGCAGAGGAGGGTGTCCCCTGTTGTTGCATCCCCCATTACACATCATTCCGAGTCCAGGCGGCAGGCACAGAGCAAACGACAAGCAGGCTCCAGCACGTCCCCCGAAACCAGATCCCCGGCAGCAGTTGCTCCACCTATGCTGGGTGGTGATTCTTTGGAGTCCCCACCACTTGCCAGTCCTGTCCTGTCCAGGGTGCACTCACACCTCCCTAAGAAACGCAGACACACACCATTGACACCTGCAAACCCCGATTTGGCTCTAGGTGAGCTATCCCCAGCTCCCAGGCCCACCCTGCCTCCTGGCCCATACAGCCCTGTGGCTCATCATTTCAGTTGTCCCAGTGGCGCCGGTGCAGTTGACTCTCATGTATCAGATGGTGGCACAGTGTCAGTTGTGCCCTCTCCTGTTGCAGGTCCTGGCAGTGTATCTGGGTCTATGGCTCACGTGTCAGTTAGAAGATCTGTGGCTGTGTTGCACACTCCTGTTTCTGGTGCTGGCAGTCTGTCTGGGTCAGTGGCTCACGTGTCAGTGACTACATCTGTGGCTGTGTCTCACACTCCTGTTGCTGGTGCTGCCAGTGTGTCTGGGTCCGTGGCCCATGTGTGTGTCACTCGGGCTGTGGCTGTGTCTCACACTCCTGTTGCTGGTGCTGCCAGTGTGTCTGGGTCCGTGGCCCATGTGTGTGTCACTCGGGCTGTGGCTGTGTCTCACACTCCTGTTGCTGGTGCTGCCAGTGTGTCTGGGTCCGTGGCCCATGTGTGTGTCACTCGGGCTGTGGCTGTGTCTCACACTCCTGTTGCTGGTGCTGCCAGTGTGTCTGGGTCCGTGGCCCATGTGTGTGTCACTCGGGCTGTGGCTGTGTCTCACACTCCTGTTGCTGGTGCTGCCAGTGTGTCCGAGGCAGGTAGTTCACGCAGTCCCCCCTGATTCTGTGATGTGACGTGCTGTACACTTCACTCAAATGTTAATTCACATGGTGTGTCCATTGAGAACTGCGTGGCACTCTTGTGGTCCCTGTGACGGGTTGGTAGGGACACGTAGTTGTGCTGCCTCTGATGTACCTGCTCTGTAATGCACAATGCCCTGTTGATGCTCTGATACTGCATGCTGCCCTCTCGTTACCTGCTATGTTGTACCTGCTCTGGTGCCCACTTTGCCCATGTTCACGCATACACTGTGATTTGACCCCTATTATTTGACAATAAAGGTAGTCTATCAAGTCTCGTGGTCTGTCGTTGTCATTCCTGCTTGCGTACTACAAATGTGTATTCGTATATGCTTCTCATCAGTGGTTTCGGTAACATGACACTCCCCCTCCCTACGTCACGTCCCTTGCTGGTATTCCCCTCCAGACAGCCAATGGTTTGTACCTTACCTGCGTCGTCGTCCATAGTAGGCCATGACTAGGACGTGGTGGATCGCGAAGAGCATCGGGAAAGCGTGTAGCGCCGGGTCCATGGTGGTGGTCAGCTTGCGGTGGGTATCTCGGCTGTGTCACCTATGTTCGCTGTGGGGATTCCGCCGTGTTAAGACAGGTTGTTTTTCCGCAGCGGTTTTATGTGTGTTTTCCGCCATCTTGATTTGGGGGACGGTCTTCGACGTCAGTGCGTACGGCGGAGCGTCCGGATGTGTTCCGTCCGCCGCGTGGTCGTGTGTAGTTGGCCGGCGGAGCGTGTTTTTCCGTCGCGGACGGAAATTTGACACGTTTTCCTATCCTGATATGGCGGACGGAGTATCCGCGGCAGGCGGACACGGAAAAGGCTTTTTCCGCCTACTCCAGGGCCGCGGTGGCTCTTCCGTCCGCCATCCTGATCGACCCCTTAATTTGTATTGTTGACAAATGCTTACATGTCTTCAAAGAGTTCAGATGTGTAAAAAAGAACAGACAAAGAGAGAAGAAGATTCAGTATCCTCCTTGCACAATCGGAACATTTCTTTTGTTTCATTAATGCTGAAACCAATGAGATTTGAGTAGAGAGCTTTTTTGTTCTCACCACCTCTTTCACAAACTCAAATGCATCGGGAAGCAGTTTTTACCCACTTGGGCCATGTTTTTTATTCAGTTGAGCTTAAGTTCTCAGTCTTCTGCTTTTAGGTCGAGTCTGAGCAGCGCATGCGCTGCTCTGGAGCCATTCTCTATTTGAGTATGGAGTTGAAGCTCCATCCACTCTCCGCCCATATTTTTCATTGGCTTGAGTCATTGTCTTTTGTAAATGCTGGCATCTGAGTCATTAAGAGGCTTGTTAGTCCATCCTTAGTACGCCCTTGTCTTCATTTGTCACCTCCAATGAGGACTGGCCCATTTACTTCTGTTGGTACACAGTCTTATTTAGTCTTAAGCACTATTTACTTTCACGAGTTTCTCCTACTGCAGGCACAACATGCTTTCCTGCAACATTCACAGCGCCATGCGTGCTTTCACTTTCCAAGCAGCCCGGGACAATGGCTGCCGCTTCTTAGAAATTAAATAGGTCTCGCATTTACAAGAGTTTCAGCTATTGGCATTGTAAATGATAATGCCTTTTATCTATGTAATCATTATCAAAACAAATTAAAAAAAAGGCATTGTCATTTACAATGCCAATAGCTTAAACTCTTGCAAATGTGAGGCCTATTGCTTCACAAATGCTTGTCTGTTTTTGCTGGTGCCTACCTAAGCCATTTTATTTGCCTAATGACCTGGTTCAATTGTCGTTATGATGGATAGTTCTATTTGTTTAGCGTAGCATGTGATATTTCATTGCAAATTCTCTATAAATCGGGTTAAGATGAGCTCTAATTATTAGGCCTAGGCTGTGAATTCCGTTCCGCTGCCGGAATTGGGGTAATTTCGCGTTTCGTGGAGAACACCAAATTGGCAAAAATTCAGCGACCCGCGGCCTCACAGAACTTTTTGCTTATTTGCTCTTTCAAAAGGTGTGTTGGCAAGATATTTCTCCCCAAGCACGCAAATAGCATTTGCACACAGGAAAAATGCCGCATGAACGGGCGGAACAAGCAATTCCGCATGTTCGCGGAACTTTTGCCTGCTCGCGGAGATTGATAAGACGGGTGAAATATTGTACCACATGGGGCATGACATAAGAACAGATGCTTAATTTGTGCAATTTGTGTGTAAAGTGTGTGCGTGTTGTGTGAAGTGGGCATGTGCTGTGTGACACAGGCCTGTCTTCGCCATGTTGTGTGTGCTGTTTGGAAAGGCTGCCTATCACATAAAAGGGGGGTTCTTTTACTCAAAGACATACATTGCATAAAATATGTTTTATTATGGTAAGTGAAGAATGCATGTGAAACAGATGTATTTTATAACCTGTTTAGGGTTGGTGAGGCAATTGAGTGGATCTGAAAAGATCCATTTTACATATGACAACCTTATTGCCTTTGATTGGAATATACCAGTTCAGTATGCCCAATCCTGAATCGGGGTGTGGGTCACCAAGAAATTAAAGTCCAATGAATATTGAGAGCCCCTTTGATAGAACAATCTGACATTATTGAATCATTTATTGAAAGTAGGTGTAAAAATGGTTAGGGAGAGCTGCAAACAGGAACAAAAACGTTATATCCATGCCTGATACGCCTATATACTTACAGGAGAAATGTGACGGGATCTTTACGTTAAGAAAGGCCCCTGTTAACAGCTCCAGGCCCTTATGGAATGCAGTTGATGACTGTTTCAATTCAAATAATCCTCCCAAAGTCTATTCATTTTGAATTCATGCCACTTAGTGCGTTTCCAGGGTGACGCCAGTGATCCTGGTTGTTCTCTCCCCCACCTCTCCCCACCCTCTCTTTCTTGATCCATGCCTTCGTATACCAACTAATACATTGTATACCCTCTTTTTTTTACAAAATCCGCTCTAGTATAATGTGCCCACAAATTAGATACATAGTAAGGGAAGTTTTCCCCTCAGCATGATGTGGAGTTGTTGCCAATATTGTTGCCTGTTCTCAGAACCTTATGAATTGTTTTTTTGGCTTGGAATTCTTTCCCAGCATCTGTTTGCTTTGGCATATTTATCCCCTCATGGCAGTATGAAGAAGTTACTCTTATGAACTTGTTACAATATGATTATTTTGGTCAAATAAATAAAAGGAGATGAATTCAGGTGAAGTGAATGTGCACTTCACATGTTTCTAATCTCAAACCAATATCTGTGTATTGACAACCAATCACCAGTCACCGTCGTGTACTAGCGATAATTCTGTGCGCAGGAGTAAGGCTTGAAATACAGAGATGAGCTTTCTCAGCACTGGCGTATAAGAGTTTCTGATGTGAGAAAAAAGAGCCTAGACTACACTTTCGCAAGGATCTATGCATTTCTCTGTGATTGAGTAAACTTCCATGACTCCCTTTGTGTGCTGAAGCTCTTACAGGACCACTATGTACTTGAACATTGGTCTATTTTCCTATTGCTAGGGTCTTAGTACATCTTTAATACACTGATGTTTTTGATTATTTATGCATAATAATATTGGGAAACAGGATTTATAACAAGGTTTTTACCACATTGTACCTTTACCACGCATGTTTTTAGAACGCATATGCTTTTACAGCATATACCTTTACCACACATTTAAGGTAAATTCAGGAGTGTGAAGGGCCTCCCCCCCACAAATACATTGTTTATATATATTAAATGTAGATACATGAACAATGCGTGGTAAAGACATCCATTATAAAAGCTTATGAGTTGTAAAAAAAATGCATGGTAAAGGCAAGCAGAGTATTTGCCTGCGTTGTTCCGTCATACAACCACAATTATTTACAATAAGATAAAAGTGTATACTGCCTTATCAGCTATTGTTGTCCACGTCTGATATCACTACGAAACTGCAATAGGAACAAGACATTACTTCTTGCCTCTAACAGCGTTTTACAGTTCAGTACTAGTATCGCAAAGCTTGCGGCTAGAACCCGCACATAGCTGATGGCAACACGTGGACATTACTGCCCTTAAAAACGTAATTGATCACTTAAGTTTAGAATCCCTTCAAGTTGTTGCCTTTTCATGTCCTCTATGTGCCAAAGAAATATTTATCACTCTCTGTTTATTTAGCACAGTGCTTGAAAATAGTGCTGGAAGGCAGGAATATATATCCTCATGTTGCAACAGCGGTAGCTGGTGTTAACCGTAGCATATGTTAAAAGCTGAAAACGTTTACTTAGTGTAACTGTCTAAAATACATTATAGCTTCTTGCATTGCACGTGTCTGCAGTGCTCGCACAATGGACATATGTGTCCACATAGTGCACACCCTGCAGTGTCCTGGGGTGCCTACCCCCGGGACACTGTAGTTTGCTATGGCCAACTAGCCCACCAGGAACCTCCAGTATGCGCCAGGGGGCTGCGTTGCAGAGAGGTGTAATGTTAATTAACCCCCGGAGGGCCAAATCCCGGGGGCTTTATAAAAATACAGTGTGGTGGGGGGCCCAATCCCCCCCACATTGCCCCGGGGACCACCACCACCCAGGGTAAAGTATGTATTATAGCAGGTGGCACACGGCCCCCGCAGCCCCGGGGACCGCTACCCCCAGGGGCTTAAATGTATAATGAGGGGGCCTCTAAGGCCACCCGAACACCGGGGACTGCCACCCCACAGGGCTTTAACATGAGGTATGGGGGGGCTCACGGCCCCCCACAGCTCCGGGGATCGCCACCCCCGGGGCTTCTTTTAAAAAGAAATTAAAAAACTGTGTGGGGGGCTCAAGCCCCCCCCACACACCCCGAAGACCACCACCTTCCTGGGGCACTACATATTTAAATTGGGGGGTCCGTGATGGACCCCCCAGCCCCGGGGACCACCACCCCCTGGGGCTTTTAAATGTTGGGAGGGGGGCCATGCGGCCCCCCTCCTGGAGCCTTGTGGTGGCCCTGGGGACTGCTACCCCCCAGGGCCGGCTCCTGCAGTGTCCCGGGGTGCCTACCCCAGGACACTGTAGTTTGCTATGGCCAACTAGCCCACCAGGACCCTCCAGTATGCCCCAGGTGGCTGCGTTGCAGAGAGGTGTAAAAAGGGGCATGGTCTCATTACACCTCCCTGCAACGCAGCCCCCTGGAGCGTTTCTAGAGGGGGAACTAAATCCCCTTGAATACTGGGGGTCCCTGGGGGCCAACTAGCCCACCAGGAACCTCCAGTATGCACCAGGAGGCTGCGTTGCAGAGAGGTGTAATGAGGCCACGCCCCTTTTTACACCTCTCTGCGTTGCAGAGAGGTTGCAGAGAGGTGTAGTATATATTAACTGAAAAAACCATAGGTTTTAGGGGTGTTATAGTTGGACATTTCACTCGTACACAACTATTGAATCTCCTCTGTTATAGTTAATTGTACTAAGTATAACTCCTGCGCCCGCAATCCACTGCTGATGATGTCACATATTACATCATTCATGACATGGTCAGTGACATCACTGATGTTATCACTGATGACATCATCCAGTGAATGTGGTTTGGTTCGTTTTTTAAATATTTATTATATATTATATATATATATTATATATTATATATTATATAGCAATCTGCATTGAAGAATGAGTGGTTATATAAATATAAACATCTAGATGGAGGATTTAGTAGCAGTGTGATTGACTGTTTACTTGACTAATTTATAGTGTCTCACTAAATATATTGGATAGTGACTAAACTGTGTGAATATCTGTATCACTTTGTCAGTTGTTGTGTAAACTGCTTCTCCAGTTGGTTACTAGCTATGTGAAAGTCTACATTAGTTATTGATTAGTTAATTGAGTATTTGTATGGGAGAGTGAATGTATATGTGGTTCGGTGGGTGTTGGGTGACTGCCCAAAGATGGGTGAATAGTTGATTCAGTAGGTATATGAGGTTAGGACTACATTTTATAACAGTTGTTTGGGTGAGTGAATATATTTATGGGTATGGTGATGACCAAATATATCTCTCAATGGTACATGTCCAACAAACTAGAAAAATAAAAGGCAGTGTATGTGACAGTTGTATATAAATAAGTAAACATGATACTCAGTGATTGTATGAGTGACTGTATGGATAACTGTATACTTGTAATAGTGATTTTATAACACACTAAGTAAGAGTTAC
This sequence comes from Lissotriton helveticus, assembly GCF_964261635.1. Lineage (NCBI taxonomy): Eukaryota > Metazoa > Chordata > Amphibia > Caudata > Salamandridae > Lissotriton > Lissotriton helveticus. Next base: position 863,152,003 of record NC_136072.1, on the reverse strand, counting down.
AATCTATATGAATAGATAATGTGGTGTTTGTATAAGTGTGTAGGTTTGTAAATGAAAGTATGATCCATTGTTTGCATAAGTGAGTAGGATGTGTGTTATGATTAGCTGTCTGCTGTAGAATCTGGAGTGCATTGCATCACAGTTGGTGCTGAGCATTCTGATGGCAAAGAAAATTCAGTTGGAAGCTAGACTTGTTGGTGGTTGTATCTATTAAAGCTGACGCTTGAAACACTGCAAGATTTGAACTTTTATCACTGGCGACGTGGGAAAAACCTTGATTGGGGACAAGCACCCACAACCATCAATTCCCCTGTGAACCTATATTCGGATTTACGACTGGATTATTTGGACTACGATCATACTTCCTGGATTCTCGACAAGGAACAGTTCTACAGATGAAACTCAACACTCCTATATTGACAGAGGGGAGGTATAACGTATGTATATTTTTTTCCTATACTTTCCGAACTTTAACTTACTTTTTGGTATTGCTCGGTCTCTCACGTGTTCAGGTTTTATTTGAATGACTGTGCGTGCTGGCTTGTGAAAGAACTGGCTGGCTCGAGAGGAGCATTCCAATTTGCTCGCGCTGACTCGTGAAGGTCAGTTGACTCAGGCGGAGTGTTCTGACGGAGCTGCTGACCTCATCACGTTATTCACGTTAGGTCACGCACCGTGCTACGGCTTGACGACACAGTGGCCATTTTTATTGACTCGGGAAGCTCTTTCTGTCGGAAGCTCCATAACTACAGCGTGAGCATTATAACGGATTTCTACAATACATCGGACTGTTTAAATCAACTTTATTAAATGTATACACCAATCTCACAGTGAGGATTTCTTTTCAGTTTTCATTTTTGGTAAATTTTTATTGTTACATCGTTTTATAGAAGCAACTTTATTGAATCGTTAACAAGAGTACAAGAGCATAATTTTCTCTGTTGTTAGTACTGGATGTTCATTTAACAATGGCAACAGCCTCTAGCATAACACATCCCCCTTGTACCAAAGAACTCTCAGCCTCAGAGGAACTTTTCTGACAATGAAACTCGTTTCTCAACTGGTAGAGATGTTCCAACATCTAATGAACGTGACACTCATCAACAACGCTCTTCTGTTAATCAAAAAATGCGTTGTTATAGATGTGGTAGTTTCTTGCATTACTCAAGTTTTCCAACTGCTATCCAAGAGACAGTATATGTAATAATTGTGTGATCAAAGGGCACTATGTTCGTGTTTGCAAGTCAACCAAGAAAAAGTATGTGATTGAGGAAGTTTCGGATGTTAATCGCACTGTTGTGGTGTCAAATATAGCTGTGAGTGATGGAATGATTGACTCTGAACAAATTAGCATGCCTTTCTGTAACATTGGTGTGGACGGTAATGTATTTAAACTTATGGCAGACTCGGGATCTCCATTCACCTTGATTGGTAACAAAAATTGGGATGAGATTGTAGGATTATAGAATGTAACACTTTCACCACCTGACATTTCTCCTGTAAGTTATGGAGGGTCACAAATTGAGGTTCTGGAATATGTAGTTGCAAAGATCACATTCAAAGGAAAGGAAACGGTTGGAAAGTTATATGTAGCTGTGAGGGGAGACAATCTCCTAGGTTGGAGACATCAACACGATTTAGGAACAGTTCCTAATCCGTGTGCTAAGAATCCTCAAGATCAAGTCATGATGGTGGAATAATTGGTTGGTAATTTCTAACCTGTATCGATTGATACTGTGTGTGATACAAACAAATACTTTAAAGAATACCCTTAAGTGTTTTCAGATACTCTTGGTTGAAAGGGTTCGAGCACAGAATCATTCTTAAGCAATTAGTGAAGCCTTGTGTCCACAAGGTACGGAGAGTGCCAAATATGATGGTTGAGCCATTGAAATTGGAGACTGAGAAATTGTTAAAATTGGGTGTGATTGAAGAGTTTGAAGCTTCCGAGTGGTTGGCTCCGGTGGTTTTAGCGCCCAAGGATGGTGGTAAGTCAGTGAGAATGTGTGTGGACATGCGCGGACTGAATGAATGGATCTGGGTAGATCGCCAGCCCCTTACAAACATATTGAAGTGCATTAGTTTGCTGAAGGGAGCTAACATTTTTAGTGTGCTAGACCTTTAGTCAGCGTATCGCCAAATTGTACTACACAAAGACTCACGCCATTTAAACCCTTTAATGCTGCGCACGTTCAGCGGACGTCGCGTGCACTACCTCGGTAGTACTGCGCACATCCGCTGAACGTCGCAGACACACCCGCGCAATAGAACGTTCCGCACCAGTGCGGAACGTTCTGCGCAGCGGAGGGGTTAACATCCTTTGTTACTCTTCTGGGGGCATATCAGTTCCTGAGGATGCCTTTCGGGTTAGCCTCGGTGGCAGCCTGCTTTCAGAGAGTGATGAAGATGGTTCTTGGAAGTCTACGGAATGTGATGTTTTTTCAAGATGACATCTTAGTTTATGGAAAGGATGAGAATGAGCATGAAGATGTGTTGAGATCTGTCTTGTGTAAATTGGGTGAGAGTGGACTTACTCTCAAGAAAAAAAAATGTCGGATTGGTCTAGAATCTGTTACTTATCTTGGTCATGTGATCTCAGGGAATGGTATACAACCAAAGATGGAACTTGCGGAGAGCATTATTAAGGCTCCTGCACCAGAAGACAAGGAACGGATTAAATCTTTTTTAGGTATGGCAGAGTTCTACTCTAAGTTCGTCAAAGGTTTTGCAAGTGTTGTTGAAACTATTAGAGTTCTCTTAACCCCTCCCATGCTGATGACCAGCTCAGCTCGTCATCAGTCACGGTGCTCGTGTGCTGATGACGAGCTGAGCTCGTCATGGCCGTTAGAACGCTCACACGCGGTGATAATTCCCCTGCTGTGCTGAGCGTTCTAAGGAACGGGCATGGCCGTGACGAGCTGAGCTCGTCATCAGCACACGAGCACTGTGGCTGATGACGAGCTGAGCTCGTCATCAGCACCGGGGCGCTGTGCGAGCCCCCCCCACCCCCCAGCACAGCGGGGGAATTACCCCCACAGAGAAGGGGTTAAAAAAAGGTGTACGGTTTGCTTGGTCGACTGAGTGTGAGAAGGCCTTCAATACTGTAAATTTGGAAATTGGGAAAATGCCAACTTTGGGTCACTTTGACTCAAAGTTGAAGACTATTCTTACAACGGATGCTAGCCTTAGAGGACTTGGGGCTGTCCTTTCTCAGATTGTGAATGGAGAAGAATTTGTTGAAGCTTTCGCTTCTAGGGCTCTTAGGGAAGCTGAAATAAATTACTCTTGTATTGAGAGAGGCATTGGGGTATTCTGGCCAATACATCATTTTAAATTTTATTTGTGGGGAATTCCGTTTGTTGTGAAGTCTGACCATCGCCCCCTTATACAAATATACTCATGTCATCACAATGATCATATGACCCCTAAGTTAAAGAGATGGAGTGAAGGTTTAATTTTTCGGTGCAATATATTCCAGGTCAGAATAATAAACCTGCAGATTGTTTGTCACGTCTACCCATTGAGATCGAGAAAAACTGGAAGATGTTGAAAGTGTGAACTGGGTGATGGAATCATCTGTATCTAAGGAAGAGTGGTTATCGTGTGTCAAGAATGACAAGGCGTTTTCATCACTTAAAACTGTTCTCTCCAGGGGTTAGCCTGCTTATGAAGATCTTGATTATGATCTGAAATTGAATTGGACAGTAAAGAACGACCTTACTTTTTATCAAGACAATCTAATGAGGGGTGACAGGATAGTTCCACCCAGTGAATTGAGAGATAGAGTTGTCAGCTTGGCTCATGAGGGGCATCTGGGAAGAAGTCTTACCAAGGCACGAGTCAGAGAGAAGTATTGGTGGCTTGGAATGGATCGGATGGTGGAGTCTGTAGTTAAGGATTGCCATTTGTGTGCTGTCAATGATAAATCTCGCACCACTAGTCAATCTCCTCTTTCACCTGTGGAAGTTCCTGATGCAGTTTGGACAAAAGTTGGTATGGATACAGCTGGCCCTTTTGAGTTGATGCCTTCTCATGAGAGATTTGTGATCCTTTTGGTTGATTACACTTCTAAATGGGTAGTCTCGAAGTGCATGGGTGTTGTCAATTCCAAGTCTGTGATTGAGTTTTTAAAGGATGTATTTGTTTCAGAAGGTATTCCTAAATACTTAGTTACCGACAATGGAGTACAATTTACCTCTAATGAGATGGATGTTTTTCTAGAGGTAAAGGATCTTGGTATTGTTCATCAAAAGACGGCTCTGTATTCTCCTCAAGCCAATGGTCTTACAGAGAGGATGAACAGGGTTGTAAAGAGCTGTGCGTTGGAATCTAGGACCTCTTTTAGTAGTGTGTTGAGGGAAACTTGGTGGGCTCATCGCACTGTTCCCAATGCAATTATGCAGAAATCTCCTTTTGAAGCCTTGAGGGGTAGAGTGGCGAACTCCAAGCTCAACCCGGTTTGGCTTCCTGTGAGGAATAGTGATGATGGTGTGACTGGTGAGTTGAATAGGAAAGACAAACTTACTGAATACCAACGTAAGTATAAACAACGGTATGATGTCAGGATGGCGGTCAAAGTGAAGAAATGGAACTTGGGTGATCGTGTTTTGGTAAAGAAGCCTAAGCATGGTCACAAGGGTGCCTCTAATTTCTGTAGTCCTTTCATCATTATTGCAATTAGAAAAAATGTTGTAACCTTGGACAATGGTTGCACATGGAACATGTCCAGATTGACAAAGTTCACAGATTCTAAGGAAGGTCCTGTTATTACTCAGCATGTTGTTCCTCCAAATAAGAACTTGAACACTGGACATGTGTGTAGGCGGGACAGACATTTACCTCAAAGATTATGTCCTGTATTGATGTATTTTCTGTTTTCTTGCTAATTCACTTTATATTTTCTTCAGTTTTTTTTTTAACTTAATGTTTTGATGATTGTTTTCTATTTTATTAATTACTTTGTAAGGGGGATGTGTTATGATTAGCTGTCTATTGTAGAATCTGGAGTGCATTGCATCACAGTTTGTGCTGAGCATTCTGATGGCAAAGAAAATGTTGTTGGAAGCTAGACTTGTTGGTGGTTGTATCTATTAAAGCTGACGCTTGAAACACTGCAAGATTTGAACTTTTATCAATGATCTCATAAGTTAATAGGATGTGTGCTGGTGTGTAATGTCGATATAGGTGTATAAGTATATTTGATAGTGTTCTATTGATCATTGACAGCATGTATGAGTGAATCTATAGGTAAGTGATTAGATGTGTGTGTAGATCTAGGAATCACTGAGTGGGTTTTTAGAAACTTTTATTGGTGTGTCAATGGATTCAAATATGGTACTCTGTATTTTACACTGAGTGATGAAAGGTTAAATTAGTGTATGATGAGGTGTATCTGATTTTCACAAGGATGAGGTCATCAGTGATGTCATTTCAGATGACATCAGTGATGTCACTGACCATGTCATGAATGATGTAATTTGTGACATCATCAGCAGTGGATTGCGGGCGCACAAGTTATACTTAGTACAACTAACTATAACGGAGGAATGTCAATGGTTTTGTACGAGTGAAATGTCCAGCTAACTATACCACCCCTAAAACCTATGGTTTTTTTTAGAAAAAAAAAAAATATATATATATATATAAGTATGTATGTGTGTGTGTGTTTTATGAAGGTGATGTCCAACATGCAAAATGGCCTTCCTTCCTTCGTGTATTCTGTGAGCAAGCTTTGGTTCTATGCAGACTCTTTAAGCTGATGCCATCCTGAAACGGATGCTCGTGCAGATGATACATCTCATCTTTCTGCGACATCCACTTTATTAACCTTTGGGGACCATTTCTGTTGTTGTACATTACCCACGTGCCCCAAATTAATAGGGTCGCCCTGGGCTATTTATGCAAATAAAGAGGTATAATGTATCGCATTCTAGGAGTCCTGGTGGGTGTAAAGAAATAACAACTCTCATAGACAGTTAGAGATTAGCAGAGCAGTGCCTTATTCATCACACCCTAGCTGGACCAACTTCCCACCAAGGAATTTTGACACACAACAGATATGTGTTCTGCAATAGAATGTCACGAGCCCTGTGTTCTTGCCATTTATTTATTGCATTTACTTTTTTGTTTTTGCAGTTTTATATAGCACAAACTCGACCCGAAGGTATCGGAGGCTTTACATGAGCACCAGTTGCATTACAGATGGACACTATCCTTATTAGGCATGGGGAAATTAAGTGACTTGCCCAGAATCACAGGATGTCTGAGCCTCCTGCCAGACTCCAACCTGGTAACCCAGCTTCAAGGTCAGCCGCTCTGGCCGCTAAGTCACATGCTACATCCTAAGGGTGGGACATCACAGTGGGCTTGGCTCTTTTAGCTTGAGAATTACATAGCTGTACAGAGAGCACATCCTGCATGCGAACATTTCGAAACTAAACACAAAGTAAAACTCTAGAACTTTCCTTACATTTTCAGGGAGTGAAAAAAGTCATACTGCTGCTTGTCGTGCCATAGGTGTTTTGCTACTCATATCCCATCCGTATCAATTGGGTCTTATTAAAACAACATCTTTCTCTCTGTGGGGCCTGAATGTAACTGGTTTCTTCCCATCTTTCTATAACTACAAGAATGTTCTGTGTTTGACTACCTCGCTCCTGTGTTCACACCGCACTTGCACTGGTTCACATCATTACACATATTTTCATTTTAATTCTACGGTATGGGATGGATTTTTTTTTAAACATCTCTGTCCCAAAAATACCTCTAAGGATGGAGTGAGCATGTTATCCAGCGCTATTGGTGGTTGATGGAGTAAGAAGATCATTGGTGAGTTACAAGGAGTAAAATACTTTTACTGTATGTATCAAGGATATTCCAGCGACCTCCTCATTCTTTGATCTTTTAAAGAAGCATCACATTTGGTTGTCTACCTCTGTGGCAAGGGCAATCCTTGGTGACTTGAAATATACCTATGCAATAGAGAAGGGATTCTTTACCCCTCATTTAGTTTGTTGTGAGAATCCGGAGCTACTCGTAGGTAAAGCACTATGTATGATCTCTGGGTATGAAATAAGACTGAGTGAGTGCAAATGACACATTAAATTTGTTTCATAATCTAAAGCACATTTTTCTTAAAGTCTTTTGGAAGGTAAACTGTGAAAAGAGTATATTGATGATGGTGCAGTGCAGCTCCAAAAATTCTTCATAAACCATCACCTTAACCCACGGAGCTATTTACTATTTTCTCACAACTGGGCCCATAACTCTTACCTTTCATTCACCCACACATTTATTCTACTCCGAGGATTCAGTGAAGACCTAAAAGGAGAGCCGCACTGCTATAGCGGAGTGTATAAACGTTAAATGTATACATTATTTACAGCTGCAGTTTTAATTTAATACCATGGTTTTTCTAAAAGAAAGATTTAAAACACCCCACTATTAATTTTTTCAATGGATCAGCTAGTAAAAGTTTACTAAAGGACAACAAGACCTGCTTAATTCTCCATGTATTTAATTTTGATTTAGAGATTAAATCTCCCAGCATGATCTCTACGTTTTTACTTAAAGGAAACAATTCAGTTATGCATTAATAATCCTGAAAGAAAGGTTAAATTCAAAACATTTATTTATAAGCATGACAGTTTAGGAAAATAAGAAAAGTGTATATTACCCAAATGTAGAAACGCAGACATCAGCACAAAAATAAAATAGTTCCCAAAGAAACACCTCTCTATCTCTCTTGATGTTCCCTTCTCATAAGACTTTGCACCCATTCAAAAGTTAAAGTCCAGAACATTTCAAAGACCCTACACCATAAGAAAAATTGTGCAGAACGACAGCATCTCGGGGTTCAAAGATCAGGTCGAAAAGCAAGCTATTTTCAAAGTCCCAAATGTCCTCTTTTATACACTTTTCACTAACTTATCTGTCTAAATTCGTAACTCTTATGTCCTAAAATGTACGTGATTGGTCAATTTAGAGTTGGATGAGCATCACCTCATCGTTTTACTGTTCCATTTATGCAAAGTCATCCTTATGACTAGAAAAATAGTGGTGCTATTGTTCACATTTTTACTTCCTTCGAAGTGTCTTTTAATTTGTTATTCGGTGTCCCATTCCCACGAGTTAACTTGCTGACTTCAACAAACTTGGCATGTGCTCCATGAGGCAGGCCACGCTGTCCTTGACCCATACTGCTCAGGCACAGGCAGCTTGCACTTCCAATTGGCGCATGCGTACTTCGACCGCCACCTCGGAATTACAGTCAGCTTCCATTTTGTTTGCTCACACAGGCCTCAATTTAGGAACTATTACAGAAACAAACACAAACGTAAATTTACGAAGTAAAGCCTTTCTGTTTACCTCCCCCTTCTAATAATATCCCAGTTAGTATTTACCTAGTTTTAAGCGACACATATGCATGTTTTTACTTACCAATTTTCATGGTTTATGCCACAAATAAACAGACAAAAAAAAATTTCAATTAGATTACAACAAATGCGTACCCTTTATGACACAATATACGATAAATTAGTAAATTATGCTTGGCAATTTCATGCAAATTAGTATCCCACGTGTATTTGTGTGTGTGCCTTCTATTCTATGTTGGTTAATTTCAAAACCATACGTTTAGTACATTTTTTATGTTATGGATAGTTAATTTTACATGGGGTATACAAAAATGTTGTTTCCACCTTGCTTCATCAATGACAAATATTTGCATCTAATACTCACTGGTACAAAAGTTTCATCAGTGACGTAAGATTGTGCCTCTATAAAAACCACAGAGGAACAGGTAAAATATGGGGCATGTTGTGTGGTATCCATGGAACCTACCAAATGAACCACCAAGCCTGGAGTCATGGCTGTGCCGAAGACTTTCACAGATTAGTCGAAGATATCTATAGCAAATGAATCGAAGATATCTACAGCTGATATGTTTTCCGGTTCATGAGAGTGGGTGGGTATTGTATACTCCTTGACAGAAAAGATCATTGAGAATAGATTGGTTTCCAAGGAAATCTGTGCAATGGAGCCTGCTGTACTCTGACATTAAGTGGAAAATGGTTCTTACATCTGCTAAGGGAAGCATGTTATCCTGACCTTTAGATAGTCCGGAACAATGTAAAGGTTTTTGGTTCCACCACTATATTTTAGCCACTAAGAAGGCTATGCAAATATGGACACTAGGCCTGGTAATTAAGACCCTCGATAATCTGTAGCATTGCAGTGCTCCTATTGTTCACAATTGAATGTTGATAAGTTTAGTTCAGGTAGATTTACTGAAAAAGATTAAGGGTTGAGCACACACACTTTTAGTACATATTTGCACTTTTTATTACCAACATAAATTAATAAAGTATGAAGCAAGTTTATCATACTAGATAGGGTCTAACCTACACTCTATAACTAGTATGAAAGGAAACTCCAAGTGGGTGACAAAGATCTTGCAGTGTGCTAGCCAAAGGTGCCTAACATACAACTGTAAATGTTTCATGTGTATACATAAAGTTTACTCAAAGAGTATGTTTTATTTTTGATTCCAACAGGACTTCTGTGTTAAATACACGCTTCAGATCCCATGGTAGTCCCTCTGGGGATCCAAGCAAAGATACTGAATAAAAGGACATTTATAATGTTTCCTTCAACGTAAGGTGCTTTGTCACAACCCACCATCCCGTTTTGTAAAATTGGCCTACAAAATTGCCAACCCCCCCCCTCAAATTCATGGTGACCCCTAAGTGTTCAGGCTTCTCTATAGTTCCTCAAATATTCTAATGCATTAAGAAATGTTATATATTCATTTATTATTTTCTTGTGGGGAAAGGAGAGTCGGCATAAATAAAATGATAGACACCACGTTCTAGCTCTTCTTCCTCGTCTTCGATCAAGTACCCCCCATCCGACTCGCATACGCTCATCTAGCACTCCTCCAATTAAAAAGTAAGTATCTTTTGCATTGCCGAAGATCATTCTTCTATTTTGACGACCAAACCACTCGATTATTGTATAACTGATATTGTCCCTAGTATAATACAGCTTCTTTAATGACTACGGCACTATGGACATAATAGAATAGTCTGTAACATTGCAAGAAAAAATAGAATGAGGATCTTCTTCAATGAAAAATAGTCTCTCTATATTATCTGCTGCACTATTGACATAAATGAAGGACTAATATCTACAATATAAATTATGGTGCTTTCATGTCTAGTAGGATGAGGGGTGGTGAGTGGGGATGGTACTTCAGCAGAGGCGTAGAATGGAGAGGCACTTGGCTGCGTGCAGCTATCCCAGATGCTAATGGTAGTCAAGGTTTAAAAAATATATTTTTTGAAAAAGGCTTGGTGACCTTTACACCCCCAAATATGAAAAATATTGACATGTCTCCAAATCCCAAATCTTTGAATACTTGATTTATTCTGAGTTTGCACGGTGAGAAGTAGCAGGCTTCCTATGTCCTCCTATGAGAGGCTGAGCCTATAATCAAATGCACCTCTAGTGCTTTTCAAGTTAAATATGTCATAAACAAGGATATTCATTTTCAAGTCGCAGAAGGATACTCTGTTAGCCGTGTTTGACATGTTGGCTCTAAGTTAGTCGCAAGGCTTGGCTGTTTAGGACTATTTTTTGTGCCCCCTGTTTTAAACGCCACCAGTATCTGCCACATTTTTACAAACCATGTGACCTCTGACATCGCCCTTGTCTCCTCTTCGTTAATGGAAAGCGTGCCTTGAAACATGTGTAGGTATTTTGCATTGCCTGGTGCATTTTTTTATTTATTCTCAAATTGGGCCGAGTTTCTAATACAGGCACACTTCACACATTTTTATTTGGAGCATCATTAAGAAGGCATTGCAGACACGCTGCATAATACAGTAATCTGAAGTCCCAAAGCTCACACCAGTGCGAAAAGATAAATCACCCAATATAATATAATTCTTATTCTTCTTGAAATCTTCAAGCACATCACAGTTTTTTCATATGCTCTCCACCTACGCACATTTGTTAAAGAGGAAAAAAAAGAAGAAAAAACATCAAATGCTACAGATCCTTTACAGAATTAATTGTGATATTGAGAAGAAGGCTCTGTGAATCTGATTCCACAGATGTATTACAGATAAGTATTAGCTAGGGAAGCTCAACAGAAAAAGTCCTGAGTGAGATGCTGGCTAATAATGTAATCTTCTAAAGGCTGTGCACATATTCTAATATTCTGTTCACTACGATTTTAATGAGTAAATTTTTACTTGTTTGGGGTTTTCGGAATTTAGTGCAGTGACATTGAATATTTGCTGGTTCTAGGCCACCATGGGGAGCTGTCAGAAGCAGAAAACAGCACAGGGGTCTATGTGCAGTGCTTTATTTGTAAAAGAATAAGTGCAAAGGCCCAAAGTTTTCCTCAATAGCCCGCCACCAGTACTGCTGAAGCTTGGGGTTGCCTATTGCCAAGGATACCTAGTGTTAATTCTGCCTAATGCCTTGTTAATCCGCCACTATACGCTTCCTGCCCCTTTATCTCACTCTTTCTGGTTCTTTCTATTTCATTCCTTCAATTCTCCGTTTGTCACTGGATTGCTATCTTTCTTCTTCTTTCTTCCTTTTCTGCCCTTTTCTGTCTGGTTCTTGGTCAGTCTGGTGATTACAAATATGTCCCGAGTCCCAAAAACAAGCGCCGGTGGGCCCCACCTGCAACCAACACCTCAGATTAAACACTGTGTGTGCATTGCTTGTTGCTCATCCAGACCCACAAATATGGCTGGCAAAAGATTCAGAATGGAAGCAAACTCTAATTTATTCCTAATAGATTTTGCTAAATAGTGGGGTTTTTCATTTAAAGTAGTTTCCTGCCCACCAATATTTTATTTTAGTTTGGAGACATTCAAGCCCACATTTACTAAAATTTTGCACCGATTTTGCTCAGCGTTGTTCAGGTTTTGCTCGAGTTGTTCATTGGGAGTCTTACATGAATTTAGCTTTGATGTAAGTGCAGGTCATTGGAAGGGATTTCCAAAGAGGTGCTTCTCGTAAGTGGACTGAGCAGAATCTTGATGGAACACATAGTCGTTCGGGGTGAGACAAGGAGGTTCTGGTTAGATGAGTGATGGCTATGTGTTGTTGGATGCAACAGGTTACAAATGAAGAAGCATCCTTCATGGATCCAGGTACAGAACCTGACAATTTGAGCACTAACAATCATGAGCTCCCTATTTCCCCACCCCCTTGAATTCTGACTAAGTTCCTTGACTTACTTAGTCACACTAAATCTGGACCCCACTCAGACCCTTGCCCGCCCAACGTGCTACATGACGCATCGCATAAGTTAGTCTGGGTTTTAACTACTTTGTTAAAAACCATCATCAGTGTAGGCATTTTCCTCACAGAATGAAAAAAGCCTCCATTCTTCCTTAGTTGAAAAAGCCTTCACGTAATCCTAAGGAAGAGAAAAGCTACCGACCCATTTCACATCTACCTTTTCCAGCAAAGGTCCTCAAGAAGCATCTTAACAATATTCCCTCAAAGTACTGAGAGAAGAATGAGTTGCTGGATGAGGCACAATTCGGCTTTAGGTAAAGCTACTGTAGAGTCAGCTTGGGTCGTAGTTTCTGAAGAGATAAGACATATCATGGATAACGGAGGGAGGGCTTGGACCTTTCCCAGCCTCCCCTACCGTGATCCATGCAGTCCTGCTTGAGCGTTTAGCAGGACTTGGGATTGTTGGATCAGCACATGATCTTCTCTTCAGCAGGTTCTGGCCCTTGGAGAGTTAGACTCAAAACCCTTTTCTCTGCCTTGCGGTGTCCCCCAGGGTAATCATTGAGCCCAATGCTTTATAATACTTATGTGGCCCCCTTACCTAAGCTGATTCATTCCTTTGGTTTTGCCTCAGTGTCTCAAGCTGATGACACTCAAATTGTTGTCTCAATGTAGATAAGGTTGCCAACCAGTTCAGCGGATGTATGTGTACTGTTGTCAGCTGGATGAGTGGCAATTGCCTTAAGCTAAATTTAAAAAAAGAAAAGGTTCTCCTCTTCAGAAAGGACTATTCCATTTTGGATTTAATCCTGGTGATCTCAGACTCTGCACCCCTGTATCAGTATCCAAATTCAGGAACCTCTGGGTAATGTTCAATGCTGGATTTTATGGATCAGAACAATAAAATATCCTTTTGTTGCTTCTTTCTGTTGAGAAAAGTTCTGCCTTTTATACCTTTTGATTTGCAGAAATCGGTTGTCATCACATTAGTGTTATGCAGATTGGATTACTGTGATGCCCTCTATCTCTCCACTACACAATGCTCTCCAAACAAGCTTCAAATGCTGCAGAAGGCAACTGGTCGTCTTCTCATAAAGATACCAAAGCTAATATCTGTTTCAATTGTCCTATTGGACCTTCACTGGCTTCTAGTTAAAAAAAGAGTGGCCTTCAAGGTTCTTAGCTTGGCACGTAAAGCACTGCATGGTATTGAACAAGGCCGCCTCAAAAGTAAAATTGTATGGTGCACCGCAAACACTGTCGCGATTTGCAGCCTCCAAATCAGTCATTGTTTCAAAAATTAAGAAAGCGTTATGGGTGGCAGAAGCTTTGTTCACTCCACCTGTCGACTTTGGAACAGTTGATATGGCAAGCTTCCAGAAAACAATTAAATCCTGGCTGTTCTCTATCTCTTTAGTTTTCCTTTTTTCCCCGAGGTGTGGTGAATGCTAGCAACAAGACGACTAAGAGCATTCATGTGCTCTATACATTTTGAAACCAATTGTGAGTCACTTAGGTTTGTTCCTGAATTTGAGGTGTAAATTGAAATGTGTTTCTTTTGCATGGAGATGACAGGAAAAATGAAACAAGGAAATGGTGCAGTCGAGAATAAATGTATAAAGAGAAGATGAGTAGTAGGCCCAGGACAGGGTATTGTGAGATTCTCCTAGCAGAGATGTGGGGTTCAAGAATGAAGAGCTCCTTAAGACAGAAAGGGAGCAATCAGTGAGTATGTAAAACATTTGATTGCAGCATTAGTGATGCCTAGATTGATGAAGGTAGAAAGCATCTTGTAGTGATGTCACAAACTTTTGTGCAACCCAAGGCAAAACATTTCGGTGGGGCTCTGAAAAGACTGGAGACTTGTTTTTACAGCATACCACGCCTAGTTGATTTAAGCCATACATTCTTAAGGGGTGTACAAAGGCCAGGGTTTGATGTAGACACATCATTAACTGCCCTGTGTAACTGTTTGCCTAGTGTTCTATTGAAAACTTCACTGATCAATTGGTCAGGGGTCAATTCATCACACACTGTATTGATAGAGCATTCAACAAAAGCTCGTTATATAAGGAACCCTTATTTAGCAGATACCCTAAAAGAAACCAAACACATTGAGGTTTCCCAACTTTCTGTCAAAGATCTTGTGTGTAGTCTCTGGTGGGAGAGGTGTGGCTCAGCGGCCAGAGTGGCTGACTCCGGAGCGCAAGCGCAACAATCACAGTTTCAATCCCCAGCGGCAGGTCAACTCAGCACCATGTGACTCTGGACAATAGCTCACTTGATCTCCCCGACGGCCCCAAGCACCTTGAAACCTTAGGGATGATATGTTAACGCTTTACAAATATGGATCATTATTACCATTAATAATGATAATGGAGTTAGAAGGACACTAATGGAAGTACTTTTTAAACTAAGAAATGTGTTTTTTATGTGCGGTCAGCAAGCGCATTCCAAAAGGGAAATGTATTGCCCTACATTACTTGTAGGTTGTGTAGCAAAGTTGACTATTTTTGACAGAGTATGTCAGAGTTCTAAACAAATGTACAACCAGGTAGCAACTAAAGGGGACTAAGGACAAGAACAAGATGGTTAGCAGCTAAAAGAAGACCTGAGTGATATCATTTTAGTTGTGAGTTCAGAGTGGGCGAGGAAGTGAGACCTTTTAGAGAGTGCAAATTCATATGAAGACTAAGTAGGTAGAAAAATCGTGCATCTTCTTGTGCAGGTGCCAGCATTACCATGATTACAGAGGAAAATGTCAGCATCACTTGGAATAACAAACATCTGCAATCAACAGACAGTGCCTCTATATCTTATGAAGGGAAGAAAATATAGCCACCTGGTTATTTTTAAGTGGTATTGGAGTTCAAAGGGAGAAATATATGAAGAGCGAAATTCTATATAGCATTCAAAAGCTGGTTTTATTAGCCCCCCTTCAAATGATTCTTAGACTGGGAGCAAAGGAACAAGTATTAGTGATTTGAGAAGAGAACTTTAAGAGATTCCCCAGGGTGTTTTCTGGTGAGCAAGGAAATATCTCCGGCTTCAAACCCAGGATTAAAGTAAAAGAAGGAGCTATTACTGTGACACATAAGTTGTGCACTGTGCCTTTTACCATTTCCGATAACCTTGAGATGGAATTAGAAAGTCTCTGTAAAAGAGAAGACATTGGACCTGTAGAGTTCTTTTTATGACTTTCGCTGCCGTTGGTTGCAAGTAAAGCTAATGATGAGTTCCGCATGTTTGTGGATCTCTTCACCTAAATAGAGAAATATATATGCTCTCTCACCCCTCCCAAATAGGTGAGAAATGTTGGCCACTTTAGAAAGGTCAAGATGGTCCTCGAAAATCGATCTGGGTTCAGCTTACCATCAAGTCGAACTAGAACCAGACCTTGCCATTATACAGCATTTGTGTCGTCTTTCGGATCTTTTAGAACTGTTAAATGCATCAGTTACTCAGCAGATAATGTTCCATATGCCCAAAATGATGTACTCATATTTGCACAAGATCGCACAGCACATGATTGTATTCTAGAGAAAATACTGAACATTTTACAAGACAGAGGAATTGTTTTGAAAAGAGGTAAGTGTGAATTTCTCAAGGACAGGGTTGAGTATCTAGACCATGTGTAAGAAATTGGGTTCCGGGTTGAGGGGGATGAAACCCTACTCACAAAGCAAACACAAATCTTGTCATGGTGAATTTAGAAGCAATTCCAAAATTAACCTGTGCTCACACACCTCTGGTAGCTTGACAAAGAGCAGTCAGGCATAACTTAGAAGCAATGTGTATTGTATTTGTGCAGCACAATAACAGTAATACATCGAAAACATAGCACAAGAAACATTGCACACCAATTCAGAAAAATAGAGTAAATTTTAATAAATACATCAAAACCAAAATGATTAATCAGTAGAAACGGAGATACACAAACCAAAAGCACAAAGTGGCAACTGTGGATATCTAGTCATGCTAGATTAGGACAAAGTCACATGTTCAGGCCGACAAGGATGGAGCGTGTGCCAGCTACAGGGACCCAGATAGGACCCACTGATCAAGAGTACCTTGAATCCTGGTTGCAAACAGTTGTGGTGGAACCTAGTTTGTCCCTCCGAACCCGATAACCTTAAATCCTGTTTACGAAGAGTTGTGGAGTCCCGCGTTGAGGATGCGTTGCACAGCCAAGGCAATGTGAGGCCTGAGTCTGAGATGCATTTGTACATCCCTGGTTCCAGGGGCCTGTGAGGCTGCCATGTGAGGTCCTGCATCATTGTCGAGGAGGTCATTGATGAGGGGCTTGCGATACGTGGTCCTGTTTCAAGGAAGCGGCTTGCACCAGCTGAGTCTGAGCCTATATCATTATAGAAGCTGCCGTCAATTTGAAGCGTGCGATGTGAGGGCCTGCCTCGAGGATGCATCATGCAGTGGCAGCTCTAATGAGGGTGTGTACTGCGATGTGAAGTCTTTGCATTGGGAAAGTCCACGCAGCAGTGGCAATGTGTTGGTTCTGCTCTGGATTGCGCTGTGCAGCAGAGGGAATTCGTCTGTTCTTATGAATCCACAGGTGGCCTGCAAGAGCACTTTCAGATCTACTCGGAAGGGCCCAGGGCTGGGATGGCACCACTTTGCCGGGGAGGGCTATCAGATGGCAAAGTCCAGGCGCTGAGTTCAATGTTGTTGGAGTCTTCTGTCGCTGGGGCTCTAGTCAGGAGGCCAGCCAACTAGCCCTTAGAGACCCTCTGGGGACTTGCGTTCAACAGATGCAGGTCCATTCCTTCTCAGCCAGGCAAGGACAGCAGGGCAGCAGAGCAACAGTCCATAGAAGAAGCAGTTCAGTAGAGTGGCAGTCCTTTCAGCAGCACAGCTGTCATTTTTCTTAGCAGAGCGTAAATGTCCAGAAGTGTACTTAAGAGTATGATCTAGGGATCCAATATTTTTACCTGCTGCCCACTTTGAAGTGGAGAACGCTTCTAGAGTTTTCCACCCCCCTGATGCGTCAGGCATCTCCTTCCTCCCTGTCCTGGTTCCAGTTTGTTTGGGATCACAAAAGACCAGTGTAGAACCCTTTGTTAGAGTGCTTGGCAGAGTTTTTATGATGTGCTAATGTTGAAGGGGACAGTGCCTGCCCCTCGTTAACTCGGAGTGACCCATCCTTCAAACACCTATCCTCCCTTTGTCTCATGTCTGGGAGCAATACACAAAGACCAACTGCCAGCTACACCTAGTCCTGTGACCCAGGAACAGGCTGCAGACACCAAATTGTTAGGACAAGAAAATGTCAACTTTAGAGTTCTGTGTAAAAATTGGACTTTCCGACTGAGAGCTTTTAATTACAATTCGTTAGACACCAAAATTGACCTGTCCGCCTGCTCCCAAATCAAATCTACGGCTTTTTAAATATAATAAGGTAACAACAATGTTATCTAATGGGAGAGGTAGGCCTTGCAGTAGTGAAAAATGACTTTAGGAGTATTTCACCACCAGGACATGTAAAGTTTGAAAATGTATGTCCTGCTTTTAAAATAAACTGCACCCTACTTTCTAGGCTGCTGAGACCCTACACTAGGGGTGACTTATCAGTATTAAAAAGGAAAATTTGGGCCTGGCAAAAGGTTTATTTTGCCAGGTCGAAGAGGCAGTTTAAACTGCACCCAAAGGCTGCAATGAGAGACTTGAGACATGTTTAAATGACTACTTTAGAGGGTGGCACAAACAGTGCTGCATGCCCACTAGTATCATTTAATTTACAGCCCCTGGGTGCAGGCAGTATCACTGTACTAGGGACTTATTGGTGAATTAAAGGTGCCAATTGTGGATAAGTCAATCCTACCATGTTTTAAGAGCACAAGCACTTTAGCACTGATTACCAGTGGTAAAGTGTGCAGAGGATTTTCGCCAGCAAAAACAAAGTCAGCAAAACAGGAGGGCTGTATTCAAAAAATGATAGGAGAACCACACCAACGATGTTAGGTCTAATACAATAATATATCTGAATGTGAAATTGAGCCCCAGCAACAATTGATGAAAGCAAAATAAAAACCATCCATGCCAAAGGCTAAGACTGGGCTGAAATATTTTCTTGGTCTCAGTGAATTGTACACTCTTTTTATGCTGAACTATGTTTAGGAGATCAAATGACTGACCAATATACTGATGAGTGTTGAGTTTTTGTGGTATCAGAATGCCAAGGGGTGTTCGACAGGTTCAAAGAACAGCTGCTAGGTGCTAAGGCTCTGTGTGGGTTTGATTTTTTTTTTTACCATTCTGTGAGACTGTGAATGTCAATAATGCAGAGATTGTGGAAAGAGTCATTCCATATCATAAGAATCTATAACAATGATGATAACCTGCACACCTTTAAGGTATTCAATTTTATCAAATTATACAAATTTCCAAAGTTCATCCGTGGTGCTGCCCTCTCATCCTGACTAGCCCCTGTCAGGTATGATAATACTCCAAAAACAAAAACAAACAGAACCTGTTTGTATATAAGGACGCACTATTCACGTGCCCTTACGGTGCATCAATTATACATTCAAAGTAATTATGTAATCTATGTTATTTGAGTTCTCTTAACCAATGTTCATAATCACACATATATTTCATGCTTATATATAAGTTTTCATCAAAAGTTTTACTCAAAGTATCACAAAAGATATATATCAGTCAGATAACAAACAATGTATTCTTGTTTATTTTCCTGATAGTTTTTTATTTTCTAATTTCTTCATTGTTCGGGCAAAGTCATTTACATTTCCCAATGCATTTTGATGGGATACCTTAATCAGGGGTATACTTTACATGAGCTGAAACTGAAAAACAGCCAATCTATGACGTTTGTTCTCCAGCCACGATCCGCTCAGATATCTTGAAAAAATGCTAGCTGGTAAACCCCGTTTTCCGCTGTCCGACAATTCGTAAAACAAAATCTCGGCTTTTCCTTCCCACGTATACATGTATACGTGGGAAGGAATAGCTGAATAGTGTTTTTCAGATTATTTCAGTACTCTTGAAAGACCTTACTATGAGCTCTTTCTTTCCTCTCCTTTGATTAAGAACTTCTCCCTGGCCCATGGCACAGAATCCACATCACACAGCATGGTAAAGAGTCTAACATATTCAGAGCTTTGTCACTTAGCACCTGATCTCTGAACCAAACACACCATGGCATTCTTCTTCCCACACAAACTCAACACTCTTCTTCAGCATATTGGTCAGACATTTTACCCACTAAGCATAATTTAGTATAAACCCCAACCCAGGAATTTTATCACCCTGGACCTGGCTGGCTCCTGCAAAGCACCTCTACTCTGGAGGCTAAAAACAAAAGCTCATAGGTTCGACCTTTTAATATTCCTTTTAATGTGACTCACAAATGTTCTGCATGTTTTTCAGTTGAAGTGTAGGGCCCTGAAAAGAGTGAGGTCCATGACAATAATCCTTGGCTCTAGTGCACATGAGGCTGTAGAAGCAAAGAGGTGTGGCCAGAGCTATAAAGTGAAACCGAGCGATCAAGAGGTATAGGAACAGACAAGTTGTGTTTGTTATGGGGTGTGGGTATGAGCCTAGCAGTGCTGTAAATGAGGAGCATCCAGACGAATCTCGGATCCATCACTTATTGACCTCTGAAACAAAAGGAGCAACCCAGTAACCCAGGGACCTGGGCCGGCTAATTTTTAACAAAAAGGTGGTCCCTATGAAGGAAGTGTAGCCTTTGACTTCCATGGCAAAGTGTCAAGAAGAAATACAAACACCTCTAACACAAATAACTTAGCATTACATATTTATCTTTTTATTTTATTTTATTTTAGGAACTTTTTCTTTGATTGTTGCCAGTGAGAAGTAAAATTTATATTTGCTCTATCGAACACAAGGTGCTCCAAAAAAAAGGGGTGTGATGGTACAGTGAGTGACTATAGGTGCATAAAGTGCATCCCTGCTATGTACAAAAATATATATATGTGGCTGTTAGGAATAATATAGTGTTAGAGATCAACCCTTGAAAAGCGAGTGTTGATAGCCACCGTCAGTTTCTTGAAAAACAGTCCACAAATGTTTTTGTTAACGTTTTATCCCCTGGACTTAGATTATTTAAAACGGGGTCATCATCAGGACACAGAAATATGTAGGTGACACTAGCTGATTGGGGCAATTAGTCAACCAATCAAGAGAATCTTTAAACATCAATCTTCAAACAGTTTTCAAAACAGGTATTCATACATATTTGGATAGAAGGTATATAGGCACTGTAAAATCATGTGTACATCATTGGGTCAGTGTGAAATGGACTTCAAGGAGGTTGCTCCAGTCAACAAATTCCCTGTACAAAAGTGCACGAGTGTATTGTATGTGACCGGAGTTGCTGTAATTTTTCTTATTTCAATCCAGTTGAGTCCAACATAAAAGCCCTTGCTTAAAGGGTCATCTGCGCTCATTGTGTTAGAGTCTCTTCCTGGCTGAGAGCTGTCTGGAGCCTAACACCTAGACATTATTGCAGTGGTGGGAAACAAAGTTAGCAATTGCACTAAGTATTTAAATAGCACTTACTAATTTGTTGTTTGTATTTAATTTCTTTTATATCACTACTAATCCCATTTTGGGTGGTAGAGCACGTTGCATCACACGCACATACCATGAAGATAATGACATGGAAATCAGGGAACAGGAAAGATTAAATAAGACACATATCACACATTTTGGCATGCATAATATGCTAAGAGTGTTTGGTCTGGAAAAACACAAAGCCAGGATTTAAAACATACCCAGTGATTGGGGTTGCCTGTACTAATACGGCTTTATGAGCCAAAATGTACCCTTAGGATACTGAAAGATTGAGAAAATAAGGTTCTAAACCTGTGCCTGACTGGGCTATATTAAAAGGATTGCAACTTTTAAACTGCAAGTAAAAAAACAGATCTCTGCGACAAAAAGTAGTCACACGCTGAGCTATCAACATCAAATACATATATATGATATCCATGCAACATGTTGTGCTAGGCAGAAGGCACATTAAGCCTCTATGCTACTTTATGATGAGTTAAAACTGACTAGAAAAACCACAGACTTCTCCAGCAAAAGCATTAACCCCAGGCATATTTTACTGGTAAAATTGTCCCCTGAAAATTTCCGAGCACACACATCTCTCTCTGGCAGGTGCCTTAAGTCCTTTAAAAAAAAAAAAAAAAAAAAAGCTGTTTATGGCCAGAACAGATTTACTGTCAAATGTGTTCCTTTTGGGAATACATGTAATAGTTGCCCGTCATTAGTTGCCCATCAAACTCAGCTTTTCGTGTCCCCACCGCGTTTTGCTGCTATAACATAGAACCCAAAGTTAAGGGATCCCCGAGCACGTTTTCCCATTGTCCAGCCCTGGAACGTGATTGCAGAACAGAAGGCAGTTTTTTTGTGGAGTGGGTGCCCGTAAACCTGACTGTAGGGTATAAAGTAGCTTGTAAGGTGAAGACAGTGGCGATATGAATATACACCAATAAGCGCTGAATTTTCAGGAAACATGGAAGTTCGGAGACCGGATGATAGTTTGTTAGTAGAGAATGAGGATTAATACTACTTTGTACCACCGAGACCGGATACACTTCAACATTTTAATATTCTACAGGATGCATGGAAAATTCAGAGCCAGAGGCTAGTACAGATGTTTTCACAGTTATATGCAATGTAGCTAATTCACGTTTTTGTGGCCAGGCACGTAGATATTTGCAACGTTCTGATAAAAAAAATGGGCTCATACTAGTCCTCGTGACCTATTGCCCTAGCCAGCATTAATGTGAGGTCACATGTACACCATTGCCTAGACAAAAAGTTTGAGTTTTTAGTAAAAGAAAAACAAAAGCAATCCACACACATACACAGGCAGGCTGCCAAAAGAACAATTTATTCTGCATTTTAAAGATTTAGGATGATGTTTTGTTTTTCGAAATGCAGCCCACAGAGCCTGGGGTTTTTAATCTGAAAACTTAGCAGACAGATTTAAATTACAATATCCGAACATCAGTCTATCTGGATCTCCTCTGAGAAGCGTAATTGCTTAAGTAGGACAGGCTTTTATCCTGCTTGCCACATGCATGATTGCACCATTGATAATCCATCCACGTTTGTTATATAAATTAATTGGCACTCTGAGAACTGTTGGCACTGCAAAAATGTTATTTTGTGCAGTTTCAGTAAAAGCTGAGTGGTCCTGTTCCTGCCGTGTGCTTGAGATGGCTGCTTTCAGACTACATTAAACATGCTTTGGAACAATGACTAAACTGTAGTAATACATATGTCGCCCTGTAGGTAATTTACGTCGCCTATTTATGAAAAATTGAGTTACTTTATGGTAACATATTCCCTTGCTCTTTCAAAATGGAACATTGTGTTAAAATATTGGAAATGCACATTTTAGCCTTTTACTGACATTAGAGTTGAACGCCTTCTGGTGCATTCTGTTCTGAAGGTTTGCAGGAACTGAAATGGACACTAATCATGGAACTCAATCAGGGGTAACAATTGCTTGCACTGTGGTACACTTCCAGTGCCTGTGCTGCCCCTATTGTAATGGACCATGAAAGTAGTGGCTGGAACAGCTAGTAAGGAGGACTCTAAGCCCTCTTTACCTTCCCAAACCCACTCCTTCCTCTCATGCTAACTACTCTGCAACTAAATGGCTGCTGTTAAGGTGGCAGGCGTAAGCAAGGTTCAACCATGCGATTTCATCAGCGAAAAGTTACGTGTGATGTCACACCTCCTACCCCTGTCATTTTGGTGACTCTGAGTCCTTGACTTTAATATTGGTAGCTAAACGAGTGAGGTCTATATTAAGTCGGTTCTGTCAGTCATGTGTAGCCTCAACATTTATTTTGAGAGAAAGCTGACAAGTTTATTTTTTTGTCGGGTTGTGTGAGATGCGTATGGGCCCATTGCAGCCTCTTTATAATATTCTGGGGAAGAATAAAAGGCTGTTGTACCACAATACTGCATTGTATATATCGACCTGCAGATCTGAGGACCTAATTTTGACAGAAATAATAATAATAGTAAATCTACGCTTACCGAGACAATATTTTGGGAGTCAATATCATGGTTATGATAGATCTGTAGTTTTAAGTTTGATGTAATGTTCGACTAGCCCTTTTTGCAGAGTTATCCCAGAACGTTTTGCCTTTTTCATGTATTTTTTTCTGACTTGTTTTTGTTGGTTTTATGACTCTGGGCACTTCACCACTGCTGATCAGTGCTAAAGTGCATGTACTTGGTAAAATTGGTACATTTGGTCTACACCTGTTAGGCATATTTAATTTTCCTGTAAATCCATTTTCCAGTGGTATCCCATATGCCCAGGGCCTGTAAATTAAATGCTACTATTGGGCTTGCAGTGCTGCTTGTGCCACCCACCAAAGTAGCCTTTCAAACCTGTCTCAGGTCTCTGCCGCTGCAGGGCCTGCACACACAGTTTACTGCCACAGTGGTTGCCATATCCGAAATTCTCCTTTTACTACATATAAGTTTCACCTAAGATAGGCCCTAGCTAGCCCTATGGGCAGAGTGCTAAGTAGGCAAAAGGTAGGATATTTGCTGAACTATGTGGCATGTCCTGGTGGTGACAAACAGACTATTTGGTTTTTCACTGCTACGAGGCTGCCCTCCCATAGGTTTATATTGGGTATTCCCTGATGTGTGCTTCAGTGGTAATTTCTGATATGAGAGGGATAGCGTGACCATGATTAGTATATTTGGAATAGTAGCAATGAATCCTGCTTTGTAGTGAAAGTGGATTTGTCATTACTATTTTAAAAATGCCACTTTTAGAAGTGGGCATGTCTTGGTGCTTTTGTGTCTTTATGCACTGCCTGGATGTGTAGTTACCATCTTGTTTTGACTCACTCAATACAGTCACAAAGGGGGTTAAGGTGTGTCCTGCCTTTCCTGGGTGACTCAGCGCTAGGCTGACTAGACCTTGGCTGCATTTAGATTAGTGGGAGGAATTTTCCTTGTACCTGAATAGGCCTGGATCTGCATTTAGAGTGGTGGGAGGGGTTACACCTGCACCTGAATAGGGCTGTGCCTGCCTTCTACAATGATGTCTCCTCCCCCCTTGGTGTGTCTGGAGCCAGGGCTTGGAATGTTAATGGGGGTGTTGTGCACTTCCAAACCGTGTTTGAGTGCCCCCCGGAACAAAGGCTTTTGAACTACTGATACATGAATTCAGACACTGCGTGGACTTGTAGCCTCCTGCTGCTGGAATTACAGACTGCACCAGAGACATTCCAATGCTGTCAGGAGAAACCGCCACTGATGTTTGCTGAACTGTGCTGCCCTACTGGAAGGATTACCTCTTGGCTGGCAAGGACCCTGTATGCTGGCCTGTTGCCTGCTCCCTGCCCGTGTACCCCAGTGATCTCTTTGTTGGGCAACCTGCCCATTGGATTTGAGAATCTAGCCCTTGGTGAGCGCTTTATTGCTCTGCAATTAGAGTCTGTAGAGTGCCTTTGAATGCTGGTGGCCCTGCAGCTCGAATACTGAGGCCCTTCCCTTGTGGTGGTGGAGCAACTGGAGGGGATAACCACTACAGAAGAAGGGCTCTCCCGCTTCCAGTCGTGTTGCCTGCATCATTTCTGTTGATCCGCAGCTGGGGCTCTGCTACGCGGCCCCCAGCTGCAAGACAGCACCCAAGCAGTGAGGAATCCGGCCGGGGATTCCGGCCAACGTCAGAAGGGGCGGGCCCAGCTACACCCGGTAGTGAGCAGAGCCTCACAGGCTCCATTCAGCCGCTTCCTGCCAGTGAATGCCAAAGGAGGGTGACCGTCCACGGTTGGTTCCGCGGACGAGAGGGCGCAGCACCGAGGGCCGTCCTTAGATGCTGCCAGGAAGGCATGGGTGAGGCAGACCTGCTTATCTCTAACCTGGTAGTCCCAGCAGGGTTGTAAAGCGGTCCTCGCCTTCAGGCAGTATTGGAGTTCCTCGGCTGGCCCACACATTCGAAGGCAGCTACTGTTTGCTCTCCTCACAGCGGAGAAGACCGAGCCGGGTCTCCTTGCAGATCACAGTGACTGTTTCTTCCCACCAACCTCCCTCATTGGGTGTATACTTGGTGGGGGCGACTGGCTGCTGTAGTGATGTTTTGTAACTCATCGCTGCATTTTATGCCCTAATGCAGTTCAGGTACCTTTATACTGACCTGATTTGTGTCCTTGTACTCATGGGATGATACATGGGCCTTTTATGATTTAGGTGTGACCTAAACTGCTTGTTGTGTACCTTTGCATAAGTGGTTGCATTTAATGACCTAAAATGTTATGTGCAGGAGCTGCAGGATAATTCACAGTTATGGTGGACTCTACAAGTATTTACTTTAGTGCGCTACTGGTGGTGATATGATGACTGCCTGATAAGGCAAAGTGACTGAGTAATCTATGTGACGTCATGGCAAGTGCCCAATGGCACAGTCATTTATGTTATTGTGGTCTAAAGTGTTTTATGAACACTACAAAGGATATTTTTATATAATCTTGAGTAGAGTCTCTTTTTGTGGCGTGCCTCGTGTGTCACTGGTGTTTGGGTGTGTTGAGTAAACACTTTACAGTATACGTCTTGGATAAGCCTGACTGCTCTGCCAAGCTACCAAGGGGGTGAGCAGGGGTTATCTTAGGTGTGTAACTCTTGTATCCAGACTAGAGTGGTGGGTTCTGCCTGGCTTAGGTGCATACCCTAGCCAACCAAAAAACCCCATTTCTTACATATGGGGATATGCAATAGTTAGAAATTCCGGAAGGGAAGTCTAATGGGGAAGACTAGGCCTACAACAGATTCAGCCATGCTGACTGAGCAGTATCGCCATCCAGTCTTTCAGGACATCATAACTTTGCTACAAATTTAGGTTGGAAACACATTTTAGTGTATGGAACCCAGCTGTGGGCCACATGCCAAAAGTATGTATAGCAAATGATTGTTTCTAAACATTTGATAAATTAGTGGAAGGTGGTAGACAAGAATTTAGGTGTGTCAGTAGTGTGGCTGAGGAAAATTATTGCATCAAGAGATTTTGCCCAGGTCAGTCCCGTAAGTGGATCTGTATCTTGCTGCTAAGCAACACCTGTGGAAGTATTTTTCAAGAATGCTGGTTTCTTTTAGAGATCTGCAATAAAGGGACAGCTACCAAAAAAGAGTGGCGGACCTCCCACTTTCCTCTTCGTTTCCCCAATCTTTTGGAAGTCGTAGTTTTCCCACCCCCCAATCCTCACTTCAGAGACACGACACCAGTGGAAATTGCGTCTCTGTTATCACCCTATTTAGAACAGACTCTCTGACGCTTTTCCTCCCAAGGTCCACTTGATCCAGTACCTCCCCTGTCAAGTATGTTACTATGTGTTAGCATTAGTATGTGCTAGGGTGTTCAAATGTATTCTTTGTTGGCCTAATTGTTGTATTTTTTCTGGCCACAACTTTTGTATTGCCTGCGCTCTTCTTGAATTAATGTTATATATGTTCCCATTTGTGTTTCTACTTCTGCTTTTTTATTAAATGATTATGTCCAGTTGGACAGCTAAATATAGAGATCATTGCATTTCTATGTATAAATGTCTGCAAATGTTTTTCTGTTAGGGACCACTGTTCCTTAATACTTTCTGTAACCAAGGTCCCTGACCACCCTTGTCTCTGTAAAACCTGTCAACCACAACATTTACAATTGAAGTTCACATTTGTGTCCCAGGTGTGAGCAAATTACCAACACTTGTGCGACGACATTATTTTTTCTGTTTCCGTTTTTTTTTATTTTTATTAAGTGAGGTTATACCTGACAGGCTGCTATTGCCACTGGAGTCTTGAAGGTGAAGCACAATGTAAATAAAGGTAACCAGGGTTGAGCAGAATCTAAACCATAAAATTGTCTGGGGAAATATAACTATCCAACTATGTATATTGTGGAAGAGAAATAAGGGGCTCTAGTAAAAAACAATTCCAATGCATCACCAGCGCAAATGATGATCAAGACATCACCACAAAGAACTTTTCCGAGATATGACTGTAGGTTGAGTCAAAGACGAAACCTGCGGCAGTAAAAATGAAAATAAGAACATTACTGTACAATGCGCTCTTTATGTTATGTTATGTTATGTTAATTTTGTCTTTTATAGCGCACGGCTACTCCGATAGAGTGTCCCGGCGCTTTTATTTGACAGCCTGCGAAAGACAAACACAACACAAAAATAAAAAGACAAAGCCAGCAGATAAAAGAGGGGAAACTAAAGGGCAAAGAGTCATAGAATGTGGGTATCCCTAATACCCGAAAACAAACCACTTGCTTCACTAAATTAAGCAACTCTTTTGAACCCTTGTTGGTTAGTGGAGATCAGATTGACAGCTTTGCTTTTCGTAAATGATTAAGAAATGTGTCTGCAATTCACATTTCTCTGGGTTGTGCTTTGTGTAAATCCGGACTGGAACATTTAGTGTTCATCTCATACTACAAAATTAATATAGACATATTTATGCATTTGCTAAGCATTCCTGTTATGTGTGATTGCTTGTTTATATAAGTTGAGCTATAAAACCATTACAGTATGTCCGAAACATGTCCACATTAAGCATGAGTAGGAAACATGTCAGTGGAATTGTGGCCATAATGTGTTCGTTCACATAATATAACCCCAAATTTCCAATTTCAGGGCCTCAATGCTTGAGTTGCACACTTTAAAATTGATATCCAAGGCCATTCGCTCAACATTCACTGCTTACCATCCAATCTTCTGCAAAATCCTTGGTTACTTTCCCCTACACTAACCTTCTACCGAACAGCATACAAATGATTTCACTGGCCCTAATTCAAGCAAATAATATATCCTCCTCATCGGTCTGATTAGAGATGTAATGCCGGCCACTGCAGCCTCTGCAGCACAATGGGGCACCTGAACTGTACAGGTGCCACCTTGCCCTTCAGAGGGTCCCCATTCAGTCCAAGGTCAATAAATATCATTGAATTGTGGAAGACTCGGGGGCCCCTCTTCACATTCTGCAGGAGGGCCACTTCATTTTGCGATATGCCACTGGTCTACTATGAAAAGTTTGCTCTAGTTGGGGTGCAGTGTGCCATTTACACCCCTAGGCCCCAGGTGCCACTGCTACATCATTGATTGCTACCACCTCATCAATGCCCATATCCAGAGCTGGTCAAATGACTGATAGATATCAGTCAGAATTCCATTGTCACTTCTTCAATGTCAAGACAGCCCCGATGCCCTGTTCTCATTCCTTTCTGCCTCAATCATTCTGTACGCAGGTCAGATGCTGGAAATCTTTCAATTACTCAATTTGAATTTCTCCATCTTCAGAAAGAGCTCGCCTTTCCTGGAACCCACCAGTTCAACACCAACAACCCAAGTTCATTGACTCATTATATGTCTTCAGAGCATGCTCAACTTCACTCCCTATGAAGGGCATCAGGCAGCATAGTATCGGACACAGGCCGTAATCTGCTAAACTCCAAAATGCCCACATAGGCCCAGGTAGGCAATGTCTATTGCATGGAGGTTTTGAGGCACATCTTCATGCATGTGCAGTATTTACGTATGATTTTGATTTTGTCGGGATTATCATTAACCTTCCAGTAGTCAATCACAAACATTTAAACAAAAAAATAGCTGCATGACAAGCAAGAACAAGCATTTGCAATGCAATCGGTCTCGCCTTTGGGACCTTGTATGTATTTAGCTATGCAGCACCCTAGCCTGGATGCTGAAACATCTACTGTTCTTTAACATGGAGGGAAAGAATGCACTAAACTGCGTGCCATGCCAGGTATGGGAACACATGGAGAAATATTGCCTTTCAGCGGGAAATGGTATAGTCCAAAGCTCTGTTTTTAATATAAAATCAGGGCCTTTGGTGGTCACACCACTGAAAATACAAGATTTTAAACAAATATTATTGTCTACGGGTGCTCGTGAAAGACCATTTCTATGGACTGGAATCTAGAAAATCCTAAAGTGATTCTGGTACTGACCTCTGCTGGTCGTTTTCTATCAAGAAAGTTAAATAGAGCCAGTTTTC
Organism: Lissotriton helveticus; assembly: GCF_964261635.1. Lineage (NCBI taxonomy): Eukaryota > Metazoa > Chordata > Amphibia > Caudata > Salamandridae > Lissotriton > Lissotriton helveticus. The sequence goes on along the minus strand of NC_136072.1, from coordinate 863,122,690 downwards.
AGAACATTTTTAAAAAAGAAACTCCCTCAGCAGAAAGCAATTTTGGTATTTTTCTGACTTCTACTGGTCATTTTCTATCAATACAGTTAAATAGAGACAGTTGAACAAGCAGAAAGCAATTCTGGTATTTACTGACCTCTACTGGTCGTTTTCTATCAAGACCGTTAAATAGAGGCAGTTGAACAGAAAAAAAGGTCCCTAAGTGGAAGCAGACAATTCCTAGGGCTGATCTGCAGAGCCCACAAAGTACATACACATGTAAGTATATACTATAGTATTTACAAGAAATCTGGAATGCTTGACCTAAAAAGTAGGATAGTAATTTTCTCATTCTTGGTGGAAATTATAACATAAGATTACAGTGGGGAGTGGGGGTCATCTGACTCCTGGCAGCCAATGAGAAGAATTCTAAAATATTAACAGAGCAATGCAGCCCCAGATGGCCATTGCTGTTCAGAACAAACAGAAACGTGTCAGAAATCTCTGGTTATGGTTCCATCTTCCTCAGCTTGGGCGGCGCACAGAGACTGGGGCCTGTCCTGTGGCCCAGCAGCCTGGGGTTTAAGACTCATGCCAGATAGAATGTCGGTGTGAATTCACTCACAAAATATTACTCATCAAACCTGACTCGTAATCCAGTTACATGGAGCTGAGGATCGCATCTGTCAGGCTTTAAAATGTTGCTGTGAACCTTGGATTCATTTTCTTGCTACAATCCTGCTGGCCCAAGCTCGATTGTCTGTGTTCACTTTTGAGATTTGAGCATCCTGGTTCTGGTCAACGTAATTGCAAACAAACACAAGCCATACATGAAACGGGAGACATCAATGGATGACAATTAGTACACGCTGCACAACAACACCCAGCAATGTAATCAGGGCTTTCTCCTTTAGGCCATTCCTGAAGCAGACACTCTTTTACAGCAGATTTCAAGCGAGTCTCGTGGCATGAAATGCTTTGCAGAAATATGAGAGTCTGACCAGTGGGAGCCATCGACCGGAGGCCTCCTCAGACTATTTTTAGCACGAACAATACCACGACTGGAAATACTGTCAGAGCTCTGGGGAGGTCTGCAGGTGTAAACTTTCACCATTTCTTATAAAATCTCTGAATTCAACACTTCCAATGCTTAGCATCCTTCCTCTAGCTATGCTTCTCTGGATGGTCTACTCCGGCCCCCCCAGTATCAGATATCCAGGGGGCGTATTATTGAAGGCACTGGTGTGTGCCTTATGGAATCCAAACTGGTGGATCAGGTACAGCTTGTAGCTGGGCATCCCATTACTAAAGGAAATGTTAGCAAAGCCAATAGGTCTGGCCTGTGCAAGACTGCAATGTTTGTTTTATCTATCACTTTTGAAAAACTTGCCAATTTTACAGAAATATGAAAGGTATCAAATTAAAATATTGGAATAGCTTGCCCAGAAATGCGCTCCTTTTCAGATGGAATTTCACATAATCATTTCTGTAAAACACGGGAAATCCATGGGTAATATGGGGCTAGGGGGGTATGTTTTTATAAAGAAACAGGGCTTCCTTAGGGAAAGAATGTCAAACAATCAAATATACATATAAATTAATGAGGCCCATGTATGTTATCCAAATGGAATAATCATATATATTTATTCAATGCACATAGAAAACAATGATGTGGGAAAACGAACACAAGGAACTCACATATTACTTATAAACACAGGCATATAAGTGTGACAAAACAAAACACAATGGTTTAGTCACAATCTGTCAGTATCAATCCTCATGTATACAAGAATGAACCATTATAGCAATTGAGTCTAGGTGCCATAGTCGATGTTTCGATCCTTTGGCACCTAGTGGCACATCAGCGATGAGACAGCGAGTAGAGGTGATATTCCAATAGGAAAGGGGCACAATAAACATTGACGTTACAAGACACCTCGCAATATTCTACCTTTTTATCTTTCTTTCTGCCCATCAGCAAAAGAGTGCGTCCATCCCTGTCACCTTCTTCTGTAGTTCATGCTGGTAGTCTCCTGTGCCTCCAGGCTATGTACTTCCTTATTCCTGCCTACCTGTGTCCCTCTGCGTGCAAGTCACCTCCTGCTGTCTTCCCCTTCTCTTCCGGGGCTTCATGTACCATCTGATCTCTTTACTGCCCTCAGGCTGTGCTGCTTCTCTTACTTGACAATTTGGTGGAGATGGGATGTTAAGATAGCAACGGAAGTAGTCCGGATGCTACCTGGATAGAATGCTAACCCCATTTGGTAGATTCTTCGCTCTTCCACAGAAATAGTGTCTGTGTAGCGCCAGTTTACCGAGATTCACCAGACCCGGCTCCTACCTGTGTCTTGCTCGCTGCAATTGCAACCAACATTGCAATTATAGGTATCTGAAACTCTAGACCTCGTATGCAAGGATATTCTTACATTGGCTGCAGCCGCACTACAGCACCGCAACTTCCTAAGCTGGTTAGGGTTGTGTGTATGTGACTGTGTTTGTCATGGCTACGTATAGTGTCCCTCTCTCCTTTTCTTTTCAAGTTCATACATTGACTCAGCGGCAAAACAAGATAGGAACGCAACTCTGATCCTTAAACACAGCATCGCCTCTACCAATATAGGTCCCATAACAAACACTCTCTCCATCCCAAGGCACTCTTGTGGGTAGAGTGCTACCCATCCTCAATATAGCTCACTGCTATTTTTTTGTGTGGAGTTTTATATAGCGCAAACTAGACCCAAAGTTATCGGAGCTCTTTAACTCTTCGAGTGCTCATGGCCAGCTGCGGCCCGTGTAGGGAGTTTGCGGTGGGGCAGGCAGGCGGGGCGGGGGGTGATAAACACCGGAATCTGGATGATTGCAGGTAAGTAAATAATTAAATTAAAATAACGAATTTCGTAGCGCGCCCTGCATCGCAAAATGCCCACGCTGTATTAATTACCCGCCTGTGCGAGAGAACTAATCAGTGGGCGGAGTTCGGATGGCTCTCGACCGTCATGAACACACGCCCACCGTGATTTATGATGGCCGGGAGCCGTCCTGAGTACGGGAGCACCACGCCCAACACCGTCCTGCCTCGCACCGCAGTGGAATGTGCCCCGCGGTGAAGGGGTTAAACGAGCACCAGTTGCATTACAGACGGACACATTCATTTTTGTTAGGCACAGGGAGATTAACTGGTTTGCCCAGAATCACAGTATGTTGAGCGTCTCTGCCGAAACACGAACCCAGTTCCCCAGCTCGGAGGTTGACCTCTCTAGCCGTTAGGCCACATTCTCTCCTGCTTCTTCTTTGGTAAGAAGTGCTGTATAATTGCAATACAGTGAAAGCTTGCAATGCTATTGCAATGCTTTGTTTCTGTGGCAGTGCTTAATTTGAGCCGGTGGTTTGGGGTGCTTGGCACCGGTTCTTGTGCAGTTTGTCACAAGGTGTGGCACTGTCTGACTAATTTAGAGATGAGCACAACAGCCGATTAATAATTCAATATGCATTAAAAATTACTATTTCCTGCTGCCCAAGCCATTCTTATATATTGGGGGCCTGAAATAGTCCGAATTGTCACACTTGTAGGAGTGAGATAGTTCGTAGTTGTGTTAGTACTGTAACTGGCATCATAACAGGAGCAATGTGTAGTGCAAGCTGCAGTGGCCTCCTGACGGGAGCCCTTGCACTTATTCATTTTACAAATTAAGCAGTAGCTGTGGATGTGTGGGCCTGTGAAAGCAACCGCTGCTATTGTCTGTGTATTCTAATATTTATATTCTATTCTAATTCTATTTAAATTTTCCATATTGCGTTTATTTGAAAAGGCTTGCACAGCTGCTTCTTCACTTTTGTGACGTGTGCGAGGGGCATGATTAAAATAAATTATGGAGGCCAGGCCGGCGGAATACAGTTTTCGTACCGAGTGATAAAGTCAAACACCATCCTTGTGAGAGCCATCGCGCTTCAGAGAACAAGTCCGCATTGTATGTTTGTGCCCTTTCGTGGAAGCGCATCAACAAATCTAAACGTGTAGTCATATTTGCTTTGCTCCGCAGTACAACAATTTCCATCATGGTCTTGGACTGCCGGCCACCTCCCCCCTTGAACACCGACTGAATTACCCAATTCAACCAGTCAACACAATGGGGGTCTTTGGAAGTCAAGGGGGGGGTACGGCCCCCCCCCTGGCCGTATTTATTAAAATATAAAAATAAATCAAAAATTTTAATCAAATAAACATTTCTGACAATTATTAAAATGCACACTTTTCAGAAAATTAGATTGACATCCGTTTTTGACATGGTATGATGGGCTAACCTTAACAAATAGCTAGTACAGCGTGTTTCCTAACGTAATCTAATCATCCTGAAAATTAAACTGCATTCTAATATTTTGAATAAAGTCCTACGGCAAGGTCGCCAACCGGTGTCAGATCCTTTTACAGCTGCGCTCTCACGTTGAAGATGCGCATGCGCAACCCAGGGCACGTTACACCCACGTGCGCTCCCTGAACTCCATTTAACCATAACAGGAGGGCCCAGACACTCGCGCACCTTAGTGACGTCATAGTGTTGTGAGGGGTGGCTACCAGCCTGAGGAAAGCGTAGACTCCCTCCCCCGCACCCTTTAAATTACTGGAGATCATATCCTGCCCCTGAAGTTCTGAGAGAGACCAATGGCCCCTCCAGCGGGCGGCCCCTTTCGTGAATGGGTCCGCCCCCCCGTAAGGACCTTAAAATGCTGCTCACCGATTAATGACCTTACCGCCAGACACACCTAATAAATACGACATTGCTATTCTAAAGGAAAAAAGGCCTAAGGATAAAATTGTTAATACACAGCAAAGCACAACACATCTACATATACAGATACTCCTGTAAGCGGGAAAAAAGGGCCTAAGGAAAGAATTAGTTAAATATCACGGCACTGCACAAAATGTTTAAAAACTGTTCTACCTTCCAGTAAACGGGAAATTCCAGGCCTACTGAATCAAGCCCCCCTACCCCTGTATTCCGGCACATTGACAAACCTGATACTTACCATTTGCCAAGCCCCAAGGTCTGCTAATTAGGGATGGAGGGTGGGGAAAATTACACGCCCCACGGTGGGGCGAGGAGCAAGCCTGGGAGCGCGGGCACAAAGAGGCCGCTTCCCGCGCTCCCCAGGCTTTTAACCCTTTCGCCGCCGCGACCCCGCCCCCTCGCCCCGGAAGCACACCAGTACTTCCGGGGCGAGGGCGCGGGGCAAGCGGCCCCGAAAGGGACGGGGTGTGGGAGGGGCCGGGCCCCGCCATGCTTGCGTGGGGGCCTATTGGCCCCCCCTTGTATCATGGTCTTGGACTGCCGGCCACCTCCCCCCTTGAACACCGACTGAATTACCCAATTCAACCAGTCAACACAATGGGGGTCTTTGGAAGTCAAGGGGGGGTACGGGGCCCCCCCCTGGCCGTATTTATTAAAATATAAAAATAAATCAAAAATTTTAATCAAATAAACATTTCTGACAATTATTAAAATGCACACTTTTCAGAAAATTAGATTGACATCCGTTTTTGACATGGTATGATGGGCTAACCTTAACAAATAGCTAGTACAGCGTGTTTCCTAACGTAATCTAATCATCCTGAAAATTAAACTGCATTCTAATATTTTTAATAAAGTCCTACGGCAAGGTCGCCAACCGGTGTCAGATCCTTTTACAGCTGCGCTCTCACGTTGAAGATGCGCATGCGCAACCCAGGGCACGTTACACCCACGTGCGCTCCCTGAACTCCATTTAACCATAACAGGAGGGCCCAGACACTCGCGCACCTTAGTGACGTCATAGTGTTGTGAGGGGTGGCTACCAGCCTGAGGAAAGCGTAGACTCCCTCCCCCGCACCCTTTAAATTACTGGAGATCATATCCTGCCCCTGAAGTTCTGAGAGAGACCAATGGCCCCTCCCGCGGGCGGCCCCTTTCGTGAATGGGTCCGCCCCCCCGTAAGGACCTTAAAATGCTGCTCACCGATTAATGACCTTACCGCCACAGGCCAGGTAGTTAACCGACTATCTGGACCCCCCCAAGAACACACCCCTTCTAGAAAGGTCATACTCTCCCTGCAAAAACTTCCACCCACGCCAGGATGTTTCTTATAAAAAGGGCATTCCCCTCCTCTGTCAAGTGAACCCCGTCCCGCAGGTAGAAGTGCTCCCCCCAAATGCAACCATGAGGGATGGTCTGTAAGACCGGAGTCCTAAATAACTTGTCCAGCTTGTTGTTGACCCTCTTTAACGAGCTATTCAACGCGCTGACTGAGTTTCCCCCTCTCCATTCCATTCTAGGTATCAGTTGTGACCATACTACAACACTACCTGGTAACCGCTTCGCTAGCCAACCCGCTGCTGATATAATTTCTTCCAGGAGGACCCTTCTACCCAGACCTGCCAGATCATTCCCCCCTAAATGAAGGATTACCGCCGAGGGAGGTGTAGTATGTCGTGCTAGTAAGTCCGACATATAGTCCCTGAACTGATTGAGGCGGAGCCCCCCCCTGCCATGGAAGGAGACCGTGCACCCCCTACTTTCCACCCTCTGTTTGCCTGATCCTGCAAGAAAAATTTGGTTAGCACGCTTGACATATGAATGCCCCACTACCCAAATGACCACTGTCTTCTGTCTGTCCTCCTGGTTCCTCCATGCTGTAGTTAAGTTGCCTTGATGATCCATGGGTAGTTTCCGTCCTGCGTCACAGGCCCGTGAAACTGTAAATAACCAGAAAAACAGCAGGTATTAGCAATACTCAAAATGGCGGCAGCTCTCACAACATGTGCAACCGCACGTAGCGTTTATAAGCGCTTGAGGACCATCTCCCAATTCTTTGCACACTAGTTGTGGTCAAACCCCTGGCTGTTGCTTCCGTGGCTGCCCCTATCCGGAAGGAGTGTGTCCCAAACTCTTTGTGGTTATAACCAGCTTTTGCCATGCTCATGGCTAGTACCCTCTGGAACTGAAATCTGGTCAAAGGAGTCCCATCCCCATGCATTAGCAGTGACCCCACACACTCCTGTGCCCGCTGTCTTATCAGTTCCTCCACATGTGTCACCGGGCAGCAGGGATTGTTCCTTGCCCGATGTAACGCCAGGCTTTGGCCCCTAGCATCCTGATCAGTTTTAGATTTCCTGATGCTGATCCACATAGTGTCGCCCCTTATGCTGATATCCCGCAGCTGAAGGCCGCCTATCCTATCACCTTTGTTGGCCGCCACGAGTTCACCTACCCTGAATGCCCCATAGAAGGCTAAAGAGAAAGCAGCTTTAAAGAGGCCCACCTCAGACGTAGAGCTACATGTGTCCGGTAGCGCGAGGAGAACAGCTGATAGACGTTCAAAACCTATGGGTTTCCTAGAATCTATGGAGGGGGGCTGCATGCGCCGCCATCCTTTTAATGCCTTCTGGGCCTGGAAGCTGTTCGTAGGGTCCCTGCCCCCTTTTGCCCGTGCGAAAAAGGAGATAGCGGCCTTGTGCCTGTTGGCTGTCGCCACCGTGCGCCCTTCCCTGTGTAAGTTGCCTAAGTACCCATTGAAGCTAGCCTCCATAGTCCAACTACTCTCCCAGCCCTGTCCCAGAAAGTGACAGTAAGACCTGAACGCCCCTTCGTATGCCGTCCTGGTCTTGGGTGCTAGGCTGGCTGCCACGAGGTCATGTAGTTGGGGGCACCAATTTGCCAAAGAATCGCCGGGAATTGAGCTGGCGTTGTCTCCGCCTCCGGCAAGTGATCCCTGAACACCTGCATCTTAAAGCGAGAAAGGGCATCAGCTGCATTGTTTAACACCCCTGGGACATGTTTTGCTCTGAAAAGTACATTCCTTGTCATGCAACACAGCACAATCTCTTTGATCAAGCGTAAAATGAATGGACACCTTGCAGCTTGCTGGTTGATGCATTCAACCACTGACATATTGTCTGACCAGAATATTACCGATCTGTTGGCCAACTCCTCGGGCCAGACTTTCAGTGCCACCCAGATTGGGAAGAGCTCGAGGAAACCATTGTTCACCGTCAGCCCGCTCTCCTCCCACCAGGCGGGCCACTTCTGTGCCACCCATTTCTTGCCAAGGATGGCACCAAACCCAACACTGCCTGCCGCATCGATCCATAAACCAATGTCCTCCGAGGACACCGTCGGTGCACCCCACAGCACTCTGCCATTGAAATCCGCCAGGAATGCAATCCATATCCGCATGTCCTGGCACACCTCAGCAGACAGCCGTGTCCGGTGATGTTTTTCACGAAGACCCCTCATGGCCTGTGCAATTGAGCGTGAAAAGGGGCGAGCCATAGGAATTACTCTCAACGCAAAGTTCAACTGCCCCACTGTCTGCTGCAACAGTCCTAAATTCACTTTCTTCGCTTGTAAGCACAGACCTAGAGTCTGTTTGAATTTCTGGATCTTTTCTACTGGTAATCTAAAACAACCCTCAACAGAATCCAGTTCAATGCCTAAAAATTCGAGGCATGTTACTGGTCCAACTGTCTTCCCCTGCGCCAACGGGACCCCGAAAGAGCGCATGAGCACGCCAAATTCCTGCAATGCTGACGCACACTCCCGTGAACCCGCCGGGCCCAGAAAAAGAAAGTCATCCAGGTAGTGCATAACCCACTGGTGACCCGTACGCTGTCTTAATGCCCATTCCAAAAAGGAGCTAAACTGTTCAAAATAAGCACAAGAAATTGAACAACCCATGGGCATACACTTATCCATGTAGTACTTCCCCTTGAAGGAGAAACCCAGCAGGTGCTGGTCCTCTGGGTGAACAGGGAGTAGTCTAAAGGCTGACTCAATGTCTGACTTAGCCATCAGTGTTCCCGCGCCCAAACTCCTCAGCATGTCAGCTGCCTGATCGAAGGACGCATACTTCACAGAGCAAATTGTATCATCAATAGCATCATTCAATGATGTCCCCCTCGGTGCGGACAAGTTGTGGATGAGCCTAAATTCCCCTTGTTCTTTCTTAGGCACCACCCCCAGAGGAGAGCACACAAAATTCTGCGTGGGAATGACGTGAAATGGTCCCGCAACCCTACCCAAACGCACTTCTTTACCTATTTTTGTTGACACCAGGGTTGGATTGGCAAGGACTGATAGCTGATTTCTACACTGTGGTCTCCCGACATACCCCCCAGCAGGAATTCTAAAACCATGTGTGAAACCCTTTTGCAGTAGCCTGGCAGAAGTGTGATTGGGGTACCTGTTCAGCCAGGGGATCAAAGCTGACAACTGAATGGGTGAATGCGCTATTATGGGGTGGATCTTACTATTCAGGTTTCTTCCTACCCCTGTTTCCTGAACCACTGTTCTTATTGCGGCATGTTGTTTCTGGGTGGGAAGGGTGCCCACATATGTTGCACGCGTGCCTGAACTTACAGGTACCTGGTGCCCTGTGACATGTCCGCCTGTTGAAATCCCAACATACCCCCTTCGCCCCTCCATTTGTTCTCTGTTTTTGGGCCGTCTCCCCACCTGGTGCTGATCGAAAGGGCTGTTGGAACGGCTGCTGCGGCCTGGGGGAATAACCTCTATTCGCAGTAGCGCTAGTGCTTGCACCTTGACCCTTCTCGAATTGGTTGTGCCATGAGATAGAATCCACCTTGTCCCACGACAAAGTTTTATCAAATTCCTTGGATTTTCTGAAAGCGATATCATATTCCTTCCATACATCCCCTGCATGATTCTCATGGAACATTGTTATTCTACTCTGATAGCAGTTCATGGCAGGTTGCATTCCCTTAAAGCGTTCGCCCATTACCGCGCCGTACACTGCAAAAGCCCTCACCCAGTTGATGATGTTTTCTTCCACCCTGAATTTGTACAACTTCGCTCTCCATGCACTGGGCAACAACATATCCTTCTGTGATTTAGCATATTCCCATTCCCTGTTATCAACCAGCAATGAAAAAATATTCACATACTTGTCAGCCCATATCATTTCCTTCACACTTTGTGACACATGCTGTGCTAAGCACTCTCCCCTAGAGGGCAATGTTCCCTCGCCCAGCAGCGGCTGTGCAATCTCCTTACCATTGTTGTCGGGTAACGTTGCTTCCGCGGCCTTGGCACCGCCTCCATCATTTGCTGGACCTGTTTGGGAAGAAACTGGTGCAGGCGGCGTGGCGCCCCTACCACTGGCCAACAATATCTGAGTCACTAATGTTTGTTGCTCCGTTGTAAGGGCCGTATTGACCGGCAACGCACCCCCCCTAACCATGGAAGAATAGCCGCCACCTGAGCTGCCAGGTCTATTGGCACTGGCCCCGACGCGGGGATGGGAGTAGGGGCTGCACCTAGGGGCACCGGAGCCTGTGGTGGCGCGACGGGTGGCACCGGTGCCGCCGCCGGCATTACTGGCACAGTTGGTACTGCCACTGGCAACTGGGGCACCGGGGCTGGAACGGGCACCGGGACCTGGGGTGGCGGGAGTGGGGCAGCAGGGGGTACCTGGGGTGGCGGAATTGGTGCAGCAGGAGGTAGAATGGGAGTAATACTCTGTGGCTGCCCCCCCCACCCTCTTATTTCTTGCCCGCCTGGGTGGTGTCACAAAGACGCCCCTTGGCTTGGGCGGTACTATCGTCCGCTTGGGTCTTCCAGATGGACCAGCCTGGGCATCTACTTTGGCCCCCAGTTCCGCTAAAGTCCTATCCAATTTATCAAACTTCCCCAGTCTCTTATCCATTGCAGACATTCTGCGCATCATTTTTTGTAACATTACACCCACATTTGGATTGCCACGCCCCCTTCTTTGAGACATATTTATGAGCACACCGTGCTCCGTACCTGACCCAGTTGGCGGTGCACGACCTGCAATACCTGACCCGATCGAAGGCGCCTGTGCTGGTGTATGAAGACCACAATCTAGTCTCGCAGTCCTGAAAAACAAAGAGCGTTACCTTTCCAACTAGTGATAATGCACTAGGTAAGACCTTATACCGGTAAAACAATATTAGCAAATTCGACTTTGCTTACCCACCAATTTGCATAGACACACAAATCCTTAACAGGCAGTAATGTTAAAACATATACTTGCAGGATTATACCCATGTAATACACAACTGTATCACCCAAAACGAAAGCGCTATGAATCGTGCAGTAATCAATTGTGGCTAATCATAAGCGGGGAAAAATTCCAGTTCCAGCTATAGCACAGCAGAAATAACCCACCAACTGATGCAAGCAGTCACAGACACGAATATTCCTTAAAACGCCACACTGCGCAACAAAATGAGACAGTGCCGCCAATGGTTATACTGCTAAAGACAAGCCCCGCAAGATCAAGCAAATATCACGTACTGAACCTTGAAGATCAATGTACTGGCATAACAACAGGCAGTGTCATACAGATCATAGTAATAGCGTTAATTGGACATTAGTAATGACAAAACACCCTGCCAGGTACTACCCTGATTAATTGGCATGCGCTTCTGTCTGCATTTCATAAAACGATATCATTTGGCCTTTTCACCAGCCACATTCCCAAAATTGTGCAATGCTTGATTATTTATATCACACCCCCTCTGGTCTCCCCTCCGTTCCCTGCCCTAGCTGAGCCTGCTTAGCTTCAAAAACGAGAAGGGACAAGAGCCAGTCACCGGTCGATGAAACTTGCCCGGTATAACAAAGGCAGCCCCAGCTGCTTGTGGCCGCTCTCTGGAACCTAGCTGAGCCTGCTTAGCTTCAAAAACCAGTTACCGAGGTCGAGAAAACTTGCCCGGTATAACGAAGGCAGCCCCAGCTGCTTGCCGCTCTTGGGAACCGCCGACGAGCCCCACCCGCCCCGCACAATACCTTGAGTCCCGCTGGCGTCTCAGAGATGCTGCGCGCCTCGTGCCTTTCACTTCACCGGTCACGACTAGACGCCGGCCCCAACGAGAAGCCGACAAAGACAGTCCTCGATTCGAGCCCGCCAAATGCTCCGTGCCTCGCCTCCACAGCGTCGCGATGACCACGTACTCCTTCGCGGGAAAACCTTCGAACGCCGCTCAAGTCTTCGCGCCCGACCAACCTGAAAAATAAAACTAGAGAAAATTACACGGCCCCACGGTGGGGCGAGGAGCGAGCCTGGGAGCGCGGGCACAAAGAGGCCGCTTCCCGCGCTCCCCAGGCTTTTAACCCTTTCGCCGCCGCGACCCCGCCCCCTCGCCCCGGAAGCACACCAGTACTTCCGGGGCGAGGGCGCGGGGCAAGCGGCCCCGAAAGGGACGGGGTGTGGGAGGGGCCGGGCCCCGCCATGCTTGCGTGGGGGCCTATTGGCCCCCCCTTGTATTATCAAGGCGTACGTGGAGTTAGAATAGTTAACACACACGAGCGAGCATGCACTGTTAAATGTGCCCATGCTGTACTGGATTAGCATTAGTGACACTGACTGAAATCCGTTTTACTATGTAAAGGCTAAAACTATTGGCTTTGCCGACAATTGTTTTCCTAGCTTGATCCTCGACATGCTTGACACACTTTTGAAATACCCTTAGAGTTAGAAGGGAGGCATATGGTATCTTTACATTTTAAAGCCCAAATAATCCACTCTAAAACCCGAAGTAATACAACAAGTACAAAGGGGCTGAGAGCTAAAAGCATGTAGATAGCTTCAGAAGCAAACCATGAAGGGAGGTCTGTTCAATTCCACGCCCACCGCTATACACAGACTGGGACTGCTGCTCTCTGCTCACCTACACACTTCCATTGTAAATGGTGCTCATCTTTGTAAATACACAGAAGCCATTTGTAAACCCATCTATTTGAAGCACCACCTATAAAAAGAAAGATAATTACACAGAGAAAACTACGGTGAGACTAAAAGTTTCTCCTTAAACATATTCTGTAATTTGGAGTAAAAAGTTCTATAAAAAAAGTGTCCAAGTACAAAATTAAAACACCAAGGTCTAAACTATAATTGTGCCATGTAGACAGTGTGCTTTTTTGCAAGGAATAAGGCTTTTGGTGGCATATTATTATTTAGTACAGAAACCTAAGAGGAATGCTGCTGAGCATGCTGCTGAACTCAGCACTCTGACGTGCCCCTCTTTGGAGTATTTATAGCTTTTTTTAGCTGTTTTGCTGGAAACGAAAATGCATTCGCCATAGATTGCAAGAGTAGGTACACCTTTCCTAATCACGAACACAAAAAGGTGGGGTTTCTTTCATTGGAAAGAAACTACCCTGAAGGGAGGGGATACCTTCTATACGATTTTATTACTTCGTAAACTAAAAAGGCATACACATGTATTTGCATGCCACAGGGAAGGCTACTTATCTGTGCAGAAAATGGTATTTTAGTACCAGAAACACTGAGCCTACGGACAAAGACAAACAGAATGGTATGTAGTGACCACACACTCGACCTTTATGAAGCATGCTACATGCAGGATTTCTTACATTCTGTTCATATCAAGTCGATTTGTAATATACAGGCAAATGACTGGTCTTTTATTAACTGTGAGGCTGATAAAAGATCAAAGTGAAAACACGCTATAGTAATAATGTAACATAAGTGGTCAATGCAAACCATGCATCAGTTATAAAAGCTGAGTAACGCCATAGGGCGGCTGTCATCATAAAAACAAAATGGACATGCACATATGCTCTGTGATTATATACGATTTATCCTCACGGGTGCATTAATCAAGCCACACAGGGTGCAGAAGCTGGTTATGCCCTATCGTCAAAAACTAAGGTCCACAGGGTTAACATGTCATACATAAAATGAACAAAGAAAGATTGACAAACTGTAAAATTAAGAATATTAACTCATAGGAGATGAAGGATACAGGAGAAATACATTTAATCCAGAGTAAAGATAAGTCCCATCCACCAGCTAGCTGGAGCCAGGTGCAACTGACTCTCAGCAAGCTCACAGGATTCCATTGCCATGGTGCTAATCAAAAGGTAACACAAGCACACAGCATATCTACATTATAGTTTACAAGTTAATAACTAAAATAGAAGTAAGCACAATGTTACACAAACACAATTGTACTATTAGCTGGCCCACTTTGTGCAGCTAGTTAAGAGCCTTACGTTTAGAAAGTAGTTGTCAAGGTCTTTCTAGATTAAACAACAACCAAAGGCCATATGGGGGGGGGGATAGGTTAGAACCTATTAAACTGTTTTGAGCTTCCAGCGTACAAAAAAGGAAACGCTTCAACATGGCTGTATACCATCATCAGGACCGTAGTCCAAGTACTCACGATTGATTCCAAGGGTCCCAAAACAGCCATGTACCTAAGGCGTGGTGTTCCACATATACGCCTATGTGCTGTGAGAGCATGATGGGACTTCTAGTCCTGCATCATGTGCATTGCTGAAAGAATGTAATTAATAGCATATTTACACAGCGAGGCACGTCTTGCGCTGTGAGAACATGCTGATTAAGTGAGAGAATAGCCATTATGGCGCATGCGGCGCCACGAGCATTCCACATTATAGTTCCACTTTGAGGCACGTCCCGCGCCGTGAACACAATGAAACATTGAGGCATAGTCCTGAGTCTTACGGGAGATAGTACAAGAAGCCTAAGGACTTCAGAGCTCCCATATTTACAGATATAAAACTGAAAGACATCACTTTCTGTATTACTACTTAAGGTGTAGTGTGTTTTACTAGGTGATTGAAAGTTGACACATATGGTCTTATTCGCACTACTTGCAAATGCCGGCACACACTTCATGTCACAGACTCAGTAGCCCCTGGGCGGATCGGGACAGTGATGATAACTGGTGGTGTGCCCCTCATAGACCGGGTTCTCAGGGTATGCAGGTCTGCATCCTTAAAACAACCTTTTAGTCCATTACTACTGCATACCATATGGGATATTGGACTAGGTGAGTGCAGCGTGGACAAGTATATATTTATATATGTGTTGCCCTCTGTCAGATGTTGAGGTCTTAGCTACCTCTATGTAAAGGCGGATGAAGTCCGTGTTTTAGTGAAAGTCTATTGATAACCATTCAGCGGTTCTCAATAGTAGGGACGGTTTTTTAGAAGTTGGTGCCAAGGAATGTCATTTTCGACCCCCACTTTGTTGGTTCACATCTTATAGAACCAGCTTCTTTTTCAAGAAGGACTTGGGTTGTCCTTGTGGGGTGTGTTACTTTTTCATGTATCGTCCAGTGTAGGTCACTGTCACCTTGGTTTTTCCCTACATAGTGAGCTGTGAGTCTTGTGGTTGATCTTTTGGGTCAATAATTTCTTCTATGCTCACTGATTTTGATCTTGATATTTCTGGAAGTCATACCCACATATCCTAATCTGCATGGACATACTATCAGGTACATCACGTGGACACTGTTACATTTGTATGGGCTCTTTGGTCCCAAGGTGTCCCGAGTCCCAGGTCTAGGGTCTTTGAGTGTTTTGTCAGGCTATATACTGAGCAGTTGCCACATGGGTAATGTCCCATCACCGGGGGCAGCCTCCACAATGTGTCCTGTTGCTCAGTATTGGTATTCATGGTTTTTGTATGGACAAACCTATCCTTTATACTTTTGTTCCTCTTAAAGGAAAACAGGGGTTTTGCAAAAGTCGATTGGTTAGACATCCTTATCCACCAATTCTTGTTAATGATCCTTTTGACCTTGTTTGAGGAGGAATTATAGATGCTCACACAAATCAATGCTTCAGTTTTGTATTTGGTATTTGTGTCAAATAGGGCTTCTCTTGAGTAAGGGTTTATTTTAATTGTATTTTTCACGGAGTTTTATATAGCGCAAATTGACCCGAAGGTATCAAAGCGCTTCACATAGCACCAGTTGCGTTACATGAGGACACATTCATTTTTGTTTGGGTTGTATGTAAAAAGAAAACCTTTTCTTCCCCTGAATCTCAAGATATCCAACAAACTTATTTTGTTTCTGTGGTTTTTTTTTTGTTGCATTGGCAGATGGGTACTTTACAGCTTTCCTAATTTTCATAAAGGTGAACAGCTTAATTAGTTCATTTGCACCCAAGGTAGTGCCAATGTGCATCTCCAGGGCATTAATAATATAATGCTAAAATGAATGTCCCAGAATCCATTTTTGATTTTGTAAACTGCTGTTATGTCCATACTAATTAATTTTGGTAAACTGGAAGTTCAGGGTGTGTTCTTGGTAGTTGGAACATGCCAGGCACATTTAGTACACTACAAATAAAAAAAGTCACAGCAGTTCCCATGTGGAGCTATTGCCAAGGAACAACCTTCCAGTTTCATGGATGAAAGAGAGAGGGTTGTATAAGGAAGGGGTGGGTGATAAATTCCGCTCCACCAGTGAAGTTCACAGACTTTTACCCACTCTGTATAACGCTTGTAACACAGAAACCTGGCAAAATTCCGCCAACTGCCATGTCGTGGAGTGTTTTTTCACGCACGGCTTGCCAACATTAGGTTGGTGAGTGAGAATTGACATCTGCTAGCGCGATTTTCAGGTGCTGAGATGGCACCCGGCAGGATTTTCTCAATGTGGGTGGTCGCAACCGTTCACAGTGAGAAAGCTGCCCCTCAAGTAGAAAATCTACTCAAGCAGCAGCAAAGAATCTGAGCCCTCTGCTGCCATTCATGCTGCTTTTGCAGGGCAGAACAAGCACCCAATGCTAAAAATCAGCGTGAGCAGCTCAACGCGGATTTCTGTCCGGTCATGGAAATCCACTGAATCTCGCAGAGTTTTTAAGAAACTCAGCGAGTTCTGCCCACCCTTAACAAAAAGACTGTTGCAAGTTGCCAACACTCATTTACAAATGCAATATGTTCACTTTTATTATATTTCACTGTATTAAGAGTAACTTTGTTGTAGTCGTAAGGAGTATGATTACATGATGCTTTAATGCGTGGTAGTTGATTTACACTTGTTCACATCTTCACCTGATCTCTCTCCAAAACACGGAACATTGACAACAACTTACTTTTCTTGGGGTTCTGAAAGAGGGTTGCCAAAGCATGTCCTTCTGGTGTACGTATATTCACTTCCTTCTGTTCTCCGAGTATATGAGGCTTCTCCTCGGATGGACTCTCACCAGACAGAGGGCTGGTAAATAAGCAACATCCTTATGATAGGAACACGCTCTCCCGCCCTCTCTCATCGACCCCCTCAAAGGAATGATGTAGCGAAGAGATGCCAGGTGAGCATATGCTCATTAGCTCTCAGGCCTCGTTTACTTTACGCCAATGAGGTATCTTCTTAGAACTAGGGACTTGAATGAGACAGGATCCACCACGCACAAGCATGCATAGGATAGCGTGCATGCGGTCTATCTCACTCTCTGAAACTCAGGAAGGGTTCATGTGTCTCTTTTTCTGTGAGAGTATTGGATGAGCATGCACGGTATGGAAAGAGGGGGTACTATGCACTGTCCTTATCTTCTTAATCCAAACACCTTCTTAAATCCAACACTGAGCTTATAGAGTGGTTGAACATTCCATGTCCCACTCCCCCAACCAGTCCCTGCGAGGTTGTATGTCAGAATATCATAGTAAGAACTATCGCTTGAAAAATGTAGTGTCCTAAATATTGCATACCGAAATATGAATATTTGGTGTACATTTTCTATTATTGGTTCCAATGAAAAGATATTTTGTAAACAATATTTAGGACACAGTATATCATTTGAGATGCTGGTACCCCTCTGATATGCTATGGCTTTAAGAAAAGAGTATCTCTCCCATTGCAGACCATGTAATGGAATCTTCCTGGGAGTGGTGAGGAGTAGAAGATACGACAGCTGTAGGGAGTGTTAATATAAATAAAATGATTTTGTTTTTGCCACACAAGGCACAAAACCTAGTGCTCCATTTACAATAGGCTGGAATCAACTACATCATGGTAACATTAGCGCACAGTGTGCCATTAAGTTCAACCCACAAATCGTCATCAACTGGTCAGCAGGTGAAGAAAGCACGTTACACGTCCTCAGAGAACAAACGGATATACGAGATCCCCAAAAGCTCAGATATTTCACGTACTCTCTTCAATTTATACCTTGCGCCTTCCATCAATAAATGGGTGACACACAATTTTTGTCCTCAAACTCTGCAATATTACATTCATAGGTCTTCTCAAACCATGCTTAAATAAAATACAAAACTAGGTCTTCTACTCAATCCAAATAAGACCAAATTTCTGTTCTATTCCACTTTCTTAGAAGCAAACCGTGGAACGACCTTCTTGAATTCGTGAAACGAGATGGTTTCATCCCTCACACAGTAGCCAACTGTAAAGTCACTGAGCTGGACTTTGCATTCCTCGCTGGCACTTACTCCACACATCAACAGTGTAACCTAACCTTCTAAAATCTTCTTCATTCCCTCAACAAAGGTAGAGATCATAATGCTAAAAGATCAATTAAAACTGCAATTCACGCTCTATTGATTTCCAGATTATAGTTTAACAACATGATTTTATCTGGTGCCCTTCAATCTCACCTTTCCCCTTAAAAATCTATACTTCATTTTGTACCTGGAATATTTACTTCCTGAAGAAAATATTACCACATATCTCCATTATGGCGCAAACTGGGCTGGCTAACATTGAAAGCAAGAATATTTTTCAAGGTTTGCTTCCTAGCCTACAGTGGGATACATATTCATAGTCCATCCTATTTATAAATTTACTGCCTGTGTATTGTAGGGGGAGCAAAGAGATCTATGTAACCTCTGCAACCTGAACATTGAAGTCCTTAATTTCAAAACATCCTTAGCACAGGACAAAAGGGGGCAGTAATTTCAGCTCTGAACTGACTAGCAACCCATATCCGCACTCATCCCACCCTCCAGCCAGTCATGAAACACCTGAAAAGGCATTCATGCCACACCTTGCTTGACTAATTTCTAACTCACTAGGAAGTTAATATATTTCTGCCTTCTTTCCCATACTTTTACCCCTACCTTATCTTAATTGATGAACAACTAAATAGTGGTGGGTTAAAGGAGCCAGTCAGTCTTTAACTTTGCAGGTGGCAATGTGGCCTGTTTTTCTTAGCAGGCTAGAGATCCCTCTGCAGGAGGATGCAGTGAGTGAATGGAGACGCCTGCAGGGTGATGTCTGGAGAGTACAAAGGAAACTCTTTCCCTCCTTTCAAGGGATGTCTTTGTTTGGCTCATGATAGCTCCTTTGCTACTGCACCAACATCTATAAATTGGGTCTGGTGCAGAGGCAAAGCGTTCCTTCGTGTGCATGAGGGCCATGCAATGCTGGTGTAATTTGTGTTGAAGAAGAGGCTGAAGAAGCCTTTCCAGTCCCTTCTGTAATGCCACAAATCATCCTGGGGCACAGAAAATGGGCACGGATTCCAATTAGCATCAAGGGTACTATGTTTAATAAGACAAAGTAGTGTAAAAAAATCAAAGATTTATCCAGCAAGAAACAAACGATGAATGCAAATTTTGGGCATTGATTGGGATTCCATATAGTTATTGGAGGAAAGAGATGCAACATAAATGCTAATAAATTCATCTACAAGCTCTCCAACCTCGCTTTAGCTATTGATCTGGACTTTGAGATCATGTTTTACAGTGTCTTTTGAATTTGCCAGCATGTAGACCATAGATCATTGCGATAATGTCAATTGTTTAAGTTCATCTTGCTGTGTCTTCATCATAGCCTCCTTCTTGCCCACCGCATTGTTCAGGGTAAGGCAGGTCAGCACTGACAATGTGAGCACCGCCATGGTAAGTCTTCTATATGCCATAAAGACATTAAATACGTACTACAGGACCTTATGTGTGCCTGAGGTGCTATGCTTTTGCTGCACAGGATCACCAGCACCTCAGCCACAGTATGGTCAGCTCAGAAACCCAGAAGACTAGCATCTTGTTGGCGTGGGCTCCATTCTGTTATGGAGCACCTTCAATGCACAGTCGGTACAGCAGCAGGTGGACACATGCCAGCACCAGAGGTTCTCTAACCAGGTTACCACCAGTAGTGTATTGCGGCATGTTGCCTGCCAGCTCACAGCCAAGCACTTTGAATGCCTCTCTCCATTCAGCAGCTTCAGGGTCCACGGAGAATGGGTGAGCCACAATATGGATCCGATACCTGCTCCACCAGGCAACTGAGGCACTCACTGGGCAACATGTGTTGTGGTCTAAAGCAGGTTGGCAATTAACTTTAGCTGCCACTAGACCTGCAGCACATTCTTCTCTAACTTGATCACCGTGTAGTAGCTAGTAGCAATCTCTGCATGCTAAGGCCCCCTTTTCAGAGGCTTTTATATGAGAAGTAATCAAGACTATGACACTTTGGTGTTTGGCACCTCTGATATTCGTAGCACCAGCCACAGGCTTATGACTGGCACTTATTTTTATTGAGAAATTGAGCACTGTAGTACCATTAATTCAAGGAATTTAATGCTTCGAAGCTCCTTGAATTTTCCAGAGGTGAGGTATTTTGATTTTCCAGACTTACTTTCACTGTGCCTACCACCTGCCATTTATTTATTTTTTATTTATTTGGTGTATTTTGATATAGCGCACAGCTACCCCAACGGGGTGTCCCTGCTCTCCTGTGTATTTTTTTGTGCTGGCTGAGGTGTTATTTAGAAAGAAGATGGTCAGCAAAACAGGTGAGTTTTTAGAGCTTTCTGGAAGGGTTGTTCTTCCTGAATCAGCCGAATGGAATTAGGTAACTTGTTCCAGAGGGCAGAGGTTAGTACTTGGAAAGTTCTTCCGCCTGAGCGAGTTTTCTTAAATCTGGGGGTTGTGAGGAAATTTTTTGAGGAAGAACGAAGAGTCCTGGTATTGTTGTAGGGGGTGAGACAGGTAGACAGGTAGGCAGAGCCCTTGCCTCTCAATGCACGGTGAGCCAGTACCAGTGCTTTGAATTCTGCCCTTTTTTGTATAGGGAGCCAGTGAAGTCTGCGACGGTGGGGTGAGATATGCTCGCGTAAGGGAATACCACCAACCAGTCGTACTGCAGCATTCTGAACTGTCTGTAGTCGATGACAGAGACCTACAGACAGACCAGTATACAAGCCGTTGGCGTAGTCCAGGTGCGAGGTAATCAATGCCTGGACTACAATCTTCCTGGTGTTATTGGGTAAGAAATCGATAAACTTTTTCACCATTCTGATCTTAGCGAAACATGCTGCAGAGACTGTGTGAACTTGATGATGCAGTGTGAGGTTGGGATCCCATCTAACCCCTAAATTTTTCACCGAGTCTTTGGGTAGGTGTGGAGCACTCAGATCAAGGGGCCACCAGATGTTGGGATCTAATGGGGACGGCTGGTGAAAGAAAAGTACCTCCGTTTTTACTGCGTTTAGCCTGAGGAAATTGTTGTCCATCCACTGGGCGATTGTGCGAAGGCAGTTTTTTAAAGGGTCAAAGGTTGTTTGGGTAATGCTGTTAAATGAGAACAGAAGTTGAATATCATCAGCGTAGGAGGTGGCCTTTATTCCAGCTTGGGCGATGATATCAAAAAGGGGAGAAAAATAAACATTAAATAGGAGAGGACTCAGTGAGGAGCCTTGGGGGACTCCCCAACGAAGTGGGCGGCTGTCTGAGGTGTATGGGGGGGTGAATACTGCCTGCGTACGGTTAGACAAAACGGAAGCAATCCAGTTTAAGGCCGTACCCTGGATACCTTTAGATTGAAGGCGGTCCAGGAGTAGGGCATGGGAGACGGTGTCGAATGCTGCTGACAAGTCAAGCAGCACCAACACCGCTCGTGATCCCTCGTCCATCCTCCAGCGCACTGCGTCTGCCATCTCAATCAGTGCCATGTGATATGTTGCCTAGTTTGGACACATCAGGCTGAAAGAATCTATATATCCTCACTGTCACAAGTGGTACAGGGCAGAAACAGTGTGCATGGCTTGGTTGTACCAAATCCTTTCCCTGGTTCTACAGCCCCATCCCTAGAGCAACCGATTGAAGGAAAAAGAAACGGGTCGAAGATGTAAGGAGACGCTGGTCCTCCCTCTAAAGGGCAAGGACATTTCTATCCGGTCATCCAATTTGATATTTTTAACTCCGCCAGGTTTGTAAACCTGGTGCAATTTATAACATTTTTTATGAAGTTCTGATTTTGTTAACTGCAAATATTTACATCCCTTCTGAAGACATGCTTCTGGAAGAGGCTGATCAAAGATCCATGCAGTGGTGTAATGTGAAATGATGGGGTACCACCTGCAGAATGTTAAGAGTGGCCCCCGATTATCTTGCATTTTACAGATATTCAATGGCCTTGTGTGCAGTGAGGCCCCTGTGAAGAGTTTGGGGCCCTAGAGATCTGCGAGACCCTTCCACTGCAGAGGCCCCTGCTTCCATGTGAAATGGAATACTCACTATAATCTGCGCTTAATTTGAGCTGTTAGGTTCCGGTACTCAGCACTGGCACTTATTCATCAACACCAGCGCTTTTCATGAGCACCATTCAAGAACACATTCATTTTTGCTACGATTATGTGATTTGCCTAAACTCACAGGATGTTAAAACCATGCGGAGACTCTAACCTGGTTCCCCAGCTCCGAAGTCAGTCGCTTTGGCCATTACGCCACATCCTCTCCACTTTCATGGTTAGTAGTTGGTTCTGTTTTAGGCGGCGCTTAACAGGAAAAATGGGCTGGTGCAACCCCCTGCAGAGAGCCACCCCACCCCCCACTAATTTCTCTAAAAATGAACATGAGGTATTTCTAGAGTGTAGACCTAGGTGAGAAGGAACAGAACACTTACTGATGCAGATTTCCCTTCATGGCACTAATATTTCCTGCCACAATCATTCCGTTTTGAACAATTTCCGTTAAGTCGGTTCCCAATGGAAATAGCCTGTAAGTTAGGATAGCCTCTAAGTTAGTGTGTCTCGACATACTAAGTCTTTACTCTAAAATAAAGGGGAGCAGAGCAGCACATTATTGCTCCTACAAATCACATCTGTGGATATTGCCTGGAAGAACTATCAAATATGTATTAAAATTAGAGATGACAACGCAGTGCACTGTGGGGCTGCCTGGGAAACGGTCACTGAAGAGGAATGAAAATCACCGACAGCGACCGAGTGGAAAAATATTCAGCAATTAACGGCTAACGTGCAAATGCACAGGGGTGTGATCAACGTGATATGTGTCTCTAAGAAACGAGGCAAAGGTTAAATCATGCTCCTTTTTACATCGGGAACGCTGGTGGTTTCCAGCAATCAAATGTACCTCCGAGTTTAGGGAGCCGGCGCTACCCACTGCCTCGGTAAGGGTGAAAAATGCAAATCTGAAATGCTTGCAGCAATGTCAGCCTTTCTCTACAAAATGCCAGAGGCTAAAAGTTGTAGCTGTGACCAGCATTTCAATATAACTGGGGCATGGCTTCACCTGGCCTCCTCGCGTTGTTAACATTAGACAGCAGGATCTGCTGTGAAATATGTGGGGGCCACCGGGGCACCCGTGGAGCATACATTTGTAAATTATTGTATTTGTTATTTTAAATAATTACAGGGGAAGGACTTTTTAATATGGGAAAATGTGCAATATAAGCAATTGCTGCAGGGTTAGACTTCTAATATTGCCCATAGGTTTAGAATAGGGAGCACAATTTCTGATGTTATTCGAGTTCTTGGTTTTCTTCATTTGATGTGGGTTAGGTCATTACCAGCAGTGCAAAATTAAATTTTCTCCTAAGAAAAAATTTTCTTATTGGCCATTATTTAATATAAGCATTGGCAGAGATAAAATAGATATAGTCTCTGCAAATTATGGGGGGGGGGACTGCCACCCCACCCGCCAGAGCCCTCAGGCAGAGGCAACCATCCTGCAAATCCACGGGTGGACTTGGGGGGGAAAAAAATCCCAGTGAGAGCAAGAGAAGTCCCAAGGGAGAGCAGGCAATTGGCAAAGCAACCAGGCCTACCAGGGAAAAGAAACTCTTTGGGAATCTGGGTCAGGGTCAGTGGCGTGACAAAATTTGAGGGTCCCCCCACGCTCTGGGCACAGTGAAGAACTCTAAGCCCTTACACGTCCACAGTGCTATACGGGGCCTCCTGGAGCTCGGCCCCCCCCTGCACCTCAGGGGCTATTGTTACATCACTGGTCAGTGCATGTTGGCAGTCCACGGACAGACAGGCAGCAAGATGTCTGATAGGGTAAGTTTGCACCTTTTTACCCTGTTCTAACACCCCTGTTGACTGCCCAGGTGAATCCGTTGGCTTTTGCAACCTATCATTGCCATTCTCTGGAAACCCGAGAAAATTCAAATGATGTGGCCACCATTGGGCTGCCGACCTTGACCGGTCAAGTCTGGCCTTCACCAGTCTTCAGGGCCCTTTGATGGTGCGATGCATCCTCTTGTACAATGTCAGCCTTTCTCTGCAAAATGCCAGAGGCTAAAAGTTGTAGTTGTCAACAGTATTTCAATATAACTGGTACATACCATCACCTGGGGTCCTCACATTTGGACAGAATCTGCTGTGAAATATGAGGGGGCTACCGGAACGCCTGCGAAGCATACATTTTGTAAATATATATATATATATCTCCTCCACAGCGGTTCCTTCTCGGGAGTTTGTGCAGCGCTCGCACATATGCGGTATCCTGCGGCAGAACCCAGCCGCTTACTATTCCAACAACTATTCCCCGAAGGGGAAACAACGGGTCGCACAACCAGCTGGGATTTAAACAGCAATCCTTTTTATTTTACAAATCAAAGGGCAACTAGCGCATTGATCTACGCGTTTCGGTGTCACTCCACCTTGCTCACGATCACCGGGTTTGCCCCACCCTCAAACATTTAAACACATTTTTTTCAAAGTTTAGCATTTCCTGTCACATGTTATGCTAAGGATTCTGGTCCTTGTAGTTTTACCGGTTGTTTGAAACAAAATAGTACTAAAAATGCGCACAATAATCACAAAAAATAAAGTCTGTTGGTAAATATTAAATGCATGAACTCATACGCCTTCCAATAGGCTATTGTCTCTATTGTTTGTTCTGCCTCCCAATAGGCAAATACCATTGCAACTTTTACTCTACAATGTTTGCTGGGTTCTCATTGCATTTGTCATTTCATAGGTGCACATACAATTCCTCCGATTGATTCAACCCATTCGGGTGCAGGGTCCTCAGGTTAATGATAAATCTTGATTCAGCTTGCCTTAATTTTTTGGCTCGGTCACCTCCCCGCTCGCCTTTGGTGATAGTTTGTATGCCATAAAATCTCAGTTTTTGCCAGTCACCCTGGTGTGATTGTTCCATGTGTTTGGCTATGGCATTTGAGCGGTCCTTATGAATTGTTGCACGCATATGCTGCAAAATGCGATTTTTTAATTCCACAGTTGTGCTCCCCACATATTGCATAGGGCACGGGCATTCCACTACGTATACAGTGAATGGTGTTTTGCACGTAATGCATTGTCTGATTTGCCATTTCTTCTTATTAGCCAACGTGATCTCTTTAGTTTGTTTCGCAATTTGGCACATTTTGCAACCGTGACATTTTACGAATCCCTTGGTTTTTAGCCAATCGTCCTGTCGTTTCCTCTGGAAGTGGCTGTGTATTAAATTATCCTTCAGGTTTTTTGCACGCCTATATGTTATTGTTGGGTGCGTTCCCATGAACTCCTTTACGGTATTGTCCAATTGTAGAAGTTTCCAGTTTTTCCGGAGGATCTTGGATATTTTGTCACTTTCTTGGGAGAAGTCCATTATCAAACGGATTTTGTCCGTTTCTGTGTCATCCTCTTTGGAAACTGGAAACTTCTACAATTGGACAATACCGTAAAGGAGTTCATGGGAACGCACCCAACAATAACATATAGGCGTGCAAACAACCTGAAGGATCATTTAATACACAGCCACTTCCAGAGGAAACGACAGGACGATTGGCTAAAAACCAAGGGATTCGTAAAATGTCACGGTTGCAAAATGTGCCAAATTGCGAAACAAACTAAAGAGATCACGTTGGCTAATAAGAAGAAATGGCAAATCAGACAATGCATTACGTGCAAAACACCATTCACTGTATACGTAGTGGAATGCCCGTGCCCTATGCAATATGTGGGGAGCACAACTGTGGAATTAAAAAATCGCATTTTGCAGCATATGCGTGCAACAATTCATAAGGACCGCTCAAATGCCATAGCCAAACACATGGAACAATCACACCAGGGTGACTGGCAAAAACTGAGATTTTATGGCATACAAACTATCACCAAAGGCGAGCGGGGAGGTGACCGAGCCAAAAAATTAAGGCAAGCTGAATCAAGATTTATCATTAACCTGAGGACCCTGCACCCGAATGGGTTGAATCAATCGGAGGAATTGTATGTGCACCTATGAAATGACAAATGCAATGAGAACCCAGCAAACATTGTAGAGTAAAAGTTGCAATGGTATTTGCCTATTGGGAGGCAGAACAAACAATAGAGACAATAGCCTATTGGAAGGCGTATGAGTTCATGCATTTAATATTTACCAACAGACTTTATTTTTTGTGATTATTGTGCGCATTTTTAGTACTATTTTGTTTCAAACAACCGGTAAAACTACAAGGACTAGAATCCTTAGCATAACATGTGACAGGAAATGCTAAACTTTGAAAAAAATGTGTTTAAATGTTTGAGGGTGGGGCAAACCCGGTGATCGTGAGCAAGGTGGAGTGACACCGAAACGCGTAGATCAATGCGCTAGTTGCCCTTTGATTTGTAAAATAAAAAGGATTGCTGTTTAAATCCCAGCTGGTTGTGCGACCCATTGTTTCCCCTTCGGGGAATAGTTGTTGGAATATATATATATATATATATATATATATATTTTATTAATTACAGAGGAAGGGCTTTTGACATGCTAAATTGTGCAGTATAAGCTATTGCTGCAGGGTTATATTTCTGTAATTGCCCATAAGTTTAAAATAGAAAACACAATTTCTGATTTGTTATTCGTGTTCCCAGTTTTCCGCATTTAATGTGCATAAGGTCATTAACAGAAGCGCGGAATTACATGTTCTCCCAAGAAAAATAATTCCTTATTGACCATTATTTAAACGAGCATTAGCAAAACCAGAAGGTTTTTCCTCTGGGAAATATTTTGATTTTGTTAATTTATTTTAAGACATGTTGCACAGCATCATGAGCTGTTAAGCACTGTGGCTTCAATTTTTTTTATTTTTAAAAGCTATGACACTGTCAGCATTGACAGTTGATGCTGCTGTGCAATATTTGTAAAAACAGCAGAGGGAGATGGGGAGTTAAAGCAACACAAGGCAGGGCAAACAACAAGGGCGGGCGGAATGAGGAGAGGTAGAGATGTTCTGCAAACCAATGCACTCTTAAGAAGTGCTTGGTTAAAAATAAAGAAAAATACCTCTGCAAGCGGCGACACCTAAATTCCTTGCCACCACTGTGGGTGGTGGAGGTGTGGTAGCAAGCCTCAACCAGGCCTACTAGTGCAAGGGATTTGCCCTTCTCTGATTAGAGTCCTTAGACCAATAATAAGAAGTTGGCACAGAAGCTGGAATAGAAAAGACAGAGTTTATTAAACCTCATGAGGTGGAACTACATTCACACAACACCCTTCGGTATAGTATAAGGTAGCACACTGACTGGAAGGAGCTGGGTCCTTTTATACCCACACAGGGGCTCAAAAGAAGGCAGTACAAGTACAAGCTGCTGTTCTTAGGCACATACAAGGTCATACAGAAAATGCACATTCGACAAGTGGGAGGAGCTAACAGTTAGCTAGTTGGAGTTAACACATCCTGACAGTTACATGCTTAGGACAGCTGTATGCTCTTCTGAGCATGTGCAAAGTAGAGGAGACTAAACATATATTGTCTCTAGGCCTATTTCAAGAGCAGTTGACAGGAAGGTAGGACAGAGCACATGGCATACAAAATGGCCGACAGAAAGACAAAATGGATTCCATAAAACGGGCAATATAGGTCGAAAAAATGGATGTCTTCTGCTAATGCTTAACTTAATGATTTGCTAAACTACCACAGAGGGAGTCCGAATTCCTCCGGCCACCAGTTAATGGGCAAAGAAGAAATATAGCCACCAAAAAGTAAGATCTCTGTTTTTGAGATGCTGTACTTTAGGCAATTCCTGTTCATCCAGTTATCCACTTCTAGCAGACATTGCTTGAAGTGAACCGGCTCATCTAGTGCTTGCTTGAAGCTAGCCTTAGATGAGCCGGCTCAAGTCCAGGCAATGTCTTCAAGCAGTGTCTTCTCTCCACAGTCAATTTGCAGTTTTTGGACTTATGAACAGGTTTGAGGGTTTGTACTTGCAATATTTCCTTGTTGGCCTTTCACATATCTGCTCCTACGACTGCCTATAACTATTTATTGATATGTGTTACCAAACCTCATATTTACTTTTTCCTTTCAAATTGATTCATTGTAACCCTGTGACAAAATATTCCTTCCAGATATAAAAATCACCCTTTATCCTGATATATTTCACTCACTTTTGTTTTACCGCTAGAGGTATGCAATGACTTACACCCTCAAGTGTTCTCTTCAATACCTAGGTAAAATATGACACACCTGTGAAAGGATTCCCTGGGGACATTGTGTAAGCATCTCCATCACACAGACTGTACATTTGTAAACACCTCAGAGGAAAGGGTGCTGTCACAAAGGAGGTTGGATTGCTTAGATACTGATAGCTGTCCAGGTATTACTTGGGCTAATTGTCATGTAAAAAAAAATAAAAAAATAACATGCAGGCCCTATCCAAGTGCAATCAGGAGTACTCCGATGGACAAGCATAGTTTTTTGCCACACTGAAATGCTGCTTGAGTACACAATTTTGTGTTGGATCTTTTTGCGTATCTGGTTCAGTCAAGAATTTTGAAAGGCTCCTACATCATTGATTTTCAACAAAACAATGTTCCTTCTGGCTTTGCGATCTTATTATGTGTTTTCTACTGTACTTAAAAAAGGTGAAACGTTGTAGTATTCATGGATCAATAAAAATATTGGCAGGTAAACCTGTACACCAGTTAGAAACAAGGCCACAAAATATTTACTAAAAATCAAAGTCTATCTAAAATAATCAGTAGCAATTATTAAACCCCCCCCAACTAAAAAAGATGGAAGAAAACGTCTAATTGTGTTACCGCAGTACCCGATAATGGTATTCTAGATACCCTTTAAACTCATTAATGTCAGAGTCAGATTATAAGATGAATATTTCAAGACCCTACTTGCTGCATTGTCAAAGGTTAGAGAACAGTTGGTACATCATGGTGGGCTCCGTGCACCAATGAGAGACTGTGCGCAAATGCACGTCGCTTGTCTCTGCATCTCTTCGTTAAATTTCTCTGTCTACAGAATCAGTGTTAAGGCCTTAATTTGTGAATTGGAATGAGCACTGCAGTCAGCGGTACTTTATCATAGAATAGCCACTCCGCCTCGTTGTGTACTCCAAACACCCGCCCAAATGTGAAAACATCCCATCATGCTCCAGAGCCTAATCTCTGTTCAAAGCATAATTTGTTATAAAAGATAACAAATGGATACTGGTCTAAAGAAACACGAGATTGCCATATTAGAATGAGATCTACCCAGGTTTTTCAAGGCAATCTTCATAAGTACATTTCTATATAATCATGGAGAGCTTGCAATTATCTGTAGACAAGAAATGTTGTTGAACCCTCAAAGTCTAAGGCCTCACATAAATAGACAGTCCCTGGTTAGCTTATCAGCATCAAGAGATACGAGAGTTCTCTCTGTCCAACTTTCCCCAAGGTGTCGGCTCTATACGTTGAGGGCACCAGTGAGAAACTTGTGATGGATGCGTCTGGATCACAAGAGGTTGTAGACAATCCATAATAAAAACTAAAACCTACTGCTTATTCTTTATGTAGTTTATGAAATCAGAGAAGGAAGACTTAGAACATAGATTTTTAGAATATTCTAAATATATAGGACTCCTAGGACAGGTGGCAGAAAGTTCAGGGATAGTGGAATGGTTCCCATTTAAGCAAGGCAGTGGATGGAAGAAGCAAGGGAAGAGGAGAAGATTGTGTCATATAACCTCTGAAACCACAAAGGGGGGACTGTGAATCTATCCTAGGAATGTAGAAGCAAAAACAATTTTTTCATTAACAATGTCGCATCATTAAAAAGTATTACAGAGTATAGAAACATACAATAGTCAATACTAAACTATAAGTACTGCTGATGCAATAGTTAAGGAAATGATGGTTCACGCGGAATATGATCACATACCAGGGCAGTCAATACCCCTTGTATGGAGATGAAGAAAGGCACAAAACACATTAGACTTCCAATATGTTTAGGATACTGCAATGTAGTTTAGAAGATCAGTAAAAACCTATGTGTTAAACTACTCCTACAGGCTCTGATGCTCTTTTGATCTCATACTATACCGCTCCCTTAAGACCATTCTGTTTGAGTTCCTCTTTTGCTCCTCCATCTTGCTCTGACATGGCCACTCCGAGTATTGATCAGATTCAAAAGTAACAAAATGTATCCAAAGGGTAACTTTCAACTAGGAAATGTAAGTTCTCACCAAGTTCTAGTCAATATAAAGAACAAGTGAGCTAGGAACAGTGAAAAAGATGTATTTTAAAGTGAGTCTTAGCCGCTGTCTTCTTTTTTTAACATTACCTGGAACGGAAACACATCAAACCTTTTAGAAGATGGAGGCACTAAAGGAGCATTTCTTTCTTTGCATATATGCTTTTGACCAGAGCTGGATCCTTGTTGTATTTAGTGCAGTTAAGTGTCAAAGATTGTGCCCTATCTCATTGGTAAGAAAACATGAGCACGTGATGAGCAGGATCTTTAAGGGTCGGAGCTTCAAAAAGAGACCAATACACAAACCCATAACATGATAGAAAGTAATAACAGAAACAAATGTGGGATTTATGACTCCAGAATATTACACAATGGTAATGACAGATGGAGAGAGTGCCCCATCCATAGCACACTATTTAAGAATACATACACAGGACAAACCCTTTTTTTTTTTTAAAGAATCTCAAGCATTGTATTGCCTTTCTATATGGCCTTGATTGACATAGGTAGACTTGAGATTGTTAGACCTGACAGCCTTAGGGTGTTCTTCCTCCAGAATCTTTGCCTCCTGCCTCCAATTTTGCTTAATTCTTTTTATTGGCCTTAGGACTCTGAGCACTTTACCACTACCAACCAGTGTTGAAGTGCATGTGCTCCTTCCCTTAAACATGGTCTGATTAACTTATCCACAATTCACATATTTAATTTACTCATGCATCCCTAGTAGAGTGTACTACATGAGCCCAGGGCCTGTAAATTAAATGCTACTAGTAGGTCTGCAGCACTGATTGTGCCACCCACACAAGTAGCGCTTTAAACAAGTCTCAGGCCTGCCACTGCAGGGTGTGCACTTTACATTGGCATGGTGACCTGGCATTTTAAACCCCTTCCCAAGCCTTAAACTCCTCCTTTATCAGCCCTAGATAGCCCATAGAGCAAGGTGCTGTGTAATAAAAAAGGGTATGTAATTTTAAGTTTGGCATATCCTGATGGTGAAAAACACCCACATTCGTTTTTCAATACTGTGAGGCCTCATCTTCTCGTATGTTAACATTATGAATTCCTTATTACATTCACAAGCTGTAATTTCTGAGTGAGAAGGAGTCGCTCTATTGTGTTTCACATCATTGGAATGGCAGTGATAAATCCTCTTTACTGGTAAAGAGGGGTTTATTACTACCTTTAAAAAAAATTCCACTTTTAGAATGAAGGCATTTTTCTGCTCTTAGGTCTGTGTGCCTGCAGCCTGTCTCCATTGCACGTCTCGGGTGGGTAACACCTGGCCTTTGAGCATTCTCTCTTGCCAGCCACACACAAAAGGAGCTTAGGTGTGACTGAGTGTCTATCCACAATCTGATTGGCCATCTTGAGCAGGATGGGAGGGAGGAGCTGACATACCTGAATAGGCTGTGTCTTGTCCTCACAAAAAGAGCTGCATACCCCCCTGTAGTGGGTCTGAAGCTAGAGGTATAAGGAAGGACCTATGTGTACTTCAAAACCCCTCTTTAAATTCACCTTCACTTCAAAGGCAAAACTGGGTATACGTACTGGGTCTCTGACCCTACCAAATCAGACACATCTGGGCCTATAAAGAACTCTGCCAGGAGGAAGGGATGCTAATCTGGTACAAGGGCTGCAAACTTGCTGGACTGCTGCTCTGGTAGAACTGCTTTTTTGCTGTGCTGCCCTGTTGCCTGCTACCCTCTCCCCTGATGAGAAAGGACTGGACCCATCTCACTTGAACCCAGACTCCAAGGGCATGGTGGATTGCCCCCTGTTCTAAGTCTCAGGGACATTAAATATTTCTCATCCAACCTGCAACAGTACCTGGTCTTTGATTGTTGCAAGTCTTGCCCTGTCAAGTGGCGCAAATCCAGTCCTGGGTCCTTGGAAATGGGTATAAAGTGCTGCAACAGCTAAGATATCACGGATGAACAACTTTGCGCCAATCGAAATAGATGCATCTTTCTCGATGCCAATACATCACTGCTGCTGCACGGACCACAGAAATCGCTTTGCCTACTGCACAGCTCATCAACTCCAGGTTCTGATGCATCCTTGACTGTGCTTGGCTCGGTGCTGATGTATTGCTTTCTGCTTCCTGGATCACCTACATGCCTGCAGTTTGACGACGCATCACCTCGGTGCTTCTCGCATCTTTACTCTCAAAGCATCTTTGACATTGCACAGCTCAGAACCAACGCATTGCTTTCATTGAAAGTATCAATGTCAACGCATGGCCTCCCCTGCCCCAGGCTGGTCCTGTATCTGATCTGCTCTCCACCGCGGTAGGCCTGAATGTTTGGATTCACCCCAGTTAAGCACATCCCCGTCTGGCGCTTTCAGCACTATATTTTCATTTATTCTTTAGAACATGATAACTCCAATTATACTAATTGATTTTTTGATGTTTCGGCCTTGCTTTTTGGTCATAAAAATGTAATCTTTTGTTCTAACTCGGTGTGAAGTCTTTTGTGGTACATTCACTGTGTTTGACTTGATCCCCTAATGTTTAACTCATTCCTTCTTAACTTAAGTCTGTCTGCTCTGTGCCAAGCTACAAGAGGGTGAGCACAGGTTAATTTATGGTATGTATCTCAAGATGTAGGCACGCATGTTAGGGTAGGTGATGCAGATCAGTGCACCCAGCAGAAACACCCGTTACGGTGCGGGCGGACATGCGATAGCCTATGGAGCGATCTGAATTTTACCAATTGGTCACAACAGGAGCGGTTATAATTGAGCTGACACCACCCTGTAGTTTTCACAAGGGGAACCGTTCTACTTTTATTACAGGGGTTCTTTACTTGTTTATTTGTTTTTCACTTCTTAAAATTATCCTTTTTTGGTCTTTTGGTCCTGATGAAGCGCCAAGGATCGTTTTGACCATTGGAGGGCGTGAAACATGTCAACCTGATAGTTACTGGGGTACATTATTACCCAGTCAGTAACACATGACCTACTTTATTTTTGCCTGTAAAAGGAATCTATATATGAAAAAGTCTTTAGGTTATCCCCTAGCCAGTTATAGTCAGTCATTCACTCACTCACCCTCACATTGGATAATCTCACACTCTCACTCATACGGCGTAATAAAAGGATCCTTGCCAAAGTGACCCTTTGGTACACCCGTAGGGCATTGCAGCGCTGGCACGACGAGGAGCAACGCCTAATGATGAAGCATGACTTCACTCAGGATGTGTGAGGGCAACAAGAGACAAAATCTGTGATTGTCTCTATTTTGAGGTTGGAACCAAGACTCCTCTGTTCTCTCCCATTCCATTTCTATGTGGATAATAATGGTGTCCCTATAGGAACTGTTACCCACTTTTTGGATTTATGTGTATATGATGTACCCTGACTAGGATTGCAGATCCTGCCTGGACCGGGTGAATACCTCTGCCAATCAGAAACCCAATTTCCAACAGAGATGTATCCAAAAATGTGTGTTTTATAAAATAACATACAAAATGTTATATTTTAAATGTTGCCACATTCAGAATGAAGTCCAGTTTTGCAAATTGACTAGAAAATAGCAAGAAGGTGGTTTTATTGGGAGTATTCAATAACACAACCACTTTGTGTGGTGGGAAGGCAATTACAGAACTCACAAACTTCTTTATTAATTATGGCACTTTTTTACATATTTAAAAATACAGTAAAGATTGTATGCGATGTTTCCTTGTTTGATCACCAATACAGCTTAGTAAGGTTTGTGAAATCAATATGTTTCTTACCTGAATGGTATGAGCCAGAGGCCAGATTCTTGACAGTGCTGAAAGTGAAGATGGGTTTATTCTAATCTTAGGAGTATCAGGTAGGCTTTCTTTACAAGTTTGGTTAGATCCTCAATATATAGTTTTTGCTGGCCCGATACTCCTAGACTTCTCTTAAAGTATAACTAGGCACGCTTGACAAGTCTCAATTCAAGGACATAACACATCTCAGAGCAAAATATTGGGTCCTTCTAGGCTCTACAGCTTCATAGTGTTTCCCAAGGCATCCATCGAACAGTTGTCTACTCGCCTTCTCAACCTGTAGTGTCATACCAGGGCGAGCAATTTTAAAGCAAATGCATTTTGCCTGTTAGAAGTTATTTGAGTTCTAGTGAAAATCATGTTTTTTCTGAAGGTGATGACCTGATGTGTATCTGGTAATATTCCGTCAGCCAAAATCAGCAGATAGTGGATGTAAGAAATTAGGTTGCTGGTTGAGGGGTGTAAAACCCTACTCAAGCAAGAAATTAAATCCTTGTCAGCTTGAGGTGCAAGCAAGCCCCGAAGTTAGCCTGTGCTCATCTCTCTGGTAGCTTGGCACTGAGCAGTTAGGCTTAACTTTGAGGCAGTACATAAAGTATGTATGCAGTGCTTCAAACAGTAATAAAGTGAAAACACAACACAAGAAAATCCTACACCAATTTAGAAAAACAGAGTAACTTTTAATAAATAAAACATGATCAAAACAACAAAAATCCAATCAGAAGAACCAGCGATATGCAGTTTTAAAGATGTGAGCAAAAATATTGCCAAAAAGCTGTGGACATTTGGTCATGCTGAACTGGGCAAAGTCATAAGTTCGGCCGGACTGTGATGATGGTTGGCTACAGGGTTCCAGTTAGGCCCACTGAGCAAAAGTACCTTAAATCCTTCGGAGCGCTTTGGAATTCCTGAATTGAGGATGCATCATGCAGCAGCATTCCTAGGACATGTTAAACTGTGATGCAAGGTCCTGCACCATTAAGGATGTTGTCAATGAGGGGCTTGTAATGCAAAGTCCTGCATCGAGATGTGTCATGCAGGGCTTGTGTCCTTATCAAGGATGGCCTCGATGAGGAGCTTGCAATGCGAAGGCCTGCTTCGAGGATCCGTCGTGCAGCAGCAGTTCCTGGAAGTCTGTGGGTGGCAATGAAATGTCCTTGTGCCGGAGGATCTCCACGCCGCAGAGGTGATGCGTCTCTTCCGCTTGGGGTTCCGCCGTGCAGCAGAGGAGAGATGTTGGCTCTGCTGAAACCACTAATGGGCTGGAGGATTTACAGGCCCTTTTCCAAGGGTCCAGGACTAAGGAGGAACCACTTGGCAGGGTAGGACTTACAGATCGCCAGCCAACTAGCCCTTGGAGTAACTCCTGACTCAAGGGTTCAACAAATGTAGGTCCACCTTCTTACTCAAGCAAGATGGCAGCAGGTCAGCAGAGTAGGGCAGCAGACCTTCGGAGCAGCAGTGCAGCAGAGCGGTAGTCCTTTCAGCAGCACAGAAATCCTTCTTCCTGGCAGAGTCTACTGGTCCAGACGTGTACTGAAGAGTTGGGTCTAAGGGTCCAACATTTACAACTATTGCCCACTTTGGACCGGAGGAAGATTATAGAGGTTTCCACCCCCTGAGCTGTTAGACATTCCCTTCCTCCCTCTCTTGGCCCTATCTTGTCTGGGTTGACAATAGACTAGTGATAACCCTTTATGAGAGTGCCCAGGCAGAGCCTTTGTGATGTGCAAGCATGGTAGGTCATAGTTCCTTCCCCTCGTTAACTCAGAGTGTCCCATCCTGCCAACACCTATCTTGCCTTTGTCTCACTATCTGGGAGCAATACAAAAAGACCAACTGCCAGCTATGCCTAGTCGCCTGACCGAGGATCAGGCTGCAGTCACCAAATGGTTAAGACAAGAAACTACCAACTTTCTAAAAGTGCCATTTACGGAATTGTGATTAAAAATCTCACTTTACCAACATTTTATTTGCAATTCTCTAGACACCAAACTTGAACTGTCCACCTGCTCCCAAATAGAGTTTACAGATCATTAAATGTAATAAGGTAACTCCAATGTTATCCTGTGGGGAGATAGGCCTAGCCAGTAGTAAAAAACAAACGTAAGAGGTTTTCACTGCCAGGACATGTAAAACTTAAAAGTACATTCCGTGTGTGCTTTGTAGGGTCTACCCTTGGGTGACATATGTATTAAAAAGGAAGCTTTGAGCCTGACAAAAGGTTTCTTTTGCCAGGTCGAAATGGCAGTTTAAAAAACTGCACCTGGGCTGCAATGGCAAGCTTGAGACATGTTTAAAGGGCTACTTAATTGTGTGACACAATGAGTGCTGCAGGCCCACTTGTAACATTTCATTTACAGGCCCTGGGCACACATAGTACCACTTTAATAGGGACCTACAGGTAAATGAAATAGACCAATTGGGCGTAAACCAATTCTACCACATTTTAAGGCGAGAACACAAGCACTCTAGTACTGGTTAGCAGTGAAGTCACACAACCCAACAAAAACGGGTTCCGAAAACAGGAAGGTGGAGGCAAAAATGCTGGGGATGACCCTGCAGAAAGGTCAAGTTCAACAGCTTTGAGTAAAATACATGACACCTTTGACAAAAAGACATCACTGGGCAGTCTATTTCAACTGGTGGATGGTAAAAATACTACAGTCATTAGGAACCATACTTTACAGAATGCTCGGTAGTGAATAAAGCCATTTCCTACTGACATGTGAGTCATTCAACATTATACTAGGGTATACTCGAGCAGGATGAGAACTGCATGAGGTAATGTCTTTGTCCAGTGGAACGAAACACCAAATCTGTATTGCACCTTAGCAAGACACAGCACAATAGCACACCAATATAATGTGTGTGTGTGTGTGTGTGTGTGTGTGTGTGTGTGTGTGTGGTGTGTGTATACTTGTAAAGCGCACTATCACCTGAAAGGTATCTTGGCGCTTTATACCGCTGTGGAACCCTTCCTGGCTTTCCCTGTGAGATGCCCCCTTACTGGGCACCTCCAAGGTGAGGCCAGGCATCCTAGCGCTTTCGGGGCCATTGTGGAGATTAAGCAAGCTATTGCCCAGATTTGCAGAGTGGGACCCATGATTAGAGTAGGCACCTAGGCGAGAATTATCGAGTCCGTGGACATTGAGCCCAAGACCTTGCCGCGTCTGGAATTGAACCCTGGACCCAGGCCAGACCTCTGCCTCAAGGTCTGCCGCTCTAATCGGTGAGCCACACTTCTCCAGACTTTTGCTTACTTTACCTGGACAGATGCTGTGGAGGAGGATGTCAGCAGTTCACACCAGGGGTATGACATAGAGCTTGACAGAAATTTGAAAAATATCCTTTAAACACTAATCTAAGTACATTATATTTATTTATTTATTTATTTATTTATTTATTTAGTTATTTTGAAAGTTTTATATAGCGTGAACAAGATCTTTGCAGATATCAGAGCGCTTCCTATGTCACTTGTAAAAAGACAATTAAACAGATGGAATATCCTTCACGTTGTGATGGAGTAACCTGTCTGTAAACTCTAAATCAGGACCTTAGACTCTCTGTGAGTGTGTGTGAAGCGGAGTGGCAATGTATTCCCTATCCCCCCAGGTAGGATGAATGATGTTGCTCTCCTCTGAGCAGAGCCATTTTTTCATCTGCTTGATCACTAGGCACTACAATGCTGGGGGTGTATATCGGAGCCTAAATTTTCCAAGATTTGTTAAAGAAGAATACCGTTTGTTACTCCCTCTGCACACAGGTGGTACTGCTCAAAGGAAATATTTACTACCATTTATAGACTGTGTATCATGTAACTAATTTAGCGGGCAAGAGCATAATTCTTCTGCTGGTCTGCGCATTACATGGCTAATTATGAACAAAGAACGTAAGGATAAATCACGGGTCACTGCTGCTTGGCCCTCTTTTTTTTTGCCTTTCACCTTCTTTCTTCAATTAGGGTCATTACTGGTAACAAAAAAAAAAGTTAATAGGGAACTTCTCATCATGCATTGAAAAACTAGAGTTACAAGTCAGCTACCATAGTCCGTTTTAGCAGACAAAAATTGACATCTCTGTAATAATGCAAAGGAAACATTTGACAAGGTAGAAGAATAGATTCTCCGACTTTCGACATATATCGATGTCTGCTGCATGGCCTACCTCAGGCAGACTTTTTATAATTCATACAAGGATAGTTAATCAAATCCTCTGCATAGTTGTCATTAAAAAGACCCATGTAGATTTGTTTCGTGTTGCCTTCATATAATCATGCCCATATCCACATTGTGATATTTAAAGTGCCACAATTCCTTACCAAAGTGAATGCATATTCTGATATGCATTCTTGGCTGCTGTCCTCAATTTGAGCCAGTGGTTTCCGGTGCTCTGTACTGGCCCTTTATTGTAAACACATGCACTTGTAACAGTCTGCCAGAAGGTGGCAGTGTCTGGCTAAATTAGGGAAGTGTTCAGAAATAATATGCGCGCAAGGGATTTTATTTAAAAATTCTAATTATAAGCCAGATTGGGAAATAATTAAATTGATTACCCATAAAAATGTAAATTGGAGGCTAAATGTGAATTATTTTTCTAAAGAAAAAACAGTATTGTTACCACACTAACAATAAACATGAATGCATACAATGAATACATAAAAAACCAGGGTTTTTTAGTCAAAAAGTTATTATTTTCTTTACAGTGAATAAAAAGGGTACTTGCAAATGCATTGGGGACAAACGAGAAGCATACTATATACTTCTACTGTAAATCTCCAGAAATAAGTCAATACTGCTAAACAATATTAATGCAATGATTTCAAATCAAACGAATAAATGAAAATCAAAGAAGATAAATGAAAATCAGGCAGAATTAGACTTAGTAGTCGACGTTTCGGTCTTTGGGAATGATTTCATAAGACCATCATCAGGACTTCATTATTATGCAATGGGAATGATGACCCTAAAGAAAAATGCATCAGTACACTGCCTAACGGTCAGAGATGCAGGTCGAAGTATATTCCGAACAGCAATGAGGGACAATTTGAAGCCAGACCTTTGAGATGTTTAAGGCACTTATGTGGCTGTTATTTGATAGTGTTTATTTGAATCCTAATATTGTCTGCAGGTTAATGTCATCTGCAGGATAGGTTCCAGAAGATGTTAGAAATCTTAACACGATTTGGATAGTTGTAAAGCACAGCACGACTCGCGTTCGGCAGCGTCAGAACAACAGCGGCATAGGAACAGCTGAGACCTATGCCGCTGTTGTTCTGACACTGCCGAACGCGAGTCGTGCTGTGCTTTACAACTATCCAAATCGTGTTAAGATTTCTAACATCTTCTGGAACCTATCCTGCAGATGACATTAACCTGCAGACAATATTAGGATTCAAATAAACACTATCAAATAACAGCCACATAAGTGCCTTAAACATCTCAAAGGTCTGGCTTCAAATTGTCCCTCATTGCTGTTCGGAATATACTTCGACCTGCATCTCTGACCGTTAGGCAGTGTACTGATGCATTTTTCTTTAGGGTCATCATTCTCATTGCATAATAATGAAGTCCTGATGATGGTCTTATGAAATCATTCCCAAAGACCGAAACGTCGACTACTAAGTCTAATTCTGCCTGATTTTCATTTATCTTCTTTGATTTTCATTTATTCGTTTGATTTGAAATCATTGCATTAATATTGTTTAGCAGTATTGACTTATTTCTTGAGATTTACAGTAGAAGTATATAGTATGCTTCTCGTTTGTCCCCAATGCATTTGCAAGTACCCTTTTTATTCACTGTAAAGAAAATAATAACTTTTTGACTAAAAAAACCCTGTTTTTTGTGTATTCATTGTATGCATTCATGTTTATTGTTATTGTGGTAACAATACTGTTTTTGCTTTAGAACATTAATTCACATTTAGCCTCCAATTTACATTTGTATGGGTAATCAATTTAATTATTTCCCAATCTGGCTTATAATTAGAATTTTTAAATAAAATCCCTTGCGCGCATATTATTTCTGAACATATTCTTGGCCCAAGCCCGCAAGGGTTGATTGGGTTGCTCACCCTTCCTAGATATAAATTAGGGAAGAGCACAACGACAGTCAATTACTAATTCAATATACATTAGGAAATTACTATTTCCTGCAGCCCAAGCCATTCTTATGGCTTTGGGGGCCTGGAATAGTCCGAATTGTCTTACTTCTTGGAGTGTGATGGTTAGTAGTTGTGTTGTTAATATCATTTGCAGTGGCAATGTGTGATTCAAGTTGCAGTGGCCTTCAGGCAAGGGCCATGGCACTTATTTTTGTTTTACAAATTGAGCACTGCTGGGCTGAGACCAATGTTCTGTTCCCAGACAAATGTGATCATCTATATAACCTTGCTATTTGTCAAACGTTGAAGAACAAGATCTGGCATTGGCTGTTTCCTCTTTTGACCTCCATTTGATTTCTTGCTGGCATGTCCATCGTTTGATGTTGTCATTGTTTGAAGGCTCTACATTCATGCCCTCGGCCTCTTAGTAGTAGTACAAGAATATAAGCTCATTGGAGGCTAATGAATGGTAATAAGGAATAGACAGTTAGTGACGCACATATTGAGGATTCACTTAATATTGAAGATATCAGGTTCGGTAATAAAATCCAGATTTGCAAAGCAGGCAGACCACAGACTGTACAAACAACATACAGCTATGAATAATTTAACAACACAGGCTAATGGAGTAATTTGTGAGAAATCTTAGGACTTCAGACAGGGTTGGACTGGTACAGTAGATAGACGCAGGCACCAAAATAAAACTGGCCCCCATTAGTACATTAGAAAGGTAAAGAAGTGGCCCATATTTGCAAATTAGGGCAGTTGGAACATGTAAGGACACATTGTATAAGTGTTTTGTAAAGTACGGAAAACTGCATGAATGTGAGCTTGCTGCAAGCAATGATTGTTTTAGTATCAGGGAAATCAGCAGTAAAAACCAGCCCAGCATGCCATAAAATGAGGTTACAAACAGTCAAATAATGCACTCCACACACTGACCTTTCATACCAGCCATCGGACAAGTAGCGGCTGCTAGCAGACGGGGTAGTGGGTTGAGCGGGGATAGCTGGGAGGTGGGTGGGGATCAATAGAAAAAAGAGAAATAAAGGACTTACCTGGAGCGGCCAGCCACCACCTCTCCAACGTCTTCATCCTATACATCTGCCTCTCTCTAGTCCCAGCTAGCAGCAGGAAGCACCCGGGCATACAGGCTCCCCTGAGCCAATCACAATGCTGCAATGCAGCGTTGTGTTTGGTCTGAGTGTCGTGGTTCGGTGCTCAGACAGGGAGAGGAAGCCTGTGCATGTTCCTCACCAGGCTGTGTAATGCAGCCTTGTGGGGAACATGCAAAGTGCGCATGACTGTTTGTCCGCAAAAGAGGTCCAGCAACAGTCATAAGCACTTAGGGAGTGCAAACCACTCCTCCCCCTGCTCTGGCCACCCCTGCCCTGGCCACCCCTGCCCTGCCACTGACTGCAATAGGAAACATAAAATGATGATAGCATTACATTATTATCATTATCATTTTCTTTTTCCTTTTGAGCAGTGGGGCAACGCTCCTCCTCCGTAGTGGAGGAGCTGCCACTGAGTTGGCTAGGCACTGCCTGATTGCCTCGCGGGACAGTCCGACTCTGACTACAGCCTTGAAAACGCATTTACATTTGACTTAAAATCGAAACAATTTGGTTCTGCAGCTACTGAGTCTCAAGTAGTGACAACTGAAACTATAAGATCATCAAAAAGATAAAATACTAATTGAATTGCACATGCAAGCAGCACGCTTACCTATTCAGCACCACTTCCAGTCCTGCCCTCTGCCCAAAAGAAATAAAACTGTCGGATGAAAACCCGTATTCTGTGAGATACACCCTCCGTGGCCATACAGCAGCCCTGCTCAACAATACGTGTTCTAGCGTACAGGGCATTCACAAAATACTGAGCCACACTTAATTATTAAACTATGGTTTTTCACTCATTAAAGCCAGCTGGCCTTTGCCTTCTCTGTTTGTAGTAGAACCCTCGTACGAACTATGTAGACATTATACAAATATGCCACCTTATTTTACCTCTAGCTTGTTTTCAAGATTTTCTTTGCATCTTCTTGAAAAAAAGTAAGAGCTCTTCACAAATAGCCAGGCGGAGATGGGAAGAACGAGGGATAATTGATCACAGGCTAATGCTAGATAGAGCTCTACCAAGTTATTTACGTGTCGGATAAGCCTAAACCCGAACTAACTAGGTGCTACTTCTCCCCACTTTAATAGACAGTTGTCTGTTTCAGTAAAACAAAATAGCAGCGGCAATAACACTCGGGAAGCGTTGTATCTGATGCCTAATGACTTTCCCCTCTGCCCATCAGGGTCATTGTTTCAGTGCCTGAACCCACACTTTCTTACAAACAGAAAAGGAGTATTAAAAGGCACAGTGGGAATGGATGGAGCCTGTATCCGGGAAATCCAAATTAATAAAAAAGAAAGGGAAAACTGACATGTACATTGCATGTCAGCAAAAAGTTAGGAATAAAATGAAATAAAATGGTCCCGATATCAATATCCCAGGATTTACCACCTGAGATTACTCACAGGGTGACTACTGGTCCCATTAAAGCCACATAAAACGGTTAGAATGTTCCAGAAGGCCAGCTATTGCGTTCGAAACCCCCATTGCAATGCAAAAATCGACAGACTGCAGTGCAAGACTGCTACTCAGGTCAGTGGAGGCAGGGGTCAGTCCACTGTCCATCTTCATTTATATGCCAAAAGAATTTCTGTTATGAAAAATGTTTCAGCCGTGTTTTTACTTTACCCACTCTGGGAAGGATTGGGGGGGGCAATACTGGGTGCGGCCTAGAGGAACAAAACTTCTCACCTTGGAAAAAAACATTAATTCATGAAGAGGCTTTAAAAAGGGCAATCCTTTCAGCATCCAGATACATCCAATATGCTGCATATCAAAGGGTCAATAGTGCACTTCAGGCTGTTGAGAGGGAATCATGCATCCTATTCTCGGCTCTGAAATTCTTCAAATGTATTTTATTACCCAATGTGTTCAGCACAATTAGTCACAGAGGGGCAAACAACCTTGTGGGGGCCTCAACGGGCATCACAGGCAGAATTTATGTCTCCTGCTGGAATTACAGAGGGTTGCACAAGGATGGCAATTATGCAGCGATTAAATATGTTGACAGGCTGCATCCAACCATGAAATGTCGGCACACGATGGAAGCTTAGCCTTAACCCTTGCAATCATTTGATGCAGAATGATGACAGA
The DNA here is from genome assembly GCF_964261635.1 of Lissotriton helveticus. Lineage (NCBI taxonomy): Eukaryota > Metazoa > Chordata > Amphibia > Caudata > Salamandridae > Lissotriton > Lissotriton helveticus. Next base: position 863,079,184 of record NC_136072.1, on the reverse strand, counting down.
TGAGACATTCATTGACTGGGACCCCCCAGGCAGACAACGGCTACTCTGCTAATGAAAGATAATGCTCATGTATTTGCTGCCTTGTGTGTCTGTGAAACATAACATTTTAGACTCCAACAACATCGAAAGGTTCCTGGTCGAACATTTTTTAATGAAAATGTCTGGGTGAAGATATTTACAATAAAATATACGTTTTCCAAATATTCAATGAAACCTTGCTTCTGCAAATTTTCTTTAGATCGATGGTGAACACACCTACATGCCGTTGCAGGTCTTTTTATTGACACATATCACAATACCGACCTTTTACTTCTGGATTTTCTCTTGCGGGAGAAAATGCCTTTGAGACAGTAATGAATGCTTCTTCATGCGAGAGTGAGTAAGTAGGCGTGAGTAATTGAGTGCACATACCTATAGAATACACCACACGACACAAGTAATCCCTGGGTGCAGATGTTGGGAAATGGGCTTCCAATTTTCTTCTTGAAAGACTGCACGAGTGTCCTGGAGGTAAAGAGAGAGCATTCTAACAGAAAACTATCTGGTCTCTCTCCCGGTGTCCTAGCCAGGAGCACCGCCACCGACTTCAAGGCTAGGTCCTGGGGGATGTTAGTATAGAGTGATTCTATATCTAACGTTACCAGTGGTTTCATTGAAGGCAGTATGCTCTAGGATGGAAATCATGTGTCCTGTGTCTTTAATATAAGATTCATATTTGGTGGTAAGAGGGCAAAGGAAAGTATCTAAGTATTTGGGCAGAGGTTCTGGGCATGAATTTATAGACGCCACAATAGGTCTAAGGAGTGGGTCTTCCACATTTTTATGTGTCTTGGGGACGCCATAAAAAAAACTTTTGTAATGAAAATAAACAATCAGAAAAATAAAAATAAATACAATGAAAAATAACATGTCTGTTTGAAACTCTTTAATGTGTTGCATCCATTTAAAATTATAGATTGACTCAATCTAAAATAATACAGGTCAGTTTAGAGGTACCTTATTGGTATGCTTTTTCCTTTGTTTCTCCCTCCTCTGGACCTATAATTAACTGTGGGAGTACCCTTTATTGCTCTTACTCAATCAGCATTGAATAAATGGTCTCCCCAGTACACCCCACTGTGTTCTCTTGATTGCCCGTAATAGGAGTGGTCATTTTGGTTATATATATATTATATTCACAAGCATATAGTAATACACAAAAACTTAGTACAACATTAACAACGCCAGACCATCTGTCAATAAAAAGACAAGCTAAGGTATACTCTAAATGGATTGTGTTGGGTGAAGTAGTGAGGCCTGGAATTATAGGTGGTGACTGATACAGAAACCTACTTCTCTAGACCACTATCTCCCAGTCCTGTTTTTAAAGAGTTGCAGAACCTTTCTTTAACTGTTGCTAAAAATGTAACTTATTGTGGCAAGTACAATAAAGTACGTTTGTGAGACAGTGGCAAGTTTTTTCCTTTGCAACCTCACAAATGTGTTTCTTGAAATGCAGGCTCTGTTTATCAGTGCTCACAAAAAAGTCATGGTAAAGTTTATTGTTTAGGTTAATTAAAACAATTACAAAAAAGAAAAATATATTTGAGTACACATATCCTCGGATAAAAGTTAAAAGAAAAGAAAAAAAGAAAAGGGAAAAATTTTAAATACAAGAGACCTTTAGTTATAAAAGCAGTAGTGCTAAAATCAGTGGGGTGTGGGAGCTAAGCATTGTTCATTGCGTCCTGTCTTGGCCATAGCTCCTTAGGTCTAATTTGGGCCGAGTTCTTGGCTTGTTAGTTTGAACTCCACTAGTTTCAGGAACTTCACCAGCTTTCCAATAAGTGGGGGAAGACCCGGATCAAAGCAGGCGAGAACAGCTTGTCTGCGTGTGCAAATTCTTTGTTCGTTGAAGGAAGTTTTTAACAGGACTGCTCTTTCCTCTTTCAGCTTCGGGCAGGTGCATAGCAGATGTTCAAAGTCTTCATTCCCTGCACCGCGCAGCCTGCATTTTGTCCCGCAGTTCCATCTCAGCCATGGTTGTAGATGTGGTATGGCTGGTAGGATACCTAGCCTATGTTTTAGAAAGGCTTCTTTAGTTTTCCTGCCATACCCCAGACCAAAATACGCTTGTAGCCCCGGTAATTTATATGTGCCCAGAGTCATCCAGGAGTGACGCCTGTGGGAAAAGATGGCTTTATCTTCCACGTGCGACTGTCTCTTAATGCTCTTATTTGCTATGTGCTTGAATTGCGCATGCGATACTGAAGTATCCCATAATTCTTTCAGTCCTGTGACAGTCAGCGACTCTTCCAAATATTTTTTCGCCGGCATCTTGGAGAAGCTGCACAGTTCTCGCCAGAGCTGATGGTTCAGTGTATTATCTGGTGCGTTCTTTATTTTGTGCCAGGATTTTATATATGACCCCCTCCGTGCAAGCGTTTGGCAGGTCAGTCCAAATTCTAACCGGATCTGGGCTTGTGAGGTATAGGTTGGCAGGTTAAAAAGGAGTCTGTAGGCCTTTGAGATGATTATGTCCAGCAGTTTCGCATCTGTGCCTCTTAGTGCCTCACTACCATACGTGATAGACGACTCTATTTTGACTTGAGCCACGCGAAGCAGTGACAGAAGGGTTGGACCATTCAAATTTGTCTTTAGTTGTTTGAGTGTCGTGGCTATCAGCATACCTTTCCTCTTTATGGCCTCTAGGTGATTTGAATAGCGACCTTCTTTATCAACTAAGATTCCAAGGTATTTATATTCCCAAGCAATTTGCGACTATCTTTGTTCCAAGTACCCAAGTTTGCGGCTTTTTATTTCCAGTTATTGACAAGACTTTGGTCTTGTCAATATTTACTTCTAGCAGATTTTCTTCGGCATATCCGTGGAGCGTATTGATAAGATTCTGGAGACCTACTTTCGTATGGCTAACCAGGACCACGTCATCTGCATAAGATATGCTCGGCAGCGCTTTGCACCCTAATCGGGGGGCATGGGCATTGCAAGCCTCTAGAGCAGGGGGCAAGTCAGCTGTAAATAAGTTAAAAAGGGTGGGTGCTAAAACGCACCCTTGCTTTAGATCTTTTGTAGTCGGAATACGCCTAGAAAGGTGTGTACCGTTCCCGAGCTTTATCTGAACCCATGTATTGGTGTGCAGTTCAATCAAAAGGTTTAGTAAAGGCGCGGGGATGCCCCAAGAGGCCAGTTTTCTCCAAAGGTTGCCTCGGTTTACATTGTCAAAAGCTGCTTTGAATTCCACAAAGCAAAGGTGAAGAGCCTGTTTGGTCACCCTTGCCTTGTCGATGAGTAACGATATTGCCAGGAGGTTTGTTGTTGTTCCGATGTCTCTGCAGAATCCCGTTGGACTAGATGGAATTATGTTACGGCTGGTTGCCCATTCGCGGAGCTGGGTCAATAAGAGCCCTGCGAAGTATTTTGCCTCAATGTCAAGAAGTGCTATAAGGCGGTAATTATTTGGTAATGTTCTGTCCCCCGCCTTATATATTGGTGAAATGATTGAGCCCCTCCATGAGGCAGGAAGGTGCCCAGATTGGCTAACAGACATATAGAGGGGGTCAGCGTTTCTACCCAATATTCCGGCTCGAGTTTAAAGAGGGCTGCAGGAATTCCGTTTGGCCCTGCTGCCCCGTCCTTTCTTCCTTTGGAGATTAGTTTCCTAAGTATAGCCGCAGTAGTATCGATTTTAGCTTTTTCACATGATGATGTTATTTGTGGGGGCTGGCCCTCTGGAGCAACCTGGGCTTTACTTGTTATGGCGGCCTGTTGATTAAAATGTGTGTCTAGGAAAGATTCCCACGAGGATTTGGTTATATAAGATGTTATACCGCTGGGTTTGGGATTTAGCAATTTATTTATTGTGGACCAAACTGGGTGCTGTTGTTTTCCTTAGAGTCGTGGTAAAGTTTGGCCCAGAAGTCTTCTTCGTTGGATCTTTTGACCACCCATTTCAGTTTTTTGAGGTCCGCCCGGTGCTTGTGAAGCTATGCAAGAATGAACCCGTCGCCCGGACTTTTTCTCAACAGTCTTAGGGATTTATTGATAGCTTTTTTGTGGGTTTTTAAAGCTAATTTCTGGGTGCTAGAGGTCTTCCAAGTGACCCTGGAGCCAAAAGATGGAAAGTGCTGTACTGTTGTTGAGTATTGGTTAGCAAAATCAGCCGTAAAATTTTCCCATCCGGCTACTGGGTTGCCCAAGGGATAATTTAAGCTATTAAGTTGAAATTGTGCTGCTTGAAGTACCTCCAGCGTGTTTGCAACCGAGGTTTTAATTCGTTTAAGGTTTATGGTATGACTGGCATGTGGTCCTGTTGGGTTTGAGAGAATTAAGTCCGGAAGAGCACAAATGGAGACTTCTTGGGGGCGATGGTCGCTATCTCCCTTGTCGCCTAGGTTGAAGCCCAATACATGATGAAAAAGTGAGAGAGAGACTAACGTGTAGTCTATTGTAGAGGTTGCATTGCCTGAGTAAAACGATGCCACAGATGGAGAGTCTTCAGGGAATCTTCCATTTAGGACCCTCAGGACCGTTTGTTCCAGGTCTTCCAGCAGCTCCTTTGCGCGCTTGTGAATTTTACCTTGGCTACTGAAGGATTGGATTGGAATGTTCCAGTGATAAGACTGGGCCTGAATGTCACTGTTTAAGGATGACCCTAAAATACATTGATTGAAATCTCCAGAAAGAATAAAATTGACTGAAGTTTGCGTAGTCATGACATGATATAGATGGTCCATTAGGAGTTTCCCCTCTTGTTTTTTCTTTTTTGGGTTGATGTAGATGTTAATCAACTGAACCTCTTTCTTCTTTCCCCCAAAGTTTAGTGAAATCACGACTGTATTTATAGCCGGAGAGTTGGTGGTAAGTGCCTGCACATTGCCGACAGTTGAGACTTTGATATAGGTTGCTAGGCCTCCTGCGAGCCGTCCAAATTTGCTTTTCCTTGTGGCTGGGGTGTGGTAACAGGTGTAGCCTTCTATGTGAACCGGCTCCTCCAGCCATGTTTCCTGCAGGAGGATGATATCGAATGATTTCACATACTGTAGGAAATCAATATCTGCTGCTTTGTTATTAAGCCCATTTAGATTCCATGAGCATAGTTCCAGGTGTGGTGGGGCCGAGCGCAGTCCTGGCTCCATTAGATTCCCTTGTCATTGGAGATTGCTAGGTGTATTGCTTATTCTGAAAAGTCGGTAATCAAGTGAGCTATACGAATTTGCGACCATTGAGCAGTCGCCTGAGCAGTTGTAGGGGATCGACCCAAAGCGCCCCTTAGCACAGACCTTGTCATCGAACTTGTTGTTGGTGGTCCGTGCCTAGGTCTCTCAAGCAGGGGCAACGGATATCCTATGTTGTGGTACACGGCAGATTTAATCCACCATGCTTTAAGGAGATTTTGCTCTTCTAAGATTTTATTTGCAATTTCGGACGAAATCCATGTTGCTTTTGTCGCTTCGTTACCGTTTTGCCGGTCCGTTTCCATGAATTCTATAGAAAGAAGGTCGGCTGAGGATAAGTTGTTTAGTGCAGGGAAAGGTGCTAAGTAGCCGAAGTAGGTTGCCTCTATTCAGAATATCGAATCGACCCTTTGATTCGTACTCTGGAGTAAAGAGGATAGTGGTAGAGTTCCTATTTGGATCATTCGACTGAGCTGTTGGCGAGTTGGTGGAGACTTGGGTCCTTATGTTGTTGTTGTCGGACTGTGGTAGGATTTCTATGAGAGTGTCCCCGGAGGAGAAATTCTTAGAAGCGGAAGCAGAGGGAACTATAGGGACGCCCACTATGGTGGAAGATAGCGGAGTTTGGGGGCACAGGGGCCCTGTTTCCATAGGTTCTTTAGCTCAAAATTTTTCACAATGTGTGGTAGTTGAGGCTTCTCGTACCAAGTCCGTACTATTCTTTGGCCACGCCCCCCTTAGTTCGAAAATCGGTAGTAGTTTAGATGGGCTAGCGTCGTTCTCTTTTTCATGGCCACGATTTGCCATTTTGTTTGGGTTTCCAGTATCGCTGCCAGGCAGGACCCAACCAACCTCCTGCATAGATGCCCCTTTGGTAGCTGCCGCGTATGCTCTATTTGAGGGAGATCTGTGCCCCATAGAGATTGGCTCTCCGCTGGCATTGCTTTCTGTCATTGGGCCAAGGTCTTGCTGCTCTTATCTTTTACTTGGCCTAAAGAGTGGGTAGACTTCTGGCATATTTGTTGTTGTTTGTTTTTTGCGACCTTTCCTTCTTTGCTGCCGCCGACCTTTCACGTTCAGGGGTGGCGTATTGACCTTTAGAGGTGAAGAGGAGCTTGTTGACGAGTGGCCCAGTGGCAGCACCGGTGCAGCCTTATCTGCAGTACTGATTATAGTAGGCCCTCCTGTTTGTGGTGCCAGGAAGAGTGTTTCGCCAGGAATGATGTACTGGGGCCTTTCGATAGGCCAGTTTGGCAGCCCATCTATCAGAGAGGATACTATTTCTGGAAGTGCTGCCAGTTTGTCAATGATAGGACCGCAGCTGCATGCCAGCTTTTCCTCGTGCTGGGCTCTGCTAATTAGAGAGTTTATTTTGCCAAGTTTCTCGTCAATCCGCCCAACAAAGACAGCCAAGGTATCAAGTAGAGTCAGCTGTAGATCCATTTTATCAGATTGGAAGTGGAGAGTGTCTACGGTTTGTTGCATGGTGTTTAGAAGGATGTCCCATGTTTTTGACACATCTGATACTTGAGACCTAGGTGAGGACCTTTTTTGCGATGTCAATTTGTTGGGTGTTGACGACAGAGAAGAGTTTGGTAAAGTGATTGAATTTGAGGAAGTACCCTCCTGGTCAGAGCCCCTTTTGGTAGGCTGGATTTTGCTGATTAATTCCTCTGTAGGCAAAGATGGTTTAGCCAGTGTGGTCGGAATATAGGAGACAGCTAGTTCGGCCCACTCTTGTGATCCCAAATAAGTTGAGTTGGCAGAGCCGTCGCTCCCAAGATTTGATATGTTTACCACCGCCACCTTCCGGTGTTCATCTGAGGTCTGGTCTTTTACAGTTTCTTCAGTTGACTGTTGGTGAGATTTTGAACTGTCCAGTTGGTCCAGGAGGCTTTTATCAGTGATCAGCGAGTTCTTTGGATTTTCTGGGTTATCGCTGCTTAAAGCTTCTTGCCATTTATAGAAATCCTTGTCACTTAAGATTGTGAGGTTGTGCAAAGAATGCTTTGGTTTCTGGTTGGTTAAAAGTGAGGGTAGAGTAATTGGTATAGGTGGCGAGTTAATGTGCTTGAGAGAGGAAGATAAATGTGGGGCCGACATGGCCAACATGGCTCCCCTGTCGCCTGACCGCGAGACTGATGGGCTACCTTTGGCCATATTTGCAGGCTCGCCTTCCCCCAAGGGGCACTGTTTTCCCCTCAAGAAGTGGACCCGATGCTGGTAAGTCATCTGTTATGAGAGAGCAATTTGTGATGCCGCTTTCTTGATCCAAGGATTGGTCTTTTTGCTGTTCACAAGGGGATAGTGGAAGAAGAGAGTCCTGGAGACCCAGGATTTTTCCAATGGATGAAAAGATAGCGGAGAGTAGATCCTTCAGAAAATTAAATTTTGATGTAATTTTTGGTTGTCGAAGGTTGGGGCGAGAAAATGCCGCCGGTGGGCTTGATCGCTACATACCCCGATCGCTCCTAGAGATGAATCCTCACTCCCACTAGCTTCATTTACATTTTCCTTTTTATTGTCACTTTCTGCGGGTTGCTGTTTTACCTTTGCCTTGGATTTGGGCTTATTTTAGAGGTGGACCCTTTTCTTGCCTGACCTCATGCTTTGGTAAAGCTGATAGTTAAGCGAAATAGTCGAGAAAGATGGTCGGCTGTGCATGCTTGTACTCCAAAAGCTTTCTCAGTGTCTGATATCACAATCACAGTGTCTGGTGTCACAAGGGCGAGATGCAGGGGGAAGGGGGCACAATCTTGCAGTGTCCCAGTGTCCCAGTATCACGATATCCTGTTATCGCTTCCCCCCCCGCCTCACTAGCCACTTGCCCCTCTCCCTTCAGGTCTTCCGAACCGTGGGACACGGCAGCTCACCTTCCCACGCTGACGCCGCCGATGCCGCTGACACCGCCGCTGCTCCTCTGCTCCTCTGACTCCGCCACTCCGCCACTCATCAGCGCTCTGTGCTCTGCACTGCAGTGCTCCGCTCCGTCACTTCCCCGCAGCCAATCCTCACTGCAGCCACTTAGCCGAAGACTCAGCTAATTCGACCGAATTTAGCTCCGAATTGGGCTCCGGCAGCCACCAAGGATCTCTCGATGCGGCCCGCCACGGCAGACACAGCACCCGTTGCTCTTTGAATTCTTACGATCTCTTACGAGCTCAGTTAGTTCGCTACTGTGCAGGTTGCTCTGGCCGCCGCCGGTATCGCTTCCACCCGCGATACTCAGAGCCGGTTTCCCTCATCGCTTCTCATCGCACAGCTCCGGCTCCGGCTCTGGCTCAGGCTTACACTCTACAGCTCTGGGGCTCCCCTCAAGCCCGCTGTGGACAGCCGTCGGAGCTATTCGTCTCCTCCCCTCTCCTCTCGCGGCTGCCAAGAGCGAGTGGCTAGTGGCTAGTGCTCTGTGGCGTTAGCTGCTCTCTCATGGAGAAAATATTTGCTAAAAGTAGATTTGTGTTAGATAAAACGTCACGAAAAACGCATTCAATTGCAAAATTATCTCGTAAAAATAAATTTTCCAAGATACTCTTTTTCTGCTATTGAGGGTAGGCAAAGTCCACGCGTTCAATAAGCCCTGCAACCTGTACAGTGTGAAAAATGTGCCAACCTCTCTCAGCTTTGACGGTGAGGTGTAAATCTTTTTTCCGTTCTACTGTAAAGCTGCTAATCTAAAAAGAAAAACAATGTTCTGGACAGGATGAACTTTCCAGAAGGGGTTGGAAGGCACAGAATGTACCTTCCAACCAGCTCATAGAGTTCTCAAATTCTGATTGTCAATAAGCACCATTGCATTTGTTTATAAGGATGTATAAACCTAGCCCAGTGATGTAATGCAAGATGATGGGCCCCCTGAAGAAGTGCACCTAACAGATATTCTAAGACTTCAGGTTGAATGAGGCCCCCCTGACCCGTCAGGGTCCCTCTTGCACCATAGGAGTTTGTTATGCCCTAGCATACTGGAAAATATTCATTTTGAATTAGTTTGGATCACTATTGGGCAGGTAATGAAATGGATTCTGCATATTTCAATTTTTGCGGATCTACTTTTCAACCAAAGAATTGTGTAAAAGGTCAAGTGAGAGTGCACAACTCCAAATAAATTAGAATTCATCACGAGATTCTCACATCCAGAAAAAAAAGTGAATGCAATGCCAAACAGACACATTACACTCTTACACATTTATGAAAAAAGTTTTGTCATTTAAACTTTGTCAATCTCGTTTAAAGATGCGAGAAAACAGAATAAAGACCACTTTAATAGCACAGAAAATGAAAGGACCACAGATGCCTACATAGACACCTGTTTCTTTGACCTCCTTAAAACGCTTGTGGCAGGACTTTCAGCCAACGCAAAAGTCTATCAATCTCGAGATGAAAGAGATAGGAAGGTGAAGGACTATTTAGGTTCCTGCACATTCCTCCTTTGGCTGTTCTATGTAAGGCTGCAATTTGGATCTGACTCACTTTCATTTCTCATATTTTCATAATATTAACGCGTAGAGAGCTGATGGATAACAGATGGGTGCTAATTCTGAATTCTGATTGGTTGACACTACCAGACAGTGAGCATTGTTTGCCTATACAACTTCACAGTTCATTTTAGGGCAGGGTGTGCCCAACATAAGTCCAGGTTTCAGTGGCAATGTAAATAAGTTTCATAACGAGACGTATTAAAGCATAGGTAAGGTGGGCAATTGCCCAGTGCCACGACCATTCAAGAAGGCCTTGTGAGAGTGAACTTTTTCTTCAGCCCACTTGTGTGTTTCTGTATTTCAAACCGTAATGAAAGATGCATTATTAATTGCCATTACTGGACTTTAATACGCAAAGAAAATGGGTAGTAAAATTAAAATTTGTTCCAAACAGCGCCCCAAAAATATTTCTTGCCCGGAGCCTCAAAAAAACCTGAAGATAATGTTGGTTTCAGGCTAACTGTATGTAAAAAAGAAATCGCCTGAATGGCTTTAAATACGGCATGGGTATAGAAATGCAGAAATCGCACTTGCACAGTTTTTGGGAGAACATGTTTGTTTTCAGGACGATATATCGCACCATACAGTGCCATCATTCTGGAACGTCAACTTATAAAAAGGTAAATAATTCAGTGCTGTAAAACAAGTGCTGAGGAAGATTAGTGAGATTAAGGGTGCGTGACCTGCACAACGTAACATAGGAATGCCAAATCCATCCATCCTACAAGGCTCCGCATTACAGTCTTACAGTACACAATGCTTAACGTTTACCAATAGTTGCAGGTGGTAGGTATCTAGCACTTATTTGTGGGAATGGGGATCTAATTGCCTTCTTCATGCTTAGACTCATAGCAAGTTAGTGAAAGGCAGATGAAAGAACAGTATTAGAAAACTTTGACAACTGGTAAAAACAGGAAAGAAAAATAACCTTCAAAAGTGACATGTGGAAATTAGACTAGGGAGACAGGGTTGAAAGCCCGTTTTGGACAGTATGTGAACAGAGAGCTTTGGGTTATCCCATTGCCCGTCACTGGTTGGCTTTCTAGTCCATTTAATTTGCTTGTTTGCTATTTAATCACGTTCCTTTCTCTTTTTCCATCCCTGAAGCAAAGTTCCATTGCCATCCTTCTGATTCAAAAACGTGTATCTTACCACTGCTTGCATTCTTAGAAATAATTTTGCATTTCTTTTAGCATTCCATGAGACTGCATGGGCTCTCTTACTCTCTTTACCCTTCCTCATGCCTGCTTCCATTTCACAACCCACTTATTCACTATCCTTGTTGATTTCCTAACCGTAGCTTGTCTGTTACTTCCTCCACTCCTCCCTGTGTAGCTTAGAATTTTTAAAGAATACCTCACCTCTGTTGCTCCCCACCCGTCCCTCCTCACTGCCACTGATTGTTGGCGGAGGTTACTTGATCTCCCAGATTCCCTCTTCTAACCCCAACACATCCATATTTTTCTTTACTTTAAAAAAAATATTTTTAAGAGGCTTTGGCCATTATAGTATGCTACTTGGCCTGTCTTTTTCTGAAACAGAGATTCTGAGTAGGGGTGGGCGATAAATTCCACTCCGCCTGCGCGGTTGGCAGAGGTTTGACCACGTGTAGCATGGTGGTCCAGCCAAATTCAACCAATGGCTGCATGGCAGTTTTTTTCCTCAATGATATGCTGATGAGCTTAAATGAGAATTGGCATTCCCTAGCAAGATTTTCAGGCATTGGTATGGTACCCGGTCAGATTTTTTCAACGGGGCGGTCGCGACTTTTCACAATGAGAAAGTTGCCACTCTAGTAGAAAATCTACTGGAGCGGCAGCAAAACCAACTCAAGAAGCAGCCCCCTCTGGCACACTGCATGGTGTAGATTGTGCTCTCTTTTTTTAGCATGGAACACGCTCCCAGCACTAAAAATCAACGCAACCTGTACATTGTGCTTGTTCGCACAACTCTGCGGAATCTCGCTTCATTTTCATGTCACTCCACAAGTCCCACCCACCCCAAATAATGAGCACATTTTAATAACTATTTGAATTTACTGCTCCAAAATAGGGATCTGCTATCTTGGAACAGGAGATTATAAAAAAAATGGTTGCTACATAATGCATCTGCGCGTGCATGTAAGGTGACATATGCACGCATTTAGTTCACCACACTTGGGCCATCGGAATGTCATGAATCATATGTGTTTTGTGAGGAAAGTGGTTTATAATATAGTGTGGTTGTGCGACCTCATGTGTAATAAAGACACAATTCTGTATCCGGTCCAATCAGATTCATTTGTAAAACCTGAGCTCCATCCTGGGTAGCCATGGCTCAGAGCAGGCAGGCTTTATTACAGGAACAATTGTAAAGCTTTAAGAAGTACAGAATGAGTTAAATAAGAAAAAACATGCAATACAATTAAAATCACGACCAATTTGTAAAAATAGTTTCCATTTTAATTTTTAAATAGAAACCTCAGTGACAAAAACCCACTGGTGTATTACAGAGTTATGAAGTTTCAAAGAAACAACAAATCATAGCTTTAACCTAATGCAATAAAGTGTTGTAACCTACTATGACTTGCGGTTTAGGGTTAACAATGACTGGTGACTTTAGAACTTCTTTTTGTGTACTCTTATGGGTATGAACACCAATAGGATCCAGCTTTGAGGACCAGTCAGGTACCTTTGAACAGTTTCCTCGAGGTTTAAGTAGTCTCCTGTCCTGTTCCAGGTTGCATGAGGAAGCCGCCATAGATGTCAATAGAGAAGTCTTAATGCATGATGCTGACTCTGCAGAGGATGTTGAGCTAGTGTTGGAGTCTTCCTGTGACCACATCCTGCTCCACAGACATAAGGGTGACTTTGGCTTCAGGAGTCTTTGTCGATGAAGTTCGGGTGGAGTCCAACACAAACCCAATTGCCTCTGATTGACGGGTCTCCAGTTACAGCAAAACCGGCATTTCTCTTTAACTTGCAGTTACTTCCATGCTGGGCGACCTAACTGAAGTGCGACGACTCCAGCAGACTCTGGTGGAACTTTTGAGGTTTAGACTTAGTCTTCCAGGCTGCACCTTGGCATCCAGCAGCAGTCAGGCTTCTTGGTGCTGGGCTGTCAAGGGTGCAGGCTTCTCAGCTTTATGGCCATGTGGGAGTAACAGGGACTCTGGCTGACAGGCTCTTGGTGTCACCTTCTCTGAGGCTTGGAGAGGACTTTTTCACAAATGGAACACCACAGACTTAGTACTTTCTCTGCTATGTCAAGATGCAGCAGTTGCAGTCTTTCCTTTGGTACAGCCTCTCTTTGCTGAAGTGCAATCCTTCTTCAGTTCTCTCTCCAGTACAAACGTGAACTGAGTGCTGTGTACCAGGGGTGCCAATGTTATGCCTACTACGAGCCTAGAGGAATATAGCAACTAAATAGCCAATGGCTACTAGCTTTCCTACTTCCTGATGATTATTTCCTCGGAGTGTGCCATCTAGACAGCCCATAATGAACTATTCTTCCCATTTCCAACATTACCGAACCTTCTCTTGGTGTGGGAAGCTGCCTATCCCGCCCCAGAGGTAAGGCAATCAAGGGGCTACATGCACTCTGAAAAAACGATTAGACAACAGCCTCTTCATCTCTGCCTGACATGCCAGCCTGTCTGCTAAAACAAAAGAGCAGCCCCTTCAATGTGCAACTACCGTTTGCCCTTCAAAGGTGACTTCCCCTTTGAAGCTTCCTTTTGGATTCACACATACGCTGTCCATTTGGCCAGGAGGAGGTCATACCTCTTCTCTTGGCAGGTCCTTTGTTACTCTTCCTAAGAGTCATTCTCACTTCTCCATTAAATTGGATAAAAAGTAGGGGATCTCAAAGGGGCGTGGACTATGTAATTAAGGGCATGGCTTAGAACACCAAAGCTAAACATCTGTGCTTAGCATAGTGGGCATCCCGACTGGTATTTTGCTGTTTCTCTCATTGCATCCAGGTATAGAATACAGCAAGTAACATTATACCTACAAGCCAAGACTATTCGCTTTATCAGTGGTTGTTAGTTGCATAAGACAAATAAGAAACAACTATGGCTTTGTTATATATAACATTGAAAACGCTTCAGTTCTGAAATGATGAGACTGTGCAAGAACTATAACGAGTCTCTTTGAAGTTACATCAAAGGCAGTAAAGGGTGGTACTGCTGCAGAGTTAAGATTTTTTTTTTCATCCCGAGGGTGAAGAGCAAAAATGGAGAGTCCAATAGTGACCCATCTCTGCAGCTACTTTTTAGAAGTGGCTGTGCTGAGCACCGGCAAGACCCGACCCACTGAAAACCCTGGGGGTGATCATGGATAAATGGGCATTTCTTTACATTTGTGTGATGAGTTATGCTGATGCACACATTCTCTCACATTTTTCCATTTTACTGAGGCTGTTCAGCATTGGAAATAACATTTTTTTGCCAAAGATAAGTAACATCAGCAAAAAGCATTGACAAAACCAATAGGCCTCTACAGGCAAAGCCAAAAAGGCGAGGCCTATTAACTTTGCCAATGCTTGTTTTACACATTAAACATTGACTGATGTGCCCCTGTTGCCCTCCAACCCAAATCCAAGCGTTGCACCCTCTCGGGAGCATTTTGGATGCTGTTTCCTTTTCCTTGTACAATATCTCCACAGTTGTTGCTTGTCACCGAGCTTAGCATCGATCGCCGCGCTGCTGTCTCCTTCGCAGCCTTCGATCTTTCATTTGCAACCACTCTTTATAGGAATACAAAGCAGGCCCTCGTGCAGCATGTTCTATCTAGTATGTGTCTTCCCTCGCTGATGCTAAATCACTTGTTTGCCATTTCAAGGCATTAGCCCGGTGGCAGATTCTTCGGCTCTACCTGATTGCTATTGAACCCCTCTCCAAGGTGATCTATAAAGTCCGGGTTTATGAAGACTTTCCATCTGTTATTACATGCTTGCACGTTACGTACTAATCAAAAGAATGCAGCCGGGTACCGGAATCTGCTGTTGCATTCATGCTAGGCAGCTCAGTTCTGCAAAATGGCCCAGTGCACCTGGAGATTTTCTTTGCCTAAACTGAAGGAAGGTTTGCCTCCGACAAGCGAGTTACCTGTTCCACCTGTCTGCAGCGATGACGCGTCGTGTTAGGTCAACGCATTATGCAGCGGGCTTGTGCGTCCTTTACATATTGCATAGCTACACAAAGCTGCAAATTTTCAATTAGCATTGAGCCAAGCGGCACATTCAAAGCCCACATTCCCCGCAGATTTACATTAGCACCTGCAGGGATAAAAACCTGCGCTCTGACAGGTTATCTCCGGCGCGGATGCTGGGAATCGCCTCCCAGCTTTCATTACTTCGCAGTGGGGCTGTGATAATGCGCGGGACTTTGGCGCGCCCGTATCTCTGGTGAATCATTTGCATTTGTTCGGAGCACAGAGCGCGCGCCTCCGGCTGTCCCGGACCCGGCAGCCGCCAGAAGAACCCTTTGTCTTCTCCGTTGTCGCAGCTCTGGAAAATTCTTCCCAGAAAGCTGCACAAATGGAGTGTCGCGCCCTGCATAAAGTGATATCGCTGCCAGTTTTTTTCTTGCAAATTGGACCCATCCACCAAATCGTTTCAGCTTTTTCCTTTTTAGATGAGCGCACAATAAGATAAGATGGGATCCGCATTCATACCTTGAAAAAACAGACAGTACTGACCTCTTATAATGTAGAATAGGAAATGCCCGCGCCATCAAAAATGAACATCATGATGTGTTATTGCGGCGCTAACAATCCAAAAGTGGTATTTTTTGGGAGCCGAGCAAACCCAATGAAGCTTTGTTAAATATGGCACTCTTTTCGGCCACAGTGGATTTGACATGTTTCCACATAAAGACAAGCATCAACTTTATTTATATGCTAATATACACATCTTGACAACAGGAAACAACTCTAAACAAGCATTTACAATGCAATGGTCTCGGCATCATTAAAGGTAGAGCTATTGGCATTGCTCATGACATTTCTTTTTTTTTCTTTAAATCATAAATAAATGGCATTGTCATTTACATTGTCAATACACACCACTCTGCACTCAACTGCACTCACCTGCACTGCACTGCACTCACCTGCACTGCACTCACCTGCGCTGCACTGCACTCACCTGCACTGCACTCACCTGCACTGCACTCACCTGCACTGCACTGCACTCACCTGCACTGCACTGCACTCACCTGCACTGCACTGCACTCACCTGCACTGCACTGCACTCACCTGCACTGCACTCACCTGCACTCACCTGCACTGCACTCACCTGCACTGCACTCACCTGCACTCACCTGCACTGCATTCACATGCACTGCACTGCACTCACCTGCACTGCACTCACCTGCACTGCACTGCACTCACCTGCACTGCACTCACCTGCACTGCACTCACCTGCACTGCACTCACCTGCACTGCACTCACCTGCACTGCACTGCACTCACCTGCACTGCACTCACCTGCACTGCACTCACCTGCACGCCACTGCACTCACCTGCACTGCACTCACCTGCATGCCACTGCACTGCACTCACCTGCACTGCACTGCACTCACCTGCACTCCACTGCACTGCACTCACCTGCACTGCACTCACCTGCACTGCACTGCACTCACCTGCACTGCACTGCACTCACCTGCACTGCACTGCACTCACCTGCAATGCACTGCACTCACCTGCAATGCACTCATCTGCACTGCACTCACCTGCACTGCACTCACCTGCACTGCACTCACCTGCACTGCACTGCACTCACCTGCACTGCACTCACATGCACTGCACTCACATGCACTGCACTCACCTGCACTGCACTCACCTGCACTGCACTGCACTCACCTGCACTGCACTCACCTGCACTGCACTGCACTCACCTGCACTGCACTCACCTGCACTGCACGCACTGCACTCACCTGCACTGCACTGCACTCACCTGCACTGCACTGCACTCACCTGCACTGCACTGCACTCACCTGCACTGCACTCACCTGCACTGCACTCACCTGCACTCACCTGCACTGCACTGCACTGCACTCCACTGCACTGCACTCCACTGCACTGCACTGCACTCCACTGCACTGACCTGCACTGCACTCACCTGCACTGTACTCACCTGCACTGCACTCACCTGCACTGCACTGCACTCACCTGCACTGCACTCACCTGCACTGCACTCACCTGCCACTCACCTGCACTGCACTCACCTGCACTGCACGCACTGCACTCACCTGCACTGCACTCACCTGCACTGCACTCACCTGCACTGCACTCACCTGCACTGCACTCACCTGCACTGCACTCACCAGCACTGCACTCACCAGCACTGCACTCACCTGCATTCACCTGCACTGCACTCCACTGCACTCACCTACACTGCACTGCACTCACCTGCACTGCACTGCACTCACCTGCACTGCATTGCACTGCACTGCACTCACCTGCACTGCACTCACCTGCACTGCACTGCACTCACCTGCACTGCACTCACCTGCACTGCACTGCACTCACATGCACTGCACTCACATGCACTGCACTGCACTCACCTGCACTGCACTGCACTCACCTGCACTGCACTGCACTCACCTGCACTACACTGCACTCACCTGCACTGCACTGCACTGCACTCCACTGCACTCACCTGCACTGCACTCACCTGCACTGCACTCACCTGCACTGCACTCACCTGCACTGCACTGCACTGACCTGCACTGCACTGCACTCACCAGCACTGCACTCACCTGCACTCACCTGCACTCACCTGCACTGCACTGCACTCCACTGCACTCACCTACACTCCACTGCACTCACCTACACTGCACTGCACTCACCTGCACTGCACTCACCTGCACTGCACTCCACTGCACTGCACTCACCTGCACTGCACTCACCTGCACTGCACTGCACTCACCTGCACTGCACTCACCTGCACTGCACTCACCTGCACTGCACTCACCTGCACTGCACTCACCTGCACTGCACTCACCTGCACTGCACTCACCTGCACTGCACTGCACTCACCTGCACTGCACTCACCTGCACTGCACTGCACTCACCTGCACTGCACTCACCTGCACTGCACTCACCTGCACTGCACTCACCTGCACTGCACTGCACTCACCTGCACTGCACTCACCTGCACTGCACTCACCTGCACTGCACTCCACTGCACTCCACTGCACTCCACTGCACTCCACTGCACTGCACTCACCTGCACTGCACTCACCTGCACTGCACTGCACTCACCTGCACTGCACTCACCTGCACTGCACTCACCTGCACTGCACTCACCTGCACTGCACTCACCTGCACTGCACTCACCTGCACTGCACTCACCTGCACTGCACTCACCTGCACTGCACTGCACTCACCTGCACTGCACTCACCTGCACTGCACTCACCTGCACTGCACTCTACTGCACTGCACTGCACTGCACTCACATGCACTGCACTCACCTGCACTGCACTGCACTCACCTGCACTGCACTCACCTGCACTGCACTCACCTGCACTGCACTCACCTGCACTGCACTGCACTGCACTCCACTGCACTCACCTGCACTGCACTCACCTGTACTGCACTCACCTGCACTGCACTCACCTGCACTGCACTCACCTGCACTGCACTCACCTGTACTGCACTCACCTGCACTGCACTGCACTCTGCACTCACTACTCTGCACTCACTACTCTGCACTCTGCACTCACTACTCTGCACTCACTACTCTGCACTCACTACTCACTACTCTGCACTCACTACTCACTACTCTGCACTCACTACTCTGCACTCACTACTCTGCACTCACTACTCTGCACTCACTACTCTGCACTCACTACTCACTACTCTGCACTCACTACTCACTACTCTGCACTCTGCACTCACTACTCTGCACTCACTACTCACTACTCTGCACTCACTACTCTGCACTCACTACTCTGCACTCACTACTCACTACTCTGCACTCACTACTCTGCACTCACTACTCTGCACTCACTACTCTGCACTCACTACTCTGCACTCACTACTCTGCACTCACTACTCACTACTCTGCACTCACTACTCACTACTCTGCACTCACTACTCACTACTCTGCACTCACTACTCACTACTCTGCACTCACTACTTACTACTCTGCACTCACTACTCTGCACTCACTACTCTGCACTCACTACCTCACTACTCACTACTCTGCACTCACTACTCTGCACTCACTACTCTGCACTCACTACTCACTACTCTGCACTCACTCCTCTGCACACTCACTCTGCACACTCACTCTGCACACTCACTCTGCACACTCACTCTGCACTCACTACTCTGCACTCACTACTCTGCACTCACTACTCTGCACTCACTACTCTGCACTCACTACTCTGCACTCACTACTCTGCACTCACTCCTCTGCGCACTCACTCCTCTGCGCACTCACTCCTCTGCGCACTCACTCCTCTGCGCACTCACTCCTCTGCGCACTCACTCCTCTGCGCACTCACTCCTCTGCACTCACTACTCTGCACTCACTACTCTGCACTCACTCTCTCTGCACACTCACTCTCTCTGCACACTCACTCTCTCTGCACACTCACTCTGCACTCACTACTCTGCACTCACTACTCTGCACTCACTACTCTGCACTCACTACTCTGCACACTCACTCTGCACTGTGCACGCTGCTGATATCATGGAATCTTCCACCACACTTTCTAAAACTCTATAGTCCGAAGCATAATAGGCACAGAACCAAAAGAAGGGTAGACATTGCTTAAAATAATCTTATTGTATTTATGAGAAGCAAAAGCGAGACTGTGAAATGTGCTGAATATCAGTTTGTTACGAATCAACAGAGTGGAGTTAGAGAACCAAGAAATAGTAATTTAGAATCCGGGTTAGAAGGAGTAGTAATCACAAGCTGAGGATCAACGGGCGCGAAACAGCGTGGTGGGCGCGCAGGAGACGCAGCGTGAGCGTGCACATCAGCTGAAGATCGCTGGAGAAGACACCGAGCCTGCTTGCTGCCGTGACTGACCCGCTGCAGAGGGAAAGAGCCCGGTGAGTGGGGGTAGAGGGGGGGGGGGGGGTGGCAGAGAGGGAGTGGGCAGAGAGGGAGGGAGGGTGTGTGTGTGTGTGTGTGTGTGTGTGTGTGCGTGTGTGTGTGTGTGCGTGTGTCTGTCTGTGTCAGTCTGGTGTGTGCTTGCCTGCCTGCCTTTGTGTGTGCGCGTCCACAGACCCTGGTCGGCTCGTGCACCGCTCTGTACTCCCTTGGGAGCTTACATGGCGACAATAGTTCTCGTTGCCGAGACCTAAAAAGGGCAATTTATTAATGCTAGCAAGATGCTGCTGGCTAAAATACATGCTACCCAAGGGGTGGTCTACACCGTACACTCCCAATCTGCTGTTGGAGGTCCTTCCTGGAACCTACACCTACTATGGGCACCCAGAAATCGAAGCCTAGAGGGCAGCGGGACCGGACATATGGGGAGACCTGTTTGCAGATTTGCAATTACAGGACTTCACGGTTTGGTGGACGTTTATGGGATACCACCGGAGATATTCCTGCTCTACACCACCCTGTCAAAGCACTTCTTATACTTATGGGGTAACACTTGTAACAAACCTACCTCTTCCCAGCCTCTGCAAACCGTATTAACTCATGGACAGGGTAGGTGTGCAATCACAGCGATTTACAACTCTTTTAGGCCTGATCCGACACCCCTGTTGGTCCCATTGTACGAGTATTGGGACACAGCACTGTCCACTAATATTACCGATAAACAATGGACACAATGCATAAATCATCCCAGAGTTGTATCACCAAATGCTAGGCTGAAGTATACACAGTTCAATTATCGCCACCATACATAATTAACACCATACAGGCTTGCACGCATTTATCCCACCTCGACATATGTCTGGCTCCAGAGGCACCATTTCCCCACATAGTGTGGACGTGTCCATGTCGCAGACCATTTTGGGATGAGGTGGCTGGGACACTAACAAAGGCAGCAGGCACCCCGATAACAACCCAGGGACCACATTTTCTGCTGGGAATAACGAACGCCAACGCACCGCGCAAGACTCTCAATAAATTCTTGGACCTAGCACTGGTGCAGGCAAAGCGCAGAATAGCTATGTCTTGGAAGTCGGAGCAGGCCCCAGCACCCAATTATGGCTCCAGGACCTCCGTAGAGTACTTGTCGCAGAACATGAGTCACACTCACTAGATGCATCTAGGCTACCCTCACAAATCAATCCCCGACAAGGGCAAGAATATTTGACTGCCATCGAAACTAAGCTGCACACAATTGTCTCAACTAACATAGAATGCTCCCTCGCCCTGTGCACCACCACAAGTAGAAGTGAAATCACCACACATACCGCATATCCTCACACTCTACAAACCCTTGTCTGGACATGGATGTGTAGGCGCTGTGTGGGCACACACACAGCCTATGGGGTTCTCTCTCCCCTCCACCGACACTCCCTGACCTCACACTTGCTCGCCCACACCTGACGGCACGTAAACAGTTCTTATTCCCGAATATAAGGCAGTCGATGAAGGAAAATATTCAGTTATCTGCAATTCTACCGATAGAAACAGTAAGCTTTGCGTCCAAGTTATAAATTGTCAATACTGGTTAAAAAATATTATTTTGAGTTACTGTGAGACACTTCACCACAGCCGCTTCTGTAACCTGTGCTGTAGTAACCTACAAATGTCAGTTAAAGCTCAATTGTATAACCTGCTGAAAATGAATAAACATCTATTTAAAAAAACAAACCTATATGATTATTCAAAATGTTTAATCTTTTTTCCCGCGTGTTAACCCAAGTGCCGACTTTTGTGCCAAATTTGGGAGCACGTCCCGGACGACGGTACCAAATGCACAGGTAGTGCATGTGGAAGACCCCCGCCATCAGTGCATGTTTAGTTTTGCCCTTGGTGACATCAGGGAATAATAAAAGGAAGTTGCGCAGCGGGAGTCAGAGTCAGTCCACGTCGCATCTAAAATAGCGTGTGCACTTAATTTCTTTCTAGGCCTGTCAGTACGCCTCATGTGACAGAGAGAGTTGTGGACGGGGTATCCCTGCACTCCATATTTATTTTTCTGTGGTCCACCTCCCCCTACAAACTACATCTCCTCATTCCCCGCACTCTGCGTAGCTCCCTTCCTGCTAAATCCCCTGTCCAGGCTTCGGTTTGCCTTAATGCACACTCGCCGTTTCTTTTTTGGTATTGAGACGTTCCAATGACTTTCATATTCCCTCGACAGTTCACACTTCTATTTTTTCAACAGAATTAATATTTACAAACATCTGCTTTAACACCTTCCATGCTAATGACGGAATGGTTCACTCATGAGCACAAGTGCAAGTGTGCTCATGACGGAACCATTCCGTCATGAGAACACTTAAAAACAAGCAACCAGTAAACGTGTCCGTCCTAGATAAGCAAACGCATTTTAAAACAAGAGGTGCTAATGCTACCTGCTGTGCGTCTGAGATGCCACGGAGTGCTAGCGGAAGAAACGATCGCTATTGTAAACAAGCTGAGGATCAACGGGCGCGATACAGCGTGGTGGGCACGCACGACGCAGCGTGGGCGTGCACATCAGCTGAAGATCGCCGGAGAAGACACGAGTCTGCCTTCTGCCGTGACTGACCCGATGCGGAGGGAAAGAGCCCGGTGAGTGGGGGGGGGGGGCGGCAGAGAGAGAGAGTGTGAGAGTGTGTGTGTGTGTGTGTGTGTGTGTGTGTGCATGCATGCATGCGTGCGTGCGTGTGTCTGTCTGTCTGTGTGTGTGTCTGGCGCATGCCTGCCTGCCTGCCTGCCTTTGTGCGCGTCCACAGACCCTGGTCGGCTCGTCCACCTCTCTGTAGTCCCTTGCTAGCTTACTAGGCGACAATAGTTCTCGTTGCCGAGACCTAAAACTGGAGTTCAAGCAAGTCTTAAAATGGAGGCCTCTCTAAGGAACGAATGTGAAAATTGTCCTTATTGATTCCAATAGGTTAAATCTGCTGAAAATTGTCAGGGGGGGGGAGGCCCTAAAAGGTGTAAGCATGCAGAATGTGGTCTGTTAAATATGACTTTTTCACATTGTGCCTCATTATCAAATCGAAAAGTCAGAATAGGTAGTATTTACCACACCTACATATGGCTCCCCCATGCATGGCAATATGTGCTTGGACTGGCCCATGAGTGGACCACTGAATTGCAATCTCTACGTGGAATCGCAATTTAGAGTGTTGCGATTTTTATTACAGCTGACAATTACTGGGTATTATAAAGTTAGCACCCCTCCCATTCAAGTTCGGCAGGTTAAACCTAGAAGAATTTAAAGGAGAAAAAAATACTTGGTAAATAATGATAAATGCCACTTTTTTTACATGGTAAGTGCCAGAAGCCACGTATTAGTCCCTACTTCAAGGGCAAAAGTTGTAATAGGCGATAATAATAGCACCAAATAAAATCCAAACACATCGGTGTCAGATTTATTCTGTTATGCTAATTATTGCTTTCCATACTGGACTATGTGTAATGAGGTCAGAGGTGTGGCAAATAGCCCACCCAATTCATGCCAGCTTGCAATGAGGTCCTTAGATCGTCAAAAGAATCCTGCACATAAACACTGTTCTGGCTTATTTTTCACTTATTTTATGTTCTTACCGTCCATAACATCCTTTCCTCACCCTGCTGCCAAATACTAATTTTTTACCTTTTTTGCTGCCATACAGTCGAAATCACCTTTAGCATTGGTGGTGGATAGTGCAGCAATCTTTGTGGGTGTCACACTCCCCGCAAATTACCTCCTTCACGGATTTTGTCCCTACCATCCTCCAATAGTACCCCTCATCTCGCCTTAGCACCTCTCTCACATTTATTTAATAGAGCTACTCATCCCAATGTAGTGTCAGAGCTCTTGAGTTCAGAAACAAGTTATGTATAGATTAGGTGCTTATGGGTGTTTGTTTATTTTATTGATCACATTATATAAATATGATCTTAACAATTGTATCTATGAGTACTTCCCTACTGAAATATTGAGGAAAACCTATATATATCAAAATAAAAACTATGGTGTCCATAAACTCCAGAGTTTATAGACTAACCCCGGTTTTTCCTTTGATATTATTAACGGGTCCTGCATCTGTGTGCTCACACTAGCCCTGCTAGCATGGACGAGACCGTAAACCCACAAATAAATTAGCTTTTACTTACAGCAACACCTGAAAGTCTGAATTTCCAACTATCTATTCATACTTGCACATATGGAAATGTATGCAATGCAATTTAATATCTCTTTATTATTTTCTATTATACATGTATACCCTGTCTATGTAGTTGATTACTTTACTCCTATTGTAAAAAAAAAGGAAGAAAGAAAACAAAACCTTCAGCTGTCGAATGCACCACTCTTGCTCACCCTATACCTCTCAATATATCCTCTACCTCCTCTCTCTGACTCTTCTCAAACCTCATTCTACTACTATGCCCTTCCTAAGATCCTTTATTCACTCTCTCCTCCTCTAACCCTCATTGACTCAACCCAAACATCAGTCTACCTCTATGATCTCTCATATAACCCTTTCTAGACTCTTCTCTCCTCTGTCACTCCTTCACCCACCCCAAACCTCATTTTACAACTAGCAACTCCAAAATAACGCACCCTAGACTCTTCCCTCCTGTATCCCTCCTTTCACTCATCCTGAACTTCATTTTACTGCAATGATCTCCCCAATAACCTTTTCCAGACTTTTCCCCTCATCTAGCCCTCCTTTGACTCATCCCAAACCTCATCTAAATAATATGATCTTCCAAATACCACTCTGTAGAGTCTTCCCTCCTCTATTCCCTCCTTTATCCTAATCAATCAAACAACCAGACTCACATGTTCATCGCTCAAATTAACAACTTCTATTTCCCTATACCAATCCGCCACTAATCCTTAGGGTTTCGGAGTAGCATGCTACTCACCCAAAAGTGTTCCTTTGCCTTGTCAGTGGTAGTAAGAGCTATATAAATACAATTTCAATTCAGAGGCAATGAGTCATAACAGTGTGTAAAACAATGTATAGGAAATGGTATTTAAGACAATGAGGGCTACAAGATTTAGGAGTAACAGGTCGCCCACACTATAGACTTTGTTAGAAATGTGGGTCTCTAGTTGGCAGTGGTATGCACCTTGTCCAAGTTGGGACCTTTCCTTCTAGTGAGGGTAAGGGAGTTACACACCCAAGATAACTCCTGCTCACCCCCTTGGTGGCTTGACATGAGCAGTCCAGCTTATCTCAGATACAATGGTAAAGCATTTGTACCAAACAAACACAGTAGCACAGTGAAAATACTACAAATGGACACCACACCAGTTTAAAGGTTTAAGCAATTCTGTCCATAGAACGCTATGGATGTGGTGATTTGAGCACAAAGTACCTTTGATGTGGCAAAATCCACAAGGAAAAACACCTGCAGAGGAGAGAAGCATCGGAAAACAAAGAGATGCGTCGGTTCTTGAGTCCCTGGGGAAGCGATGCGTCAGTTCTGCTGCATACAGGAGAAGTGTTGCGTCAGCTCTGGACTGTAAGGAGAAGTGATGCTTCGAAATCCAACGGTGGTCCTGTTCTGCTGGTGATGCAGTGGAAAAATTGGCACTCGGGTTCTATGCGTGGAAATCCTGGTGCACTGGAGTCTATGATGGTCTAGCAAAAAAGGCGCTGCATTGATTCTTCAAGGCACAGACTGGTGATGCATCGATTATTTCAGCCACAAGTCGGAGCAGAGGTATGAGACATCGGAGACTTAGTGCTCTGGACTTGCGCTGAGGCGGTTTCTTCAGCAGCAGACAGGCACTGTCGATTTCTTTGGCCGCACAGCGGCAGTGCCTGGAAAATTGTATCACACAGCGATGCTGCATCAGAGAAACAAGCGCTGGAAGGGAGAAGCATTGGTTTTTGAGTCTTTTGCAGCAGGAACTACCTCCAAAAGCTAGACTGGCATCACTTGGCAGGTAAAAACTCCCAGCAGTGGAGTCCAGTGATGCTGCAGGTGAAGTCTTTGATGGTCCTGAGACTTAATAACAGGAGGCAAGCACACACAGAATCCTCTTTAGCAGATACCAAATCAAAGTCCTGTCTCCAAAACAGAAGCAGCCACTGCCGGCCAATCGAGCAAAGCAACACAGCAAAGAGGCAATTATTATCTTAACTTTCACATATGCTGCACCCTGCCCATGGGGCTACCTTGAGCATACCTTGTGTCTTACATGTGGAAAAAAGAAAGGTTTGGGCCTGGTAAGTGAGTGCACTTGCCAAGTCGACTTGGCAGTTCAGAAATGCACTCACCAACACTGTAATGGCAGGTCAGAGACAAGTTTACAGGGCTACTCAGGTTGGTGGCACAAACAGGGATGCAGGACCACTAGTAGCATTTGATTTACAGGCCCTTGGCACACACAGTGCAATTTACTAGGGTTTTACAAGTACATCAAATATGCCAATGCTGGATAACCAATCATAATTACATTTTACACAGGGAACACAACTGATCGGCAGTGGTAAAGTGCCCAGAGTACATAAACCACCAAAGACAAAGTCCTGCATACCATCAAAATTAGCGCATGTAGAGGCAAAAAGTCAGGGTAAGCCACGTCAAGTATGTCAGGTCCAACAGGCATGATAAGCTTAGAGTGCTTGGTCTGGTGAAACAAAGGGGCAGATTTACTAAGTTTTCACGTGGTGTAGGGACCAAAGTTGCTGTGCTACATTATGTGAAATGGATAGAGAGCAAAACAGCCAACTATCTACCAAGATACAGTGCTCTTACTCTCTCCTTCAGTGCTGGTGTACATAAGGCTGCTTTGTTCCAATGTTCAGCCCCTTGCACCATAGTGCAAAGTTGTGTGTGTGACGTTAAACATACGTTTTATACTGGAGGGATACCCGCCTGGAACAAAATTCTATGCTTTGACAAAGTTTAGTAGTTTAAGGCTTTGTATGTCTAGTGCAGAACTCATGCAAAGTTCAAAGGTTTGGAGAAAATAAATCTTTGTATGTTGGACCGCTGGCGCAGGTAGCTGCCAGTTTTGGTCTTACAATAGTGTCATACGCCGATGACACACAGTTGGTTGTGTCACTCAATGGCGACTCTAATATGAGCGCCTCCACCTTTCAGGCAGCCCTTAAAGCTGTCGCCGGCTGGATGGCGAATAATCGCTTACAACTTAACGCCACCAAGACGGAGGTTATTCTCTTTGGTAGGGACAGTGAGCTATGGGGAGACCAATGGTGGCCTCTTGAATTGGGCCCTGCTCCCACTCCTGTAACTGAAGTCAGAAATCTGGGCGTATGGCTTGATGATCAATTGTCATTTATTCCTCACATCAAACGTGTCGCGGGAACTTGTTTTGGCGCTTTACAGTGCCTACGGCCTATTTTTAAATGTTTTGACGCGGACACCAGGCAGATCATAGTCCAAGCTATGGTATTGACCAGATTGGACTATGCTAGCTCCCTGTTTCTGGGTGTTAATCAAGCTGAGCTAGCCCGTCTTCAGCGGATACAAAATGCGGCGGCCAGGATGCTGGTCGGCCTCCCTAAATTTGTTTCTGCTCGCAGTACTATCCATGATCTCCACTGGCTCCCAGTAGGCCAAAGAATTAAGTTCAAGGCTTTGTGCCTTACTTTCAAAATTCTTAACTTGGCCTCCCCTCCTATTCTCACCCAGACCATTCTTCACTACGTCCCCTCAAGAGCCCTTCGGTCTGCAGGGTCAAATCTGGCCATTATTCCTCGTTTTAAAAAGTCCAGAATGGGTGGCCGGTCCTTTTCGGTGATGGCGGCTACACTGTGGAACTCTTTGCCTGCCTCACTTCACTCCATCCCTGATTTGTTTCAGTTCAGGAAACAATTAAAAACTCATCTATTCTCCTTTGTTTAGCTTTAGTGCTACCTGGTCCTTTCTGTTGTGTTGTGTATTCCTTCTCCAATAAGCGCCGGGACGCCTCTTGGCTGCGGCATCTGTGCGCTATACAAAATAAAATAACATAACATAACTGTATGCCTGCCTCGAGGAACCATTTTTTAATGCAAATACCTTTCTTCCAAAGGTAATAAATAGGGATTTTTCATCAAAATCCATGAGTGGGTGCTTGGGAACGTCCATGTACCACACAGGGTACGCCTACTTGATGGAAATTAGCACATAGTTGGACTTTGTGTTACTTTAGAGCTACTTTAGAGCACAATTTAGGATTTGACTTGCAAAGTAAATCTAAAAGCAACATTTAGCACCAGGTTTACATCACTTTTGTGATCCTTACCAGGCGGAAAGTGTTAGTAAATCCGCCTCATAAAATCAGGACTTGAAATGTAACACAATTGGGGTTTCAGACTAATTAAATATTACTACTCAAAGGAATCCCTTTGAGGAATATTAGAATAACAAAGGATTGAGGAAAAAACAATACGTTTCTAAACTTATGCTTGGAATTTGCATGCAGCGCTTTGAAGAAGTTCATATCTCAGTGTGCTATATTGAAGGATTGTAACTTATGAACTCTAAGTAATTCATGGAGGATCTCTGTGACAAAAGCAGTAACAGAATAAGATATGCACATAAAATATAAATTCATGATCTGCGTGTTGCACGTTGTGCTTTGTACGGGGAACATTAACCCTTTATGCTACTTCAGCATGAGTCAAAGTTTTGACTAGACAAATCACAGATCTGTCTATCTATTGCATTAGCCACCAGAGTTATCGCACCATTGTTATTATGCCCTGAAAAATGCCCGGCGTACAAACATCTCTTCAGGCTGCTCTTATCTTGCCTCAGCTTGTCACACAAAGGGCACCCCTTTGAGCTTAGCGCCCGATGAGTCTGCACCGGTTGCAACGTCCTCTTTCCAACACTGACCACATTGACTGCTGAAAGGCATCTTCTTTGGGCAATCTCCAAGAGGCACCATTCACAATTCCTGCATCATCCTGGGCTCAATACGGAGTGCACATTCCTCATATATTTCCAGTGTCCGCCTGTTGAACATGGAAGGTTTTTCTAAACTTTGTGTCTGGTGCTGAAAGCATTATGAAGCCATTCAACTGGCTCAGATTGTATAAAATGCACCAATAACAGGCTATTTTGAAATAAGTACAAAAAATAGTTTTCAAGATGGTTAGTTGTAAATTTTATTTTTGCATTTGTTGGACATTAAAAATGTTGGTGCTAAATTGCATTACGATGGTGCAAAGAAGCCATCCACTCAAGAGGCTGGCATCAAGCGCTGAACACCAGTGCATAGCATGTAATCTATCGCCTATCGGAGATGTTACTCCCTTACCAGTAAACACAAGACCAATCGTAAGCATACAAAATCACATTATTTAGCAAGATGTAAACATTTTGGTATGAAGCCATGACAGTTTTTGGACCCATCCTTGTGAAAAGCAAACCCTTCCATCACCTGGTCTCCATCTTGAAATGAACTTTGGAAAATACTTTGAATGTTCATAAGCGCTATCTATAAACCATACTGTTCTGACCTATGCTACTGTATCAGAGCTAGAGGTGCCAAAGTATGCTGGTCCTGCTCTTCTACAACCACAGGGCCATGTACTACTTATTTAAAACCCAGGTGACATAAGGCATTCACTGTCTCACCAGGTAAGTCCAATAAATTCCAAGCAGCACACAATCAATACAAGTTGGAACGAAGGAAAGAAATACAGGCAGGTTAACAATCCACATATTACATATGTTATGCTGTGGTATATGACAGAGCATTTGAAGTGCACTCTTATTAAAAAGCTGCCTTTTTAGTGTTACGCTGTATAACTGCAGAAAGAAACCGGCTACAAGTGAACTGACAAATACTGGCATGACATACATTCCTTTTAATGAATTTCCAGACGCTTAGATGACAGATTGAGAAGACAATGTCAGCAGTGAGAAACTCCATATAATTGAGGCCTGTGCAGATAAAAGTCTACTGCACATCTTAGATCAGTGACAAAAGGGACTTCTAAAAGTAGGTTACTTTCAGAGTGTAGATATCTGGTAGGCTGATAAGGGTAGACCATGTCCTTTACAAACAAATGACCAGTTCCATAAAACAATTAGTGCCCACTAAAAAGACCCTTGAATTGAATCCTGTACAGACTGGAAACCATTACAAAAATTCCAACACACAGTAAGCATGGTCAAAGTGAAAGGTTTTAGTTAGTAACCAAGGGTCATATTATGCATAACACTGCAGGGGTGCAATGGGCTTATGTGACCTTTTTAGTGTCCCCAGGTGCTACAGTATTACAGAAGCGGCTGCAGATGCCTTCTTAGTCTTTACTGTAAAATGGATTGTACCAGTGTTAATTGTGTGCTGGCACAATCCTAAGAGGCCATGCTCTCATTTGCATGACTGATTGGCCCCATGCTAATTAGAACATTCTTTATCATTGTCCCCGAGTCACATTGCAGTAGTGGGTGCAGAGTTAAATAGACCTTTAGAAGGCACACTATCTGCACCAAATAGAAGTGAGGCATAGGCCACACCCTGCCATACAACCCCTTATAAATCTGCATGGCAGTCCCAGGGACTCACTGAACATCCCACTGGAGGACAGTGTAATCACTTTCTGCACCCGCCTGCAGGGAGAGCTCTACCTGCCTTTGAAATGGACACTGCTTTACTGTCTCCAATGGAAGGCTGACCGGCGGCTTCGAATTGTTACTCCTTTCAGTAATGTAATGCTCCCAGTGATCTAGCACAGGCAGGGCCTTGCCTTCAAGAAGCACCT
The DNA here is from genome assembly GCF_964261635.1 of Lissotriton helveticus. NCBI lineage: Eukaryota > Metazoa > Chordata > Amphibia > Caudata > Salamandridae > Lissotriton > Lissotriton helveticus. The sequence goes on along the minus strand of NC_136072.1, from coordinate 863,048,749 downwards.
GCAGTGTTGGATTTTTGTGTTGGATAGCCAAGATACTTTCCCCTACCAGGACAAGCTTTAAAACGTATCGAAAATCTACACATTGACCTCCATTTCAAGTAGTCAAGAGTGTATTACTGTATGGTTTTCATAGGTAATAATACCAACTATTACTAGAAATGGATTAGCCAGGAGATATTACAGCACACCGTAATACCACACCCAGTTTCACCACTTGATTTGGCATTCACAAATTCCACCTGCTAAAAGCCATGTCCTGCTCTCTAAGGAGATGACATCACCGCACCATCCACCTTGACTGTGTAGGGGTCTCTAGCAACTGGCTCTACTACCACACATTTCAAGATGAGTCTGTGCCATACATGTAAACTACTTTGGGACTTTATGGAAGGAAAAACGTTCACATTGCTAATTTGGACTCTGCTCTAACTTCTTCACTCCTCAGTCACGCATTCTTCCAGTTTAAAGCACTCTTTGCATCTGGTTTCTCTTGTTGCTACACATTATTAACACATGCTTCCATTTTTTGTAACATTTATCAAGGAAACAGCTTCAAGATGGCAGCACACAAAATGTTATAGTGCTGTTGACTTGCATCGAGGCACTTGTCTTTGTATCTGTGCATGTAAAAGCCTTGACATGTGTCAATAAATGGTCCGTACATGTTTCGTGGGCCCGGATTTATTTCTGAATCGGACTGCATGACCCAGTGTATAGTAATTGTAAAGCTCTTCAATAACTGGTGGCACAGCACCCAGCATAATGTGGTGCGCGGCTAAACACGTAAAAGGTCCATTAGGTAAGACCTATTGTCTTTGCCCACTCTTGTATTTTTCAGTTTTATATAGCACGAACTTGAATTGAAGATATATGAGTGCTTTACATGATCACCAGTTAAGTTACATTAGGACACTTTAATTCATTATTTATTTTTTTGGTAGGCAAGGGGAGATTCATTTGCCCAGAATCACAGAATGTTAAGCCGACGCCGAGACTCAAGCCTGGTTCCCCTGCTCCGAAGTTGGCAGCTCTGTCCATTATGCCAGAGCGGCCGACTTTGCAAAGTCTAACCTTATTTTGGTTTTATTATGCTTGCTGCGTATTTGTGCCGCCATACATTCCAAAATGATGTACTGCCTTTTTTTTGCTGCAAGTCATGCCATACTAGCCATGAGCCTCCATCTTCAGCACTGTCTTCCACTAACACAAATGTATTTTTAGCTCCAGTTCCACGCTTAAATTTCCCATCTGTGCTTGCTGCCTGCCAGCTAACTTTATTGCGGAAAACATTATTCTGGGATAATTTAATGTACAGTCGGTGTATGTTATCGTGCCCGGGGCAGCTTTATGCGCAGTTTCACAGCACATTACATTGGTGTAGTGGTCCTCTGAGCTCGCTCAGACAGCCATCACCCACTGCCTGATCAAAGGACCCAGGCATGCATTTTATGAAGCTGTTTCCTCATTGTTAAAAGCAGCACAACGTACAACCCTGAGGCGGTATAGACGAAAAAGACGTTACAAAATGAGGAGCATGACTTTTTAGGAAACCCTGTTGGGGTGCATGATGGTGACCCCACAAATAGAGACAGAAGGAAGGATTTGCTTGTGGATGTTGCCTGTGCCAAGTATAGTGTGTTTATGTTCCCTTCATCTCCATTAGTGGTTGGTCGTGTGGCAGCATGCCAGTACTTTAAGAGCACACTGGAGTGGAAATATATCCGCCTCTTGGGAGGAAAACACGGGGTACAAAGTGCTCTTCGCTGCGCAAAACCACTGTCTGCCAGTTGAGCTATGTGAGGCCGCTGGGCGCGTGGCTCTCTTACCAGCAAGGGGAAATGTTGTGTTATAAATATGCAACTTGCTCTGAGATCCAGCGTCAGGGAAGCCCCAGACTGTCATGGCGGTCGGGCCTAGGCGGATGGCCCGCGTCTCCCACCCGTGTAGCGCTGGCCGACCGACCATGTCTGCACTTGACATGAAAGACAAAAACAAGCCCTCTTGATTTATTCATGGCTTTGTTTATTTACTGACAGCATGTCATGCAGAGAGCAATGCAGGTGCACTGCTGCGGAACATCATCTAATACAAGGCAGAGCGGAGGGCTGAGCAAGAGGTGCCTCGCGAGTGTGAAGGAGACAATGGGTAATCACATGGAGCAAGTCAAGTGCTTTGCTGTATTTTTACCCATCATGCAGCAGTCTTATGAAGTTTCTCTATCGAAGCCTGAGTTATGATGGTTGCAATTGTGAGATAAGGATCATGATTAGGGCCGGACTGGGAACAGCCACCTGCCCTGGCGATTGCTGCCCAACCAGGCCTGGGAGCCGGAGGGGGTGGAGGGAGGAGGTACGGGGAGGGGTGTTAGAGTTAGAGTGCTAGTGAAATGCAACGCTCCCACTTTTGATACAGGGGGCCGATATTGCAGCACTGCTTTAAAACCACCCGCCTGTAACAAAAACCGCCCCCCACATCTTCCGGCCAACCGGGGAAATGCCCGGTGCCCGCTACTGCCAGTCCGACCCTGAACATGATGTCAGCCACTCACAAATACCCCCAGAGCGATGAAACACTCCTCATTTTCTACCTCCCTCCAGAAAACTTTGTTGCTTAAAAGGTGACATGCTGGTACTTGACAAAACAACAAAATAAAGAAATACAAGAGACCAGTAAACCTACTTTAAGTGTCCATCATTGTCTCCATGGCTCCGGATTCTATGCTGACATCTGCTGTAGCTGTTTCTCTTTACCTTTAGCGCGAAGAAGCCCACAGGCATTAGTTGCACTTTATAAAGTATTCAAATTCAAATTCTCACTATGCACAGCATATTGGAACAGTGACCCATGTTGTATCAGATGGCATCCTGTGTCATGAAATACCAACTAAGCACTTTATCACGGCTAACCATTGTTAAAGTGCTTGTGCTTTCTCTCTAAAACATGGTACAATTGCCTTATAACCAATTGGCATATTCATTTTCTTAAAGTCCCTTGTAGAGTGGTATACTATATATCCAGGGAGCTGTAAAGTAAATGCTACTAGTGCCTTGCAGCACCTATTGTGCCACTCAGGATGGGAGCAGAGCTGAGCACAGCCACACTTGCAACTGACTAACCTGTGCCTTCACACAAGGCTATTAACAACCATACATTGTCTCTACTGCCAACTTGGAGCTTGGGCAGGAGAGGCAGGGACGTTTATGAATTTCAAAGCCACTGACTAAACACTTGTCCCACCTTCCAGAACGAGGGCACCAGGGTATAATAAGGGGACCTTAGACACCAACTCTTCAGTACACTTCTAAACCCGTGGATACTCTGCCAGGTAGCACTGCTGTGCTGCTACAAGGAGTTTCGTTCTGCTGGACTACTGCCCAAAAGGAACTGCTGCCCTTCTGTGCTTGCCTGCTTCCTGCTCCCCTCTTGTCTGGGGAAGAACTCGACCTGCAACCTCATCTTGAACTCAGGACCCCAGAGTGACTCAAAGTGCTAGTCTGCTGGCCTCCTGATGAGAGCATCAGGGACACAAAAGGCTCCGTAAACGGCTCTTGAACCCTGCTGCAGTGAGGTCCTGAAGCCCCAAATGGTGCCTCTTAGGTATTGAACCCTCGTTGTGGTTCATGGGCTCCTATATAAAGCTTTTGGGCTCTTCACAACCGTGAATGGACCTTTTTGCACTGAAAACCAGTTTGAGCCACCGTCACCCTTTCTCTTCACACAGCAGCATCAACTGCCCCAGTGGACCACCAATGTGCAGTACCAGCCGCCAATCCCAACACCCAGCCTGCTCTTCGCACCATACTTACAACTGTCTGCAACATTCTCTTTGCTCCTTTTGAACCTCTGCAACTTGAACGTGGCTTGGCACAAAACTTGAGAAGGTAAACCTTCAGCCTGACTGATCTGGGACCTTATCCGACCTGCACTCTTTAGTGGTCAGCCTGAATTTTTTACTTTGACCCAGTCCAGTACGACCAGATGCCCGCAGTTGGCACTTTGTTCTTTTAGGTGCTATTTTTACACTTTAATCTTTAAAAATATAACTCCGTTGTTAGACCTGACAGCCCTAGGGCCAAATCTTTTACCTACTCCTCCACTTTCTGAACTCGTTATTGCCTGCTTTTGCTCTCTGTGTACTTTACCACTGCTAACCAGTGCTTGTGTACTCTCTCCTAAACATGGTAATATTATCCCCAATTGGCATATTTAATATACTTATATGTCCCTAGTAAAGTATGCTACATGTGCCCAGGGACTGTAAATTAAATGCTGATAGTGGGCTGCAGCACTTATTGATTGTGCCACACACTTAAGTAGCCCTCAAACCGTAGCTCAGGCCTGCCGTCACAGATCAGGTGTGGGCAGTTTGCACTGCCTTTGCGACCTAACATGATAAACCTCTTGCCAGGCCCAACCTATTCCTTTTTTATAGATATATGTCACCCCTAAAGTAGAGCCTGGATAACGCACAGGGCTGGGTCTAATGTATTTAAAAGGCAGGACATGTACTTTTAATTTTGATATGTCGTAGTAGTGAAAAACTCTTAAATCCTTTTTTCACTACGCCAAGGACTGTCTCTCTCATGGGATAACATTAATTGCAAAGAGAGGACATTTTCAAGTTTGGCATCTCTAGAATCACAATTCAAAATCACATTTCATTTAGGATGAAGTCAGATTTTAAAATCCAATTCTGAAAATACCACTTTTAGAAAATTAGCATTTTCTTACTTTAGCCATTTTGAGCCTGCTGCCTGTCTCAGATCAGTCTTGGGTGGGTGACAGCAGGGCTTTGTGTAGTCCCCCCTAGACAGCCACACATAATGGATGCTTAGGTGTGAATTGATGGGCCATCCTGGGAGGAAGGGAGGAACAGCTGGAGCCAGTCTCACTTACACCTGAACAGGCTGGTCCCTATCTTCACACAAAGGGCTGCATACCCCCTGTAGTGAGTCTGGAGCCAGGTCAGGAAGGGAGGACCATGGTGCATCTCAAAGACTTGTCTCTGTAGTCTCCCCACTTCAAAGGCACACTGGGTATAAGTTCTGGACCTCTGACACCATGACTTCAGTACACTTTTGGACCTGTGAAGACTCTGCCATGAAGAACGACTGCTGTGCTGCTGAAGGAATGCCACTCTGCTGGACTACTTCTTTGCTGGACTCCTGCCTTGCTGTGCTGTGCTGCCCTGCTGCCAGCTGTTCCCCTGCCTGGGTGAGAAGGACTGGGTTTGCATCACTTGAACCAGAGTGACTCCAAGCGTTAGCTGGTTAGCCTCCTGATCTGAAGCCTCAGGGACATAAAGTACTTCCAATGGACCTGCTTCTGCACTTGTCTCTGCAATCTGCAAGTCTGCCCTGCCAAGTGGTGCTGCCCCAGTCCTTGACCCAAGTGAGGGCTAGAGTTCTTGCTTCAGAAAAACCCACACATCCAGTCGAACTAGTGCATCAATGCCGTTGAGTGGATCAGGACCAATGCATTGCCCCTGCTGCATGGATAGGAACCAGAGCATCACTCATGTTGCGTGGATCAGAATCAGTGCATCGCTCCTGTTGCGTAAATAGAACCCGTGTTAGACCTGGTATCATTGGCGTGAGTTTCCCCTGTATCTTTCCTTTGTCTCCTGTTATTTTTCTGTTTGTTGGACTTAGTTTTTGCTGGTCTAAATGCTTTGGGAACTTTGCCACTGCTGTTCAGTGCCAAAGTGCATGTGCTTCCTGTAAACTGTTGTTATGGATTGGTGATTCCATGATTGGTATATTTAATTTACAAGTCTGTCTCTAGCACAGTCTACTGTGTGCGCCCAGGGCCTATAAATCAAATGTTGCTAGTGGACCTGCAGCACTGATTGTGCCACCCACATACGCAACCTGTAAATGTAACTCAGACCTGCCACTGCAGTGTCTGCACAGTTTTGGTACTGCCATGTCGACCTGGCAAGTGCACCCACTTGCCAGGCCCTAACCTTCCCTTTTCTTATATGTGAGTCACCCCTAAGGTAGGCCCAAGGGACCCCTGTGGGCTGGGTGCAGTGTATGTGAAAGGTATGTGTGTGGCATGTCCTGATAGTGAAATACTGCCAATTTTGTTTTTCACTTTTGAAGGGCTATCTATGTTATAGGATAGAATGGGAATTCATTTACAACATCTTATAGATATAACGTCCCATTGGGACAAGATAGGAAGATAAAGTTTAGTATGCCTGAACTCAGAATATAAAGATGCATCTTTTAGTGAGGATGATGTTTACATTCTGTGTTTGAAAATACCACTTTTAGAAAGTAGATATTTTCTTGCTTAGCCATCCTCTGTGCCTCTGCTAGGTATGTGCATTGACTCTCTGGTTTTGGAGTGAAAGGGGCTGGGGATGTGTTCACTGTAGACAGCCACTTGGGGGTTGAGGTGTGTCCTGCCTTTCCTTGGTGTGGCAGGGCTGGGCTGAATATACCCGGGCTGCATTTAGAGAAGGAGGAGGAGATTTTCTTTCACACCTGAAAGGGTGTAAGAAAACAACACATCACCTCACCTGGGTGGCACTAAGGAACCAACGCATCATCTCTCCTGGAGTAAGGAACCGACGCATCACCTTCCCTGTGCATAAGACACCGATGCATCACCTTCCCTGCAGCTGTTCTTGCTTTTGATTTTGACGCATCCAAGGTACCTTGAGTGAAAAGTGTTGCATTTGCAATTTGCTTTGAATAGCATCTCCATTTATAGCATCTGCGACAACGATGATGAATCTCTGCATCGTAGCTCTGCACTCATTGGTGCAGATGCATTGTCACTGTAGGGATCTGTACCAGAGCATCAACTCCTCTGCGTCGTTCGGCACCAACGCATTGCTTCGACCTTCATCGTCGATGTTGATGCAGCCAGGATCAAAGTACTTTTGTTCAGCGGGCCTCACTAGGTTCCTGTGTCCGGCCCACCCTCTATCGTAGTCGGCCTCAACTGTTTACTTACTCGTGGTCCGGTATGGCCAGATAGCACAAATAAGTCTTATTGCTTCCAAACACTATTTTACAGTTTATTCCTTAAAAAATCATATCTCAAGTTCTACTTGTAGTTTTGGTCTTGTTTTATTTATGAAATGAAGAGATATTTTTCTAACCTGGTGTGCAATCCTTATTTTGTGGTGCTTGTACTGTATTATTGTTTAAGTGTTGCACAAATACTTTAGCACACACAAGGAGATGCTGAATGGAGCACTGAAACTTTTCAAACACTCATCCCCATTCACAGATCTGAGTTGAATCAATCATCGTTTTTTGGCTCACTTTGGTGCCCCAGTTCAGAGCCGGCCATATGCAAATTAGTCTTGACCCTGTTCCTCATGGGAACAGTTCAGCCTAAACTGCCAAGCCAGGTCTTCCTTAGACCAGAAAAAAAGCATCCTGGGACCGGTTTCGGGGTAACACCCCTCATCAGCCAGGCTATCCAGTGGCAAAGTGAGCAAAGGACCCACGTCTGGGCATACACTACCAACTTAGGGTGAAGACAGCAAACACAAGGTGATGATGGGTGGAGCGCTGACACTTTTTAGACGCTCACCTCCAGTCACAGATCGTTCTTTAGATTCTCAGTTTCAGTGCTCAGTCCATTAATTCCTTGCGTTTGCTTTGTTCGTCCTAAGTGCGCAGGGTATGCCCAGATGTGGGTCCTTTGCTCACTTTGCCACTGGATTCAAGCTAGCCTGGCTAATGAGGGGTGTTACCCCAAAACCAGTCACATGGTGCTTTTTTCTGGTCCAGGGAAGACCTGGCTTGGCAGTTCTGGCTGAACTGTTCCCATGAGGAGCAGGGTCAAGGCTGATTTGCATCTGGCTGGCTCTGAACTGGGGTGGCGTAGTGAGCTAAAGAACAATGATGGATTTAACCCACATCTGTGACTGGGGTGAGTGTCTGAAACGTTTTGGGCTCCGTCCATTATCTCCTTGTGTTTGCACAAATACTTTGCACATTGCCTCGAAGTTGAGCTCTGTGCTAAACTACCAAAGAGTCAGCTTTGTTTAAATGAGGGTTAGCCTACTTCTTACCCTGACTAGAATTGTTGTTCCTGCTTGACTAGGGCTTATGCCCCAGTCAACCTACAACCGAGTTTCTAATACTAGTTTAAGTGATTGGATTTTTGTCAATTTGGTCTTGTTTCATTTTCAAAATGTTGCCCTATTTTTCTAACTTGGCGTGGGATCTTTTTGTGTGGTGTTTTCACTGTTTTACTGTTTGAAGTATTGCACAAATACTTTTCAAATTTCCTCTAAGTTAATCCTGACTGCTCTGTGATAAAGCTACCAGGGGGTTAAGCATATATTAATTTGGGGTTTGCTTGTGCCTTACCCTGAGGAGGATTGTGGTTGCTGCGTGTTCAGAGCTCACCCCTCATTTTAACCAGTAATCCAATTTCTTCCAGCAAGATAACCTGTACATTGTATAACAGATGGCAAAAATACAGGCTGAAATAATGTCGAAAGAGTTTTCTTAGCAAACCATATGCATTCACATGACACTGAATGCATCCTAGTAGAACATGCCATGTGAGGATATTTTCTGAGTAAGGGATCTGCATTATATTTATTTTATTAACCATTTAAGTGTTTCCACAGAATACACTTGAAAATGACAAAAAAGTTTAAACACAAATGCAATGCAAAAATGTAAATACAAAGTGCATAAAATAATCTAGTACATCAGTAAAAACATTTTTAATAGAATAAAACATTAAAATACAAATGACGCATCTCGTAGAGGTATTATTATAATATAACAAACATTAAAAAAAAACTTATGAAGTAGGAATATGCATTCACTGTTGGAGGGTTTAACAATAGGTCATCTGCTTTCTCATACGTTACTATAAAGTGCTTAGAAATGACTGGATTAACAAATATTCCCTTAGGATGTAAAAGCCCCGGACAAAAAATATAAAAAATGACTCAGATCCTTTCTTGCAGCACCACAGTATTGACAACCAGGATGAGAGGATAACCCCTCCTTTTTAGTCCAAACATTCTCACTAATCGGCATTTGGCTGAATCTATATTTCATAAAAAATCTTCATACCGATGGACCTAGACTGGCCTCTTCTTACAAACATAAAACTCAAGTATATGTAGTCTTTTGATCTGTGAACAATGTGGCAAACCTTCATTAAGCCCTCTTTCTTTAGCACCTTCTTTAAGGGAGGCTTTAAGACAGCACTGCTCAAACACAACAACATCTCTTCACTATTCAAAGCCATATGTTCAAGAGAATAGGTATAAACATTCCCAAATGTACACCTGAACATATAGCAAGAAAAAGGTAGGAGTATTTTGAGTTCTGAAACCTTCTGAGCTCTTGCCTGCTCCCAAAGAGAAAACATGTACATTGCCTGATTGTCACCCTACTCAACAAAAGTTAATATGAATGCACAGAAGTTCACTGGTGTGGGCAGACTTCCTGTCACTTGTTATATAAGTAACAAGATATCAAAATGCACATCTTGATGAGTTTTTTTAAGTGATATCGAGGAGTAAGCAGACAATGTATTTAAAGTACATTAAAATGATTTTCTTTCTGGGAATTTTCCCTATTTCTGAAATTAGCAAAGCTCATATATGCAGAATGTCCTCAATGATTTCTTAGTTGTTATGTATTTTAAGCTGGCAAATAGTATCTGAAAAAGGGATTGAGATGGCACTTGAGAAAAATAGACCGAAACGACTTCACATTTGTCATGGAAGCGTAATTTTTACTACAGCCAACTCCTCCGTCTAGTCGGCGAGAAAATGGTTGAACGCCACTTTTGCTTACAGTGAGCTTATTTCACAAATAACAGGAGGAAATCAAATGCATGAAACGTCTATATATTGGATTTAATTAATTGGAATAAAAGTTGCACAAGATCAAAGCATGTAGTTCTTTATGGACTTGGAAGAGTTAGAGTCCCAACAGGACGGATTAGTGAGTAAATCGCTAGCCCTGACATCTGATGTGATGTGCAAATTATGAGCTAAACTATACCCCAAGCCAACACAACCTTCCGTTCTTCTAAGGTTGGTAAATTTAGTATCATTAAATTGATTACTAATAATACAAGCATTCCAAGATTGTAAATGTGTGTTATGAATCACTGTACACAAAACTTAGATGAAAACGTGAGTTTTTCATATGTACCTTTTTGACTTTTTTTCTGTACTGGGAGAGTTCCCTCTCCTTCCCGACACGAAATTGACTGTGCTTACTCACCACATGCATTTTTGAACATGGCTACTTCAGCCTGTTTCAGTAGAAACTATGGGTGACCTTAGCTACAAAGTTAAGACAACAACAACTTACAGCCAAAATAAAGGATGCGTGCCCAGGCGAGGACAACTGCGCAGCACTGTGACTTGTTTATGTCATATATGTCATATTCTGTATTGTGAAAACACATACCAATAAAAATTATAATAAAAAAAAGAAACAGGCGAGCCAAAGGTTATAGCGAACATTCTTTTTATCCATTTTTGCAAAAACAACACACAGTGTTTTTGATAGTCCACATTATTTGAATAGAAATAATCACAAGGGGGACCTACTTGCTAGGGATCGCTGGACATAATTTGTATGGGGGAAGTCAATAGGCAACTCGCACCGAGTTATAACTACTGGACTTCAAAACTAGAAGATGGAGTCATCAACTTGGAATCAAACTAAGGGGACGAGGGAAGCCACACATTTATGACTAAATTGCATAGAGAACAAGCATTTACAATGCAATGGTCTCGGCATTATTAAAGGTAGAGCTATTGGCATTGCTCATGACATTATTTTTTTTTTTTTAAATCATAAATAAATGGCATTGTCATTTACATTGCCAATAGCTTAATTGTTTGCATATGCGAGACCTATTGCATTAGCACCCACACACACAGGGGGCAGGGGCAGGAGAGCAAGCACAACGAATGAGGGGGCAAGGGCAGGAGAGCAAGCACAAGCAACGAGGGGGCAGGGGCAGGAGAGCAAGCACAAAGAACGAGGGGGCAGGGGGCAGGAGAGCAAGCACAACGAACGAGGGGGCAGGGGCCAGGAGAGCAAGCACTGCCAGGGGTCAGGAGAGCAAGCACAACCAGGGGGTAAGGGAGCAAGCACAACCAGGGGGCAGGGCAGCAAGCACAGTGAGGAGTAGGGGAGCAAGCACAGCAAGGGGGCAGGGGAGCAAGCACAGCGAGGGGGAAGGGGAGCAAGCACAACCAGGGGGCAGTAGAGCAAGCACAACCAGGGGGCAGGAGAGCAAGCACAGCCAGGGGAGCACGCACAGCTTGGGGAGCAAGCACAGCCAGGGGGCAGGGGAAGAAGCACAGCCAGGGGGCAGGGGAGCAAGCACAGGCAGGGGAGCAAGCACAGCCAGGGGTAGGGGAGCACGCACATGGAAGGTTAGTTTAGCAAAGATTTACTTTGCAAATCGGATCACAGCCAAATACCTCTTTCCAACTCAAGTTGATGAGAAAGGAAGAATCCTTCACTCTGGCAGAGGAATCACTTTATTAAACTCACTGTGACTTTAACTTTTCCAGACTGGATTACAACAGTATCTAAGTCAGGGCACCTGTGAACAATGTGGCAAACCTTCATTAAGCCCTCTTTCTTTAGCACCTTCTTTAAGGGAGGCTTTAAGACAGCACTGCTCAAACACAACAACATCTCTTCACTATTCAAAGCCATATGTTCAAGAGAATAGGTATAAACATTCCCAAATGTACACCTGAACATATAGCAAGAAAAAGGTAGGAGTATTTTGAGTTCTGAAACCTTCTGAGCTCTTGCCTGCTCCCAAAGAGAAAACATGTACATTGCCTGATTGTCACCCTACTCAACAAAAGTTAATATGAATGCACAGAAGTTCACTGGTGTGGGCAGACTTCCTGTCACTTGTTATATAAGTAACAAGATATCAAAATGCACATCTTGATGAGTTTTTTTAAGTGATATCGAGGAGTAAGCAGACAATGTATTTAAAGTACATTAAAATGATTTTCTTTCTGGGAATTTTCCCTATTTCTGAAATTAGCAAAGCTCATATATGCAGAATGTCCTCAATGATTTCTTAGTTGTTATGTATTTTAAGCTGGCAAATAGTATCTGAAAAAGGGATTGAGATGGCACTTGAGAAAAATAGACCGAAACGACTTCACATTTGTCATGGAAGCGTAATTTTTACTACAGCCAACTCCTCCGTCTAGTCGGCGAGAAAATGGTTGAACGCCACTTTTGCTTACAGTGAGCTTATTTCACAAATAACAGGAGGAAATCAAATGCATGAAACGTCTATATATTGGATTTAATTACTTGGAATAAAAGTTGCACAAGATCAAAGCATGTAGTTCTTTATGGACTTGGAAGAATTAGAGTCCCAACAGGACGGATTAGTGAGTAAATCGCTAGCCCTGACATCTGATGTGATGTGCAAATTATGAGCTAAACTATACCCCAAGCCAACACAACCTTCCGTTCTTCTAAGGTTGGTAAATTTAGTATCATTAAATTGATTACTAATAATACAAGCATTCCAAGATTGTAAATGTGTGTTATGAATCACTGTACACAAAACTTAGATGAAAACGTGAGTTTTTCATATGTACCTTTTTGACTTTTTTTCTGTACTGGGAGAGTTCCCTCTCCTTCCCGACACGAAATTGACTGTGCTTACTCACCACATGCATTTTTGAACATGGCTACTTCAGCCTGTTTCAGTAGAAACTATGGGTGACCTTAGCTACAAAGTTAAGACAACAACAACTTACAGCCAAAATAAAGGATGCGTGCCCAGGCGAGGACAACTGCGCAGCACTGTGACTTGTTTATGTCATATATGTCATATTCTGTATTGTGAAAACACATACCAATAAAAATTATAATAAAAAAAAGAAACAGGCGAGCCAAAGGTTATAGCGAACATTCTTTTTATCCATTTTTGCAAAAACAACACACAGTGTTTTTGATAGTCCACATTATTTGAATAGAAATAATCACAAGGGGGACCTACTTGCTAGGGATCGCTGGACATAATTTGTATGGGGGAAGTCAATAGGCAACTTGCACCGAGTTATAACTACTGGACTTCAAAACTAGAAGATGGAGTCATCAACTTGGAATCAAACTAAGGGGACGAGGGAAGCCACACATTTATGACTAAATTGCATAGAGAACAAGCATTTACAATGCAATGGTCTCGGCATTATTAAAGGTAGAGCTATTGGCATTGCTCATGACATTATTTTTTTTTTTTTAAATCATAAATAAATGGCATTGTCATTTACATTGCCAATAGCTTAATTGTTTGCATATGCGAGACCTATTGCATTAGCACCCACACACACAGGGGGCAGGGGCAGGAGAGCAAGCACAACGAATGAGGGGGCAAGGGCAGGAGAGCAAGCACAAGCAACGAGGGGGCAGGGGCAGGAGAGCAAGCACAAAGAACGAGGGGGCAGGGGGCAGGAGAGCAAGCACAACGAACGAGGGGGCAGGGGCCAGGAGAGCAAGCACTGCCAGGGGTCAGGAGAGCAAGCACAACCAGGGGGTAAGGGAGCAAGCACAACCAGGGGGCAGGGCAGCAAGCACAGTGAGGAGTAGGGGAGCAAGCACAGCAAGGGGGCAGGGGAGCAAGCACAGCGAGGGGGAAGGGGAGCAAGCACAACCAGGGGGCAGTAGAGCAAGCACAACCAGGGGGCAGGAGAGCAAGCACAGCCAGGGGAGCACGCACAGCTTGGGGAGCAAGCACAGCCAGGGGGCAGGGGAAGAAGCACAGCCAGGGGGCAGGGGAGCAAGCACAGGCAGGGGAGCAAGCACAGCCAGGGGTAGGGGAGCACGCACATGGAAGGTTAGTTTAGCAAAGATTTACTTTGCAAATCGGATCACAGCCAAATACCTCTTTCCAACTCAAGTTGATGAGAAAGGAAGAATCCTTCACTCTGGCAGAGGAATCACTTTATTAAACTCACTGTGACTTTAACTTTTCCAGACTGGATTACAACAGTATCTAAGTCAGGGCACCTCTGGGATAACAGGCTCAAGATGTTACAGATTCAAGCAGCTAAACTGTATGATTTAAAGAAACCAGCCACACCACCAGCACTTTAAATGTGATCCACTCACTTTGGAGAAGAAAATTAAAAAAGCTGTAGTCTGTGCAGAGATTCTCCATTGGCGATAGAGCACCCTACTTATCGCGAGTTGGTAGTTGACTTTTTTTCACCTCCATGCTCCAAATGTTATTGCAGCGAAAAACCCCAATTAGCACGATCAATAGCATCAGCCCTGTCAAATTGCCTTAGAGACAAATAACATCACAGTAAGTGTAGCCTCACAAAATACAATAATGTACATTAAATGGAAAAGGAGCGTCCAAATGAAGGGTAAACTATCAAACATTAACAACGGTTACATTGCAATAAATCGCACTGGGTCGATAACCAAGTAAACATAAATATCCTAACCATAACCTCAATGCCATGGGCAAGAATTCTTCATTAGTTAATATAAAATGAATGCTGGAGCTAATGGTTAATATGTATATAGCTGTATATGTGTGTATGTAATTTTTATATAGCACAAACGTAGCCAAAAGACAGTGAACATTGTAGAGAGGCCAAGGTAAAGATGCAGTCAACATGTGATTTTAGTGTAGCTGGTTTCTGAACTGTTAGTGCAGCATTATGTAGTGATCTTTTAAAAGAAATGTATTGACAACTTTTTCCTAAATTACGTCAGGATTTGGGCAACTCGGATGGCTACAGAGATGTAGTTCAAGATTCTTTACGAATATATACAGAAGGCCGGTAAAAGTTTTTGCTTTTCTTCATAAACAGTCTGATGGTGTCCTGGCTTCGATATGTGGAGAGTCACCAGATATTGTTTCTTATCAGTCAGTTGGGAAGTGGTAGGTGTGTGACTGCTTTGTATCTATATGATGCAGCTGGTTTTAGAGCTGGTTCAGGATGGTACGGGCATACGAGGTGGTGTGATGTGGTCATATTTCTTCAAGTCCTTGATGGGGTGTGCTGCTGCATGTGTGGAGTCTACAAGGATGAGGAGTCGTGCACTACCCCCATCCAAATACATACATATCAAACATACCGGTAGCTTAATAAAAAGCGTTTAAAATGCTGCTCTACAACAGTGATACCTTAAACACCAAAGTATTAATGTTCTATTACCGTTATCGCTACACTAAAATGTTTATTTTGCAATTACCACAAGGATGAGGCAAGTGCATCTGCCTGTATAATGGGTGCTCTTGATATGATATCTGCCTTCACTGGGATCAGGCGTGTTGCGTTTCCCATAACATCAGGAAGCACTGCTTAATAAGAACTATAGAAACATTACGACGCCACTCAATAGAGGCCTCCAGAAACATTAGGTGTTGTTCAATGTGTGTTTTCAGAAATATAAAGGCTAAGTAGGTTTACCGGGAAACATCAGGGTGCTGTCAAAAATATCAGATGGTTGGGGCTGCCTGATAAGGGCTCCCAGAACCATTTTGGGGCTGCAGTAATATGGTGTTTCTGCTCAGTGAGTAGAGTTATCAAGCCAATGTTGCTCGATGAGTGCTACCACGGACTGTGGATGCTATAAGTACAACTACACCAAGATGGGGAATTTGATCTATCACTTTACCAAGTGCAGCTGTCATCTGGGTAATGTCCCAAACATTAGCTGCTAGCAAAGAGTGATGCGCTTCTGTGGTGTTGCAACTAAAACAGACAGACTCCTAACGTCAGCGCATTGCTCTATGGCTGCTAGTAATATGTTCTAGGAGCATTTTTTTCGCCCAGTAAGAAGCACCACAAATCAGCAGCCTGGTGTAACAATATTGCTGGCAGCTATTGATACGTGACGAAAAAGGATTTAAAAAATACCCCGACTGCACCAAGATGTTAAAGGGAATCCAGGGCTGAAAAACTCATCTTAACACCAGTCACTGCTTCAAAGATTTCACAGCAACCAGTCTGTGCTGCCCAGGAACTAGCAAAATACTACCTAACCCGCTCTTGCCGCGGTGTAGTTCTTCGTGAAAACTACTGCCACCACATTCCCCTGAGCGTGCCCCAGCACTCTAGCTCGCCACCCTGTCCTGGGCACCCTCACCGGCTCCGATGTCCTCGGATTCCCGGATCACCCAGTGATGGTGTCGCCGGCAGCAGAGATAGGAAGGAATGCGGGTGTGCTGTCCAAGAACTAGCAAAACACTATCTAACCCGCTCTTGCCGCGGTGTTGTTCCTCGTGAAAACTACTGCCACCACATTCCCCTGAGCATGCCCCAGCACTCTAGCCCACCACCCTGTCCCGTGCACCCTCACCGGCTTCGATGTCCTCGGATTCCCAGATCACCCAGTGATGGCGTCGCTGGCAGCAGAGATAGGAAGGAACGCGGGCCGGGTGCGTAAGTTGACGTAACCAAAGAGCGCCACCGGCTTAAACTTCCTCCGCCACACTCTTCCTGAAACGATGCTTGGTTTGGAACGCTAGACAGGAAACCACGTCAGTACAGTGGAAACCGCTTTTTAACCTGCAACGCCGGAAATTATATTGAAGCCAGGTTTTTCAAATGCGATCCGTGGAAGTAGTTGGACATCTTGCAGTTTTAGGGGGCAGGACAGCAAGCACTCACCTGAGGACGACTTCTTCCGGCGGCGGTCGGGCTGAAATTGCTTCAGCAAAGCGCCGACATTTTCCGATTCGGTGCGTGGTTTTCGTTCTCTCCTCTTCCCATTGGCTGGAAGGTAAAATTCCAGCCAATGGGAAGAGGAGAGAACGAAAACAAGAAAGAGAAAAAACACGCCCCTGAATCTAAAAACATTAAATCTTGGCTGCGCAGTGCAACGCTAGTCCGAGACCTAAAAAGGAGAGGTCTTCCGATAATATTAGGACACATCCATGGTGTCCCTACGAGGTGGTTGAGCTGCAGGTTGAGGGTTTCATTGGCATTACTGCTAATAACGTTTACAACAATGGAGCTTGTGCTACTGAGAAATCTTGGCGATTCACTGGGTCTGTCCTTGATCAAAATTGTCAGTGCAAAAATGAGGCTACTTTGATTCAATGCTTCAAACAGGGGAACTCTTAAAGACGATTTTTGACGTAGGCTTGAAGAGAAAAAAGCATTTATATAAGCAAAATATTTTTATTTTTTTGGATTGGTTATGACATTTTAATTGATGAGGGTGCATACAATGTTAATTTGCATTGTAATTTTCTTAGAAATAGACGTTGTCAGTACTTTGGACAAAATAGTATCACATGATTTGATTCAATGTGGCAGTCTGTCTACCATGTTCTTTAAGAAATGTGAAAGTACATTTGGGTAGAATATAGCCCTGGACAGAAGTGGTGATGTTATCAATTCTTGTGCAATTTGGTGCAGGGATGGCTTTAGGATTGGTGGGGGCCAGGGCCGAATGTTAGTTGGCCCATATGTGACCATTTGCCACCATTCTCTCTGCAGAGAGGCCAAAGGTTGGAGGGGCATGTAGACTAGATATTTTCTGACCCAGTGAGAGAAACTGGGAAAACATGCTCTGCCTTCAGTCTCACCTCCAGAGCTCTCAAACATGCCCGGTCCTCCACATCCATCCACTTACTGAGTGTGCCAGGGACTGTAAATCAAACACTACTGGTGGGCCTGCAACAATAATTGAACCACCCACATGAGTAGTCCTGAAAAAGTTTCTCAGACCTGCAACTACAGTGTCTGCATGCATTTTCAACCGCATGCGCGCTAGCGGTTTTCCCGCTGCGCGCTGCGATTCGCAAAAACCCTCGTTACGTGACAAGGTCAGCTCGTCACACGTGCAGCGCAGGTAACGCCCATGACGAGCTGACCTTGTCACGCGCGTCGAAAGGGTTAAACTGCCATGTCGCCCTGGCAAGTGCACCTACTTGCCAGGACCTAGCCTTCCCTTTCCTTACATGTAAGGAACCCCTATGGTAGGTCCAAGGTACCCCCTGTGCAGGGTGCAGTGTATGTGAATGGTAGGACATGTACTGGTGTGTGTGTGTGTGTGACATGTCCTGATAGTGAAATACTGCCAATTTCGTTTTTCACTATTGAAAAGCTATCTGCCCCATAGGATAGAATGGGAAATACTCTAACATCTTACAAGTATAACTTCCCATTGGGACAAGATAGAGAAATAAAGTTTAGGCTCTCTGAACTCAGAATTGAATAGCATCTTTTAGTGAAGATGTTTTTTAAATTGTGTGTTTGAAAATGGCACTTTAATAAAGTAGGCCATCTCTTGTTTAACCATTCTGTGTGCCTCTGCCTGTTTGCGGATTGACTGTCTGATTTCGAGTGACAGGGGTTGGGGATGTGCATTCACTGTAGACAGCCACTGGGGAGGTTGAGGTGTGCCTGGATGTATCAGAGCTGAGCTGCATGGGGCTTGGCCGCATTTAGTGTAATGGGAGGAGATTTCCTTGCACCTGTATAGGGCCTGTCTCTCTAGCACAATGCTGTCTTCACCCCCTGCGTTCATGCTGCACCAGTGAGGACAGAACAGGTTTTGGACTGGGCTTAGAGACCCTTGCACAAAGAGAACAAAGACAACATGGGGTATAAGTAGTAGACCTTACACCCCAGAACTTTAGATCACTTCTGGCCTCAAGAGGAACCTTTACCAAGGAAAAGAGCTGAAGAGCTGTGAGGAGGATTACTGCCCCATTGAAGTGTGCTGTTTGGGGTTGGCCTGTCATTGCTGTGTCTGCCAAGGAGTGGAAAAAGACTGGTACTTTGCTTTGAACCTTCTTGAAGAAGATTTCCATGGGCCTGTGTGTGCTGACCTCCTATTCCGAAGTATCATGGACACCAAGACTTCACCCCAGCTCCCCTGAACTCTGCTACTGAGAGTTCTGACCTGCCAGGAGATGCCTGTTCCAGTTCCGGGCCTCTGAAGGTTGTTCCTGCTGTTGGGAGCTGGAACAACGCCTTCCCACTCGTATCCCCGAGAGGCACCTGCTACCGACTAAACCGGTATCGTAAATCGTTTGGCTCCCATCGCGGCGCTTGTTATTTCCTGACCCCTTTTCCAACTAATTGTTTGGTTCTAGAGGCTTGTGGCACATACTCAAATGTCCTGATGATGATCCCTTTGATTCAAAAAGTGGGATCGAAACGCCGTCGACTTAATCATGTGCCATATACCATGTGTATATAAAAAGTATTATGTCGTTGTAATGGCGCAATTTGTAAATATTTGTTCATACTGAGATTCAAAGAACAATTTTTCCTTTTTTGCCTAAAAGCCCTTTCTGTGCACTTTGATTGTACTAAAGTGTTTGGTGTGGTTGAATGTGGTACAGGCTTGTACCCCACAACGAGAGAGTGTTGAAGGATATTCTCCATTTACTCAGTTGAATTTATTAAATGTTTTTGACCACTGTCCGGCTGGATAAGTCATCCTAAATGCAGGTTCCATTGTGTCTGTATTTATTCTAATGACCTATTGAATATTGCATGGGACCACTGTTGTTCTTGTAAATCGTTGGGAGCTGGAAGACACCTAAAGAACTGAAAAAATTGACGCATTGTACTTCTTGCAGTTGTTTTTCCGACACAGCACTGCTCTGAGAGAAGAATCTCCACACATCGCGGTGGTGCTGCAGAACCAATGCAGCCCCTGTTGCTGCTGCAAGAACTGACGCATCAAGGAATCACGGCTAAAGAAATGGATGCAGCGCCACTTGACACCTCCGCATCAATTGCCGATGCACCCCGGATTTCCACGCTTCGTTCTTGTGTGGCAAGTTTTGCCGATGCATCACCCACGGATCAGAATCATCAGGGAGTTGATGCACCACTTCCCCCTACAGACCGTATTCAACGCATCACTCATGTCGTGAGCACTCTCACAAAGCTTCTGGGGAAAAAGCTAGGTGTGTGGACATTGCAGGGTGCATAACCCACCAACTCAGTGTGCTTCTGATGCCCCCGAGTTTTGTGCCCGATACGGTGGCACCTCTCAGCATACCCTAAAGCCAGGCCTGATCTGGTTTTAACTTTGTAAAGCCCTAGTAGACGATAAAGAAAAGCAGGCAGCTGCTTCTTCAATGTCACAATAATGACACCTGACTTAAGAGGAGGGGCTGATTGAGCGCCCGGCAGAAAAAAACAACCACACGGACAAGGAGAAAAATTTCTTTTTTATTGACTGCACTCCTGAGAGAATTTCATCCAACTCATCAAAACATTTAAATGTCTATAGATATCACTGGTTTTAATCCCTTATTTAGAGTTTGTGCAGCAGAGCATGACCGGGCTGCCATACATAGAGTGCCTTTGACTATAAATCACTTGTGAAAGGGCTTACAAGACTTAACTTAGACAGGCTGCTCGCCAGATTGACATTCCACATGGGTACCTACAGTGTAAATCTGCATGCAACTTTGCTTTCTTCTTTATCCGGCGGGAAGATATTCCATCTGCAGCCATTGCCTATTCAGGCACTGAAAGCCCACTTACTCCTAGTGTTTCCATCTGTTACAAGGGTGGAAAACACTTTCAAAAAGGTCGTGTACTTTCTACGTTTGTGGGTGTGGACAAGAGTTTTGATTGACAAAGACACCCCAACAATTCTCCTCTATTAATCCAGCAACTCACTACAGAGTCCTTACTCTGCTAATCAGGATTTTCATTTAATTAACATCAATCTACATTTTTGCACACCTGAGCAACACTAATGTGTTCAAAATATTTTGTGACTGAGTCCCTGCATGGGTGCATTTCATTATTTGTGGTTTCATATCCTGATGGTGGTGAGAGCATCGTCTGGAGATCTAAAAGAGGTAAAAATGCAGTATGGATGTTGCAGTTTTCAGCACTTAAGTAGGCATGTCCTTAAGGTTCACAAGGTGTGACCTGCAGGTGACTGTGAGGAGATAGCGTAACATGTGGGTCAAAACAACAACAAAAATCAATGATGTTGACAAAAATGATCTGAGAGGGTTATTTTCTTTTCTGGCGCTCATTGTAGACCTAGGCTGCCCAGGCAGGTTTAAGGAACATCGAATCATGGAGAAAAGTTGTGGTTTCGTAACCAAGGTCTGGGTTGTGTAGTGAGGTATTTTATTTTATACAGAGAGACACCGAAGCTTCAATTGGTACCCGGTGAGAGAAAGGGTCCAGCTAAACCCAAATGACAGAAACTTTGAGATTCTTGATGAGTTGAATGATGCAATCGAGGACTAACATGCCCACCCATATGAGCTCTCACTGACATTGAGTTAGTTGAACTGCTTCTTAACGTAATTATTAGAGGATTATTGATTAAAGTTTAAAATTTTGTCCGTTTAAGCTGCTTCCTTCAGCCTTGGTGTTAATTAGACATGTGTTTTCTGCCAGTTTAATGTCAACTCATTTACTTTGCTTGTCTGCCCTTTTTAGGTCTCAGCTTGCGAGAAACTGCGCACATGCGCAGTCGAGCTGGCGAGACTTAATGAGGTAGAGAGAGTTTCACTAGCTAGGTTAAGCCCCGCCCCTCTTTTCCATTGGCTGGCGTCCTAAACGGTGGCCAGCGATTGGAGAAGAGGTCCTAGTGACGTTCTTCTTTCTCTTTAAGCCCTGTCCTTTTCAGACTGGGTTACTTGACTTACTGCTGGCGTAAAAGGTTTCTTATCTTCTTTATGGGTCCAGATGGCCCCATAAAGAAGATAAGGAATCTTTTACCACAGCAGGAAGTTGGGGCAACCAGTCTGAAAGGGAGAGGGCAAAAAGAGAAAGAAGAACGCTGTCTTTTTTTAATCAACGTGTTTGCTGCAGTACGTTCCAAACACAGCAGAGACTTCCACACTGAGGGTGTTATTGCGTGAAACTACATGCTTAACTATGCGCACTGTTAGTGGACATGGCTGGGATTTAGCAGATGCTGTCATCAGAAGCCGCAGTTTCCAGGGTCTGCCTTGCCGCCTGCCTAGGGCTGAGGCAACCACTGAGCTGTTTACTCCCCCGAAAGGAGCGAGAGGCGCAGGATGGTACCACGGGTGAGTGCCCCACTGTGCCGCCGCGTGAGCACAGATTTTAAAGCTGGAACACTGCAGTGGGTGACAAGTCCCCCATACTTTGGAGCTTTTAAGACCCTAGAGTGTGAAGATGAGGGTGCAGGAACCCGGCGGGCACTGGGTGGGGACCAGCACAGAGGCCGGTGCTTTCAAGGTAAACACACCCTCCTCCCCGTACGGGTTTATGCTATTTCAGGGACAGCTGAGAGCAGGACCACAGTAGTCGTCGGGAGGAGCACGCGTTACACTAAAGTAGACGGAGCACGCACAGGGCACCTCCCACCACAGCCCTGCCTCGGAATCGGCCGGGCGTCTCTTAAGTGAAGTCTGGGTGTTGTGGCCAGAAAACCAACCCAAACCGAAGGTGGATCGCTTTCTTTGGGAGGGACAGGCTGGCACGGTGCCCGCGCCACAGCTGAAGAAGCTGTACCGTGGCTCGGGTGCAGTCACAGCCCCGCCCGAGGCGTGCAGGGAGGCACCTTCCCTTCATAAAAGCACTCGAGTGCTATTCTTGGCTGGAGGTCCTCCCAGCTATTAACAGCCCATCCCACACAGGGTGGGAAGGAAGGGGTTCCCTAGCCAAGCTTCCCCGCTCTGGCCCCGTGGTCTACCGCCCCGTATCTGCCACTCCCCTGCCCGAACAGCCTGGGACACTTTGAGGGTTATTATTCATCTGTTTAACCAAATGCGTCACCCCCACCCCACCCCTCCCCACATTGTAAGGAGCTGGTTTGCGGGCGAAAAATGGTTGCAAGAGTGCTAGGATACCGGAACACAAATGACACGTGTTTTTTGCATTCTTTTTGCATAACGTGAATGTAAGCTTACGCCTCAGATGTTTGCAATACACTGGTACATACTCAACATGACATTGGTGGTGTATGAACGCGCCTGCTGAACGCCTACATTTTGCATGCTAAGAGGCGGGCAGAGTGCTCTACATAAAAAAATGAATTCTTATATAAATATACCCGATCAACTCTTCCGCCTGAGGAAGACCAGTGACTGGAGAATCTCAACAATTGTGGAAGCGACTTAAGAGCCCCGACCATCCCCATCCCGAGGGGGTAGGCGTGTTCTAAAGCACCCCCAGAAGCCGCCCCCTCCTGTACATATTACATAATAGGAAAAGGCTCGTTTGCCATTTTGGGAGGGAGGGAGGGGAAGGACGCATGTGACAAACACCCGGACTCATGATTTGAGGGAAGGAAAACTACCCCCCCTCACCCCACTGGAAACTCAATTGTATCAACAAAACAAGTAAAAAGGGAAAGAAACGATAATCAGAGGACAACTGAACTAACTGCCCGTTTTATATTATGGGGCACACCCCTTAACTTGTAGTGGCGGTGCCCGCGAGCTCCTTGAGTGTCCCCCTCTTGCTTGCTGTGTGCAGGGTCCTCACAGAGTGTCTGACATGAACCCCCAGCAGCAGCAGATCAGCAGCAGATGGCCGCCATCGAGACGGACAAGGAGTTGACTAGCTGGACTTCAGTGCGGTACGCTATCCTTCTTCGAGGTCTTCTGCTTATGCCTTCTCCTGCACGGTAAAGCGAGCACCCCAGCAGGGACTGCACAGGCCTCTCCTCTCATGTCTAGACTGCAACACTTTAATGACTTTAGCACTGCCGGGGTCAATCGGTTTAGAAGGGGGGGGACCGTCTAGTGATCCATTGACTGCCACAAAATTACTGCCCAGGCATGCCAACTTGCAGATATATTTCGCATTGGGGGGGGGGAGGGTTTGAGGGAGGATCATATAGGGGATGCAGCAGTGTGAGAGAAAGCATTGTGTGTAAGAAAGGCAGCAGTGTGTGAGAAAGCAGTGTGTGTGGGAGAGATATCAGTGTGAGAGACAGCATGTGTGTGTTCAAGGGAGAGACAGCAGTGTGAGAGAGACAGCAGTGTGAGAGATCTTTTATTTATGTTTTGGTTTTTGAAACATAAAAAAAACACATTGTTATTTGCAATGTCAATAGCACAAACTCGCGTAAATATGTGACCTATTGCATTGCAAATGCAATAGGTCTCGCATTTGTGAGAGATTAAGCTATTGGCATTGTAAATGACAATGCCGTTTATTTATCTGTTTTCAAAACCAACACATAAGTAACATTTTTGTCATTTACAATGTCAATAGCTCTAACTTTTGCAAAGGCGAGACCGTTGCATTGTAAATGCTTGTTACAAAAATGGCAGGTCAACAACGTGACTACTTATTTCTCATAATGAAGAAAGTGAATTGAGGCCAGGGTCTAATTCATGAAGAACGCATTTCTGGAGCAGGAGCCTATTTGCAGCAGTAAAAGCATCTGAAATGTTTTTGTCCTTGGTGGTTACATTGAGGGAAAAGTCATTTGTATAATTTTTGAGAAAAGGGAATATTTTGGTCGATTTGCAAAACTGAATGTTCCAAAACATTGGAGGTCAGGGAGATCCAGATGAGTGGTCCGCTGAACTACTGGGCCAGTTAGTGGTCTCTGATAGGCAGAACGAGATATGTGCGCTTTCAGCAGAGCAATCCATGTGTTTACTTAATTCAATTGACTGAGGTTCGCTGCCCTGGGAAAATATTTATTGTACCTACTCGTCAAAGATTTTTTTGTTTTCAAGAAACAAATTCCCAAAGCAGGAGGTAATTCCTTGAAAAGCAAAGAACCATGACCCTAATGCACAGGGAGATTT
Organism: Lissotriton helveticus; assembly: GCF_964261635.1. Classification (NCBI taxonomy): domain Eukaryota; kingdom Metazoa; phylum Chordata; class Amphibia; order Caudata; family Salamandridae; genus Lissotriton; species Lissotriton helveticus. Next base: position 863,024,041 of record NC_136072.1, on the reverse strand, counting down.
CTTCCTGCACATTGGGCCATTGTGGAATTTTCCTTCCCTTGACAGCCTTGTCTCACTTGACAGTCCTGGCATGGAAATATAGTGACAGTTGCCATACCCTGAATAAGACCCGCCAACTGTAATTGTGACCTGACAGAGCTATGGTAGATGGGCCGTCAGTCCTGGGTGTTCCACCGTGGAGTTAGCTGAGGGTCTGCCTTTGAAAACCCAATATTTTCCCCGACTCTCCATACAGGGGGAAACTGCGAGATTCATGAGCCAGGAGCACCGACAATCTACACAGTGTTACTACGCTCCCAAACTCTGGAAATGCTCTAATCTAATACTGGTTCGGAATACGTTTTTCTATGTGAAGGCGTCTCTTTACCTACACTCCAATTCCTTTCCAATTTAGGAAAGACTTCTCTTAGCTTTAGGAGTAGATTTATTTGTGTTTTAAGGCCATATAAAGTGCATGTTAATACTCACAGTTTTACACATGTTCCAAATATTTTGCATGGCCAGACCGAAACACTCACCTAACTTCCAATTTTCCTACTCCACTCTTCTAACTCACAACTACGTAAAATCTACTATATGTTTCTGTGTCTCATGCTTTTGTCTCCTAAGTGGTAGCAGTTGTTCTCTCTTCTGCAATTGAACCAACTTTTAGTAGTCATCTTTGAGTGATGCAGTCTTTGCAGACCAAGTGTGCCATGATCTCATCAGTCACCAGATCTTCAAAGGTGTGAGTCTGACTCTGGGTAGGAATCTGGCATTGCTTTAGCTTAAGACTCATGTGTCTTCTGTTCTGCTTGCCATTTCACGGCCATCTGCTGCAGGCTCTGGTGCATCAATGTGAGCCTGATTTTGTCAATGATGCTGGCATCTGTTGTGAATAGGCCTGGGTAGGGTTAGCAGAGTTTTACTCTGCGGAAGTCCATGGAGAGCCATAAAAACTCTGCTGCGCTCAGTGCAGTTCCACCAGCCACAGAGTCTGTTAAGTCGCGCTGCTCACACTGAATTTTAGTACCAGGACTTTTTCTCCACTATAAAATCAGCACCAACGGCACTACGTGTTGCGCCAAACAGTGCTGCTGCTTTATGCCACTCGAGTAGACATTCTACTTGCTCACTGCTCCATCAGGATTCAAGCAAGCCGGGCCAACGACGCCTGAAATGGCAGAAACCGGTCCCCTGGAAGCTTGTCTCCTTTCTGGTGAAGAATTGGCTTGGTAGTTTGGTCTGCCCTGTTCCCATGATGCACTGGGCCAGGGACAGACTAATTTGCATATAGCCAGGTTCTGAGCTGGGATGGGGCAGTGAGCTAAATAACGGTGATGGATCAAGCCCTGATCTTTGGACTGGGTAAGAGTGGTCTGCTTAATTCAGACACTCTGTTCATCACCACCCCCTTTTCTGAATCATTCTACTTGAGCAGCAGCTTCCACACGCATGGCAGATTTTTCAACGTGACTGGTCGAGACCTGCTGCGACCGCCAGCGATGGAAAAAGCTCGCCTTGAAGAGGTCTAGTGCATTAGTTTTTCTCGCAAGTGCTCACCAACTTTCCATTGGTGAGCCGCTTATGGAAAATCAACTCTGCTTCGCAAACTTTTCAGAACACAGAGCACATAGTGGGCAAAACTGCGCGGCCCCACCAGCCGAGTGGGATTCTTCACCCACCCCTAGGTGTGAACCCTTCTCATTCTTGTGCCTGGTGTCCCACATTATGCGCCTACCAGACTATGGGAGAACACTTCGCTGGTGGAAACCTCACTACGACTGGCCTGTTTATTGTCTCTCTGCTGGGCTCCCACCTCCACCCCCACACAGTCATCGCTGACCAGGGGTGTCTCTGGCCCTACTTCTGTGTACAGTGGTAATCAGAAATTGGATATGGAAGTTCCATAGCTTGGAAAATATAGATGGAAACATCGATGCACTGTCCATTAAGGTCTCCTTTAACCCCTTCCACGCTCATGACGAGCTGTGCTCGTCATGAGGTAGCCTCCTCGCACGCTCATGACGAGCCCAGCTCGTCACGTAACATGCGATTTAAAAAAACTCAGCGTATGGGCGGAATTCCGCCCGCACACATGCGGTTAATCTATTTACAAAACGTTTGCATATTTTTAGTGGTCACTCAGATTATTCCTGCAAGCACCAAATGTGGCAAGCAAGAAGTTTAAAAAAACGTTTTGCCTCAAGAAGTTTAGCCCAATCAGCACTGTCTGTGGAAACAAACTCCTGCAAAGGGCCTCATCTAATTATTGCAAGTCTGCTCATATACAGACTTCTAAATATCATGTTAATATTTCAGTTCCCAAGTGTTAGACTTTGAATTATTGTTCACTTCAGCAAAAGCGAACGACTTTCAAAATGGTCTCCAGGTGTTAAACATGCTAATCTTAATGAAATGAAGCACGTTGACCGCTGTGGTGTCTATTGTCAGGAACTACATACCAAATGTGCTTAATTGAAACACATGCCAAATCTATTTAATTGATATATTAGCGTATTTTTCAAATAGAAAGAAAAGTGTAACCTCCCTGCAGTTGGCCATGGCCATTGACGATTGTGACATTACATGTTACATTAATTTGCAAAGCTGTTTGTAAGGGAAGTGTAGCAAGGGACCTTTCCCGGTTCTTGTTTATTATGCAGAAATTACTACGTCCAATGGTGTTCAAGATGAATATATTCAAAATAATAGAGAGACTTGAATGCTTTCCTTACGTTTCCTTCTCTGTAGTCTTCAGTACAAAAGACCCATGAATGGCTTTGTATCCTGTAAATATAGAATGTGCCTTCAGTTCAGTTGTCGATGCGAGCATGGCAGGGCACGTAACACAATGCATTTTCTTGTTGCTATTCATCAATGCAGCAAGATGGGCGTTAGACAAAAGAGCTCAAGGTTTTCATTTCAATTAACATTATGCGATTACAACTATGGAAAATGGCACAGTGAAATGAGGGAATCTGAACAAAGCAAGAGATTACAGAAGATTGCAACTATACGTAGTTTCCCCTTAAAGGTATGTGTGTAGATATGCTTTCAAACATTGATCCGAAAAGCAACAAAATGTTATCCTCACTTTGTCACTATTCAGACCTGCTGCTCCGCTGTGATATTCCTTTGAGGGTCCTCCCCACCCATTTGCTAATGCATTCAAATATAGTCAATAGAAATCCTTGTCGGTTTGGCCTCTCATTGGTGTTAGCGCCCAAACATTGAGAGGGCAATTTGATGACCAGTGCAGACTCAAAACACTTACAACAAAAGTCTTCTATTCTTGACGCTCATCCGTCTTAAGGCCCACGGATATAATCATCAACCTTTAGTAACGTAATGTTCAGTCAATGATGAGAGGTTTGAAATAATGTTAAAGCTTTACTTCTCATTCAGAGATTTGTATTGTTTTTGCTGTTTTTATTCAGATTAGTAAATTTACAGAAATATCGAGAAAAGGTTTCATTAGAATCAGCATAATAATGACAGCGTGTTCCATTAAAGAAATAATTTCTATCTTAGTCCAAGAGTCCTAACCTAAATAAGAACCTATAAAGATTTCTCGTGGAAAAGAACAAGATTCTGTAGCATTTAGTTAGCTAGAGAATAAACTCCCCATAAAGAGTTATTCAGGAAACTCAGCCGAGTATCCGAACAAGTTGCAGTAGCAACTGTTAATTAGTCAAGGACACCTAATCACAGCAGTAGCTATGATCAACTGTAAGAGAAAGTCTCCCCACAAAAAGATCAGGATAATAGGAAATCACTGTTTGCAGTAGCACACAGCAATCTGGACAAGAATAAAGGAAACAGAATGCATAAGGCATTGAGGGTAAGGTGGCATGGTAAAGAATGGCATTAATTAATCTGCAACCAGGAATACTTATATATGAAAGCATAAATCATTTGCAACATTCAGCATGGTTCATCCAATAGTCTGTTGTCTCTCCCCCCATTTCCCAAGGTAAACATTCATGCTGGTGACCAGTTATCTAAATGTTTCTAATTTTTCTTGCACTAGATACATGAGGGAAGGTTCTCATGAGAAACTTTGCAGGCTTATTCTGTTAGCTGTTGCCAGTATCCCATTGTGTGGACAAAGGGCTAGTCTAAAGCAATGAAACATTTCTATCAGTAAGTCTTGATGGGAACACACAAGCCAATATCTTCAGAAAGTTCAACATAGCTAATGCTCTATTCATTATAAAATTTAGCAAACTACATTATTTAGTGAAATGAGGAAAACACATGGTGTGAAGGAGCAAAGGAATACATTTCTTTTAGAGTGGCACATTTTAAAGTGATGAACGATTTTACAGTTAGAGGATTAAATCAGCAGTTTCTGGGAGGCATTTTAATTTAATGTCAAGCAGAAGCCTACATAATTTTCAGGCCCTCGTAGAAGCACATTAGGAATGAGAGCCTACTACTTATTTAAACTGCACCTTTATTTTTTACACGTTCAAAAAAGCATCTTCTCCTATGGTGAAAGCTACATGATTTATTTATCAAGTTCTAAAGAATAATTTTCTATGTTTTCTGTTTTCTCTTCTACAGACATGATAAAGTTAAAAGCATTTTATAATGTCAGGCACATTTTCTTCGTGGTTAACCAAGCCAAATTTTATGAAACATTTAGACTTTAACACTGGCTCCAGTACATGGCTTCCTTGTGCGAAGCGCAATGTCACTTGCAATGGGAGCGCAGAAAGTAGGCATCCTTTATCCCCCTATTGTCTTCTGATGGCACATGAGAGTGCATGCAGTTTGCAAACTCAAGAGGGTGCATGGGCACAGTATGATTGTTGCACTGAAAGGAGGTGACTGAGCATCACTACTTCCATTTCCACCACACTGTATGCAAACTGGAAATTTCAGGTGCAGTTTCCGATAACACTAGAAATTGAAGATCTGCTTATTTCACAAAGATAAAATGAAGACTTTTGATCTATCACAATCTATAAAGTATAATACAGGCTAACATGGGTGTGTGTCTACCTTCTGAAAGGTTTTGGTGCTTCTCCAGAAGTTCTTCATACAACTACTTATTTCCCATTCATCAAAGTACACATTTGAATGCTTAATTCAGGCTCTTGGACAGTACATTTCACCCGTATCAATGTTCCACCTAATCAAATTATAATCAGGAGCAATTTAAACAACAGTAAGTGAAGGGTGGTTACCAGCATGTACTGGTTTTGCAATGGCTGGCTCCGGTTGCGCACGTGACTGTAGAAGGAGGACTCAAAAAGAGATCAGGACCATGAAGATCCCTCGTGGGTTTCCATAAAGGTACCTTTTCCTGGGTGTGAGATTCAGGGGCAGATTTACTTTGTTTTGTTGGGTTGTATCACTTTTATAGTGCAGCCCGACCCAAAATTCTGTTTTGCATTTACTTATCCACCGTGTGGCTTTGCATGGTTTAGTAAATACAAAGCAATGCAAGGCAGAGCCTAGCTCTACCTTGTGTTACTTTTCATCAGGGTGATGTTCCATGGGTCAAGCATGGGCGTTCCCATGCATCCACCCATGAATGTTGGCGCATTCTCAGACTTAATAAAGCTAGTAACCCTGGAAATGCACCAAAAAGCTATGCCTCCCTGAAGAAAACATAAGGAGGAGTCATTTCTCTGTTTCTCATTATTGCGTTCTCTCACTATGCATGCCAAGCTTTACAGCATGCATAGGAAGAGGTATTTGCCTCAAAGGTTTTCTTTGTGCAGGAAGGTATGCCTTCATGTACAAAAACAATCTTGCTTGTAACAGAGACACCCTTGCACAATAGTGCAAGGGTGCCTGCATTGCCACTAGGCTGCTCACAGTGAGCCAGCACTAAGAGACAGCAGAAATGCACCATATCATAATAGATATGGCACATTCCTGATGTCTCTTTCACACAACAGAGCGCAGTAACTTTGCTGCCCTGCGTGAAATGTAACTAAATATGCCTCTCACAGTTTTCAGCATTGCTCAATACTACAGAGGGACATACTGAAGGAATTAAATAAGTTTATGACAAGCAGTGTTTAAAGTGTATGAGAGTTGTTGAAGTTTACTTGTATGTTACTTTGGCTCATGTCTCTGGCCAGATGTGATTGGATGCTTATTTGAGGAAAAACAACAATTAAGTTCAATTGCACCAAAGGAGCATCTTGAATTTTCCCTATTAGGAACATACCCGAAAGTAAGTTTTCCTTTCTCATTATGGGATTTGGCCAGACTTTCCCCTAGAAAATGTAAGGAATGTATTATAATTTAGAGATATACAATACCACTCACAATGCATTAGCAAAAAATAAAACCTCCATAGTTTTTATTACTGCCTTCCTAGAGAGTCATTTAGAGTTTGGTTGAATAAGTGAACACATCATTTGTCCCTTGCCTCCCTATAAAGTTGCTGTTCTGCCCTCCATTTAGAGTTAGGGGAACTATTTGCTGTGCCTTACCCAGCACAATTGACAGAAAATCTTGACCCGGCGGCCCATCCACGGTTAATTCATGAGTCCATAGTGGTGTTTTCCCAATCCTAGTTTTTTTTTAAAGGGCTGCAATCTGTCATGTTTTTGTTCCTAAGACATTTAGATGGCAGGAAAGAAAACATTGTTATATTGCTGTGGTGCAGGAAGACAGCCATTGTACTTAAGGAACTTTTCTTCTTTTCCAGCAACAACCCCATGCTTTGGGGGTTTGTTGCGGGGAATCACAAATATATGCTAAGTGGCCCACTTCAATATGTCAACCGCTTAGCATTCAACAGCAATGAAAGTGTATCATAATAGAGTGGTAGGCAAATGGTCAAAGCTTAACTGAGGCCTTAGGACATGCAGACTTTGGAATTAGAAAGGCATGACCCATTCTCTTACACTCTGCAGAAACTGTTACCCACTACTTCATTGTATTCTTGCATGTCTAGACAGAAGAAAATGCTCCTCTTTCATCAGTGGGTATTTGTGATAGAGCACAGGCTCAGAGAAGAGTGTTGGACACTTGTCTGAGTCATCACTATGGTCAGAGAACTGGAGAGTCTCCAATTGGAGACCTGAGTGGTTCTTTCCCAACTGCCTGTACTACAAATCAGGACCATAGTTTTGCATGTGACTCGAGCTTCAAAGAGCTCTTTGGGCATTCCTTCCTACTCAGTGGCAGCCAGCATGGCTCGCAGGTGGCGTGGCAGGCGCAGGGGGCAGGGCGGTTGTGGGCAGTGTAAAAAAATAATAACCACTTACCTTGCTGACGGGTCCCGCATCTCTGCTCTCCTGCTGTCCTTACCTTGACTTGAGGAACAAGAAGCAGGGCGAGGCTCCCCTTATCAATCACAATGGTAAGCACCCAGGCTCCCCTGACCGATCATAATGCTGTAATGCAGCGTTGTGATTTGTCTGAGCGTCCTGGTTTGACGCTCAGCCAGGGAATGAGGCCCAGGCATGTTCTCCATGCAGGGTTTAGTGCAGCCTGCATAGAGAAAGGGGAGGAAAGTGTGCATGACTGGTTTGGGTGACCCGAGAGGGCTGGCCAAACAATCAGGTGGAATTAGGAGTAGGCAAACCACTCATTCCATGCCCTGCTACGAGAGCAGAGCAGCCCCACCCACCTGTCCACAAGCTAAGCAGCACAGAAACATAAAATGATAATAACAAAGTTATTATCTTTTTATGGTTCTTTTACGTTGCACTGCTTAAAAGCAGTGGGCGATGCTCCTCCGCCATAGCGGAGGAGCCACCACTGTTCCTTCTGCCTGTCACTACACAAAAACCCAACATAAAATCGGAGCATATGGTGATACATGCATCTTCAGTGTACATGAATGTGATGTTAGGATTAGTATTTATACTTGTACATTTCACAATATCTTAGTAGTTGATATTGTGAAGCTATTTTAACAGGATAATATTTAGTAACACTGTGATATAGTCACACAACACATTGTGGGAGTGTAAGGGGTTACGGTGGCGTGGACAAATATGGAAATCCTTCTACAGACCTACAGTCCCTTTACAAAATATGTGTACAGTCATATGAGTCATCATCACAGTGACGGTAAAACTCTAGTGTGATTGCCTGTTTCGTGGTGTTCCAAGGCTGCTGTCGTTATTTGCAGGGCTCTGCTTTCGAAGTACACTTTCACTGATATGCTGATGTTACCGTGAGGATTCAGACACTGTCTTAGCTGCTGATCCTGAACATGTGATAATCCAGAATCATTTTATGTCAGTTTCATTACCCTGCCTGTAAAATACAAATTGGTAAAGGATGTAAACGGACGCCGCCTCTTACTATATAATTAGAGCCATCCTGAATCGATCCGCTTCTTGAGATACTACACTACCACGCAATAAAAATTGAGGTAGTAAATGCCCCGGTCACTTACTGTTGGTTATTCACATATGCATCATACCACAATGATGTCTTGTTTATATAAAAACAACTATTGTCATGTGATGATTGCGTTTTAATGATTTACTTCATCTATTGTTCACACTGTGTTTCTTACCTTAACTCCTTCGCCGCGGGGCTAATTCCCCAGCGGCTCTGTGCGGAGGGGGGCGCGCGCAGCGCCACGGTGCTTGTGACGAGCTTAGCTCGTCACGCTGCACGGTGGCGCTGTGCTCATGACAAGCTGAGTTTGTCATGACCACGCCGGTTTTTTCAGAATGCTCAGCACAGCGGGGGAATTAGCCCAGTACAGCGCAACAGTGCCTCATGACGAGCTGAGCTCGTCATGAGCACTAAAGGGGTTAAGGAAAAAACAAAACAAAAAATTTCGTATTTTAGATTGATAATGATCCCACCCCAATCACTGTCATCATGGAAGACAGACGAAAAACTGTAAATATTAAAATTACAATTTAAATTGTACTCCTACCGAGAAAAAAAAACTACTTAAAGGTGGAGATTTTCTGAAGCCTACTGGCTTAGGCAGACATTTTGTCAGCCCTTTCACAAAACAATGATTTATGTCCATTTAATAATTATATTTTTCGTTTTATACATTGTTGATAAACGCACCATGAGTTCTCACTCAGGAAAAAAGTGGACTTCTTTAAAAACAATGTTATCCACAGCATTTTTTCATTATTTATTTATGTTTTTATTATAATACACCAACGTGCAACCTTTCACCACTTTAGAGTGTGTTATGTGTGAGGCAATTTCCGCAAATAATTTTCATGGTGTATTCACTTTCAAACATTTCTCCCTTGAGACTCCAGAGATTAATACTCACGGAACATTTCTGCTAAAGTGCTTTCAGAATATGTATTTTTTAAGAAGTTAGCTATTTTGTTGATAATCCATACCACTGCAAAAAAAGTCACATAGAATCCCTTCTCTCCCTGAATGGCATAATCAGCAGTACAGGTGATCTCTTAGGATACCTGCCCAGCACTCTAAGTCTGCTAAAGGGGTATGCAGACTTGCCAACTTCCAAAACTATTTCACTGTGTGGGAAGGGGCGTGACCTAAGAGGAGGCGGGGCCTTGTGCTTAGAGCTACCTAAAAGGCACTCTGCACCCTCCCTCTACCAGCCCCTCTTCCCCCAAAAACATAAAAACACAAGCTTGCAGAGACTGCTGCCGAAGTCCTGGGGTGTTTTCACATCTCTTGAAAGACATTGACAGAACAGAACTTCCAAAAACAAACTGGTGAAACACTGTGTGATCTTGGTTCCTCACCGTGTGACCTTGTGAAGGGAGCCGATATTCCGTGGCCCACAATGGCACCCTATGAAATGACAGGTCTGGGTATGCCAAGCAGTCTGAACTATGTGAAGCTTGTTCACTTAGATTTATTAACCGCATGCGTGCGGGCGGAATTCCGCTCGTACGCTGATTTTTCCGAAACCGCATGTTACGTGACGAGCTGGGCTCGTCATGAGCGTGCGAGGAGCCTACCTCATGACGAGCCCAGCTCGTCATCAGCGTCGAAGGGGTTAAGACAATTAGACACCTTTTAACTACTTCACCACGGGGCAAATTCAGCCACGGTGCGAGGGGGGGGCGGGATTGGGCGTGGCGCTCAGATACTCATGACAGCTCCCGGCCATCATAAATCACAGTGGGGGTGTGCTCATGACAGCCGGGATCCGTCCAAACTCTGCCCAATGTAATTTACCCGCACAGCGGGGATTTTAGTACCGCGTGGGCAGAGCGGGAAGGGTTTCGGACGGCTCCCGGCCGTTATGAGCACACGCCTACCGTGACTCATGACGTCCGGGAGCCGTGATAAGCACGGAAGTATTTAAAAAATGAACAAAAGTACACACATCAATTTGTCCGGCCTGATTTAAAGAGCCCGAGCCAGGGCCGGACTGGCTACCAGGCAGTTGTGTGTGCTGCCGAGCTGGGGGCTAATTTTTCTGTGGTGTGAGCTTATTTCGTTGATGGGGACCTGCGTGCGCTTTGAAATAAAAAAAGCAAAACGAATTTCGTTTTGCACACACAGGTCCCCATCAACGAAATCATCCCCCTGCTCGGCATCACACACAACTGCCCGGTAGCCAGTCCGGCCCTGGCCCGAGCTCAGAAAAACAAAATCAGCATCGAAACTAAGAAAATGTAGCCCACAGCTTCCAGGCCCAAAAAAACGTAAGAATGAGCAGGACAGGCTAATTATGAAGAAATGAGCAAAGTCCTCCCCTTGGGGCACTGGGCTGGGGCTTTGTGAGTCTAGTAAATTGTTTCCTGTTTTGCCATGCTCATGTGCTAAAAGGCACTGCGGGCAGGATGAGTGTAATGTGATCAACACAGCACTCCCCCTGGAGCATTGGGCTGGGAATACGTGCTGATGAACTAAAAGGCAGTGCCTTTCTTCTCGTGGTGGCTGGTTTTACCATTCTACAATGCTGCTTTCACAGCCTCTGAAAACCAACATTCTGTTACAACTTTACAAAACAAACACCAGTGCATTGTCTTTCAGACAGACATGCTAAAAGGCAGTGACTTTGTGTTGATGTTTTAGAGCTTAGCCCAATTCCGCTCTTCTCAGCCAGTGAAAAGCAACGTTTCTGTTTTGTTTTTGCAGTTTTATATAGCTCTAACTTGACCCAAATGTATTCGAGCCCTTTTTATGAGTACCAGTAACATTACACAAACTCACATTAATTTTTAGGCACTAGTTTAAGTAATTTGCCCAGAATCACAGGATGTTGAGAGACACAGAGATTCGAAACTGGTTCCCCCTTCAAAAGAAGGCACTCTGGCCATAACCCCACATTCTGTTACAACTTTAAAAAAAAGCCAACACAGGCACACTGTCTTATAAACAGAGATGCTAGAAGGCAGTGCATTCCTGTTGGTGTTTCCAGAGTTGTGACACAATGCTGCTTTTCACTGTTTATATGAAAACCAACAAGCTGTCACAACTTAAAAAAAACACCAATACAGGCGCATTGTTGGATGTATGACGTTACAACGCAGGCTATTACAACGCCTGCCTTTACAACGCGGTTTTTACATCGCATACCATTACAACGCATAGCGCTTTTGGGTGCTGGATAGTGAATAGTTTAATTTACTATTCCAACTCCAGACCCCGTGGACACTAGGGAAGGTGTTGGATAGTAAATTAAACGTATTCCCTATCCTAGAGCGCCCCCCAGCGCAATGCATTGTAATAGTTTGCGTTGTAATGACCGCGTTGTAATGGTAGTGCGTTGTAAAAGTTTCGTTGTAAGTGATGTTTACCGCATTGTTTATTGGTAAAATATACCAATAGACATTTCATAAGTATGTGTGTTTCTTGATGTAGGGGGAGGGGCTGGGCTCGGATCGTGTTGGGCTCGAGGGCCTATGAAGACCCCGAGCCATAGCCAGGCATCTGGCTCGAGATTATTAGGGCCCACCCATCTCTAATCTAGAGAGTCAGGTGGAAGGATCCACAGAGAACGATGGACAATGATGAATTCGTCAGATTATCTCAATGTTCCAAGTTAAAGATTGTCCTATAGTAGGACTTTGAGAATCCCAACCGTATTTGCATATAATGCTTAATATTGTCCACCTTCAGACTAATAAGGTGTCATAGTACACTTTGTGCTACACCATGGTTATGATGAATTAACTTGCACTTGTTGATGCATAGACTGAGATGTGCATTGAATTGCAGCATGGATGCAATTAAGCTGTGTATTACATAGTTGACGGTAATTAGCACTGTATTTTTGGAACTATTTGGTGCTGGTAAAGGTACATTGGGCTCTGCTGGAGTTTCCTATGCCCCATTTTATCGAGTGGACATGTAGAGAGCTCCAATGTATGCCAGGAGTGGAAGGATAGTCCAACAAACCTAATGCTGTACCATCACAATCTATAAATAACCGTGATATACCACAACACCGATAATACAGTAATAAACTGCATGCATACGACAGTTTAACACACATCTCGGAATTCGTACCAGCCAGTGCCAAAACAATGCCCTGGCATAGCTAACTTCTGAAAGATAACAACGGCTCAACGTGTGACAAAAGCATACCATGTAAAGCTTGAGACTGTGTGCAATATGACCATAACAAAATGCACTGTCCACACAGTGTACTCACACCTGCAGTGAGCAGCACAGCAAAGCCCTTGGGTGCGATGAGTGACTGCTCACACCTAAGGGGGAAGCCTGGGAGTTCCATGTCACCGCCAAGCCACCCACTGAAGGGACATCCTCAGGGTGCAGTGATTGTACAGCACTTCATATGTCAGGGCACATTCTGATGGCTTGTTGCCACTGCACCCACAGATGCACCGCTGGTGGGCTGGCACTAGTTATATTGCAGAAGGAATCACACAAGTGACTGTGGCTCTTCCTGTTATACCAAAGCAAAAATCTGCTTCTCCACAACCTCTAAAAAAACAAGGATTGCATTGATAATAAAGCTTTTGCAGAGCCAATAGTTCTGGTATTGTTTGCAGACGTTTGGCTTTGTCAATGCTTATTTAGCTTTGTCACAGTTTTTGCAAAAGTAGTGTAACCCATTCTCCCATGATGTAAGTGGTAGTGGAAGAAAAATGTAAACACAACAACAGACCAATAGATGAAGAAAGCAGATTGAAAGCCCATACAAGTATGTCAAATGTATAACTTCAGTAACGTCAAAAGGTCTTGGTTAACACCTAATATTCTCCATTACCATTTAGTCTGTGTATAAGTTTATAGTTTGATTAATTAAAGTCACTACAATCATTTTGGGACACCATGATAAAATAATCTTGTGTACTTTACATTTCAGTTATAAGAAACATCTCATATTACACTTAGTCAAAGTTAAAGTTACCTCAGCTATAACTCTGCAGGAAAAATAAAAAGTTGGTTAAAAACAATAAATATCTAAAGGACGTCCAGCAGCAGCTTAATACAACAAGAGTTTACTTTTCACAAATCTAAGTTTTCACTCGAAATTGGACGTATGCAAATTGTAAGACCTGTTCAAGACTTACAAAAATAATCACCATATTTTAGCTACTGGTCGGCTGCTGTTGACAGTAGGACATGTAACAAACATATATAAGACTTTTATGTCAAGATACGTGTTCACAGCAGTTCGCTTTATACAAAACCTAGGTCTTCATTCAAGGTGAGACATGCAAATTATTAACAAGTCCCAGGGCAAAAATTACTAAAGTGCTAAACGTTGATTCTCCATCTTTAACCTTCTAGTAAGTCACTATTTAACAACAGAAAGCTCATTCACAGAATCTGTGCACATTTTGCTGAAGTACTAATAATTTGTAGACTTTTATGATAAGATGCATGTTCCCAAAAGTTCACTTTATACAAAAACGAGGTCATCAATCTAAGTGGGCTAAGTGCTAATCATTAACAAGCAATATGCAGAAATTGCTAATGTGCTTTAAATGTATTATCTTTCTTAAACCTTCTAATTAGTCACCATTTAACAAATTACAGCTCAATAACAAAACCTGTGCAAATGTTGCTAAAGTGCTAACCGTTAATTTAGTAACTTTTTACTTCTATTCACTTATTGATTATCGGAAAATTATATCTAAAACCTTCATAAAACATATGATATAAGCCACTAATCCCGATGGGGCATGTTCAGAAAATTTGCAAGTCATGCCCAACCACATTAAGGAATTTATCATACATTAGTTCATATTGCACTTACGTATATTAAAATCAATTTTTTGTTTAAAATAGAAATACAGCAGCTAAGATGAGATTTAAAAAAATTCCATATCATTAAAAAAAATTAACAAACCGGCAGGTAATCTGAGTTGACTTGCTAGCTAGAGACAGAAAAAATGGCTTGACAGCATGTTCTTATCCCTGCTTTTAAAATAACAGGTTTTCATAAAATTCGGCTAGCACATATCAGGCTTCGGTGGACACATACTATATGTGATAGTGATTCTTGTGGATAACCACACACCCTGCAACTGCTAGTTGGCCATTCTTGGATCCATTTTGGTATTGCATCCTGAGTTGGATGCAGGCTAAGTCTTAATTTCAAAAATGTATCCTGCATGCGTGATGGAAAAGAGACAGTCCTCACACAATTGACACATTTTAAGAATCACAGAAGCGGGTCACCCTTGTTGCCTTACTTCTCTTCCTTGTGCCTTCATCTGTACTGTTTCCGGGCAAGTGGGGGACAGGAATGAACTTACCATTCACGTCTATCCTTTTTCTTCCACCCCCACTGGCGCTTTTCCCATTGCGTTACCCAAATTCTGCCAGCGACCTTTTGGTGCATTTTACTACATTGAAAATGTTTCCATCAAGAACCTCAGTGTTCTTTACTCATATATCTCATACCTTTTAATAATTTGGACATAATTTGTCGCAGCAACATTTGCAGATTCAACTATTCTAAATACACTCTTTGCCTGAGCAGGAGTCTAAGGAATCTTTGAGATTGTGCCCTCCATTTGGATATCTGAGCATGCTCTATTAAATATTATTTCATTAGTTCTGGGTCCATATATACACAAAAAATATAAAAAGAAAAATATATAACTGGAAGTGATACCCACATTAATGTAAATAGCAACCTTCGCGGTTGAACAATTCCTCCCCCTCAAGCCTGTAAGCGCTCTGATACCTTCACGGGTCTGGTTTGCGCTCTATAAAACTATAAATAAAATTAAATAAATATTATATTACCTCATATATTTAGACCTTATTTATGCAGATGTTTAAGCTTGCTGTTAAGAATGTTCAACATTTTATATTTTTCAAAAAATAGGCTTTTCCATACTAATCGATAAAAAAAGTACATTTAAAAAAAAAAAAGTCCATTAAAACTGTATTAGTAGACCGTGCTTAATTTATACAAATAAAAAAAATGAGTGCCAGGGGCCTCCTCATGCACTATCTATTGCTCCTGCAAGCGCTACCAATGACTGCTCCAACACAACAATTAACCGTCACACTCTTACAAGTGTGACAATTCATGCTATTCCATGCCCCTAAGGCTAAAAGAATGACTTGGGAGGCAGGTATTAGTCATTGTAAATGTAAATTGAATGAATAAACAGCTGTTGTTGGGCTCATACCTAAATTAGGCAGACAGAGCCACCATGTGGCAGACAGTCAGAAGCGCTGGTCATTAAGGGCTGGTGCCGAGCACCGGGAACCACTGGCTCAAATTAAGCATTTTGCATAGAGGCTTAGACTGCCCCCTTCGAGCTGGGCCCACACAGTACAGTTTTCTCAGGCGGATTCCAACTGGGCTTGAATAAAACACACAACAGCTGGCAAACCGAACAAGGTCCTTAACATCCGGTCGAGGCATATGGATTTTTTCATGATTAATACATTCACCCAGCTAACAAGCAATGATGTGAGTAGATAGGCATCTCCTAAAGCATGTGTACTAAAGGTGTGGGTGATAGACTAGAACAGCAATCCTTGTTAAACATTGTGCCTGTTGTAAACGTGTCCGGTCTCCTCAATTAATTTTCTAGGATAGTCGACCCTGATAGCGTATGTTCTGGTTTCAATCTTGTATGTCACATTTCCTATTCGTGTTTGTTATTGGGGATGCATGTTCTCTTATTTAATAAGCTGTTTTGTGCATTCCTGGTGCACTGTACAGCTTGGCTCCACCTATGCATGCAGCTGCCGGGACAGGTCAGTAATACTGGATCAATGAAAGCCTTTGTCTGATGTGCTGAGTGGAGACACTGCAGGGCTCTGGGGAGGGGAGGATCAGGTACAGCAGAAAGACCTCATTATTTGGTTTTCATGTGTAGCTGTTATGAGACAATTACAGTGTTCCAATGGGTGAGATGTCTCAGGTGGGAAATAACGGTTCAATGATTTCCCTTTTATTATATTAAAGGTTCTTAAAGGTATTTGCTCGCAGGTTTATTCCCCCTAAAAGGCATGGTCCTCGTGTGGCACTGTTTATTCATGTACTTTCAAACAAAAATAAAGATAGTTTGATTGCGTACTTTTGCTAAAATTGTAAAAACATAACTTCAGTATATGCTTGTGCTAACATTGGTGTTGTATGATGATGAGTTTCAGTTTATTATTATTATTAATGTTGATAATACAAAATAATATTAAAATATGTATTTGAAACTGATCATACACTGTTAACACCAGCATACACTAATGTTAACATTTTGAAATTGTAGCAAATAATAATACTCCTTGCTATTATTATTAATTGTATTAGCAACATTCTTATTAATAATGCTAACCGCCATAACAATCATGATTAAATACCCTTGTTTACAACTGTTGTGCATGTAAAACATTACTGCATAAACTATATATGCAGATGCGAAGACAGATACATAAAAACTCCATGAGATACCGCAGAGTTCCGCCTACAGGTGGAAAATATGCCTCTTGCAATGCTCGCGCTGCCATTTAGCCCCATTAGCGCGAGCCACGCTGAAAAATCAGCCCGAACAGCACCATGCGTTACCCAAAAGAGTGGCCATTCGAGTTCAGTTTGCTGCCGCTCGAGACGAAAATCGACTCGAGCGGCAGCAAATCTGCTTGAGCGGCAGCCATTTGACTGCAAGAGCGGTGTTCGAAAATCACGCTAAGGGACGCCAGATTTCGCTCATGCTCATCAGTTCGCATTTTCTGGGGCTTTACATGAAAAGAAGTTCACCATGAGGCGATTGGGTGTAATTTGTCCTTTACTCCGCTGTAAAGAATAACGCACTGTGACCAAAATATTGCCAATTCTACAGGTGGAATGAAACCTTACACCTACCCCTACTATTAATCCTCAAAGCTGAGGGAGTGTAGGTCCCTCCAACATCCAAAGGTAATAAATGCGTTATTCAGATTGTACATATTTGCTGTGTCAGGCTGCTTTCTTCATGTTTAGTATTTACAAAAGTGTAAACCAATCACAGGGCACTGGACGTAAAATGAATGCAATGTGATATAACCCTGTCAAATAGGTCTTTAGGACATTAACAACAGTGGGCCTGATTAACAAAAGTGATCTGAAACAAAATCCTAACTTTATGACTTTTGGTATTCACAAAGCTAACTTTACTACTCCTAAATGCCCTTTGTGAATACTGGAAGTCATAAATTTTGGATTTTTTCTCAGATTACTTTTGTGAATTGGGCCCATTGCTTTCCTTTGTAAAGTCATTATGGAGTGCTATCTTGAAGGCAGTAAGCAGGGTTTTCTTCGATTTATTAGCCATGAACACAACATTGAAACTTGTCTAAACATTGTGTAATCCTATACCATCCAAGACTAATGTTACTAGCTCCTGGGTGGTAAACTAACCAGAACTGATGTGATCTTTGAGCGCAATTTTAGTACCTTTTCACTGTACTGCCTTATTTGCTGCTTTTAGCCTTCTACAGAATTAACATTGTCAGTGCTTTAAAATATTTATAACTACAAAGATGTATTAAGCACTTAAGCTGAGCGCAATGCAGCAGAAATCTCCTCGTTGAATGAAGTTTAGTGGAACTGAAATGCTATTAGACTGTAAATAGAAACGTTATATCAAATCTTTGAGCCAAAAGAAAAGGAGCCAGTTCTTGGAGTGCTGCATTCCAGGACTGAAGAGTGGGTATGCTCTCAGCGCCACTATATAAGCTGACATTGCTTGAAGAGAACCATACAACCATATAGGCTGATGAATGTTATGTTCATGCACACATTCCATGCAGACCCTTTCAGAGTGCCCCTATCTGGACGGAGAGTCAATGACATAACACATAGAAACGTCAATGTGCCAAAAAGCCCCCAACGCTGTAGTGTTTTTATGGAGCCACCCTTTGCAGCAGAGCTGCACTGTACAATACTCTTTTTATGGATGGCAGGTGTTACTAGGAAATCTGTCAAGTCTAACTAATGGGATGCATGTGCAAATGTTGTCATACCATGTCTTTGACAATAGCAAGCTCAGATCACTTGCTAGATCTCTGCCAGATCATTTTGATAGCTTGCTCCCTGGGTCTGCTTCTTAAATGGACTAATGCATGCAATGCCGGAATCGGTTTGACCTCCTCCTCGCAGATATGAGTCCTGGTGGGTTTATTTAGAATTTTATTCTTCCAAGGTCGATAAAGTGAACTGAACGATATTGAATTGGGTTGTAATATACCTCTGTTATTCAGTGCCAAGATGCCCATTGGGGTGAATGTAGATTGCACAAAATACACGCTCTGTTGAAATGATCTTCTTTGGGGTGGCTTAAAAAGGTCTTAAAATTTTCCATGACATACCAGTCTTTTGGACTACTTGTCTTGACAAAGTAAATACCCTAAACCCCTTTATAAGGGTGTAAAATGAATGTTTTGTTATTGCAAGCCACCCAAGACAATTCTAGAGCTTGTACTGTTTATAATCAGCAGCTTGGGTAAAACATGCATAACGTTGTAGTGCTTCTTTGTGTCACCTAGTTCTTGGTCTGTTCAAGGATGGACCAATAGTTAAGCAACATTATTTTAATGCAAAACAGTTTATTTTTTTATTACATGAGTGGCAACATCAGTGATATCAGGACATGGGTTTCTTTGTTAAAATATTTATCACACATTTAAGGTATGTTTATGTAAATACAATTTATTAAATATGATTAGAAATGGTTTCAAAAGTACTTTTTTCCATTTTTGCTAGTTTAACTAAATATTTACTTTAGTGTTACCTATGCAGATTTAAAGAGATGGTTGCCTTGTGCCACAGTAAATTATTTGCAATATGGTTCACTGTGTCTATATCCCATCCAGTGGCGTAGTGGGAGAGGAGTAAGAATTGCTAATAAACTGAAGATCCAATGCCATTGGTCCAACAAATGAACAATCCAGCAAGATTGTTTCTTATTGTACCCTCCCTAGGAGGATGTAGGTTGGAATACGTCCCTCTACTTCAGTCTAGAGGAGCACCTCAAACTCTGCTGTCTTCTCGGTCCCTGCATTCTGATGTAACAGTGTTTCTGTAACTGACTACGTACTGCCGGTCTACCCAGAAAAACATTGTCTCTTAGGCACTCTTATTTCTATGCAGGCAATCTTGGAGACTCGGGAAATACTTGTATTGGATATTTTACATGAATCACACAAAAGGTGATGGAAAGAATAGTTGCAACACGTCTAACCTGTGGAAATTGTTTGGGGTAGCATTCCAAACCATCTTTCTTTAGCTCACCATGCCACCTACTTCAAAACCCTTCTTTTTCTAATTGTATAGTGGATATTTTGCAATTTCTTATAATCTCAAAATCTTGTTATTGGCTATTGTTTAATATGCTCACTAGACATTTGTAATTTCTTAACAACTGTCCACCAAGATCACCTTTCTTCTGGTGCCATCCACCCATACTTATCAGCAGCATTTGCCACACTGACCAGTTAGGTCACGCTTGCACCCCTAGGTATTATTGGCAAAGCAGTTTTCGTCCTCTCTTTTCTGGTGCTCCTCACTCTCCGTCTCTATTTCAATCAGCATTCTCAATGCTCATTTCTAAGTCATCTTCTGCTTTCCCTTCACATAACCCCTTATTAGACATAATTTCCTCCTTTAGTTTCTCAAATCTACCTACACTAGTGATGCTCAGATCTTTTTCTCCTCCTTTTCTCTGACACCCAACCTACAAATAACGTTCATTGACTCTCCACAGCTATACAGAGTTCTTTGCTACATCCTTATGAACTACTCAAACTTGCAGAATATCTACTTGTGCCTCTTCCGTCCCCACAACCGAGCAGCATTTACATCTCTATTTGACCTCTGCTATCTAATCTGACACAATCCCTTTGACACTAAAATCAACAACTTCCTACAGGTCACCTGAGGCACCACTGTCCTCGGTCATCCTTAAGTATCTCTGGCTCACCCCTCCTCCAAATTCCTAAAGTAAAAACGTGTGGTGGTGCAAAGGGAGATTCTTTCAACTTACCATGCTTCTGGCTCATAAAATGGGGAATATGCTGTGCCTCATTCTCAGACAAATAACACATATTCTTCAGAAAAGCAATCAAAATTCATTTTTAACTAGGGAAGCCACCACCAGCATTCGTAGGCCTTGGTTAGTTTTGACTGAAGTATTATAGGTTTAGTGTCAAAATCCCACTAGGGGGCATATGTGGACTTTATACCTCAATCAACTGATGAAGTTTCCATTACAGGGTGGAAACAATCCTGCAGTATCACATACAGGAGAGTTAATAAAAAATAATGGCCCACCCTCTCTGGTCAAATTACTTACTATGTGAGGGGAGCATCATAATACAAGAAGAGATTACTTTACCTGGTAGTGTTATCTATTTGAAGCACCCTGCTTTCACAGACTACACTTGCCGCATCTATGCTTTTTAAAGGCCTGTTGCTTCCTAGGTTTGCCTATTATATCAGTCTGTTTCTTCCTAACTAAGGTCGCATGACAGGAATCAGAATTCATGCATATATACATGTGTGAATTTCATCATCTGGAACATAAATGGATTAGTTAACATATAAGGTTGGCCTGCTGGTCATTAGTAGGGTAGAGAGTAGTCACAATTTGAGAGCTACCCAAGAGGTTGGGACATCCACATGAAAACAGGGAACTCCTCAAAGGTTTTGAGAAGGAGATTCCCCTGTTCACCATCTTTCCAAAGAAAAAATGCTCTCAATCACTTTCCCTGTACTCCTATCCATTCAAGTCTATTATCTCAATGCATTGCTGCATTGACTATAGCAGCGCCGCCCTCGCCAGAATCTCCACCCAGCTCCTCAGAAGACTCCAGACCATATAGAACGCTGCAGCCAGGCTCATTCTGGACCGCCACAAACCAACCCACATCGTCCCCCACCTGAGTCACCTCCACTGGCTTCCCACCCAGAAGAGATGCCAGTTCAAGATCCTCACACATGCCTACAAAGCCCTCCACGACCTAGGATCTGTCTACACCAACGATTGACTAAACTTCCACCAACCCTCTAGACACCTGCGCTCCTCTTCACTCACCCTCGCACACCCACCCTCTCATCCACCGCAGCCACAGAGGTGGCTGCTTCTTCACCTACATTGCTGCTAAAACCTGTAATGACCTTCCCCTCCAGCTCTGAATAACCCCCTTGCTGGCAGACTTCAGAAAAAGACTCAAGACCTGGCTCTTTGTCCGAGACACAGAGCCCAGATACCCCTAGGAGTGACAGTGTTGTGCTTTATAAATGCTGTTTGTTTGATTGATTGATATTTCTGCTACCACAAGGTACAGCTTTGGACACTGAACAGTATAAGGAAAACAGAAAATGACATGAAATACAGCATGCGCAAGAATCAGGGTCTTTGCTAAATTACACTTGTGTAACAAGCATTTGCAATGCAATAGGTCTCGCATTTACGCAAGTTTGAGTTATTGGCATTGTAAATGACAATGCTTTTTGTTTGTTTTGGTTCTTAAAACCTAAATAAAAACAATAAAAAAAGTCATGCAGGTGAGCGCTGCATGCACAAAGCGGCAGGCACCGCGCGGTGCCTGCCTCTTTGTGCATGCATATGCAGGGGGGAACCATAGGTACCCCCCATGTGCACCCCCCAACACCCTGGGGGCTCGCAACGAGCCACCAAAAACGAAAGACCACATGCTTTTCCACGGCGGAAAAGCCGCCGCGGAAAAGCATGTCTTCTGCCCCATCCTAATATGGCTGGCGGTGTCTGATAGACACCACCACCATATCAGAGCTTTTCCGCCGCGGTCAGAATGCGACCGCGGCGGAAAAGCGGCGGACGTTTTTTCTGACCCACTAGCCATCCTAATCTGGCAGTGGGTCTTTGGAGCCTCCGCAGCGGTGAATCCGCATCCTCCGGGACGGCGGTGGCTTCCGCCGGACCGGAGGATGCGGATTCACCGCGATCCTAATCGGCCCCTATGTGTGTTAAACCAAACGAAAGATTTGTTTGCACAGCAGAAATGCTGAACTCACATATTTGAAGGTGCGCAGAAATGAAATAATGAAGAAAAAGGTGGCTCTGTAAATTAATTGTGCAAAAATCAAGAGCGTTGAACCTTATGAAGCATAAATACAGGCAGTGTTTAAATACCGTTCCATAAGACTCAAGTTGTGGTGCTGTATTAAGTATGCCATTTGTAACAAACAGGCATGCGACATAGTAGAAATTAAATTGAATCCTTTGTGACCTTTAAGGAGTCCTGAGTAATAGGTGACAATAGATGAGAGATAAAATATGCGAGAATGAAACCTTTGAATTGAATTGCTGGTCAATAAATACACTTTGAGGGAACGTAAAATACAACATTAATCTTTTACCTTTTGGGAGCTAAGAGGATAAAGAAGTCAAGTATGGCTTTGAGTAAACAAATGCATTTTAAAAAGGGGTCAGTTGTTTCTTGGGGAGAATTGCAAAGGACTGTTACAAAATAGGAGGAGAATCCATTATAGGAAGTTGTATTGAGTGCGGTGGGAGAATCCTAACTAATAAGAGCACAATGAACACTATCATATCACACGTGAAAGTGATAAACAAATATTTATGAACAGTATCCAGTGCACGGTCACTCATGGCCCAATACATAGTATATGTAGCAGCTTAGCAAGGGCATAATCACTACAGTTAATTTTTTTAACTATAAATATTAGTTAAAAAGACACAAGGAGAAGCACAAGCTTCACCTATCACATGTCTATTTTAGAATCAAATTCCCTGTTCCAGTTTCTCTGCAAACCTCTATTTACAAATGTCTAAATGTGGCTGGCCCATAATGCTCCAGCTCAGATTAACAGATGTTTGTCAATTTACCATTAAAATCAAGAGATCTCTCCTAAACACCTGCAATAGCTCTCCTCAAAGTCCAGACTTATTTGCTCAAGATACCAAACAGGAAATATGGTTCAAAGTTTACTCTATCTGCTCTTGCCAACCAGATCACTCCTCTTCAGCACTTTGCCATTTTATTGTATATATAGCCTTTATTTCAAGCAGACTCTGGTGTTCCGATACAGCACCACAGTCATAAATAGTGTGTAAGGTAGGACCAATGCTACATTTATTCTAGAAAAACCAGACCAAATAAATCGATGAAAAAACAACATTAAAAAATTAAATCTCTGCCGGAACTACAGAACGCCCCAGCCACAGACACCTCTGCACCAGTCTGTTCCAGGAAGTTCTGCTCCACATGACAACTCAATGGGAGAGCTTTGCTCCTCATGACAACTCAAGGGGAGAGCTGTGCTCCTCATGGCAGACTCCATTAAAAGATACATTATCTCAGTAGACCCAAGCGCTGCCACCTTCCACCTAGGCTCAGTCCTGACACGATTACATTCTGGGCCTTACATGCAAAGGATCTCCATCCACAGCATGATGGACATGACGACAAAGTCTAAACTTTAAGATATCAGCAATGAGGATATTTAAATAAACAGACAAATAATGGTAAATAATTAAGAGTGTAAATGTTTTTATTTGCAATTGGAGTGCTTTTGGTGCTGTAATAAGTTCACTTTGGTAGCAGATTCAACTGTTACAGCTGCTTCACAATGAAGCCAGGTGTGGTTAGTTGGCAGACTTAAGCAAGGACATTAACTAACTACCTCCGTTGTTTTGTATAAGTCCACAGACCCAGAAGTACAGTAGTTCCTGAGCGGATGAGAAACAATTATGTTTCAAGAGGTCCACTGTTGCAATTTACGTTGCTTCTTAAGAACCATTCTAGGATCTGCGTGCAGACAGTGGGCGATATACGTATATGCAAGGTCTCACTTTATATACTCCTCTATCATTCAGTAGGCCCGTTTCAGAGGAAGGCGAGTCTGCATGGAAAAACGCAAGTGAATTGCACATCCGTTGTGATCTTAAAACAATGGCTCATATGCCACTCTTGGAAAAAAACATTATTAAAGGATAAACACCAACATTTTGAATTTGCTGCAGAAACAGATACGTTTACTTGTCCTCCATTAAAATGAGTAAACCCTTAGGCACAAGCGCTCGAACATATTTCAAAATTAAACTGGAATCTTCCTTTCGTTTAGGAATCTGAACATCGGCTCCAGAAGATTCAAGGCCTTCGTTGCCTCCATCTCTAGGTGAGGCAGCGTTACAATGAACTTCACGCCCACCCATGTAAAGTTCAAATTCCTGGGTCCTAATAGCCTACTTATCTGATCACAGCCTTGCCCATTACACATCTACACACTCCCCAACTTGTCCGCAGTTTTTTCTTTACCCGTATACACTCACTATTGTCCCACATCTCCGGCTTGACAACACACAACCTATTACCAGTTCCAACCCCCGCTTCTGGTGTAGAAAGGCTGCTCCCAACCCCAAGGATCCCGTGTCCCGTAACTCACCGAGCGCAGTCTGAACAGCGACTAGTTTACAGCAGAGGAAACGACCTGGCGACTGCGGTCACGTGACGAGTACGTAAACCGCTGCGGGACGCACATGCGCTGTCTCCCCGCCCCTGGCACCGCCTCCTCCTGCAACACCGGGCCTCCGTTTCGGCTGCCGTTTGGCTCCTTATTGGTCTGAGGTTACACGAAGGGGCGGGACAGACCAGGACCGAGAAAACCAAAATAAGAGAGTGGGTGAAATAGTATTGGCTATCCTCCTTGTTCTGCCGTGTTACTCAGGGGTCTTCTGCGCGTTCCGTGCACGGAAAGCCCTCTCAACCACAGAACTGTCTAGAGAAGATACCAGAGTTAGAAACAACACAATGCACGTTACCGTTCAAATGATGTTATAACAAAGCCGCTAAAGTTAATACCTGGCGTAGAGCCAGTGCAAAATGACAAGCAAAACGGCGTAGTGGGAAAAAATATATATATAAATATTTTTTTTAACGCTATACGTAGAACTCTGAAAACTAAACGTGGTTAAGGTCACATGTTGTGTCTAATTTTAGTGCTAAAATGTAACATTTGGGGGGCGACTCGCTATGTTATTTCTGTTTTTTCAAGATCAATGGAAGATGTGTTTAGTGTTTGATCTGACTGTGATATAGCGTTAGTTTTTATTGCCCCGTAGTAAAGAAAAAAGTAACCAATAATTGAGTAAATAAAATAGGCCAAGCTCTGCCAACCTGGTGCAACATTTAAGTTTGTATTTTAATAACTTAATGATATGCCACCAAAATAGATTTATAAAAGAAAAGAATTACGGTAGCGGCCGCAAAGCTCTACTAAACAAACAGTTTTTGCTGGGGTGCATGACGCACCGTGCAGTTAAAATGATAGCGGACCAGAGAGGGAGCATGTCTGAAAGGAGTTCTGCCTCCTGATTGGCTGTTTAAATAAACACGGAATAGAAAGAGGAGCCGATGCGGGAATCGAAACTAGTGGTGCGCGTGCACCAGAGGAGCGGAGGCAAGGGAGCGCGAAGACGCCGAGACGAGGTAGGGGATGTGTGTGTGTAAGCGCCGGGGGTTCTCTGTGTATGTGTGTGCGTGCGTGCGTGTATGCTGGGGGTTCTGTATGTGTGTGTGTATGCGTGGGGGGGGGCTGTATGTGTGTTGTGCATGTGTTGTGAAGAGCCTGCCGGAATCGGAGCGCGTGTTGACGCGCGCGATCTGATCCGATTCCGGCAGGCTGCTGCGTGCGCGTGACAGTCTCTTGTCCTCTCCCTTTCAGTCCTTGAAGGCCAGAATGATTACAATAGTCTCGCTCTGCGACAGCAGGCCTTTGGCCTGCAATCGCAGGGCGAGACCTAATAAAAATGGTACACAGACCTAATAATGAGAACAAGGTCTGCAGGCCAACCAAGCCCAGCTGACTACCACTCAAATGCTTATCTTCTAGTCATTGTTATCCCAAACATTAACAAAAATTAAGGGGATCTATGAATTGTGATCAAATTGTTGATTAAATGGATAGATTGTACATAAAAACGTATATCAATACAAAATACAAATTGGTGTAGGCAGATCCTAGGTCGTGGAGGGCTTTGTAGGCATGTGTGAGGATCATGAACTGGCATCTCTTCTGGGTGGGAAGCCAGTGGAGGTGACTCAGGTGGGGGACGATGTGGGTTTGTTTGGGGCGGTCCAGAATGAGCGGAGAAGTGTGGCTCAATGGTTAGAGCGGCAGACCCTGATGCAGAGGTCTAGCCCGGGACCAGGGTTAAATTCCCCGCCTCGGCTGGTCTTGGGCTCAAAAATTCCACGGACCTGATAATTCTCGCCTCTGTGCCTATTCCAATCATGGAGTCCTACTCTGCAACTCTGGGCAATAGCTTGCTTAATCTCCACAACGGCCCCCACAACGCTAAGGATGCCTGGCCTCCACCTTGGGGGTGCCCAGGAGTGGACACCTCACAGGGAAAGCCAGGATGGGTTCCACAGCGGTATTCGTACAAGCGCCTTGAGACCCTTGCAGGTGAGTAGTGCGCTATACAAGTATCAATTTACATTTACATTAATCAATTGGCTGATTCATGTAGATTTCACCAATCATCATCCTCTGTATCCATGAGTATTATTGATGTTGACAATGTTGTATGTTTACTAATCGGGTTCCTGACTAAACTTACTAAACCAACTAAAAAAAGTATTCTATCCAGCCTGCTTGACTAAACATCATGCACTTTTCAGAACAGTGCCAGTAGCCATCAGAGAATGAGGGGAATGAATAATACAAATGCCTTATTTGAGATGGTTGTGAAACTTCATTCTATTTCTCTTGCTGGGATGAAATGGAAATGATTTCCATTCTCTAATGGAGTTCAGCAAGAACTGTGTTAAGGGTGAGCGGCGGTGTTTTTTTTTCTTTTCTTTTTTAAATCGATGTGAACAATGCAAAACATACAGCTAGAATAGCGTTGTCCATTTCTACGGCTTTGTAATATGGTCTGCAAAAAGGAGTCTGCAGCAGAAATATCTGCCACTGTGAGCAAAAGGGACTCAGCAGCAGAAACAGCTACCGCTGTGGAATCCTTTCACATCTGCTCTTCGTTGGTCACTGCAATAAAGAACATACGGTGATATGCCATTTTGAAAAATGCAATAATCATATTTTTTTATCAGATTTTTTGGGCAGGCTGAGCTGAGTTTGTTCTTATGTGTATGGGCATCAATTCTATACAGGACAAAATATGTTTAAAAAAAAAACGAAAAAATCGAACTCACAATTGCAGCTGGGTGGCTAGATGATTTATTGGGAGATAATCAGAATGCTTAAATTATTGCAACACTATGAAGGAACTATGTCTCCGTTCCTCTTGGGTCATATTTCATATTACCTTCTTCTCCTTTGGCTGTTTCAACCATGTGACCTTACTAACAAATATGCATACATGGTGGTAATAGAACACGCTGGAGTGCTGTATGGCGACATGATTGGCCCAAATTGGAAAGAATTCATGTAAGTACATTTATAATCTAGAAGCTCAGATGAGTTTTGCTTGTGCAACTGATGGTACCATGCTTCTGTCTGGCAGCCAAAGTGTTCCCTGACCTCACTGCAGTAGGAAAAAATTGGAGCCACCCAGCTGAGGGATGGTAGACAAAGGGTCTCTGGGTCCACCAGACTGAATAACAGTGCCACTGGAGAACAGCAAAGGATCCTGCCATATGCTTCCCTTTGTCGCAGGGACGCTTTACCACACACTTTGGTTTGCTGCAGCTGCTTGTTTCCGATGACCCAAGTCTGCAATGATCACCAACACTGCTTCCTCGTTTCCCCACGGTTGATTCTGCTTCTTAGTGGCTCATTGCTACCAAGTCATGGCACACCTTCTGATGACTCCTTTGCGGCACCTTCTCTCCATGCTGACTGTCCCCAAGCTCACTGTAGACTCTTCTTCCTGTTGAAACTCTAGGTTTCTGGTGGCACATAGATGGGCACTACCAGGTACTCATTTCAGCTTTTTTTTGCTCAAGGCAGCCTGTGTTACTTTGGATTTCCGATTCCATCGGGAAATGTAAATACGAGTAACATAATACAATAGTTTAAGCCAGATGGGGATTATCTTCAAACCTTAACATCTTAATTATTGGTTTGGTTTATATTCTGGGATGCTCTTGATGATGATCTTGAAGATATTCAGTTTGACTCTTTTGGAAGTGCCCAAAGGTGTGGATGAGCAAAAGCAACTGATGAAGCGTAAGTTGAAAAGGAGCATTTCATGGGTAAAAAGTAACTAGAAAATATACATACTCCCCATCCCTACTCACATTTTTTGGGGGAATTTATTTTACCTTGGCTAGCTTTTGTCATTTAGTCGGATGGACCCTTTCACTTCTCCATGTGACTATCACCAGAGAATTGACTCATTGCATTTTTCTTAAGAGAATGAATTCACATGTGCCCTGCCAGTGAGTAGGGTCAGTATAGCATGAAGGATGCTACTCTTCCCAATGAGGTGGCACCTTTGCATGATCTACTCCTGCAAGGGAAGTCACAAAGTAATGAAAAGTACTGTAAAAAATAGTGTGAAGATCTGGGCCCACAGTGGCTTTGCACGGTCAGAAGCACCAGCACTGATAACGAATGCTTAACACATACTTCAGGATTTCCTGCTGATTTACACTGAGACTGCCATGTCCATCTCTGTGCCACCCAGTGCTGTATTTGAGCAGGTGCTTTCAGATGCTCAGCACATTTCACAGGCTACAATTTCTGACCCTGCAGGTGGTGGTCTCAATATTAATTGTTCAAATTCAAAATAAAAAGAATAACATACATTGCAAGGCGACTGGCTGGTAAATGTTCATAGACAGGCCAGCACACGCCTGCCCAGGCAGGCATGATTGTGCATCACCACGATAGTGATGATGTCATCACGCTGATCACAGATCCAAGAAGTCATCGACAAACTATGGCTTGCATTCTATTCCCCGAGTCTGTTTCACCCTGCAACTGCCTGAGCCTAAGCCTCCTATTGGTTAATTGTATCTGGGGGCTGGCTTATGACTGAGTTGAGGCAAGGAAGCAGCGAGAGTGCATCTGGAACTTGGGAGTGAGGGCTCTTGAGGAAGAATAAACGAAAGTAAGTGTGGACTTTCCACGTGCTGCGTAGCCAAAGTAGCATTTCCTGCAGCCCTGCATTGCTGCTATCCTCCTCAACGTGCTAAGTGCAGCTGTGGACCAACACAACTTGTGTGTGCCATGGCATCACCTTTAGAATCTGTGCGCTGCACCCCAACATAGCAATTGCTGAGCATGCGAGAGTCCAGTAGGCACCACAGCCATACTTACTGACATTGGCAGCATTACGGGTGGGGACAATTCCTGTGCTGAAGCAGGCAGGGTCACAGCAAGCTGAACAGTGGATGCTGATGCCGTCGCCATCCCTGGACCTAATTACAGGCAGTACTAGCAGTGACATCACCTGCTGTGCTCGAGCAGCCGTCTATTCCGCAATAAACCCAGTCATACCGCACTGATTAATATATGCAAAAAAAGCATTTTCATTTGTTGTACATTTTGTTTTTGCACTCGGTGTAGGTAAGAAAATAGAACACGCCATCTTCCACTTCTTTAGGAATGACAACAGGAAAACGCAGAGTTCAAATTAGCAGGGACATGTACAGGCTGACGACAGGGGTCACAGGCAGCAGCAGTGTTATAGATGAGAGAGAGAGCAGGAGTAAAGAGGAGAAAGAAACAACAAGAGAGGACAGATATAAGATGGAGCTAAGTAGAAGAAAAGGAGAGCAAATCAGATACAAAGAGAAAGCTGCCATGATGTGTAGAAGAGAGCATTAAGAAGAGAGAAGATAGAATGAAAGGATGTAGAGGACAGGACAGAGGAAAAAAAGCAGACACATGATAAAACGTAGACACATCTAATCACTGCTAGAAGACTGATAGTAAAGAGCCAAGATCGAGGGGAGAGAGAGCAGAGCATGGATAAAAGTGAAGATGAAATAGGGCAGGGCTATAATAAATAGAGGGCAAATCAGAAATACAGGGAATAAGCTAACACACCAGGTGTGACAAAGAGGATAGAAAACAATTAGAGAGGTGAGCGGATAGACTCTTAGAGCAAAGACTTAGGGGACAGACAGCAGATCAAGGTTAGAAGACCGAGACTGAGGCAGTGAGACTGTTGAAAGCGGGGCTCACCGGAGGAAGAAGTGAGCTCTGGGCAAATTTTCAGCATCTGCACTTTTTTTTTTTACAAATTAAGCCCTGGGGCCACCTGTGAATCAGAAGCTCAACAATCACTATCTCTAACTTAGAACCCAAAATGGAACTCCATTCTGCAAGGATAGCCATCTTTTTTGTAAATCTGTTAAAGTCTGAGGAATATGTTTCCACAATTACATTGTCATCAGAAATATCTCACTATCAGCCTTGGAATTCTAAACAAGAATACATCTTGAAAACAGGATTTTCCATTGGAATAAATTGTGAGTAATCCAAGTCCTGGCCCAAATATTCTAATCCTAATCAAATGTTTCTTTGATTGAAATCAATTAATGGTCCAGTCAGTCTGATCTGAGTCTGCATTTTTAACATTAGAAAAAGGAGATACAAGGAAATCCTTACTCGTCTAGTGCCAGAGTACATTAAACTTTTCCTCCTTATTGAATTAAGCAGCTGTGTGTGTCAAATGGAAGCCTGCAACAATCTACATTTAGCGATTCATATACATAGTGACAGAGGGATTACCACTGATTAATTGGTTAGGTGGTCTTGTTTTCTTTTCAGTCCAAACAGGACAATGTTTCAGTATGTTGTCTTTTTGGGGTGGCCTTCTTCGGGAATTATATTTTGAATAGCTATTCTTCAGTGTAATAGATAATGATGTTTCTGTAAGTGTTCTATTCCAGTGTGGCCTAATTAATGTGTGAAAAATAATGACTTGTTGCTCAGCGTTCATGATGGTGCCTCCGACAACTGATCTACTTTAAAAAAAAATCTCACAATATGTTCAAAGAATTTTCAGGAAAGGTCCTGAATTGTTGGCTAGATCTGAGTTATATTAGAAAGGCTGCATCGGGTAGAAAAGGCCATTGTTGCTTGTTTGAATTTAGATAACGATAGTAATTATATTAATAACTTTCTTTTAATATAGCATATCTTGTCGTACATCTGTTGCTCCTAAGTGCTGTAAACAGCAACAGAGATGTTTTAAGACAACTTCCTAAGGGCCTCCTGGGAGTGTATTTTGTCTGGATCACTGTCTATTTTTCTACTTCCACCTTTCCCTTTCTCTCTCTCTGCCTCTGACTTTTTCTCTCTGTGCCAAGTGTCACCGTAAAGATTTATGTTTATGTATGACTCCATTTCTGAAACTTTAACATATAATTCAATATTGTTTGGCATCATGCAATCTTGAAAAAATAGAAAAGATTAATAAAGTGCAAAGTTATTCTGAACATGGGGTACTACAATATGCATTGTCGAGTGCCAAATAAAATCTAAATATGACACTTAACAACAGATGTTACTATTCCCTAACTGAAGGTACCCAATGTAATGCTCATCAGATGGACGGAAGACCATGATTGCCAACCCAGGATTCAAACTTGTGACCTTCAAATCACCACAGTTGTCAGCTGCAAGCATTAAATACACCATTTCATGGTTAAAGCACTAGCTTTGTTTATTACTTTAATTAAACCATAAGTAAATGTTGATGTTAAATGATATATAAGCATTGCACCTTAGTGTCGCTGCCTGACTGAAATGTCTCAGTCAGCACATTATGACATGTCTTTCGATCACAGATCCAGTTCAATGTCTAGGAAAAACATCACATTCAACCACTCAACCTGCACTGGACTGATTGTTGAATAGGTCTATGTATTACAACTTGTCAATGATTATGTTGGTTTGCTCACTGTCAAACGTAACCCACCGATGTTCTTTACCATTTAATTTGTAGAAAGATCTAAAGCTGACTGCATTTTAAAGTTAAAGGACAGGGGGGGTTGAAAGTCTCACCTTCCTTTTTATTGTCTGGCTTGACAGCACAGCTGTCAAAAGACACTTATATGAGTTTCACTTGAAAGGAGCTTTGGATCCCCCACATGCGGGAAGTCAGGAGTACATGTTTTGATTGGGGAGACATTGTCTGCATCCTCAAAAAAAGTGCTTTCCCTTCACACCGCTGTGATCATTTTATTTATTTATCCAACTGCCTGAGCTTGAACTATCAGTGGCACACACATGACATTGTAAAGCTATTAGAGTGTTTTAGATAACTTGATAATCTAGGGCATTTTTCTCTGGCAGCAGAACACATGGGAGGAGGGCAGTCATTAACCTGCAGTGATTTGTAGGGTAAGTTTGAAAGTGCATCTGTCTAACCATTTAATCAACACCAGTATTCTTCTACAGTTCTATGCCTTTCACACAAATACCTATCCATTCCCATGCTATCTCCGTGAAATTCGTCATGTTATCATACAGTATTCCTCTAAAGACAGAACTATTGGCATTGCCAAGTTTTGTTTATCTCTTGCAAATATCCTGGGGGGTATCATGATGACTCTTCCCTGAGTCATGCACCTTTTTTTGCATTTGAGATGCCTAAAGTTCAAACATATAACTGGGATTTACTCAAATTAATGTATTAACTTTAAAGAGAGCAGGCTGATAACAGAGAGCAGAGATTATATGTCTTAACTGGGAGAAATTCTGAGTTATATGTTTGAACTTTAAACATCCCACACACAAAAAAGCAGGTGTTCTACTCTGCACATAACCATCATGATATGGCCAGATTTCTAAAGTCTGCATGCAACTAGTGGGTGCTGAATGTTTTTCCTCAAGCCTCCTCTTGCATAATTTGGGGGTGTTGTGTATTTTGCATCATGTTTGTCCTACTAGTTATGCTTTTTCACATCATTTTGGGATAAGATACACTGTTATGAGCAGAAAACATGCAGCAGCGGCTGGCACAGATCGGGGGAGGAGAGTGGGGGGAGCTGGGAGAGGGTGGTAAAGAATAAAAAAGAACCACCTCGCCACATCTCGCTGTGTTCTCCATCGTTCTCTCTGGAACAGAGCACCCAGGAAGCAACCAGGCTCCCCTGAGCCAAGCACAACACTGCAATGCAGCGTTGTGATTGTTAAGCACCCAAGGCTCCCCTGAGCCAATCACAGCGCTGCAAAGCAGCTTTGCAATTGGCCTGAGCATCGTAGTTCGGCGCTCAGCCAGGGAATGGGACCTTGGGCATGCTTTCCACCCAGGCTATAATGCAGCCTGGGTTGAGAACATGCAAACTGCGCATGAATGTTTGGCTGGCCCCAGACGGCCGGCCAAACATTCATGTGCACCCTAGGGAGTGCAAACCACTCCTCCCCTTACCTGCTCTGTCAGCAGAGCAGCCCTGCCCCGTCCTGTTCGCAAAGCTGCTGCATCAAGAAAGAAAAAAAATGTTAACTTAATTATTAACATTTTAATTTTCCTTTTTTCCACTGCTTAAAAAAGCAATGGGGCGATGCTCTTCCACCTTAGCGGTGGAGCTGCCACTGAAAACGTCTAAGAGGAAATGCAGAGCCGATGCGTGCTGAAGCTGCAAGACATGTATTTTTGCTCGAAACTGTCTCCTATAACTTATTACGTGGTTATGCAGATGCGTACACTTTTTAATCGAAAATGCAGCAAATGTATTTGGAGTAATAAATGTAGTTTTAATTTTTTTTTGCATATTATAGGAGGATAATGTTGCAGTTTTGCCCTGGCCTCCGAGTATGCAGTAACATTTAGTTTAATTCAATCATTAACCGATTAAATATCAGTAACTGTGACTTAGATCATTTCCAGAGAGAGACATGCAACGTCCAACATACTATTTGCTCAAATTACAGCTCTGGAAAAAATTCTCTGCTTCATAATCTCCTTGGACACACACTATAAGGAACATATGCAGGCCGACACTCCATTTGTAAAAGTCACCAGATATCACTTTTGTTAGAATCCATTAGTATGATTTTACAGAGAAAAAGCCAAGCACTATCTATCCTTGGCTTTCGCAGAAATGTGAAACTGAAAGGATTACATTGGTAATAGGTCTGCATATTTTATGGACCCATCTTTTCTATTGACTTTAGCTATATTTAATTGACAGGAGACAAGAAAGTGTCCATCAACCTCTGACCCTCTTCGCGAGGAGGCATTATGATAATGGATTGATTTGTTTTACTGCCTTTAAGTCAAATCTATGACCATCTTAACTGTGGACCGTCAGCAGATAGCATGATATTTCCGGGTGTTTAAATAGCATTCATTATAAAATGCCTGAGATGTAGAAAAAGGAAGTGTTCACTAAATGATATTGCCTGGAGAAAATAAGTAAAAGATCCAATTGTTACTATCGTAATTCTGATTCTTTGTGTTATTAGTAATAGATCAATAAAGCGTATGTGTTGCTGCTATTCAATAATTTTGTAACATATTCTGTATATAACATATAAAACGAACTGCAGAAACATGATGTTTTACATTACACTACTTACCCCTAAGGCAGTTCTGATCAATTGGGAGTTCACCTTTTGCCACACCCACCTGCCTCACCCCCATTATGTCTCCCATATACAGAACCAACTTCAATGTGACGACATGTATTTGTTTGGAATTGGTTTGTCAATAGTCCATTTTCAGTGGTTTTTGTTTTTCTTCAAAATGAAATCATCATTATTGCCACTGGATCTGACATTCTTGGCTTAGTTTCCCCCCAACTTTTTGCCTCAATCCTCCTGTTTTTTCTGACCTTAGGACTATGCACGCTCTAGCACTGATAACCAATGCTAAAGTGCTTGTGCTTTCTGCTTTAAACATTGTAACATTGGCTTACACTCAATTGGCACATTTAATTTACTTGTAAGTCCCTATTCAAGTGGTACTACATGTTCCCAGGGCCTGGAAGTTAAATGCTCCACACCACTGGAGTCAAGCTATCCAGGCTGATGAAGGCTGATAGCCAGAAACCGGTCCTTGGATGCTTGATTCCGGTCTGGGAAAGACATGGCTTGGTAGTTCAGACTGGACTGTTCCCATGAGGCACAGGGTCAGAGCTGATTTGCATATAGCCAGTGTCTAACCGAGGGTGGTGTGGAGTGCAAACAAATGATGGATTTAGGCCCAGATCCTTGAACTGGGGTGAATGTATGACATTGTTCTACATTCTGTCCATCAACTGTGTTTTTTGCAATTTTCACCCCGAGTGGGCTGGGTATGCTCAGACGTGAGTCCCAGGCTCTCCACACCACTGGAGTCAAGCTATCCAGGCTGATAGCCAGAAACCGGTCCTTGGATGCTTGATTCCGGTCTGGGAAAGACATGGCTTGGTAGTTCGGACTGGACTGTTCCCATGAGGCACAGGGTCAGAGCTGATTTGCATATAGCCAGTGTCTAACCCAGGGTGGTGTGGAGTGCAAAAAAACGATGGATTTAGGCCCAGATCCTTGTACTGGGGTGAATGTATGACATTGTTCTACATTCTGTCCATCAACTGTGTTTTTTGCAATTTTCACCCCGAGTGGGCTGGGTATGCTCAGACGTGAGTCCCAGGCTCTCCACTCCACTGGAGTCAAGCTATCCAGGCTGATGAAGGCTGATAGCCAGAAACCGGTCCTTGGATGCTTGATTCCGGTCTGGGAAAGACATGGCTTGCTAGTTCGGACTGGACTGTTCCCATGAGGCACAGGGTCAGAGCTGATTTGCATATAGCCAGTGTCTAACCCAGGGTGGTGTGGAGTGCAAAAAAATGATGGATTTAGGCCCAGATCCTTGTACTGGGGTGAATGTATGACATTGTTCTACATTCTGTCCTTCAACTGTGTTTTTTATGAATGGGTCTGCAGCACGGAATGTACCACCCACTTAAAAAACCTTTTAAACTCGTTTTGTGCCGCCATTGCAGCCTGTGTGTAGTTTTAAACTGCCATTTCGACCTAGCAAAACAAACCATTTGCCAGGCCTAAATCTTCCTCTTAAATGCATATTAATCACCACTAGGGCAGGCCCTGACATACACTGGGCAGGGTTCAATGTATTTAAAAGTATTTTTAACTTTTACATGTCATGGTGGGGAAAACATTTTAAATTTGTTTTTCACCACTTTAGCATTCTGTCCATCAATTGTTCTTTTTGCATTTGTCACCCCAAGTGGGACAGGTATGCCTGACGTGGGTCCTGTGCTCTCCATTCACCTGGAGTCAAGCTAGCCTGGCTGATGAGGGGTGATACCCTGAAACTGGTCCTAGAATGCTTGTTTCCTGTCCAAGGAGGACCTGGCCTGGCAGTTTGGGTTGAACTGTTCCCATGAGTAAAAGGGTCAAGACTGATTTGCATATGGCTGGGTCTGAAATGGGGAGGCATTGTGAGCAAAATAACAATGGATTTAACCCAGATCTCTTGACTGGGGGTGAATGTCTGCATTCCGTTCATCATCTGTGTGTCTTTTACTTTTAGAAACTTGGCATTTTCTTGTCCCAACTATTTGGTGCCTGTGTCCTGGGTCTCATGATTAGGTGTAGCTGGCAGTTGAGCTTTGTGTATTACCCCCAGACAGTGGGACAAAGGGGAATAATTGTTGGCAGGATGGGCCATCTCTGACATGACAGGGGAGCGGGGCTATCACCTACCACACTGCACATCACAAAGACTCTGTCTGAGCACACTCACAAAGGGTTTCACACTAGTCTTTTGCGTCCCCAGACAAGCTGCAGCCAGGGCAAGTAGTAAGAAAATGCCAGCTACCTCTGTAAGGGGAAATTCCAGAAGCTTCTCCCACTTCAAAGCTGGCACAAGGTATAAACATTGAACCGTCAGACTCAGCTCTTCAGTACACATATGGACCTGATCAAGATGGAATGTTACTCTGTAGCCCTGCTGCCTGAGTGAGAAGGACTGGACCAGCATCTTGAACCTAGGATCACCAGTGTGACTTTAAGGGCTAGTTGGCTGGACTCCTGACAAGAGCCACAGGGACAGAAAAGGCTCCAACAATCCTAAACTCGGCACCTAAACGCTGCCTGCTGTGAGACTTGGCCAATATCCTAAGTGGTGCCACACTGGGTCCTGGACTCGTGGAAGTGGGTCTGAAGGATCTCTCCCAGCCAAGCAGTAGTCGTTTGGGGTAAAACTGACGCATCACGATGCATCTCCATATCGGTATGGGCTCTGCACAATGCTTCCTTGATGCAGGTCCCTGCAGCTCCTCGGAACCACCACTGAGCAACACCTCCTCGAGGCAGGACCTCGCATTGCAGCAAAATAATTCCTTGGAACCGCTACTCCCCAATGCATCCTAAATGCAGGATTTTACATCAAAGCATGCTGCCCATCAGAACCGCCGTTGCACAGCGTATCCTCACGCAACACTCTTCAACCAGGATTGAAGGTACTTTTTATTGGGCCTAACATGATCACTGTATCCGGCATTTGCTCCAACGTGGTCAGCCTCAACTTGTGACTTTGTCCCGGTCCAGTGCCACAAGATAACCACAGTTGGTGCTTTGTGCATTTTGGCACTGTTTTTACCGAAATCTTTAAAAACACATATTTTTAGTTCTAGTAATTGGATTTTTGTAATTTTAGTGTAAAATAATTTATTCAATTTTACTCTACGTTTCTCAATTTGTGTGATATTTTTCGTCGGTTGTGTTTTCACTTTATTACTGTCTGACATGCTGCATACATACTTTACACGTTGCCTCTAAGTTAAGTCTCCCAGCTTTTCTGCCACGCTACCAGAGTGTTAAGCACAGGTTAATTTGTGGTTTGCTTGTGTTTCACTCTGACAAAAAAGTGTGGTTGCTGCTCTGATTGGGTATATTGCCCCTCAACCAATAACCCAATTTCCTAAACACTGGTCATGACTTTAACATGGATTATCACCCTCTGGAGAAGACATTAATTGTGGTTAATTTCCCACTCTTCAGTCATGGAACTGAGCCAAAAGAAGGGGTTAATAATGTGTGGAGGGGAATTTACAGTGATTAGTGCACAACATCATATGGCAAATAAGGCAATTGCCACCGTCAACCTCAAACACAGACAAATAAACATGTCCACATTTCCTTTTTGTTTAATTTTTATGCTATTCACCCTGCAATCTGGGCCACAACAGTAGATAGTACAGTATTGGAAATATTCTGATTGGATGACATAATTTCAGTATTTTATGCACAGTGCAAATAAAATGGTATAAAAAAAAGATACATATTTTAAATCTCAAGCAATTCATTAATAACCATAAATAAATCGTTTCCCTATTATATAAACATAATATGAATGTTCTTCAGCATTGATGTTGCTACACCTATAAGTTATGTGCTGCTAAATTAAAACATAAAACACGTAAATATATATTTACCAAATTAAATTGAGTGCCCACGTGTCATTTTCAATCCAAAATACTTAGATTTCTAACTTTTTCTCACATTCACCTAGATCTCTACATCAGGGATGGAAGAGGCCTTTTGCCTAATATCTTATGTGAAGAGAACGATTGTAAAGCCCACAGATCTGTAGTTAATATGCTAGCACTTGCAGAGTAAGCACATTAAAACTAGATGAGAAACTAAAGGCGGCCTTTATTGAAGTCTCTCTCATTAAAAAGCGCCTTCAATGAGTTCAATGTAGGCACTGGAGAAGAGATGGAAGTATGCACCTAAACAGCCAATAGCATTAGGTGAATGACAGTTACCCCCTTGGGTTGCGCCAAGAGTTAATTACTAAAGTCTAAGCCAAAGGCAGAAAGAGACTTATTGAAGAAACCAAGTCATTCAATTGGAAATATTAGGTCTGATTTACATTCGTGCTGCCAAAATCCAGACATAAAAAGGTGCCTTGCTTTGTGCAATCCCTCTCAAACTAGTTGAGACACTGATAATGTCATAATCAGGTTCTGGAAATGTGCTTCTGCTGTTTGCTCTATCCAAAGTAAAACACTCTCACCGTTTCAGTGCGGCGACTCGGATATAGTGAGTCTGTAATTATGGCAGCATAAACAATTCAATAATATATACATTTTTTGCTATTAATTTGGGCACCTTTCAAAAATTCTGACACAATTTGGCAGATATTTGACCTGTTAGGCTCTATCCAGATATTACTTTTCAGGTCAGGCGATCAAATGTATTTATTTTTTTAATTTGGGCCCATTAACAGTCCTTAAATCCATGTTTGAGGACCATCTGTGACCAATAATAATATATATCTAACTTTTCAACACTTTCATATCAATCTGAAACATTTTTGTGATGCTAATTCCTTGAAAACTGCTGAATAGATTTACACTAATGTAAGGAAAGGCGAGTTGCAAGTACATTTTAAATTTCATGACACATTTTGTGTAATTCCATTCAGCATTTCCCGAAGCCTGATTAAAATGGAGAAAGTCTTTTTTTTATATACCCCCTATTTTTTCACACTCCTCCTTGATGGGAAGTATGCAACTTTCCATGCCGAAACAAAATAGCATTTAGTTTGGATATTTTTTTAAAACATTTGTGATGAATCTTCGAATGGTGCTGAAGTTAATAAAAAAATAACTTCATTGTCAATGGAAATGGTCACCTAACCATTACTACAGATATAGCATTGTATTTACACCAAAACACTTAAAGTTCCTTAGCTATGGTTAACTCTAAAACATATCTTGCACAACTGCCATGCAAACAATAACGTTCACACGTATTGCAATACTTATCACCTCATAATTATAGAAATAAATAAGAGGACTTCACAATACGTCATTTAACTACAACCAGAGGCGCAACTAGAGCCAAATTTTGGGGGGGGGCTAAGAAAAAAATTCGGGGGGGGGGGGCTTAATCTTTTAGCAATAGGCAGAGTGGAGCTGCAGGGGCTCTTAGAAGTGGTGAAACAACTGCATGGCCTCATTAACATGCAAACGGTAGACTTGTGAAGTGCCCTTTGAGTCCATTGGGTGTTGTGCGCCTGACTACAACACATATAAGGAAAAAAAAATCATACATTAGCCATAGTCATGTCATTCATAACATCATTTTTTAAGTCATTTTTTAAATTGAGGAGGAGTAATCCGAATCCTGGGAGCCGAGGTTCAAGAAGGGAAAAGGTTCCTTTGCTTTCAGATGAACCTGGGTCTTGATCCATTGGCCTCCTTGCCAGAACAGGAAAAATCCTTGCTCGATGTGTCACCTAACAAAAGAGGATAATTACTCAGTCACATATGAATTTCGGTGTCTCAATCCTATAAAGTGACAATTCGTCACAAACTAGTGCTTACATGCTTTCCAGTACATTTACTGTGTCCCACTACCAAAACAGGTATATTACAGGTCCTTAAAGTACATGGAAGTCTTTGAAACTACACAAAATCAGCCAGACAGAAATTTCTCATGCATGTGTATTTTATGTTTTTTAAAAATATTTCTCCCAGCACTGAACAAAACTTATGTTGCAAACCTACAAACCTACAAGAGGTGGTACCTTTATTTATGACCTGTGTATAGTTTTAACATTTTATCTAGCTAATTACCTCCTATTGACGCAAACTCATTACACTTTTAATATTGGAAGAAATTGAGCAGTTGAGAATTCATTCAGGCCATGGTGCCGAATATGTTGTGCAATTATTTTTTATTACACTGAACATTTATGGCACGATTTCATCAGGGAAGTCCAGAGAGGCCTGCTCTTATTAAGATAGATGTGCATATCTCTGCAATATTACTGACAAATAGGCCAATTTATTGCACTAATCCCTTGTCCTGTCCAGGAGATGACCGAAGTGTCTCTCAGTATTAGTAGTAAGGACATTATTGAATATACAGTTTAAAGTGAGGTAGTAGACTTATAATTGCAAATATCTATATGTTAGTAAATAAACCACATGGTTTCTCCTCATTTTGCATTCATGCTGAATTCGCAGACATTTTCAATTGATAGATCGATTTGCAAAATACCTTAATATAAAGTCGAAAGGACCAAGCCCAGTATTTTTACTTGTTTAATGTGATCCCGTTTAGTATTTCTTCATGGAGATCTTGATGCCTCAGACACCAGAAACGACCACGGGGCTAACTCAGATACATAGGTGGTGGCAGGTGACTTGCCTGCTGCTGCTGGCCACAAAGATATCACATTTTCTGGCACTTTTCCTCAAAAATTTAACCTCTCTCTCATCTCGTTATGGGGCGACTGTGACTGGTGACAGTCTGTTCTATACGTTTAGTCAGTGCCTATAAAATCACCTACTAAAAATCAATTTAGTGCTCTTGCATGACACCTTGTCCTACCATGATTGCCATGTTGTAATTTAACTGTTAAGAGTGAGTGAAATCCCTTCTAGAAGATTGTGTACATGCAGTTTAACTCACACCCCATAGCAACTGCATGAAATGGCCACACCCACTACATGAGTTGCTTCTCTCTTTCTGACGCCTGAGGCTAGAACACAAAAACACTCCAAGATCAGTTCCTTCAAGTTTCCCATTATATAGGCTTGCAAATGCTATCTTCTCTGACTGACTGGAACATTTCAAACTTGAAAATGAATTCTTCCTGATTGGAGTTACAGCACCTTTACAGGTCCTAAATGACAATAGATATTGATGCTATTAAACCAGTTGAGCAATGTCAAGGGCCTGAGAGTACATAATAAT
Organism: Lissotriton helveticus; assembly: GCF_964261635.1. NCBI lineage: Eukaryota > Metazoa > Chordata > Amphibia > Caudata > Salamandridae > Lissotriton > Lissotriton helveticus. The sequence continues at coordinate 862,982,103 of NC_136072.1, read as the reverse complement.
GGGCTTCCCAATAGTGGACCAGCAGGGCCCGCTTCCTTCTTGCTCAATCACTAACCTTTATGTGCCTGCCTTTCTACCCAAAAACGTAATTTCACCAACGCAAAAGCACCACCAGCTATTGTCTGGGGCCATACTAGCCAACCTCTTGAGAATAGTGGAGTTTACCCAGACTGAGTACAGCTGAGCCGCAAAGAGACCTAACCACCTAAGTTTCAACACCACCAGGAATTTACAGGTCAACAGAGAGCTGACCCAATATAGAAGGATCATACCCTCCTTCATTTTTTAACAAGAACCCTTCGCCCATGATTGGTGACCCGGAAGAATATCAAGAATATCCCTGGTAAAGCACCAATCAAATTCCAATGAGATTTACAGGAGTGTTTGCTCAACACCCCTTTAAAGATCAATATAAGATTTGGACCCCATTTGTAAGTTAGACTCACTTGGAATCCATGTGTGAAGTTAGGGTCCACACACTCTTACTTTGTTAGAATAGCTATGCATTAAAACTTTAATTGCCCAATTCCAGTGACAACAATCATACTATTTTTCCATTTCTGCTCTCTTGACCCTTCAGCACCAAGAAACACTTTTAACAGACTCAGATCGGACAAACTATCCTTCAGGAATATGGCTCCAGTGAGCAATTAAGTGTGCCTATTTCTAACCTTAAGCTGTTTTATCCCTCAGGGACTAGTAATCTCCGAATGTGACCAGAAGGAATTTAGAAGTAGGCCTATTTTACTGACCAGTGGCCTTTATCGCTTAGCACCAGCTGGATGGCTCCAATCCAAAGATGACAGCGGAACATCAACAGTCAAGAAACGTGACCGTTTTTCTCACCTATGGTCCTTACCTATAATTGAAAAAATACCAAGGATAAGTGACTACTGAGGAGCCAGAAAATCATGACTCTCATGCAAAGAAATCAAAACAATTTTAAGAAATATCTTATTTACAAGAACTTTTATTATTTTTTCCTATCAAGGGGGTGAAACAGTACAAAAGCAAAGGGACCATGGATATTAAACATAAGAGTACATGTCCCTCACAAAACCAGAGATACCACATGTTAGAAAGTGAGTTAATTTGGAAATGGGATGCCCTGACCAACGTGATACACACACAGTGGTAAGTCTCAACTCTGTTCTTGATAAAACGCTGCTCAAACCTCATAGCTGAGGCAAAAACAGCATTTTATTCTCCAGAGAAATGTGCATTAAGATCAAGCATTTTAATTTCAATAAAATAACAGTAAAATTGGCTAATTATTCTAGAAAAAAAGAACCATTAATGATTAAAAAGACAGCAAAATTACCAAAACCAGGTAAGGGGAACCTGAAATATGCTTTACTTAGGTTTTAAGACCAAAAGCACCTAGTAAAAAGTAAGGCATCAAAAAAGATTGCAGGTGACCAGGGCCTAGCACAGTTTCAGGCTGACCATGATAGGAGTAGAGGTCATAACAGTGAAGCAGGTGAAACCGGTCAATAATTTTACCTTGGGACTTATTTCAAAGTCCAAAGCTGAAGGAAGAGAAGGTCCCTTGAAGATGGACACGTTATCACTGAGCTCCTGAGGGCTCTGGTGGTTTTGTTCCAAGGTGTTACCTTTAGACTGTCACTTTTTTTTTCAAAAATCACCAGCGGAACAAGACTGGAAGCTGTAGCCATGCACAACTTCAGAAAGTCAGTTATCTCTTTCATGAGGTCCTATTGTACCAGCTCTTAGGGCAGCGAAAAGCTTCAAGAATGATGTACCCGAATTCCTTAGCCCACCATGGGTACACCCTTTCTGGGAAAGCCTCAGAACCATGTCCCAATCATCAAGAGGTGGACAAAATGGAATCCCATGTTTCTCCTGGTCACTCTTCCAGCAGCCCTCATTTGCTTTGGGCAGGCTTATAAACAACTGACCTCTATCCAACCAGGGCCACTGCAGGATTCAGTTCACAGTGGTTAGCTGGGCATTGAAAAGAAGGTTGTTGTGTGTCCATAGAGCAAGCAAACAGAAGGTCAGCTATTGACCCTTGCAGAGTAGTTTCAGCCTCAAGTTGCAAGGATTTTTGTGTCTTTTTTATCCAGCTGTCAAGCAGTTATCTTCTTTAGGATGTAAACTTTTTTGGGTCAAACATTTAGAGACCGCTTTGCATATATTTGCAACTCTAAAAGTCACTATTATTCAGACTGTCAATGTCAGAAATACTCTGCAATGTAGATTTTCTTAGTACGTTATGAAGGAAAGTCTTAATTTTATTAAAGGCACAGGGAAAGTATTATGCTTCTCTGATCTTGCTTTAATTGAACAGCAGCAGTCAAGAACTAAGTACTAAGTATAGTCCTCTCTTCTTTCGCGAGAAGTTAAGGATAAACATTAAATAAAGGAAAAATAGATCGCACAATCCAAAGAGCCAACATAAACAGTTGCTGTCATCACATCCCATATGGAGGAGAAGAAACAGGAACATCTGAAAAAATCATAGACGGAATAATCTTCCATGAGGAAACAGTCCAGGTGGAGCATTCCTTAGGTGGTAGAAGGCGTAGGTGCTTGAGTTCTTTTCAGGGTAGGAAAAAAACATGAAGTTAAACCAGGTTGCGGTGGCATAGTACTCTCCTCCATGTCTTTATTACATTCAAACTTTCCTGATAACTTATAAGGAAAATCTATATTTTATTGCAAGACCTGAGGCTGCTATTATGCATTTTCAAAGCATGTTAACTACAACAAAAAATGCAGTATGCACAGATTTACAGTAGAAAGTACAGAAAACATTATCATTAAACCAATCAGCTGATCTCAGAATGTCCTCCATATGAGAGCCTTCCCAAAAAGCTTTGGAGGCATGGTTCCTCTAAAGGAAATGGGCACCAATAATGGAAGTATTAATTCCTGCCAGTGACATGACCCACTTGATCCAGCGAGTGAGTGTAGGGGAAGATACTGGTTTGTGGGGTTTTCTGAATGAACATAGAAGCTGGTAATCTGATGAAGTCCTGAGATCAACAGAGTTCAGTTCATATACTTTGAGATATTGTCCAACACAAAGCTTGGGTTGATATGGAAAGTAGGGATAAAAAAACGGAGGTTAAATCTGTTTTTGTAAGTCTACAAACTGTAAAGAGCACACCTGTCAGAGTAAACTGTCAAGAGGAAATATCTATAGCTCTAACATCGGATAAATGTTTGATAGACATCAGACATAATAGCATGGTGAGCTTTGCTGAGAGCATTTTCAATGCAAGGTTAGCATTATCCAGCCACAAAATAAACAAATTTAAAACCACATTGACATCCCACAGCATACTGTACTTGGAAACAGGAGGATTTGAAAATGTTACTCCCTTTAACAGATTACAAACTAGTGAATGTTCTCCCACTGGTTGTCCTTTGATGTAAGGACGATTACATGACCGTTAGTGGCTCCTTCATTGGAATAAACTGGGGTGACCTCATGTAGTTACCCTCTTCACCTTAACAACAGGAGTCTGTAACAGGTCCTGTAAGAGATACATACAATGGTGGAGCTGAGCTCAATCAAAAGGTGTTTGACTCAAAGCCTGTTAAACTCTCTCCCCTCCGCCACCCAGATTCTTTTCCTCTAGACATGTTGTCCTCTTATGGCACATGGAGGCCCGAAATGCATTGGGTTTTTTAGACGAACAATAAAGGACTGCTTGTGAAGGACTTCTTGCTTCAATCGCATTCTTCTTAGAGGCCTGGATTGGCACAGTATGAATGTAAGAAAGTTGAAAATTGGCACCTGAGCCCGATTTGTGGATTGAAGTTTAAAAACAATGAATTTAAGTTTAAAACAACGAATAAAGATAAGGTTTAAAAAAAAAGGTTGAAAACTTTAAGAATTGATAAAGAAGTGTGAATATTTGTGCATGCTAAAAGCGGCACAGAGCTGTGCATTTGGTATAGGGGCTGTATAGTCCCTCTCCTTATATGTCCTCTTATGGCAGGCATCTTCTTTTTCTTTTTTTTATTTCAAAAGATTTTATTAGAAAAAGATTTTTACATATACGGTGCAGAGATAGTGAAGGCAATACTTGTCTTGTTGTAACGCCGTCAGTGTTGCAATTGGCATACTGTAGATATGATGGGACACTTATACGTTGGGTATGCATTCACGAACTATGACGTTTGCTGCCTTTGGTGATCTTATGTGTTGCCTTCGAGAGAAGGAAAAAGATAGTGGGAAATGAAAGAAAAGAAAAGAGAGGACAGGAAGATTAGTGCGTTAGTTAGCAGCCATGATTCCAGAGCTTGCGATGGGAGGCGGCTGGGTGTGGGGTACCGAGACGTGTGGGCTGCTTAAGGTGGTTTGTGAGAGGCCAGGTAGTTGTCCAAGGAGTGCCACATCTCGCCCTTTGAGCGGCATTTGGGTGCGTGTTTTAGTGTTATGTTGTTCGCTCCTCTTAGGAAAGTGATCCAGTTGAACCAACTTTTGAAGGATGCTTTCCCTGTGTCTTTCCAATTAGAAAGGATAGTTTTAACAGCAGCTGTAAGCAGGAGGTCAATCAGTTCGTTATCGTTTTTTGACTGGATTTCTGGAGCCATGAAAGCGGTGACTACACCTAGGAAGTCTGGTTGTGGTGAGTACCCAATTACGTTATAAATGAATTCCCTTATTCTTCCCCAGAATGTCTTGACTTTGGGGCAGTAAAAGATAAGGTGCGCTAAGTCTCCTTTTTGTTTGTGGCAGTTCCAATATAGGTCGTTATTACGGAGCCCGAAAGCTGCCAGGCGAGCTGGGGTCCAGTACGATCTATGAAGGAGCCAGTATTTGGTTTGTGCTAGGATTGGGGTGACTTTTATTTTTTGGTGCTGATGTCCGGAAGTGTACCCTCTCCTTCTCACTGAAGTGTAAAAGAGATAGTGAGGTGCAAGTTTTTTTCTCTGCAGAAGCCAATGATTGGAGAATTCTTTCCACCCTCATTCTAGGTATTTTCTCACAAATTCCCTGCCTCCTTTTGCAGCACTTCCTCCCTTGGTTTTTTGTTAACTTACCATTCAGCACTGAAACAAAATGGCTCCTGCCATCCTCCACCTGAAGGCACTGCAAGTGGTAAACATATGCAATGAATGGAATGCTTGAATTAATCTCAGCTACTGATGGTTGACCAGGACTATATTCCAGGCCATAGTTCTTTGCCCACTCTGCGACTCAAGACAAGTACTTCTACTAGCAAGTACGTTTTGGTCCTACTCCAATAGGAAAAGCCCAGCCTACACTGTCAGGCAAGATCCTCACCCATAACTGTTAGTTTTCCCCAGTGAAAGTATACGCAGCACAGAAGCTGGAGGGGGTAAAGTGAAGGATGCTGAAGTGGAAGACCTAAAAGATGGTATGTCATGCCTTTGAATCCGTTTTACCAACTTAAAAAAATATGTAATTTGAAGGTATTTTGTGAATACCAATTAATTGAATTTTTGTAGGTACCAGTGAATTGATTTTTTCATTTCAAAGGATTTTATTAGGCATTTCCAAAACAAAAACATAAAGCAAAGACAAACGGTGTACAGAGAAAAAAAATGATGGGATACATCAGTTGGATAGGAATGTAACAACTTCAGCAATATGATACGCAGGTGGTATTGTCACAAACGGTATACAAAAAGTGTGAAGTACAAGGTACAAGGTGATACAAGGCACTGTACACTAATGTTAGTGAATTGAAATTTTTTGACTGCCTATCATTGAGAAGCAGTTTTTGAAAACTATGAAGAACCAGTATTTGGTTAAAGATCAACTTCTTTCTGTGAATTGATACCCTGAAGAGTTAAAAAAAATTAAAGTCAAAATCCACTTAATCACACCCTTGCAATTTGAACTGCAGACGAAGATTACGAGCTGAGCTGAAAGGAAAGAACAATTGCAGGCTGCTTTCTTCTAGTATTGGTAGCACTACTATACTATAAGAGTGTAATCTTTCTAATTGGAACATTAATGCCGTTATAATTAGAGTTACAGCATACACAGTAGCCTCTCAAATGGCGGTATTATTACAGCTGAAGTTTTTTTATCGAATGAGTACTGCGGCCAGGATAGTTGCTACTTTGTTATAGAAGAGCAGGCACATGATATGCACTCTTAATCCTTGCCTTAGTTTGTCTTGAGATCTAAAGAAGATTTGAGAGGCCTGCAACAGAAAAAACATTGCTTCCAGAAGATAGAATACGTTACATCAGCAAGTACTGGTCTCTAGGAAATCCCTTATTGACTAGTCAGAGTTCTTTAGTGTGGCTGGCTTAAGAACAAACGCTACATTCAAGGTGACCATCAAAGATTACTTAATTTGTAAAAGATGAAAAGGATCCAATATAATGGTATGTGTTACTAGCAAAATATGTAAATTACCCAAATTCGACTTATGCGAACTGGTTACAAATTATGTGTGCATTTACACTGCGCAAATAATCATGAACACACAAACAACAGCCAAATGTTCAGATATCAGGTGCACTCGACAGATAAGAACAAACCAAAAGAAACGTCTTTGGCTGTGTCACCTGTCACAAGAAGGACCTCTAACTCAGTGAGATCTCATCTATAACCCGGCAGGTCAATTGTCAGTCTGGGGAGAAGTGCCAGTCCACCCAAATATATTTCAAAATACAATTTCCCTCAGAAAAATAAATAATGTGGAGAAAAAACGGATAGAAATAATTTTAGGTTTACAATTCGAAAAGGTGGAAAATGTATATATGCACTATGCATATTGCCCTCTTAAAGAGTAAATACACATTCATACAGAACATAACAGCATTGGTAAAACCAAGAGCTCTTGCCAACATTTTTGTTTTCGCTGGAGGAGCACCACATGTGCGCTCATATGGGTGGTGTACATCATTTAATGCATTTCTTTTGTTTAATATAAATAGTTTCAAGATGGCCAGCATGCTTGTGTATATATATATATATATATCACAAACTTGTAATGGTTTTTCATTTTAGTTTAAGAAAACAATCATTCTATTAAGTCACTGAGCATGCTCAGACAGATGTCCATTTTGGAAATGTTTAGACCCTTTTTAAAATGGCCTTTTCGGCTAATAGTGTGCAGACCAGAAAAGGGTTTGGGGGCAAGCGGACCACTGGGGGTCCATAGTTTTTAATAAACAGACGGGTTGGGAAAGGAATGGGGGCCTAAAGGGAGGAGGAGAATTAGTTTGTCATACTTGCTATAAATGGTCTGATGTTGGCTGTAAAAAATAAAAAAAAATACAGAGAGACCTAACTGCTGCTTGGATGAATAAATACAAGAATAGGGAAGAAATTCACCAAATAAGAGCAGAGAAGTGAGATGGATGGACAAAAAACACAGCAAACCATGGGAAAGGAGTGGAAAGAAAGCACACTCCAAGTTTATATTTAATATATTAGGTCGTCTGTAAATAGATAGTTGGGTCTAGCCCTAAAACAAAGATCATAATGTAACTCAGAAACTCTTTTGTAAGTTTGTGTTTAACTAAGAGGCCTATATAGTAAGGGCAAGAGAGTTATTCAGTAGCAGCTGATGACATTTGAAAGTGGTGAGGTGTAAAAGTTTGGTAAGAATGAAGTAGTGATGCGCAAGCCCAGCTGTCATATGGAGCGTTTGGGTCCAGGGGTCCCCCCCCCTCCTGAGAAAGTTTTGAATAAAGAGTGTGTAAATGGGCCATTTATAAGCAAATTTGCGAAAGCAAGAAGGTTAATAAGGCAATTATGAAAGGGTAGTTATAATATCGATAAAGGCACTAGCTATAATAAACTTGAACAGTGGAGAGCTACTTCTAATCTTGGATATTTCATTTAAAAAAAAGTAATTCTGGCAATTCAAACTTGGATCATGTAAAAAAACGTATCCAGGGTGTGCCAATTACAATAAGACCTGTAGAGTAAAGCAGCAGAATGCAGAAGATGGGGGCAAATGCCTGGTTGGAATTTCAGAAACCGGTGGGGTTACAACATCCAGAGTTCTGCTGTAAATCTATGAAAACACTTGGGAAACTTGCAATATCTTTGTTCTTATTAAATATTTTATTGTGTTTAGATAGAGGAACAGCAATCTGAAGCCTCATTTTGGTTGATAGAGTGTACTACAAGTGGACTAAAACATTCGAACAACCAATAAAAGCCAATTAATTTCTACTTTGCTCTTTTCATTTTCTTTGGGGTGGGGTGTTTATTATATCAATCAACAGGATAGAGTCACACATGCCACTACAAATAAACCCTTTTGCAGGTGACATGGACTCATTCTTTCAAGCCAATGTGGGAATGTGCAAGGAGGCATGGAACATTTAAGGCCCAGAAAGAGGGTCACATGGGGTGGGGGAGATGTGGCTGTGGCATTCCTAGGAGGTTGCAGAAAAATAAAGATTCAGAGATGTGACAGGAGCAGTAAAGGGGTGAGAGACGAGTGCCAGAGCATTCTGGAATGTTTCTTAATAATGGAATTTCATTCCCGCCACCCATCAACAGGGTTTATTTAAGTTGCTTTGAAATATCAAGTTTGCTTCTATTCCTTTACTAGATGCACTCTATACCCATCCTTATGCCCCCATTCTTGCGCCTTAATAAAAACCAATATCTCTGAGTGATGGATCAGCGAGTTGGTGGCAGCTGGGCACAGGTTGCCATTTCCCGAAGGGCCTCTTGTTCATTGTTGGATATGTGGAGATGGATGATGAGGGGGCCCGGCAGCCAGCTTGGGGAGTGTGCCACTGCTAAGCTCTGCCTTACCACCTCCTGACCTGGCCCCATCCCTGCCTCTCTCCCTCGGGCAGCCCCCCAACCCCACCCCCCCCCCCCCCACCACCACCGATCCCTCATCCCAGAGTAACCTCTAGTCCCTTTGAGGAACACAGACTCAATGGTCTTCACTGCTGCTCGTGATACCAGAGAATGATACCATCTGGGATGGTAGAGACACTATTCTGTATACCGTGGGAAGGGGCGTAGCTTCCATTGGTGCAGCACCACAGGTTCAGTGACACCGGGGCTCAAATGATCCTGGTGCCCACTAAATCATGATTACTCCTGAATTTAGAATTCAAACAGTAGACAGAGGGCCCATTTTAATCCTTGCATTAGAACATGTGGGTACATTACTGACAACAGGCCCTGAGAAGTGATTGTGTCCGGTCATTCATTGGCACAGCTTGGGTCCTGTGAATCACAATCACTACAGGAAATACAAAACTAAATCCTGATATGCCATAAGTTAAATATAGCAGGCAATAAGGGCAGTCCCCTGGGGTGCATACATGAAAATATGTTGCCAAGCAAACTAGCAAATATTGTGCCCTATGTTTCATTTACCAGGTCCACAATTTGCTCTGTCGATAGTGCCCAAATTGTGGCCCGGTCATAATAAGGGCTACAATAGTAGGTGGTAAGAGTACAGTCTTCCACAATTTCTACATGATGTGAAACTGTTTAGAGGAGGACTGTCTGAGCTCAGAACCAGCAATACAAATTGGAAAGAAACCAGGGGTGGGCAGTGCCTTTACCTTCTTACTGCATTTATCTATAGCAGCGGAGTGGAGAACCCCGCTTCACCTCCAGGCACTGTTCCTGTTGGGCCGCTCCAGGTCACCCTGGGCCCCTAGGGCTTGTGTCATCTAGGGCCCTCCACCAGGCAGCCAGCTCAGGAACACGTCTGTGTGTGCTGCAAAATATCACACTCCAGGTTCAGCCAGTCAAGACAGGCCAAGAATGTGCTTGTTATTCCTCGTAACACCCATATAGTGTAGGCTCACTTGCTGCTTCACCCAGTGCTGTCCATTCTGGCAAGAGGCTCCTTTATGGCCTGTAAGACGAACAGGTGAGGCAGATAACTCGTCATCAGCTACCATGTAGCCACGCCCACAACCTTGGTCACTCTCAGTCACTATCTCTGTCCATCCTCAATGGCAGAAGCAGTTCTGCTGTCTGGCCGAGGTCAGATGAAACTTAAATTTCGTCCAGCTCGAGCCTAACCAATCCTCCATCTACTCTCATGAGATTTTCAGGATGAGAGAAGCTTCAGGATTGGACAGAGCAGGGTAACCCAGCTCTCCTTTGGAGACTGGAAGCCTGCTTGTGCACTCCCCTGGCTGTTTAACACAGCTGCTATAGGAGCATGCAGAAGTGTGCATGTTAGATGGACTGGTGCAAGGCAACCAGCCAATCCAATATACACAGTCTGCACTTTAGTGTCATCTCTGCTGCCCCCTACGCTTCTCATTCGGAGAATGTGCTCAGCCCTCACACCTGCTATGGCATGCACATGATAAAATGGTAATTAAACCATTTTATTATTTAAGTTGGTTGACTGCTGTGCTCGCAGCAGGCAGGGCGACGCTCCTGTGCCCCAAAGGAGAAACCACCACCAGAGTTATTAAAAAGAAATGATATGCTTTAAATTACCTCATTAAAAAAAATCAATTCCCCAATTAGCCATCAATCAGAAACTGACACTTCTTTTAACAGGTTGGTACTTGTATATGCACCTTTCATGAGCATTATTCCCTTTTCATCATTGTTTCCATTATTTAAAATGACTTCAACTCAGTTTTATTCAAAGCGTTATTTCCACCACAACAGTGTCTCTCACACACACACACACAGCTTTATACACAACAACTGTTAGTCACTGGCTATAAACGAAATACAATTCTAAAAATGAGTATCACTCATTACCCTCTCAAATGCAAAGTCCAATCTTTGGCATGTTACAAAGTATGCCACTGTGTATGTATCCCTGGTAACCATTCGGTGGTTGATACTAGGCTTTAAAATATTGAATTTAATTCTATTTTATATCAATCGAATGCCTCCAGGACCATGCATGGGCAGTTCACAAATGCAGCTGCAAGCACCATATCGAGCTGTACTCTGCAACCATTTGGAATTACAAGAAACACCTATATGAACTTCTCATCTCGTAATTCTTGAAACGAAGATGATGCCACAGACTGGATATTGTATTTGAGGCTCCGAGTCCTGATGAAGACTTCAGACCTTCGATTTCCCATTTTGGAGTTTGAAACATGCGGCATCATTGCAAACTCATAGTGTACATACCCTTTGATTTGAATATTTCAAAATGAACACTAATCAAATGACTAGGGAAAAAAATCAATTACACTCTGAGTGGGGATAAGAAACTGGCTCACATAATAGGCCATGCAAACTACACACTTGTTATGAGTGATCTTCATTTTAAAATAGTATGTTTGTTGATGGCTAGTCAATAACTTATTGTAGCTAACAACACTGTGTGGGTGGTCATTGCATGTTAGGAATAAAGTATTGAATACAATTGATTTGGAATATCTTTCTCAGATTCCACATAAAATTGAAAACATTGAAAAAATGATCAAGAGTGAATAATGCTAATGCAAGAAGCACATCCACACAACAGCTTGCATACAATTTCATGTTATAATTGATGGCAGATTGGGGAATCTTTTCTTTGGACTTTCTTAGTATGCTTCGTCTCCAATGAAACTTAATGCAAGCCTCCTATACTATGGTCAATTTAAAATATTTGGCTCTGAAGCATGTCCTTTAAGATATTCTTGCATTTATGTAATTGCTAGGAATCTCTGACAAGTGTTAGATTCACATAAACAGTAAGAAATCTACAAGTATAGTTTACTTCTTTCTGTGATTCACATACATTCGCTGAAACCTGTATGGAACGCTGCACCAGGCTCAGGTTTCCATACATATTCCTGGGAAGGTCATCTAACATTTCTAGTGGGATCATGTTCCCATTGTGAGGAGCAATACACTTTCCCGTGAAGAAACTCCTTTCTCTACACCCCAGCAAATCTGACAGTAATCAATTCTCCGTCCCAGTCCCACCATGGAAAGTGATTTATGCCAGCCCTTTGCACGTGTAAAAACTCTACCGCTTTTGGGGTTGAAGAGGAATGAAAGATATTTGCAAATGCTGACAAACTTCCACGTTTGTGGACATTCACAGACGTTGAAGGCTAACCATGATTTGGAATTCCCATTTTACTACCCCTTGAGGGGGGATTTACATATACAGAGACCTCTGCACTCACTGCAGACATCCCCTCAAACACATTAATGGGTTTACACCTGCCAGGAATCCCTTTGTTAATTCCTGGTAGGTGTAAAACGATTGAAATCTATTCTAAACTTCGTTTAAGGCCAAATTAAATGTTATGAATAAGGACATACATATTTTAAATTTCAAGCAGTGGCCTGAAAATAGTGCTATGAGAGGCATGTTAGAGATGACAAGAGCTGCTTGCAGAAACAAAATCATGGAAGGAGCACCTCGAATTATAAAAGAGCAGTCTAGCTGATTACGCAAATCTTGGAAATAGGTTTCCCAGTTTTAAAAACATAGCTAAAACCAGTGATAAGGAACATGTACAACTCAATTATGTTTTCAGCAATGCTAAGAAAGCCTCCTTTGTTCTGAAAATACATTCTTGAGTCTTGCTTAGTCTGAATAACTGGTGCGTGAAAATCCGTGTGTTTTATTACAGCAGAATCTATTAAAATTTCATGAAAAAGAATAGGAAAACAGTTGGGCTCCAGAAAGCGGCTGGCTAGCAATGAGCAAATAATGCGCGGCGCTGTACGGCTAATGGTGAAATGCTGAGCCACAGCAGTAATTTGTTCACAGGAAGATATGCACTTTAATATTTTCAAGGATATAGTTGACAAAAGCAATGCCTTTGCTTGCAAAATTATTTTTTCAGGCCCACGTGGACACTGCTCATGCCAGTCATGAATTGAACAACATAGATACAATAATTTAAAGATAAATAAACAAGTGCAGATTTCATGGCAAGTGTATTGCATATGTTTAAGTCAGAACATCTATAACGACTGATCTCTAATAATTGGGGCAAGGTGGTATATTTCTTTACCCTGCGAAAATGTAGATGGATACGAATTTTGAATATCCTAATATTTTTGTCACTCTGCTATCACAGTGGGGCTCAAGAATTTTGGACGTGAATTTAGAAATCATCCATTTACCACAAACGGGTAACGATGTTACACTTAATTGGTCATTTCAGCAACAAATATACTTTAATTTGATCTCATAAACATTACAGTTATTCTTAAGCAGGCGATACTATTTACAAGCGACAATGATTATTTGTTTAGAAGAGCATTTTAGAGATGCCACAGGAAATGTATATATATGATCCATTATGTAAGAAAATATAAGGAAATTGAATGGTACGTAAATCCTATATTTAGTTGCATAGTCTTTGCTTCACGTAGTAGCTAGATATGAAAAATATCCATTATTTTCTAAGCAAAAAATGCGGAATATGTATCATTCATTTAAGCGAGTAGAGAGTTAGCATTTGATGTATTGGCTCGCCCTCATGGGTGTCCGGGTTGTGCCCTGCTTGTTTTCAACTCTTGTTTAAAATAGTAATAGGAAATATAAATCTATTTTCCACCATTAATATAATAGTATGTGCAGAGAGGTACCTGCAGCAGCCATCAGACATGGTTCCCAAAGCTCTCCAAGTCTCTGGCCTCGGCTCAGTGGCAAAGCATGCCTCAGTACCTTTCCATTTGTGATGTGCTGCAGTCTCACTGGTGAAGGTAAGCCAAATGTTTCAGGCTTCACCCATGTGGCGTTTGGGGCTACACATTAATCAGTGTGTCCCCCTAACTCTCTCCTTTCTCTTCATGGTGTGGGGGTCAGAAACCTCACTGACCCCACCCTGTGGTGAGTTGGGAGAGAGTGGGGTAAAAACTCATGAGCCTGAAGGACAGCTAGCTGAAAACTAGGAGCCTGCACACTGCACAAGCACTCAACCATGACAAGTTGCTACAAACCGGTGACTCTGAGATACCGAAGCAGTTTTTGACATACAGGTCACCCACTGAACATGTACAGCTTCAATGGCAAAATGATGGCACTGGTATATTGTACGTAATTCTTGGCTTGGGGCACTAATGGGATATGGGAGTCATCAATGGTAAAATGTTGGCACTGGCACATTCACAGCAATTATTGAGATATCAAGGGGCATCTATTGGACAGTTTGAAAAAAATGGGGTCAACTCCTGGAGGACGTTTGTCTTTATTGGCTTCGCACACTTTGGAATAACTTGAATACCCTGGTATGCATGTGAAAATTTTGTTTTTTTACAATTAATTACTCAGCACCATTTTTAGGTCTCGCCTAGCTTTGCTGCGCACATACTCAGCTCACTCGGAGAGATTTATTGCTAATGAAGCCTTTTAGAAAAGGGCTTTAAGCCCCACCCCTCATTTCCATTGGCTGGCATCACCGCTACGCTAAATGATGGCCTGCCATTGGAAATGACCTTTCTGGGTTGCCTCCCTTTGGCTTTTTTGTCCGGCCCATCCGGACTGGATCGCATGCTTCACGGCTGTCCTGAAGCAGTTTCTTATCGCACCGAGGCGTGTTATGTCAACAAGCCATGCGATCCAGTCCGGATGGGCTGGACAAAAAAGGAGACATGGCGTTGAATGTTTATTTTTGCATCTCACTTTCAATTTAAAGTGAAAGCGCGATGCAAAAATAAACAGCGGCTGACTGGCGAGTGATTTTTTTTATGCTGCCTCATCCGATGCCCCTGCCAGCATGCTCCGTTTCCTGCTCGTTTACTTTGATTCGGAGCTCTGTGCCGCTTAATGGTCACCGGAGACACAAGGTAACTAAGTGCGTAGGCTCAGCCCATGGATTTGTTTTTGGTGATTTACTTTATTTTCGTCATGTGCCTTTTGTAGTGCACAACACGCCATAACTCGCGACAGCCGCCATGGCGCAGCCATGTCTTTCTCCCAACCTGCAGCTGCCGTCCACCTGCCCCCGCTTCTCTCTCAAACATTGCCCATGCCAGCATGCTCCATTTCCTGCTTGTTTACTTTGAGCTGGACAGTGCCCGAGGGAGAGCCCCGTGGGGTTGAGTATGAGTTGCACACAGGTAATGACTGTATATAGAGATAATGATTTTTTTATATATGTGTTTTTACCTGTGTTTTGTCGTTCTAAGCATCTAAACAACCTAAGTTAATGGCATTCATTATTAAATCATCATCAGAAGAATGAAAGGCTTTGTTAGTCCTGCCTAAACTTTACCTTGCACCCGGCAGATCACTCGCAAACATCAGCGGCAAGTGTTTAACGCATGTGGCCGCCCTGCCACCTTCTTGCTCTCCAAATTGGTCTTTGATAAGACTATTTAGCAGGCTTACCCGATACACCTCAGACCTGAATTATCCTTTCCTTTGATGTGAAACAATACTACAACTCCCATAATGCACCATGGTCATTAATTGGATGTCCAGGACGGGATACACTTACACCGTGCGACTGTTCCAGATTTTTGCCCTGCCACGATAAACTCACTGAGCTACCTCGGCGTCTCAAACGTCTCTTGCTTTGTGTTGGACACCTCTGGTATATTTGCAGCTAAAAGCCAGCTCGTCTCAGAGTAAACAGCTAATATGGCCTGCATGCGTTATAAGGAGAAATATTCTACGGTTATCGAATGATAAATTAGTTTTGGCATATTAAAAAAATATTAAAAGGAGAGTGCATTAGGTCATCATGTCAGGAGATGGATAGAACAGAGCCAGGTTTCTTTTTTGGCCGGAAGTACCAACGTGTGTACTAAACCTTAGCATGACATAGTGCCTGTATGATACATAAATACCCCACAAAAATATGGCACAGATACTTTAAAGTTAATTTTAAAAAATGTCAGCGTATGTGTTTCAGGTTAGTGCATTAGTTTATATCATTCCACTGTATGAGCTACAGTAAAAATATAGGGGCAGATTTACAACTTCTGGCGTATCTCTGCTAATCAGCAGGGATGCGCCAGAACAGTTGCGACAAGCCAAACCACCCGTGCGCCACCACTGATGCGTCGCATTTATAATGCGGCGCACCGTGGTGCACGGATGGGCAGATGCGTGTCACATCCCCCGAGGGAAAGGCGGCGCATTGCTGGAGTCGCAGCTCCAGCAAGGCTCGGGGTGCCCCTATGCCTAACATGCTGCATCAATCCTTATGCCTGCTTCAAGCAGGCGCAGGGTTTTGACGCAGCATGGCCATAAAAGTGACTGAGTGAAATCTTGTAGATTTCACTCAGCCACTTTTCTGAGGCGTTCCTGGGCCAGAAGGCCCCCGTGTCGGAACGCCCACATGTGGCACAGGGCTTTACAACGTGACGCATCTCCCAGATGCGTCACGTTGTAAATACCCTGCAGCATGGCGCTGGCTTTGCGCCACTGCTGCATCACAAAAGTGATGCAACGGCGGCGCAAATGTGGCGTACGGAGCTTGTAAATATGCCCCATAGTTTCCGAACATGGACGTTGAAACCTTAAAAAAATACACTGTTATGAATGAATCATGACGTAAGTGTGTAACATGGACTATAATTATATTACCAATGCTGTCATATGCGGAGTAACACCATTGTCTACCTCACTATGTAGTAGGTTCGATTCTATAGGTCCCCGTTGAACTGAAATGCTTCAAAGAATGAGGCTGGCCGGTCAAGGAAACGGACGTACAGTGACATAAAATGATTTGATAGGTTCACAAAACTTGTTTAACTAGTGAAGCCGGGATTAGCGTCCAGCCAGGTTTACCAGTTTCACATAGCGCAGAGAGGCAGTGGACGGACATAGCTCCTCCCCCCTTTCAGGGTGAAACCCCAGGATGATGCTATAGGTCCAACTCACAAACAAAAGGTAACAAGCATTTGCGATGCAATAGGTCTCGCACTTACACGAGTTAAAGCTATTGGCTTTTTAAATGACAATGTTTTTTTTTTTTTTTTTTAAACGAACGAAAACAAATATAAACGGCATTGTTATTTGCAATGTTAATAGCTCAAACTCGCATAAATGCGAGACACATTGCATTGCAAATGCTTGTTATTTAAAGTGGTTGGGGCAGCTATAAGAAGTAGGGATTGATTGATTTGATTGCTTTGGTCACTCGTTTTAATTCAAGGCTGTATTACAGCCTCCTACTTTCAAACATCCCCAGCTGTCAGTGCTGAGTTTACCCTTCATGAGGCTAATAACAAAATAGGTCGCCCAAACTATACTCTAGCAGAAGGATGGAGGGCAGAAGCAAATTCTTCAGACATAAGCCACCACAATATACGGTGGTAACCCCCTGATTTATATGTATATCATTGCTAGCAATTGAGGCCCATGCTTTCTACGTCGGTGATTCTCATTTAGGACCATGTATTTACCAGGACTCAGCAGATGGCTCTGCAACAGGAAATAGTATCCTGTACTAATACCAATAATTGTCTTGCTTTATGCAGGACTGACATTTTAAGTGGAAGGTTTTAAATGCTCAGAATTAAGTCAAATGTTGGGTTGATATTTTTTAGCTGCAGCTTCAGCATCTAGTAGTTGCCGGTGTAATGTTCAGCACCCCATTCATAACCCTCCCGCTAGAACCTGAGGCGGATGGTGGGTGCGGATGAGCGGAGGCATTTTTAGATGTCCCATAGTTATTTTAACCTGTTGTGAATTGCGCAGACTGCGAGCTTTTTTTAAAAACCTTTGTTCTACATAGATCGTATTTCGCGCTGACTGCTAGCGCCTGAAATACCTTACTAGTAATGCGGCATTATTTTGACCTTTCGCTGATTGCTAGCGCTTTTTAGAATTTTTAGAATTTTGGGCATTTTGTGTTCCTTTACCCGACTGTGATACTGTGTACTTCCCTCTCCTTTTACCTTCAACACCTGAGGCGGAAAGCCGGGTGTCTTCTCGATTTTAATTTTCCTGCCTGAATCTTCATTTCTCCACTTTGCCTGGTGGTAATTGCATCGCCTTGGATTATTTTCATTTTTCCCATACCCGGACGGCCGACGAGGTCCCGCTGGGGTATTCTGGGACCAGTAGGCGGCCTACACTAATAGCGGCCATCTTAGGAGGAGTCCGGAACGCTGGTCGGCGGACCAGTGGTGCGGGCTTCCTCACTTTCGCCTGCTAAGCCATATAACTAGAGGCCCTCTCCTCCGCGTAGCGGACGTGTAGTGCGGGCGCGCCTCTTTCGCACCTAAGGAGCGCCGAAGGAAAGCCCGTCTGCGCCCGTCAGCGTCCCGGAGGCGGACGGGTGCGGCTGGGTAGTGCCCTGAATTTTTGCTTCTAGTGTTTTGGTATTATGCTGACCTACAAGGCATCTGAGCTCTCCTCTCTTAGGAAAAAGGGGAGCCATTGCTGCACGGTTTTCCCTGGGCGGCCAAATGGCAAGAGGCGCTGCCCCGGTTGCGGCTGGCTCCCGGGTAATGCCCTTGCCTCTGTTGTTATCGCTTCTCCCATCAAGCGCTCATGTTTGCTTTTAAACACAAGATCTTTGAGCAAACATGCTCTAGATATCTATGAGCTCCTGGTCACTGAGGAGCCGATATGTCTATTCCTTACAGAGACGTGGCAGGGTGACTTCTCAAACCCAGATATAGCCACGGCAATTCCCCCTAATTATGTTACTTTTAGGCAGGATAGGATCAAGGGCAGGTGTTGCGTTTGTGGTAAACAGAGGTGTCACGTGTTCCATCGTTCCAACTGATGAAATTCCAGGTTGTGAATCCCTGGGCTTTTCCATATCTATATCACCGCACCAATCTTGTACAGGGCTGCTGATTTATAGGCCACCCGGACCTATTGGCCCCTTCCATGAAGAGCTGTATGCTGTGGTGTCGACACTTTGCCTTAAAGCAGAGCATTGTATGCTATTGGGGGACTTTAACATCCATATGGACATCGGGACTGATGTTGATACTACTAAAATCCGGGATATCACCTTCCCCCTACGACTCTCCCCCTACCTTTTTGTACCCACTCATAACAAAGGCCACACACTTGATCAAGTGTTCTCCACCATTCCTATTGATATCTCCACCCCTACACCAGTGTTATGGTCCGACCATTTTCTAGTCAACTTTCATATTCCTTGCGCCAATAAACCGGTGAGTAATGCCCTTAGTCGGCCTTGTCAGGCCCCTCAGGCTTACCATCGTGTCACCCCGGAGATGTTGGCCCAGGCTTGTTTATGCCATCCATGTCCGCTGTCTGGTTCTTTAGAGAGGGATCTTGACTCCCTGCAGATGTGGTTTACGGAAAGATTAGATGAACTTGCCCCTGTGACTTCCTCCCAGCCGAGCCTCTGCTCCCTGGTTTACTGAAGCCTTGGCTTCGTCGCGGCGGCAATGCAAGGCCGTGGAAAGATCCTGGCGCCGTTATTACAACAACACGGCGAAGCTGGCGTATATGGCTTCCATTAAATCCTACCATCATGACATTCTGTTAGAGAAGAAAGCTTATTTCTCTAGGAGAATAGAGGCTGCTGCAAACACCTGTAAGGAGATATTTTCCATAGTGAGGGAATTTACCTCCCCTAAAACGAGTACACCGTCGTGCACACACTCGGAATCTTGGGTGACCTCATTAGCCAACTTTTTCACTAGTAAAATCAAGACAATTCAAGACTCCTTCTTGTCATCTGGGGTAGTGGCAGCACCCGGCACTAGCACCTTGTCTGGCTCTCTAGCGGGTGTGGAGCCCACTCTTTCTAAATTCCCATTACTTTCCGCTGCAATATCTCCGGATATCATATCCAAATTAAAGTCAGGTTCCCCTCTGGATCCCTGCCCAGCCAAATTCTTGGCGAGAATGGCGGAAGTAATAAATCCCTTAATCAACCCCCTGCTGAATCTTTCTCTCAGCACTGGAGTGGTTCCTCCAGCCTGGAAGCAAGCTCTGATCTTACCACTGCTGAAAAAGCCCAATTTGGATCCGGAGGCTCATGCCAATTATAGGCCTATCTCCCTTTTGCCAGCCTTTGTCAAAGTCGCGGAGAAACACGTACATACCTCCCTCTCCAACTTCCTTGAGAATAACAACCTTTTACATAGTACTCAATCTGGCTTCCGCACTAACTTGAGTACTGAGACCGCTCTGTTGGAAGTGACGGCAGCAATCAAGGAGGTATTGGATGCAGGAGGCAAGGCTATGCTGGTAATGCTCGACCTATCGGCGGCCTTTTACACCGTCCCCCATGAGGGTCTCCTCACCAGACTTAATGAGATCGGTCTGCGGGGGACGGTGTTCAGCTGGTTCAGATCCTTCCTGGCGGGCCGGTGTCAAACGGTCTGGGCCCCTCCCTTCTCCGCCGCGGTGCCGCCACTTGAGGTGGGAGTCCCTCAGGGGTCTATTTTGAGCCTGACTCTTTTTAACATCTTTATGACCCCTCTGGCGGCACTGGCGGAGTCGTTTGGTGCCCAGATCGTGTCGTATGCCGACGACACTCAGCTCCTTTTCACCTGTGGGAAGGGGTCCAATTTCGATGAGGAGAGCATTAGAGGCTGCCTCGGGGCTGTGTTTAAGTGGTTTCAGCAAAACAGCCTCAAGTGTAACTCTGATAAATCCGAGGTGCTCTTTTTCGGCTGCCGGTCTGAACCCATCTGGCATTCTTGGTGGCCTGTGAATATGTTTCCACCATTGGCTGACTCCTCAATGGCCAAGAACCTTGGAGTTAAGATCGATATTGACTTGTCTATGAAGCCCCAGATTCTTGGCCTAACAGGGAGATGTTTTGGTCTTCTTAAGATGCTGCGTAAATTCCTTCCGCTGGCACATAGGAAAATCACGGTGCAGGTGCTTATTGGGTCGCGCCTTGATTATGCCAACATCCAATACTTTGGTTTGCCAGAGTACCTTCTCCAACGCCTGCAAATAGTTCAGAACTCGGCGGCGCATGCCATCTTTGGCCTCCATCGGCGCGCCAGAGCATCTGAGCTCTTGCAGACTCTTCACTGGTTGCCCATCCGAAAGCGTATCGTTTTCAAGGCACTTACTCTGGCCTTCAAAGCGCTTCATGCTACCGGTGCCAAATACATCCAGAGGCGGCTGGCTTTTTATCAGCCTTCCAGATCACTGAGGTCAGAGTCGTTGGCTCTTGCCACGGTTCCGGTTATACGAAGAGTGCGGGTTGGTGGCCGGTCTTTTAGGCGCTTGGCGCCCCAGCTGTGAAACATGCTGCCGGTCACTCTTCGCAGGAATGCTAATCTGTTAGCCTTTCGGAAGGATTTGAAATCTTGGCTGTTTGTTCAGTAGGGTCCCCTCCTCCTATTTTCTGCTCCCTGTCCGTTTTGGGTTAAAAGCGCCGGGACACTCCTTGGAGTAGCTGAGCGCTATAGAAAACACCCCCTAACATTAACATTAACATTAACCCCAGGAATCCAGAAAACCTAGGCTATTCTTTGACACCTCCAGTATTATTCCGTCACTATGAATCACATATTCCCTAGCTGAACAAGTCTCTGGTGCACTTTGCCGTAGATTAAAATCAAACTATGAAAATTAAAGCTTACTTTTATTGCAGTAAAATTAGCTTTTCCCCACTAGAACATGTCTGTGGAATTCCCATATTCATAATATGAGTGAAATTGCGTAAAGAGGCAGTTGAAGCCAGTGCTTAATTTGTAAAATAGTAAGAGCCGGTGCCCAAAGATTTTCTCAGAAACTCGCAGCCAGTGCTATTAAATGTTAGGATTCCAAATATAAAGTCTTGATTCTTCCACAAACTTATTTCTTCCAACACCACCAGCCACTCCCGGTCCCTTTATTTCACTTTTGCAGGTTCGTTTTCACACCTGTTGTCTCCCTTTTTGCACTTTTTCAATTTTTGTCTTCCTCCTCCTTCTTTTAGTGTTTTTCTCGATTTTCCTCTTGCTCAAAGGCTGATGAGGAAAAGTTAGTGCCAGTTCCCAAAAACGAATGCTGGTGGGCCCCATCTGCAACCACCTGCTCAAATTAAGTATAGGTGGAAACTCAAGGAGGTGCCAGAAGTAAATTTGTGCAGCTACAAAATGGAAAGGGAAAGCTGCAGTTTAGTAGATTCCAAAACAGAATCTAAATTGGACAAGGGGAAGATTAAGGATGCGTTACAAGATATCTAAAAGATGATAACTGCCTGCTGCTCCTGAGTTCACATTTAGAATTCTGCCATTGTAAGAAACATGCACAAAGGTTGAGCGGTTTCCTGATAGGTATCTGCCAGTGCAATTAAATACCAGCTTAAAGGTTATAAATACCTCAGCAGCTCCCGGAGCCGTGGCCAGAAATTTCCAAGTGTTATGAAGAATCGTTTATCATATTTATGTCAAGGTTTCTGCAGTGATTCACATGCTTATGCATTGGCCTCAGAGCTCGATACCTGCAGATAGAATCATAATTGCTCAGGCGTTAATTTCCGAGCTGGAAGACCTCTTGGAAATATCCTCAGAACAGATGGGCCTTCCTCTCACAGAGGAATGGAATGTTTATTATGTCTGTGTTGGGTAAGCCTGGTGGTAGGTCGCTCATTGTTGTCGTCAGGGTTGCCTTATGAGGTGAAAGCAAGGTTTTCAATTGCTTATGATGAGGTGTTCTTTGTATAGAGTGATGTGGGGAGTTAGTCAATGAAACAGAATGCAGCAAGCACGGCCTCCTTCTGGATGAAGGTTGTTAAGGTGTTTTTTAGTTGTTATTGAGCGGTGTTTTGTTCCTGAAGGTCTCATTAGCAAGGCCCTGTTGTAGCTAACATACAGAGCTGGAATAGTGCACTCTGTGAATCATTCACAAAGTTAGTTTCATATCCAAACAAGCATTGGCAAAACTAATACGACCAGCTTTTAAGTGCTAACACATGCTTTTTTCAGTGTTCAAAGATAGACATAAAGAAATGCTGTTTACTTATCTATGTCTGGTAATGCCAGACATATCAGCATTGCCAATGTTTTAGATCGAGTACCCTTGTTGGTCCTTGTTAGGCTTTGCCCATCCTACAGGGTCATCGCCAAACTTTCTTTCCTTCACCCTCCTGTTTTCTGAACTCATTTTGTTGGCTTTTAGGACTGTGCGCACTTTACCACTGCTAACCAGTGCTAAAGTGCTTGTGCTTTCTCCTTAAAACATAGTAATATTGTCTTATCCACAATTGGCATATTTACTTTCCTTGTTAGTCCCTAGTAAAATGGTACTGCATGTACCCAGGGTCTGTAAATTAAATGCCACTAGTGGGCTTGCAGCACTGATTGTGCCACCCACTTAAGTAGTCCTTTAAATATGTCTTGCGTCTTCCATTGTAGCCTATTTGTGCAGTTTTAAACTACCGTTTCTACCTAGCAAGATAAACCTCTTGCCAGGCCCAAACAAGATAGATTTTATTGGGGGTTTAATTGAGTAAAGTACTGATACAGGAATGATATATAGAGGACTGAAAAACAAGTTCCTGTGGAGATAATATATACGGTAATTCAGGTTAATACTGTAATATATGGTGCATAGGAGCAGCTTGTACTGTACATGGTGGGTATAATTGTATTCAGTATATTGTGAAGATGTGGGGTTTTTAATGCAGTGTGTATGGAGTATTACAAGGAGCTGACTGGAAGGTGGCTGCAAAGAAGGTTACCACTGCTGATTGTATGGTTTTTGATAGTAAAGAAAGTAAGCTAAAGGTGAAAGGATAGAGAGAGAATAGGCCAGGCAAGGGGGAGAAAAGGTGTGGGAGATGTGGGGTGGGATGTTTAGGTATGAAAGGAGGGGTTTGGGTATGGAGTGGGTAGGGGGCACTTTTTATTTAAAACATATACGCCACCCCTAGTGTGGGCCTAAACAGCCCAGGGGGCAGGGTGCATTATATTTAAAATGTTCGACATGTAATTTTAAGTTTTACATGTCCTGGTTGTGAAACATTGTTTCATTCATTTTTTACTACTGCAAGGCCTACCTATCCCACGGCATAACATTGGAGTCACTTTATTACATTTAATACACTGTACCTTCCAAATGAGAACAGATAACCAGTTCATATTTGTTGCCTTTGGAATTGTAATAAAAAATCATCTCTTATGGTAAAGTCGAATTTTAAATTGCAATTTTAAACATGCTGAATTTTAGAAAGTTGGCCATTTCAACTTTAGCCATTTAGTGCCTGCAGCATGCCACTGGGTCACATGACTGGGTATAGCTAACAGTTAGGCTTTGTGTATTCCTCCTAGTCAGCCACACAAAACAGAGAGCTTAGGTGTGCATGGATGGACATTACTGGCAGGATGAGAGGGCAAAGCTGGGTACAGCCCTACTTACACTTGAATAGACTGTGTCCTGCCTCCACAAATTGGCTTGCATACCCTCTGTAGTTAGCCTGCATGGCAGGGAAGGCGGAAAACCTGTGCATGTCAAAGGGAAACCTCTAGAAGCATCTGCCACTTCAAAAGAGGCACCTGGAACAAATAATGGACCTCAGACACCAACTCCTCAGTACACTTCAGTAACTTTTATTTATTTATCTAGGAAGCTAATAGAGCGTGCAGCTACCCCAAAGGGTTTCCTGGCGCTATCGGCGGACAGTAGCATGGCATAGCAAGAAGAATATTTAAGAGGGCAGGTTTAATCAGGGCTGCTAACAAGGAGAGTTTTTAAGTTCTAACAGAACTGAAACTGTGAGTTGCAGGATCTGAGAGCAAACTGCAGAGAGTTCCAAAGTTTAGGGCCCAGCACTGAAAAGGAGCGCCCCTTAAGACGAGCTCTGAGAAACCTGGGCATAGAAAACAGTGCAAGGTTGGCTGATCTCCGCACTCGGTGGGGACATATGGAGACACCAGGGTTTGGATATAAGAAGGAGCAAGACTGTGTCTAGTACGAAACATAGAACGCAAGGCCTTGAATTCAATATGTTGGTCAACCCTCAGCCAGTGCAGTACCTGCAGCAAGGGAATGATGGAAGAAAATCTCAGCAGTTGAAAGAGAAGGCGGGCAGCCGCGTTTTGGATGATGTGCAAGCAACAAATCAAGGCTTTGTCAGCACCCAGATACAGAACATTTCCATATTCCAATCTGGATGTAACCAGAGCGTGCAGCACTGTTCTCTGTGAACTTAGGGGGATCAGCCAGAGTATTTTCTTAAGCCATTTCAGAATGGAAAAACAGAAGGCAGTAAGCTTAGTGACCTGTGGTGTCAGGGTGAGATTTTTATCAAGATCCTGCCACGAAAAACCACTGCTGTGCTGCTGAAAAGACTGCCACTCTGCTGGACTGATGACCTTGCTGGACTACTGGCTTGCTGCCCTACTGCCTGTGACAGAGGGATAGGACTTGAACCCAGGACTCAAGTGTGACTCTAAGGCTAATCTCCTGGCCTCCTGTTCAGAGCCACAGGGACTTATCAGACTTGTATGGCATTAGTCTTTACATTGCATTTTAACTACACATACCATTATCACGCTTGTACATCTCTTAACATTACAAGTACACTTACCACGCAAACAACAAACAAGCACCCTTTCACCACACATACCAGTGCTCTCTCTGTGCTGTAAATGTCCTGAATGTGTTATAGAATGTAAATTAAACGGATCTATATGCTGCACTCTCTGTTCTGATTGTCCATCCCACTCCAAAGTGCTCTATGTTCTATAAAAAGTGGGGTTCAACAGCTTACGTCCAGGAATATTCATTGAAAGCTAAAAAGGAGTATCCATTGCCGTCACTTTTAGTACTCTGCAGTGCAGTACATAGGGTAAATGTGAGGGACACTTTCTCTGTTCCTAGCTGTCAATTAAAATACATGAAGGCTTGGTACAAGAGTTTGCCCTAAGACCATTATGTACCGAGTTAACTGCCACTCCTTATAAATTATATATTTCTTCCCAAGGAGACTGTCTCCATTGTGGCTTGCATGTGTGATACATTGACTGTTCTTCTTGGGTCCTTCTAGGCCATGGCATCATCCCCGTACTGGTCCATTCTGTCCCCTGGGCATTTGAGCAAACCATGGGCTGAACATAATAGCAGTTTGGGCAACCTGCTGAGTGATGAAACCAATTGAAGTCCTTTTGGCTGTCCATATAATTTTCCCCTAGCGTATGTGTTACTCTAGCTCAGGATTAAACAGTATCTGTCACATTGTATGACATTACGACGCGTGATTATTTATTTTTTCCTATTTAAAAGAATAAGGTGCAACACTGCCATCTACTGTTAAAATAGGTGGCAACGTTCACAACGCCTGACCTGCTCTTTGTGTTATAACGACAACCATATGCAACGCTTTCCTGCTCTTTGTGGCCTCTCCACCTTGAACTGAACTCTTTGAGCTGGACCGAGAAGGTAACTTTTCAGCAGGACCAACCTGGTCCCTCTATCTGATGCACGCCCCATTGAGGTTGGTTTCAACTTGTGACTTTCTCCCATTCGCGCATGACTTGATAGCCACGATTGGCGCTTTGGGATTTTTGGTGCTATTTTGACTTAATTCTTTTAAATTGAATATGTCCAGTTCTACTGGTTGGATTTGTGTAGTCTTTATTTATTACATTTTTATCCATTTTTCAAAAATGGTATGGGTTTTTACTTGTTTTCTGTTTTCACTTTATTATTATTTGAAGTGCTGCACAAGGTACTTACTAAGTTAAGACTGCTCTGTAAAAAGCTGCCAGAGGGTTTGACCACAAATTAATTTGGGGTTTGCTTGTGCCACACGCTGACAAGGATTGTAGTTGGTGCTTGAGTACAGTTTCACCCCCCTCAACCAGTAGCCCAGTCTCTCACAGTCCTATTTAAGGAAGTATTTGTTGAGACAGGTTGCAGGACTCGTGAGTGTACTGATAGATTTATATATGGAGGACCAAATTTGACAATTATTTATTATGAAGTTAGGGAAGTTCATACTATTTACTTACCCCTTACAATGCAATGTGGGCCAGTTAGACCCTATAATATAAAGAGTGTCTGTTGTGCCATTTCTTATACATAGGTAAGCATCAAACATACCCTCAGAGCTATTTTTCCAAAATTTCACAGGTACCTCGAAGCTTAGCATGTGACTAAGCTACTCATCCAGCCCAGTTACTTCCACTTCAATAGTAAGAGAAACGTAATTCCTTGTTCTTCCCAGTCTGGCACCTTTCAATCAGGTTTGGCCCATGTCTTTACAGTTAATTGCATTGAAAGTGGTAGAAAATTGTTGATGGCAATGCAGTATTCCTCTAGGACAAATGTCTGTACTGACCTGGGCCCAGGCTTAGGCCTGTTACTTTTATGGTTATATCTTCAGCTAATAGGATTTTAGAGGAGAATAAGGAAAGAAAGAGTGGAAAGGTGAGTTTAATATATTTAAGTGATTTATTGTTATCTAAGGAATGGCTAGTAAAGTAACCTGAAAAGCAGGTGTAATAAAGAGAGAGACACAAGGCGTTTCGCATGTTAGGAGAGCTGAAATATCACTGCAACCAGCCAGAGAGAGGTCCTGAAGCATAAACATTTGAATGACGTTAGACTGAAAGTACTGGAAATCTACTATTGGAGACCTTAGGCAGGTGATGAACCAACATTGAGAGATACGCTGAGGAACAGGAGAGAACATGTGGATGCTTCAGGGTTATATGGAGCATAGGCAGGAGCATTAGCAGTGACCTGGAATGTGATAGATGATGCCCGACACCGGGAGCACTTCCGGTACAGCTGGGCATGTTGGGGGCAGGAGCAGCACTGTAAACCCCTTTGAACGCTCACTGGCACATTGCTGACAACAGGTTAATGGAACTCAGGGGGCAGTAATATGGGTCCGGTGGTGTCTTGTGCAAGGAAGAGCCATTATCTCAGCTCTTTTTGCACTCCATGTGCAGCTGTCTCTTACTTCGATGGGGACAATCTGCAGAGGTTTAGGAGTGCAAATGATCTTGGGCTAGGGGTTGAAGGATTGCTTTCTGTGTACAATGTATGTATGAGATAAAGAATAGAATGTGTGATGATTACTGTACTTTTCAGATGTAAAATAGTTCCTTGTGTATTACAAAGGAATCACTAATAAGTCCTGCAGAGAATAGTGCTGTCAAGCCAGGCTTTAAAGGTGAATTGCAATAGGAGACTCTATTTCCTGATTCACAGAGCAATGGCAAGAGCATTTTTCAAAGTGCAATTTGTGATAGGCATAATGTGTTACTATGGTGTATTACATTTAAGGTTGGGGCAGGAAAAAGTGGTGTCTTGAGGGTGGTCATGCAAAATGTGGTGAGATCCCACAATTTTGCAATATTGTTGCTATTAACAAACATTTTGCACACAGCTTCCTTCCCTGCTATCTGACTGTCTGGAATTACTGCTCGGTAAAAACAGGCGCCATGTTCCGGCACCTTAGAAAACTGGTCCAGTCGTGATCAGGTGTAGCAGCATTCCATACAGGAATTTCACTCTGCCTGACTTGTCATCAGGGCCTTAGATGTGGAATGGATTTCCATCAGTCGATACTGCAAGTCTCTTCTGGCAGCAGAGTGACTGCTTTTTAGGTCAAGCCTAGCGGCAGCCCTCATGCACTGCTCGCTCTGCGAGGCATGCAGTAGTAGAGTATGCTGTGTAAGCCTCGCCCACTCCTCACCAATACTTTTCATTGGCTGGTGTCATTGCCCTTGCTAAATGCTGGCGTCCGATTCATTATGAGGCTTGTTAGTTCCTCCTTGTTACAGCCTTGTCTCTATTTGTTACTGCCCATGAGGACTCGATATTTTACTATGTGCTAACTCAGGAGCTTTCATTACCAGTTCCAAGAACTATTTACTTCAGTAAGGGATACAGAACGCACGGGGTGCCAGCTTTGGTAATGGCGGCAACTTCCTAACGTAATTTGCATTTTTTTTATTTTAAACTTTAATACGGATCGTGGTGCCCGCTTCAGGGACACCGCGCTCAGTTTCTTATTTTTTAATTATTTAATACCGAGGGGGGTGCCTGCTTCAAGGTCACCGCGCTCGGTTTATTTTATTATTTTTTTTAAATGAAATAACAAGTGTGACACCCGCTTCAGGGACACTGCGCTCGGTTTATTTTAGTATTTTTTAAAATGTTATACCGAGCGCGGCACCTGCTTCAGGGACACTGAGCTCAGGTTCATTTAAAAAAAATTACTTTAGTCATGAGCCCGGGGCCCGCTTCAGTGACACGCGCTCTTTCTTTTTTTTTTTACTTAAATGAGAGCGGTGCCCACTTCACGGACACCGCGTTCTGCAATGCAATAGGTGTTGCTTTTGGCATTGTAAAGGACAATGCCTTTTAATTTTTAATAAAAGGCCTTGCCATGTACACTGCCAATAGCTCCAAAACTCGCAGTTGCGAGACCTACTGCATTATAAATGCTGGTTACTTAAGGTGGAATGAATTGTATTTTTGTGTAATCTGATATTATTTCTGCTTTTGATCATGTATTGCCCAGCTGAAAATGATAAACGTGCTGTATATGTACTCTGAGTGTGATAAAAGTTTGCCATGCTGCCGCTCTCATGGCCATTTTGGTTCATAAGGGAAACTGGCACTACTGCTACCAATGATGTGCCTGTTCTGTGTGTCTTAGTGAAGCTCATTACACAGGGAACATTATTGGAGTTTCAAGTAACAGAATACATCCTCCGAAATAACTGGATCTCTGCCAAAGTAGTGCTTCCCTTTCTGTGAAGTAATGGTGAAACATTCTTCACTGCAATAGTGGATCGCCTATGGTCTTTTTGCAAATGATCGCTTCATCATCTAGCAATGGCAACTGGCCCAGGACCTTAAACAGGAAGTACTGGAGCGTTCCACATGCTAGTCCTTCTTTGTCAAGCAGTTGGCTTTGTGTGCTGCTGAAGTGTCTGTCTCCCCTGTTGCCATGGCACTACAGGAGAGGACTGACTTCACCAGGATGCTCTTGATTCTGGCCCCTGGGCTACTTCTTAGCGCTACATAGCCTCTCTGTTGGGTTTTGGTATTGGCATGCTGGGGAAAACAATGGCACACCTATTTGCTGTCCAGAGATTTGAGAGTGGCAGTTGCCAGTTGGATCGCCACCCTGCAGGTTGTGTAGGATCTTGGTAAATACATTTCTGCTTACAGGTAGAATTGGTGCAATGAGTTTCTTCGAGGAATTTTACACTCACCAGCAGTGTCACGACAACTCAGGAGCATTATCTTTGTAGCACCACTTGTCCTTACTGAAGAAGCTATCTAGAAGTAAACCATTAAGTCAAGGTATGAGGAGTGGAATAAAGCAGTTGAGGGAAGGTTTAGAAGTCCAGAGGGGGAGAAACAAGGATTGATGCGTGAGAAGAAAGAGTGGGAAGGGAGGGTGGCTGCATGAATAAGAAGGGATATAATTTGTGCTTTCAGAATCACTTGGCAGGCCATGATTGAAGATAGAAAATGCAGAAGGCGCCTCCTTCCTCCTTAGAGAGCTGAAATCCTATGATTGTCATCTCTCATCAGGATGGGGTCTTCTGTGGACGTCCTTCGGTTAAAATAAGACATTAATATCGTGTTTCGCTCCTCCTGGGGGGCCAGGAAGCTGCCTTCACGGAGACATGGCAGTTTCTTCTAGCAATAAAAAAGATATATTTGACAAGGCAGACCTGACAAATCTCAGCCTAAGTGAAATGTCATGTAAGCTTTGCTGCATTGCTAACCAAAAGAGCAAGCTCAGGTACACAGAGCAACATCTCTCAATAATGGGCTTTTAAAGGCAATTTCAGCAGATATTTTTGATTGACGTTGTCCAAAGATATTGCAGCTTTAATATTTCCATCCGAACACTCGCATTCCCTTGAAGTTTTCTCCCGCACTGCACTGCATTCTTCATATCTTCCAAAATGGCGGAAGACTTTTACAGAGCCTGCACCAGTGAAGACAATCTGTATTAATCAACATTAAACTGGATTCGATCCACCATAATTACTAGTGAATGTACGGGTGGGTTATCCCCATTTGAGTGAAGCAGCTTGTTAACAATCTAAAGGATAGGTGTATCCTATAAAATGCAAAAACAAATGACTAATGCATGTCAAATCACAGCTATTATGATTAAAAAAGGACGTAACAGTGGTAGCTATCTCGAGAAAGCACTGAGCACCAGTACTAGCCTCTAGAGGTCTGCTTAGAAGTTATTTAAAAAAATCACCTCTAAAGTTTGTCAAACACATGGAGTGCTAAATCGTTAGGCAACAATGAACTGTAGAAACCCCCTTGTAATCAAACGCATTTGCATTTCTTGGACTACAGCTCTTCTGTTGAAAAATGCACAGTCCTTTGCAGACACAACCACAGGCACCCTGCTCACCCCTCTAGGATAAATGTTATCCCTTTTGGCCGTGGTTCATACCAAGTTCAAAATATATTCTCCAAACCGTGGATAAGGGCTGCTTATTACATACAGACTCCGTGGCTGATACACTGAAGGACACAACTGCAGAGGGATTAGGAGGTGAGATCTTATCCTACTATGTCAACCAAACTACAAAAACATCTTCGATTAGTTTCAAATTATATTCTAAATAGGGGGCATATCACAAGCCGATGTGCAAGGCAGGGGTGTCCACCACTGGTGTATGAGGAAAAGAGCCTAAAAGATTTTAAGACACCCACATGGGATAGATTTGCAAAGAACCTCACATTACCATCCTCGTCCGTCTTCCTCGCCACAGTCACCAAGGAACACCCCGTGTTCCAGACACAGCATTTACCCATAAATTAAAAGATCCTCACCCAATATGGCTGCCTGACAGGTAGTACCTGTCACCTGGCCTTGCAAGAAATGGAACCCAGCATGACAGCACAGCACAGAATGTTTTCGAGCATGAAGGCTCCACTCGGCAACTCTACCGTGAGCACACCTAAGCTTAGCTGCAGCCTGTGTCTAACTGAGCTAAGACTGACAAACTGTAGACAGTGTAATGCACAGAGTGACTCTATGTCAGGATGCTTATGATGCTAGCCATAGCAATGATCCTCAGGGAATGGCTGAATAATCACAAGCCTAGAAGCTGCGGCAAGGAGGGGTTTCAATTTCTCCTCACCCATGTTGTATGGCTTGAAGTCAATAAAGTCCATGGGAGCTCTAATGAAGGTGAATCAGTATGTATGCCTGGCAAACATCTTGGATTGGCCACCAAAGCTGTGTTTGTATTATTGGGATGACTGTGCGGTGTGTGAATGGAAGAGTGTCTCTCTTTGTACTAACACTCCAAAGCGTCCAAATTGTGATGTCTGGTGGCAGCAGGAAGATCAGAAGTATAACATGGCTCACCTAAATGGTGTATTTTCAGCAAACATTACTTGGAAAAAAGTAAAAGTCTTTAAAGGTATTGTGAGTTGTGAGCTACTTTTAATTAGATCCACAAAGTGCCATGGTTGATACAATTGGTGATGACATTCCCTATGCCAATGCCTAAATCCAGCCGATATGCACCAGCCTGTTTTAAAGGGGCTGTCCAAACCCACAATCTATGTGGATGTTATGTTGTGTGTGACAACATGAGGTCTTGATAGACAACTAAAAAAGACTGTCAGTACCGTACATGCACATCTAATAAATTATTTTTACATGTGTCCTGGTAACCACAGTGAGCAGGAAGTTACAGTTACCACTGTCTTCTGAGCGGAGATGCTGGTGTTTTTCTTTCATTGTTCAATATGTTTTAAAAAAATGTTGCTCTCCAAGTTCCCACTACTGACATGCCTGAACTGTAAGTACTTGATCCATTGCTCTCGGGAACAGCTCTTTGTTGACCTTCTCCCTATCAAGTCTAGAAGTTGCTTGACATCATTTCTCTGCTCTGAGGTCACTATCTGACACTGAGTGTCCGTATTGACTCTTACACTGTCACTTTTCTTCCCTAGGCAGGGACTTCATGTTCTTCACGCCTGTCAGCTACCACGCCTGACATTCCTAGTATGACATGCTTCCTCTGTGGTATGATTTTTTTCAGATGAATCTAAATCATCATCATAAATCTTTATTTTCCATTTTTACCAGTGCATATAAAGTGCATTAAAGAAAATAAAGGCATCCCTGATACAAATATGTTTACATCATATATAAAATGCCTCACAAAACAGAATTAATATTTAATCTATAAACTCTGATGGTTAAAAAAACAATCCCCACAAAAGTATAAACTGCATTGTCCCTTTTCACTAACCCAATCTGTCAGGCCTTTCTAATAATCAGGTATAATACATAAATGTTTGTGTATATCATATTACATGCCTCGTAAAACGTTTCAAATTAATTTATAAACTCCAATGATTAAAAATACAATTCACGCAAAGCTATACAATCTGTTGTGACTTCGATCTTAATCTTAGCCATCTCTTTTTTATACTTCACTATCCCATTCAGTCAAGGCCCTTTCTAGTAATCCAGGAGACCTAAAAACATTGCCATAACAGAACTACCAAAGATTAGACACATTTTGTTTTCATGAAGTGCAGGACGGCAGTGTTTGAAATGGTATTTTTGCAGGAGTGGGAGAATGTACCTGATCCTATGTGAGTTATAAAAATTACAAAAAAAATAATATATGCAGGTCGAACTAGACGGACCTTTTTATCAGGAGGACATACTGACAGATTGTTTCGCGAATAACTATTCTTGGGAAAACCCATCATTACCGATACATAGTTCAGACAAAATCTGACTAGGATGAAACGGTGTTGAGGATTTGACACAAATATCAAATATGGTTCACCCACCTGAGTAAGGACGGGGGCATGTGAAGTACTGAGGTTTTGGTGTGACTTGCATCTGCTTGGTTGCTTGGAGACATAAATCAACAACTGGAAGGTTTAACAAATAGACCCCCAAACCCAGACTTTCCAGCGTTGTTTTCACGTATTGCAGCCATGTGATCTTATATATATTGTCCAGGGCCATGCAGTCCATGATGATATTTTGGATCACACTAACTGGGTCTCTCTTCCAGATCGAGTGCCATAACATAATCAGAGCAAGTCTCACTATGTCTGAAATGTATGAGGCCTCTAGCTCAGCGTGACAACTAACATTTGCACAATTACTTGGGAATGCTAGTAATCTTTTGTAAAAGCAATCCTCTATGCTTTGTAATTGATCAATTGCCACCACCCCTCAGACCCCCACCCTTTACAGTGACAGATTTTGCACCATACACCTTTTTAATTAACTTGGGATTCTTGGAACCCACCTTCTTAATGAAGCTGAAGATAGCCCGGCCACTTTTCTCCATGGCCAGGACCCTATTATCCTCCATGTTTGACCAAGTATTTTTTCTGTCAAACACAACCCCCAGGTAAGTAAAAGTATCCACCACTGCCAATCTATGAAACCATATGTGAAACAGAGGGAGTTGTTTGGGATGTGTGCCTAATCCTAATACAAAGGATTTGGCTTCATTGACACAAAGCTCCAGACTGGTCATGAATTTGGAACAAGCCTCTAAAAGTTTCTGTAGCCCCACCCCAGTTCCTGCAATTAACACCGCGTCATCTGCATAAAGCACTATTGGGAGGAGTACTGCGTTAAATCACAGCTGCCTGCACCCCATTAGTGTATAAAGAAAATAAAACGGGGGCAATGACACAACCCTGTCTTACACCCTATTTTATTTTAAAAGGCCTTGTGCATTCTCCATCCCTGCTATAACAAACCCAAGTGGTGGCTTGAGCATACATCTGATGGTTAAAACAAACTATTGGTGCGTCAGTGCCAATCTATTCCCAAATGGCCCATAATTTTGGGTTAGAAACAAAATAAAAAGTGGTGACAGGTCAATTAAGGCCATATACATTTTTCAGATTTTGCTGATGTATATTTTGCTATGGTTAAACTTAAATTAAGACATTGGTCTATTGTTCCCTTTCCTTTTTGGAAACCATACTGCACTGCTATTAAGATATTGATCTCTGTGGCCCAATCCTCTAATCCATTTAGCAAGAGTCATCCCATCCATTTTGCTGTACTGTCTAGAAGTTAGATAGGTCTATAGTTTTGCTTGGTTATACCTATACCCCTTTTTAAATATAGCAATAATTATTGTTGTGCTCCATAAGACTGGTGGGCCCACTGTATCTATAATATTAAAAATATTAGTTAAACATGGAATCAAGATCTCTTGACAAGCTAGAAAAAATCTATTGGGACCCTGTCCGGGCTTGGTGCCTTTAAGGGGGTACATTGAGCCAAGCCCAATCTCATCTCTGCAATATTGAATACCAAGGTCTCCTTAATAGGTGCCTGTGGAAAGTTATAAAAAGATTCTAAAAGCACATCGGCAGCTCCAAAAATTTGCTAAAAATGAGCTACTCATCCACCCTCCCCCACTTGAGTATCTAAGGTGGGATCAGAGTCCTCTATAGAAAATGGTGCATTTATCACTCACCGGAAATCCTTCATGTTTTTTGTGTCCGCTGCAAGTGACAAATTCTCCCAAGCTTCCTCCCGCAGGCCCCTAATCCTTGCTATCCGTGCCTTCCTGCATTCCTTACGCAGGGCCTTTACAAGTTTTTGGTCTCTTAGGCTGGATCTAAGGGCACCATTTAGAATTTTAATAATCTTTGACGCATTGAGGAAACCTCTGACAACCTCAGAATGACTCCGTTTTCCTTCAAGGGAGTCTAAGATCAGGCCAGCAGTCTCTCAACTTCTATTAACTTCTCTTTTATGCTTTGTTGTGTCTGGTTCATCTTATAGCAGATATTCCTTGTGACTAGGAAGCTGGTCTGGAGCATTATCAGCTTAACTAGCATTGAAGGAATAAAAGGTGAGGGCGAAGTGAGAGGAGTTATGTATAAGATGCCACTCTCTAAACATGCTGATGAGTATATGTAATGTGACATATGCATGATAGTGATTAGTATGTCTAATGGAGCCATGTGGAAACAAAGTAATATCTGACAAGACATCATCCATAGCAATTAGAGAAGACAGTGCATGCTTATGAGTGACAGTACAGGACAAATCATGAGCAAATGATAGCAAGATTGTAATTGCTAGATCATACATTGCTCACATAGAGCCAAAAGGGTAGGCATGCCGCATGACATTATGGCAGTGTTGCTGCATGTCCTGAAGTGGGATTGTCAGGTCATTAAACAATCCAGCATCAATATGTTTTAGGTTGCCTAGCACAGGAGGGCACTGTACTAGCAATGCACCACCACAAGCATAGGCATGTCTTCCAACCAAACCAGTGCCACTTATGGATTCACAGCACAGACAGTGGCAATGAGCACTCAACTGGTAGTACTGGCACTGTCATCTCCAGATCTCCAGCAAGCAGCACTAAATCTGCCATTTCAACACCAACTACCCAATTCACACCCAGTCATCTTCCATCGAGGCTTGTCACCACTGCTCGATCTCTGACCAGGGCATACATGGTGCCACCATCATTATTACACCCATTGTGGCAGCATAAATTCCACAAAGTGGCAGAGACATGGCTAGGCATGATGTGGGGAGGAGGAGGAGCAAGAAGAGGATGTGCTATTATCAGATCAAGGAGCAAACACAGACTGGATGTAACTTAAATAGGCAGTGGGGAGCCAGTGGCAGCTAGAATATGTCCCCCTGTGCCCGCCACCTCTGTTGCCCAGATATTGGATCAAATGTCCTGAAGGATTGCTGCAACAGAGACGGGTCAAGTTACACTGCAAGCAAACTCATTTTACTCCACAGAAGCTATTGTGATGGAGGGTAATCACCTGCAGTCTGTGTGACATTATCGGTCAGGAGTGAGGGTGCAGCTCCAGGAGCACAGATATGCCACATGCCATCAGGTTCTATTGCAGCATGGACATGAGGTGTGTCCAAAGGCAACGTGTGGGTGAACTTGCAGAGAACAGGGCAAGCAGATGGGCCATTTGCTGTATGACACATGCTGTGCATGAATGTAAATGCATAGTTGCAGGTGAGCATTTTGTCACTGGAGGCAAGTATCCATGCATATAACGGATGCAGTTCCAGCAGTTGCCCAACATATGGACACATGCTCCTGGCAATAGTTCCAGAAGCCATTTCCTCAACTTTCCACATCTTAAAATGTCACTCCATCAGGCCTCAGAGGAGGTCTGCTCCTACTGCCAAACACTCTAGCCCATGTACAATCAAAAAGACTACACTACGAGAAAATTCATGAACATTGTTCAAATGACAGTGTGCAATTCAGCAGATGGGTAGTACGTGTGGTACAAGGAAAAAGTGGGTTTAGCCTATGGCCACTAACACATTTGGGACCACTCCAATGCCATAGAATCGTGTCTTTGTTGCACTGAAAGTGTGTGTGTCATTGGGAAAAATGATGGTGAGACATAAGTCTATCACCTGCCTAAGGAACATAACCAAGTGGCTGATTTATTGCATGTAGATGGCCACCGCACCCACTGGTGCACCACCCCGGCAAATGGCTAGTGTAGCCTTGGGGAAGGAGTCGGGTGCCCCAGAGGGAAGGGGTCAGGCAGAAATGTTCCTGGTCTCTTTAGGAGACAGCGAGATGGTTCCAAGAGCTCATCTGCCTGATAACACTAAAAGGTACAGGCAATGAGTGACGATCAATGGCCATGGTGTGGAGGCTCTGGAAGACAGCAGAGCCAATGGGACCGTTGTCGGCTGGAGTCTGAGGAGCAGGTGGTCCCCAACACATTCTACCCAATGGTTGCTGCTGACAATTCAGAGTGCCTCTGCAAAGTGGCACAGGTTCCCTTTGAGTGGGGGATTGGTCTCAGGTACCTTGAAAGTAGCAGTGAGGCCAGCCATGCCTGTTGACTGTCTACTAGGCATTGATTTGGAGAGCTCCCCTTGGCGAAGGTGGAGTGGAGGTCTCATTTGGAGTTGTTGGGTCTGCCTGAGAGGGCGTGTGTGACCACTCGGTGCATGGCACCCGGTAAGGGTATTCAAGAGGACCTGGAGTCTGAAAGAGTGACCCAGGTGCCTGCCAGAAGGAGAAGAGGCAGGGGGTGCTGGAAACCGTCCCCCAAAGTTCCCACAGTCAGAAGGAGGCAAACCCTGAGGGGGATGCCCTGGAAATTATAGGGGAACAAGAGGCTGAACTGGGGGACCTGCCTGAGTTGACCCATTGGTAGCAGGAAGGAGGCCCCTCCAGGGAGGAATTCTGCCAGGAGCAGCAGAGGTGCCTTTATCTTGTTGGTTTGCCACAACAGGCTACAAAGTAAGCCGAAGGTGATCAGTCTGGATCACATTGGATTTATTGGGAGAACTGTCTCCTGCATAGCAAGCCTAAGGATGCTGAGCCTGGGTCGGCCCGTGTGCTGGTGGTACCCAAGTGCTTCATAGCCTTCCTACTGGGTCTGGCTCATGATGTGCCTGTGGCAGGACATTTGGGGCAAGACAAGAACTTTGAAAGCCTTCTCACCCACTTTTACTGGCCCCAAATGTGTAAGAGTTCTGATACTCATTGTAGGTCTTGCCAGACTTCCCACGCGGGAAGTGTAAGGCTCCTCTCCAAGGCTTCACTGCCACCAGAAAACAAAGGATTTTGGGATATAAATATTGGGTAGGTGACTAGACGCCCTACGCCAGGAACTCCGAGGTGGTCTCCACCAAGTCCTGGCCCCACCCGGTCAGCTCGAGGAAGCCTCCGTAGTGTAACAAACGGTCCTGGGAAGGGTCCTGAGGAAAGGACTGCCATACGACACCTACCAGGTCGTATACTGGGCCCCCTGATCACGGGGGAGCCCTTGCAAATCATATGAGCACCCCTTGGTCCTGACGAATTGCTCTATAAGCAAGAAACATGTTGACCATCCACTCACCAAGGGTTGAATGAGGCTCACTACCTTGATAGTTCTGCCTCTATACCCCTTGTATTTTTAATAGAGCAGTGAGCCATATCATTAAAATCCCAATTTTTGGACTCCACTGACTCCTTTTATTTCACCCACGCTCACTTTTGCACACTCACATATTACCTCCTTGCATGGTCCCCTTACATCCACACACCCTTTGGCGAAGGAATAGAAGATCCCCGCCAAAGAGCAACAAGTATTGTTGCCCGACAGGCATTGCACTGCCAGCCTGGCGCAGGGGCAGGGTACCGATGATGACGCTGAACGATCACCGGGTGGGATTACAAGTGTAGTCCAACCGGCGACTTGTGTGAGGTACCCCAAAAATTCCAAGAGAGGGTTCACTACACTCACCTTTTTACTGTTTGACCCGACAAGAGAGAGACCAATGACAGTCCTTTAGCTGACTGCAACCGGGGAACTCTGTATTTCTTTTTGTTGATAGTCTTTCTAGGACACATACATTGGACCCCTTTAAATAATTGTCCTAACCCTGTGTTCCTCCCTGTTGATACAATATAAATATTGGGGCCCAGACTTTCAGTTCAATTCTGGGAATCACAAGGAACCTTTGCCAAGGAGAAGAGCCAAAGAAGCTGAGGAGGAATACTGCCCCTATGCTGTTTGCTGCCTGGGGTTGGCCTGCAGTGGCTACTTGCTGCCATGGAAAGGACATTGCTGTTTGCTGTGTCGCCTGCTTGAGAAAGATCTCCAAGGGCTTGTATTGAGCTTTCCCCCTGTTCACAAGGTCTCAGGAACATCAAAGACCTCACCAAACTTCTGGGCACCGTCTCTGGAACCGCTGGTTTCAGTTGCCTGGAGAACAAAAGGGTAACCGACTCTGTCATCGAGTCCGTCGCAGGATTCTGTGTCCTGAAGGCACCGTAGAGTGCGCTGCCTCATTTCGCAATGCAACCCTGGTCTCACCAACTCCGTCAATGAGCCGCTGCTTACTTCACGTCCTGTGGGCATCGCACCCCGCAACGCTTAGGTACACGCTGCACTGACCTAATTGACTCCACTGCTGCCCGCCTCGAACATCGACCGGCTCCGTCACCGCATCGTGACCTGCCAGCACCGCATCGAGCATCGCCTCACCCTGCAATGCAAGGCTTGGTCTCACCAACTCTGTCAAGGATCCACTGCCTGCAACGAGCCGTGAGGACGCCGCACGCTGCAATGCTTTCATCTCACATAGCAACTGCGACAGTTGCCCCAGACCGGCTCGTACCTGTTGTCGGCCACAACAACAAAAGGTACTGTCTCCGAGCCTGTCGACGCTTTTGCTAACCCGTATTGATGCGGTTGGCAGGAACTGTTAGACCCAGTCTATTCAGTATCGCAGTCGCCCCTGACGGAGCTACCGAGTCAGAGGAACGGTATTTTCATTGTTTTCCTGCAATTTAAAGGTTATTTTGCACAAGTAACTATTTTTTAGAGTATTGTATGTTGGATATTTGTTGTTTTTGGTCTTGTTGGCTTAGATAACGTTTACTTATATTTCTAAACTGGTGTGTTGTCCATTTGTAGTGTTTTCACTGTATTACTGTATATGTTCACAAATGCTTTACACCATGCATCTGAGATAAGCCTGTCTGCTCGTGCCAATATACCAAGGGGGAGCAGGGGTTATTTTAGAAGTGTATCCCCCTTACCCTGACTAGGAAGAAGGGTCCCTAATTGGACAGAGGTACCTACCTCTGCCAACTAGAGACCCCCATTTCTAACAGAAAGCCAGCAGTTTAATAAAGGGGAGTACTTCTGTCCTGATGGCAATATTTCATTCCAATCCCACTCCTATATTACTGAGAACATGGTTCATGTTCTCCATGTGCGACCTGTATATCTTCAGCGCATAGGTTGGAGTCATATTCAAGGGGTCGAGGCATGTCAGAACTAGTTTATGCTTTGACGAGTAGTTAGATCCCATGCTGGTTGAAGAACTCCACTACATGTGCATGCTTCCTGGTCAGGTAATAAATGACAAGTGTGGTTATTCATGGGCTGGTTTTAGAACCTTTTGGTAATTCTAGTTACCGGTGCCCAGTGGCTCCCTTATGTGGCGTTATGTCTTTTGGTTTCCCTCCCCCCGAAATTACATATTTTACCAATTTTCCATGACGTAATATGTTTCACTTTTTGTTGAAACTGAGTTATGATTGTGCGTTTCACTTGTCTTTTTACTTTTTGCACACAATTTGCACCTGATCAGGAAATGAGGAGTACATGTGTGCTAATTCCTTACATGGAAATGCTTCCCACTCACCTCATGATGGCTGTTTTCTATTTTCTACATTTGATTTTACCTCTCGGTAATTGTGGTTGTATTTCTGCAGGTGAATATTTTGGAAGCTATTTTAAACCTAATTTGTTCTGCAAGAGGACTCTTGCAATTTTACTGATCTTTATTTCTGCATGCAATTTCTCTGCATGCAGAATGATTTGTATTCAAATGGAGTGAAATGAACACATGAAACTTGGCTCTGCCTTACTCATAATCAAGTCTGTGTTATAAATGTGTATAAGCCTTATCATGTTAGTGCAGGTTTTGGTCTTTTGGGCACGGCCAAAAAATGTCTGCGAATCCTCTTGTCTCTTAGGATCATGGTTCTTCGGGCTGTGGTGATGTCTCAACTGGATTATGCTAATGCCCTTTATGGAAGACTCCCACAATATCTACTTCAGAAACTACAAATTGTTCAGAACGCTGCTGGTCGCCTAGCCTTACATCTTCTGAAGCAAGCATCTATCCCTTCTCACCTTGCATTGGCTTCCTGGGAGAAATAGGATCTTGTTTAAGAACTTGACTATTATGCATAGGGCTGCACCATTCTGGGCCAGATTATCTGTGCTTAGAATCTAATTCTACTCTCCCTCTAGATCTCTGCGCCCTTTTCATGGCCATCTGGTAAAAGTTCCTAGGGTAAAACGAGCTAGATCCGAAGGCAGATCCTTTTCCCTCCTGGAACCTCAAAGTTGGAACAAGTTGCCTGTGGGACACTGCCAAGTAAACAATAAATAATTGTTTAGAAAGCAACTCAAGACTTGGCTTTTCACTCTCTAATAAGTTCTTTCCTACCTGTTGTGACTCCTATTTCTTTGCAGCTGCGGGTCACTCCTCTGAGTAGCCATGCTCTTTAGAAATACCTCCATTAAATGATTCATTCATTATCAACACAATTCATTGCAAAAGAGATGACATCAGTTCTGGGCAGGATATAACGCATAACGTTACCCTTACTTGACCTATTCATATCACTAGATGAACAATTTTAGACACTTTGTCTTTCCAGTGGGTGATAAAAGTAATTTAACCTCATCGCTGCTGCCGACGGCCAACAGCAGTCGCGTTCACTACCTCGGTGGTGCTGCGCACTTCCGTTGGCCGTCGCGGCCCCGCCCGCTCAATAGAACATTCCTCACTAGCGCGGAACGTTTGGCGCAGTTAGGAGGTTAAGGTACCATTATGTTTATGTTTACCATTCAATATTAGTTGGTGGATGATAAATTACATGAACTTCTCTGTATAGAGTTATCCTAGATGATAGCTGCTTAGGAGTTACCGTTGCCATGTATATCATTTCAAACTGTTTTTGTTCCAGCAATAGATAAATAAACAATATATACATGTGTAATATTGCAAAATATAGTTTCTAGGATTCTGTTTAGATTTACTTTAGTTTTCAGGACATTATTAGAACACATGCTGCTAGTGCGGAATACTTTGTTCTTGGCATGCACTAAAGTTCTCAAACCGCAGTAAAATATTTTGATTTCAGAACTTTAATACCATCAGGTCCGCACCTGTTGAATCCCATTATTGATTTTTACATCTTTGCATATAATGCCTCTACATGTCTGCACCCAATCTTAGCTAATTTAATGAGGGAGATGTACAGTGAGCGAGGTAAAAAAGACCTATGATAAAACTGCAAAACATTCTGAAATAGGAAGCGAAGCCTAGACACACTTCTTCAGTTTCCTGTTGTTGCAATCGATTGTGATCAAATTGTCTGTTTATGGTTTATATCATAAATCCAATGGCCAGGGCCTTAAAAGGCAAGTTGTCAATAATTAATGTGAATCTGGTAACATGACTATCATACTACCTGGACTATTAAAGCATATTTTTGACACTGAATATGAAGAAAAGCAGTGCACTTAGCAAAGTCACGCTGTTCAGCACATGAGCTGCAGTATGGTAGATTTTCACATGAGGTGCATCCCCATGTCATTGCCTCATTTAAAAAAATTAAAAAGTTGGTGAAGCATCATCCGACCAAAACAGGTTGCACAAGCTTCATTCAACTCAGTGGACTACCACATTGGTCAAATACGATCTAAAATCTCATGATTTTCATAAAACTAAAAACGCCAACCATTCGGCAGAAACATTAGGAGACAAATCATCCATGTTGGGTTTTGGAAGTGCATTGCTTTGTGGGACTAGAAGATGCCAGACATTGGAGGAAGTTGACATGCCTTTGGGTGGCACCCTGAACCTCATTGGATAGAGGTGCCTACTTCTTGTTGCCCCAGAACAGTGAATAAATGTGTAAGATCTGCATAGTCTCTCAGATCTGCTGCCTGAAACTA
Organism: Lissotriton helveticus; assembly: GCF_964261635.1. Taxonomy (NCBI): domain Eukaryota; kingdom Metazoa; phylum Chordata; class Amphibia; order Caudata; family Salamandridae; genus Lissotriton; species Lissotriton helveticus. The sequence goes on along the minus strand of NC_136072.1, from coordinate 862,938,877 downwards.
CAAGGAAAAGGACTACCCTGCTGGAACCTGGATTTACACCCAATGGACTTCCCTCTGAATGACTGTGCCTTCTGCACAATCTGGTAATACAGCCCTTGGGACTCTGCCTTGCTTCAAAAAGGACTAAGGTGCCTCCAATGGACTTTTAAGGATTTGGCCAGGTGCAGTGTGGAAATTATGGTCCAGAAATCCGAGAGACCATCTTGGAGATTCGAGCCCTTTGGATTGGTGATTATGACACGTTGAACCTACAAGGACACCTTCAGGAGGCACCTCCTGAAGTTTGGAGAACTTTTGTGAAAAATCTTTATAAGGTGACCGACCCGACGTCAATAGTCAAATCGTCTTCCTTAAAGTGCGACCTGACCAGAATTTCAGGTTCACCACACTGAAAGCTCCAGACTTCCAGGAACCAGGAAGATCCAGACTTCCAGGAAAGTCAAGTCGTTGAACCCTCTCTGAATCTGGCCTGCTGTGGAGGGTCGAGGGATGTCGGAAGAAAAAGCTCCAGAAAAGTTTCTAAATGTGAAGGTAAAATATTGACTGGGGCCTCCCGCTTAGTGTATCCAACTAGGGCTCCATTGCGGTTGTACTCAAACTTTGACTTTGTCCAGGTCAAGCATAACCAGATGTCCCAGAGTGGCACTACATGTTTTTGAGCACTATTAAGTGATTAATCTTTACAAAATCTTATCTCCAGTTCCTACATTGGATTTTTGTTGTTTTGGTGTCTGTGTTCATAAAAATATTTCCTATTTTTATAAATTGGTCTGGGATGTTTATTTTGTGTTGTGCCTTACTTATTTTATAAATTGGTGTTTTTCAGTGTTTTACACTCTTGTCCCATAGGTTAGGCCAGACTGCTCATTGTCTACTACCAAGGGTTGAGCAAGGGGCTAATTTACTGAGACCTTTACTGGCCCCTATACCATATTGATGGCCGTATTACTAGTGGTAGGTGCATTTGTACCCCTACCAATAACCCACTTTCCAACAGATACACTTTTTGTGCATGAAAAAGGCATTCCTCTGGGTGAATTTGTCAATATGATGAATGTCAATATTTAAAAAAAAAACATACAAACATGCTTGTTAGAAAAGATTGACTAAACGGGTACCTAGAAATCAAATTTCCTGCCATATCACATGCACCTATCCTTGACTCATTAGCTGTGCTCCTGTTAATGTGCACACATAAACAAAACCCATCTACTAAAAGAAAGAGCACAGTATCAGTGAGTAAAACAGTTTCTGTGCAGGTTTAAAAATGCTTGCTTATTCATACATCTGTACAGTGTATGCAAATTAAAACTTGGCCCATCTTACTTTCTTTCTAGAATGCCAGAAGACTAGAAGCCAGAAGTTGGACAACAGAAGCTTCAAAGCATGTGGAGTACAGGTACTCAACGCAAAATGTCCCCTAAAAAACCCTATTCAGAAAAGAGGGGCAGGATCTATTGTATAATACAGCTGTGTGACCTAGTGTCTATGTTGTTATGCTCACACTGGAGTTTAGATACCTCATTTTTGGTTTCAGATTTTCCACTTGACCACAAGGTAATTGAACAAGGAAATCCGTCTTTTTCTGCACATCTACCATTGTTTTTGTCCTAACATCAACATAGTGTACTCACCAAACCAGGCCATGCTACATTAGTTTTGCGCTCTATTTAAAAGCAAACATGTTTTAATTTCTTTCCAAATTGTCATCATTGTCACTCTGTAATATTCAAATAATTACAGATATGAGAAGGACGTAGACAAAGTTAATATTTGTACCACGCACCTCTGAAACACAGAATGCGATGCAACTGCCTGAAACTTAATGGCAGCAAGACCGAGGTGCTCGTGGTGGGGGGATGCCCCTCTGTGTGGATGTCGGCTTGGTGGCCGCCCTGCCTAGGAGAGACACCGGTTCCCTGTCGGGAAGTAAGGAATCTTGGGGTGTGGCTGGACGCTGACCTGGCCTTTGGCCCCCAGATCGGCCGAGTGGTGGAGGTTTGTTTCGGAGTCTTAAGAACTCTGAGAAAGGTCTTGGAGTTCCTGCCCATCTCTGCTCGCCAGACGCTGGTGCATGCCTTAGTCACCTCACGCCTGGACTACGGCAGTTTGCTGTATCTGGGGGCCACGGGAAAAGCTCTCAAGCGCCTCCAGGTGCTGCAGAATGCCGCCGCTCGCCTTATTTTGAGGCTTCCTAGAAGATCTGCCTCAAAGGCAGCGCTCCAGGCCCTGCACTGGCTTCCTGTTAGGAGCAGGGTGGAATTCAGGGCCCTTGCCACGTGTCACCGCATACTGGGTGGCAAAGCCACGGCCCCGCTACAGAGTCTGGTTACCAGGTATGAGCCCACAAGGACTCTGCGCTCCTCTTGCACAGGTCTCCTGAAAATTCCAAAAATCAAGAAAGTGGGCATGGGGGGAAGGTCGTTCAGGTACCTGGTAGCGAAGCAGTGGAATGACCTTCCGGCAGAGCTACGTCTGGAGGCCTCAGAACCTGTGTTTAGGAAAAAACGTAAGACTCATTTATTCAGACGGGAGACGGATGCGCTGGCTGCCTGGACTGCCTACTCCACTTTTCACAGCGCGGGGACACGCCTGCAGACGTAAACCAGGCGCTTTATAAATCGCCCTAATAATAATAATAATAAATATTTTCCTGCAGCACCTGATGCAAGACACACGTCTGTTTTATAAAAATACAATAACACCTTTAAACATTTAAAGGAACTTAGTTTCAAGACTACACTTGTAGGTTGGTGGTAACCTGGGCTGAAAAGACAAATGCTGAATTCCTTTTGACTATTCATTTTACAGCTATTCTGTAATAAGATATATATTTGGCCTGAGCTCAGTTCAAGTTCATTCCAAAAGACAAATTCATGTCTTTGTGTGATCTCACCCATTCACAGCCTAGTTGCCCACTTCAAAGGAGTGGCTACATATTGCCCAGCAATTGAGGGATGAAGCAATTTGAGAATTTCAAGAAAGACATCTGTTTTTTAACAACCTTCTTTAGTAACGTTTTCCTTTAGAAAAGGGGGCCAACAGAGCCAGTGGTACCACGCTACAAAGGTGAATAGGGCCAAGTGATGGCCCAAGGAATGAGATTTATTTTGAAGTGCAGTGGTGTGAACAGGGATGGCCAGTAGTGGTATTGTGAAGCAGCAAACAGATAAACTGAGCTGAGACAAGGAGTTACCATTTTTTATTTTAGGTGCAAGGATAGTTTTTTTTTGTCCCAGTGTGGAAAAATACAAACTGGGGGGGCACTACCAACCAGAATATAAGATCCTTAATTATTGCCCGGCGATGTCGCCTCTTGAACCCACAAAGAAGTTAAACTATTGGAGAGGCAGGCGCTGGAGACTGGAAGGCAGGAAACAAGGTTTTTATTCGCTCCGGAGGAGAACACAACGAAAACGGACAGAAGGTATCGTTCTGAGGTGCTCTAACTGCATCCCGGAGGCCTGGCCTCTTATACACGAGTTTATCTCTTTATTACATGTAACACATTCTCGTTGATACTTTGATGTACGGAAAGACATCCTCAGAATCCCCCCTTCCCAGCCCGTTCCCATGCAAGGCTACAGTGGAAGTCCCCGCCCCGTTCACAACAGGTGATGATCATTGCGCAGCTGGGTATTCCGCCGATTCACGGAGTGTGCGGGTTTCGATCGGATCTCGTGGGATGGGGGGGGGGCTTTGATCATCTCGGGGGTCCTTTGAGGAGGGAAGCTTCCTATTGTATGGGGAGGGGCAAGAGATTGGTATCGGCAGAGCTAGGTGTCGGCCTGGGAACGGGGAAGACAGACGGGCACACGGGGAAAAGGGGTTTGCATCAAAAGGGCCGGAGGTCATGACGGGGAAGCAGGGAGATGTCGCGCTGGGAACAGGATGAGGGCCTGGGGCAGAGCAGCGCCGAAGAGGGGTTTATGACTCAAGGCAGGTGCAGGCAGGGGGGGGGGGGGGGGTTGCCAGCGAAGTTAGGAGAGAGAGAGAGAGACGCGCTGGCTCTCGGCGAGAGCAGGGAAGCCATGGTGTCCAAAATGGCGGCTGTTTTACGCGCACAAAAGGTTTAAGGAGAGCAAGAGGGCGCCGATAATGTTGACGGTTTTCAGCCTAACTTTTAACAGTCCTCCCTTTTCAACATATCTAGCCAACTTGCTTACTCAATGTCAATTTTCATCAAATTCCTAACTTCGGTATCATATAATGCCCTCATATGTTCGCTTCCAATGTCCACAGTTTTGGAAAAAATACAACTCGCACATAAAGAACACATAGGTGGCAAACATTGAATTCCTAAGCATAGGCCACATATTACAACTACGGGAATCAGGATAATGGTGAGCAGTCTCCAGCCCCAGCTTTTGACGGTGTCCCAGAACCAACCACCAAGCGACCATTCTTCTTGCTCTTGGTGGACTTCCGAAGAGAGTCTGTGAAGATGTTCGATGGCTTTGTACACTGAGGGTGAGTTGTCCGGTATGTATGTACAACAGCTGGCCCCAATAATGCGGCATGCTCCTCCACGGTCCGCCAGAACTACATCTAGAACGAGGCGGTTCTGAAGAGCCACCAAACGGACCGCTTGGAGCTCGGCAGTGTTGTTGGCAAAGATGCCCGCTGTGATGTTCATGGTTGTCTCGACTGCCTGAGTCAAATGTCGGATGGCACGGCTGTTTGCCATCGGGCCCCAGAGGGGGACGAGTCCTTTCATAGCATCGAGGAACTGTGCTCCTGTTGAGTCGGCTTGCTCAACGTCTTTTGCTCGTTTTTGCCTGTGGTGATTCGCTGGGGCCACATAAGTTGGAGGAAGGACGAAGGAGATGTAGCAAGTGCCCCCCCAGCCTTTGGGGAGCCAGGTGTAGGCCTTCGTGCCACAGATGAAATACATGTTTGGGGATGACACAAAGGAAGGTGGATCCGTGGAGTCCAAAGTTCTGGTAAAGCGGCAAGCGCTGTGACCCACCAGCTGTGTCCCAAGTCCTTCTACACACATGTGGCCTGTGACGTTGATGACCGTCAGGGCTACAGTCAGAGTGGCAGCCGTTCGTTTCCGCAGATAGGAGAAGGTGGGTCTGGTTGGATTGTTGAACACCTGCATTTCGATTCGTTCTTTGGCCGGAATGTCCATTTGGATTGAGTCGCTGGGGGTCAGCGGGCAGAAGTGTGTCTTTGTCTTGTTTCGCCCGGCCCCATGAGAAGAATGTGCTGCAGCTCTGCTGGAGGTGGCATTTTCCGTATAGCTCTCTTGCAGGAGGATCAGCCAGGCAAGGCAGGAGCCGTGGACGGAGAAGGGTGAAGGGATGAATGGTATTGAATGTCCAGTGGCATGGGGTAGCAACCCACAGATCCAGCAGTTGGTGGCGTTGGTGGCAAGATTGTGCTGGTGAAGTAGCTGCACGAAAGAGTTGTTCCAAAACTCCTTTCGCCTCTCTCTTAGTTGAGGAGAGAGCGAAATTAGATAATGTTCCTTCATGGTGGTAGGCTGAGCAGTGGTTAGGAATGTTTCGTGAGCAGGTGCGTGTTCTTCCATAATCCAGAGCGTAGTCATGAGGAGAAAACAGAGGAGGATTACGATGAAGAGTGCAATTGTCTTTGAGCTATGGAGTCTGTCTGTTCTCGGATTTCTGTAGTGGGTATTTCCTGTTGTCTCAGTCGGCTTCTTGTTTGGCGCTTCCATCATCTTCTTATCTGGCGCTTCCATCATCTTCGTCTTCAAGGTGCTCGGTAGTGGGCAGGACCACAGACTCAGTTTTAGCTTCTCTCCAGGTAACCCTTGGTAGTTTGGGTCACCGTTCTGAGATTCTTTAACCTAGTCCGTGGCCTACTTAGCCGAAGCTCCCTCCTTTCGACGCAGGAAATACCCTTCTCGAGATGGCACAGTGGGGTCAGGATGTTTTGAAAGTTCAAGTGTCTCTGTATCAGGGTAGCAGTTCAACGATGGTCGGTCCCGGTTCAGGAGCTCTTCTTGGGTGTTGACGGTGTCTGTCGTGGCCAGGGCTGGAGAGACCTTTTTGCAGTGATGAGCGTGCAGCCAGTGTTTCTTCCCCTCCACTCGAAGTGCGGTCCGAGTGGTGATCAGCACTTGCCAGGGGCCCGTCCACCGGGGTTCCAAACTCTTTGATCGCTGAAAGTTTCGGATCAGCACGAAGTCCCCCGGCTGGATGGCGTGACCCGGACCCCTGGAAGCATCGGGGATGGCCTGCCGCACCTGCTGATGAAGGACAGACAAAGTTTCAGTCAATTTGTACAGATAATCAGACATTAGGACATCCGGAACGTCATGAATGGACGTTGGTTTCGGGGCAGACCAGACGCTCATGGGTCGACCGAAGACAACTTCATAAGGGGTTAAGTGATGTCGGGTGGGGGTAGAGCGCATCGATAGCAATGCCAATGGGAGGGCGTCTGGCCATTTCAGGCCCGTCGTAGCCACTATTTTGGCCAGTTTAAGCTTTAGTGTGGCGTTGTGTCGTTCGACCAGCCCAGCAGATTGAGGGTGGAAGACTGCGTGGAATTTCTGTTTGATACCCAGCCCATTTAGGATGAGCTGGATAACGTTGGCTACAAAGTGGGGGCCATTATCACTCCATAAAACACGACAGAGGCCATAACGGGGGAAAAACTCTTTTAACAGGACCTTTGCAGTGGCCATAGCGGTGTTGTCACGGGTCGGATATGCTTCCACCCATTTGCTAAATGCGCACACCACGACAAGTACATATTTCAGGCCTTGGCATCTGTCTAGCTGGATGTAGTCCATCTGCAGGACTTCAAATGGGTGGTTTGGGACCCCAAATCCCCCCCGGGGTACTACAGTTCCCTTCCCGGGGTTGTGTTGCAGGCATATTAAGCATTGTTGGACCAGGCGTTTGGCGGAATCTGGGATCTTGTCATTGTGCCAAACCCTGGAGACAAGTTCGATCATGGGGGCTGATCCTATGTGGGCTGGGGAGTGTGCCATGGATAATATGGGAATCAAGTATGAATCAGGTAGCAACCATCTGTTCGTGTCTTTTGTCCGCCAGCAGCCTTCATCGTCTTTCAATCCCACCCGTGCCCATTCAGTCAATTCGTGTCGTGTGCTAGCCATTTGTATGTCTCTAATTGTGTCCTTGGCGTCAGTCCAGTTTTCTGCTTGTGACCTGGTCACGTACATACGTGTTGTCGTTCTATTTTCAGCTGTCGTTCGGGCGGTGATGTCGGCTAGTGCATTTCCCTGTCCAATAATGTCTGTCACCTTCTTGTGTGCCTGGCATTTGATAACGGCAAGTTTGTTGGGGAGGAGGACAGCTTCGATTAAGGCGGAGACTAAATCCCCGTGCAGGATGGGTGTGCCGTGTGAGGTCAAGTATCCTCTCTCCCTCCAGAGGAGCCCAAAATGGTGAACCACCCCGAAGGCATACTGGCTGTCGGTGTAAATGTTCGCCGTGGTTCCTGTTGCCAGGATGCAGGCTCTCGTCAAAGCAATCAGTTCCGCTGCCTGGGCAGATCGCTGGGTGATGCGGGCTGTTTCTACTACAGTTCGAGCCGTGGTGACTGCATAGGCAGCGGAAGTGGTACCATCGGAGAGTTTGATGCAAGAACCGTCCACCCACAACTCCCCGTCGGGGTCAGGGAAAGCTGTGTCTCTGAGATCGACCCTACTCCTGGTCTGTTCGTCCGTAAGAGTCACGCAGTCATGTACGGGGTGCACATTGGGGTCGTTCTCTGGCAAGGGTAACAGAGTTGCTGGGTTCAGTGTGGTGCATCTTTTCAGGGTGATATGGGGGGCAAGCAAGGTTAGTTCGTATCCAGTCAGTCGTGCACTCGTCAGATGTTGCGTCTTGGTTTGGTTCAGGAGGGTGTCGACCGCATGGGGTACCAGTACCGTGAGGGAATTCGAGAGTACAATCCCCTCACTCTGTCGGATAGAGACTGCAGCAGCAGCTACAGCTCGAAGGCAGGCAGGCAAGGCTCTGGCGACAGGGTCAAGAGTGGCAGAGAAGTAAGCGCACGGTCGTTGCTTAGGACCGATGGCCTGGGTCAGGACAGATAAAGCGCACCCCTCCCTTTCGTGAGTGTAAAGGGAGAAGGGCTTTCTGTAATCAGGGGTACCCAGGACAGGGGCTGAGCAAAGGGCATCAAGATAGGGCTGTTGCAAACGTTGCTAACCACTTCCTCTACCACTCCTGCGTCTATCAGCGACTGGATAATCATTACCAATGCCTTCTCGCCCTCTGGCGATATCCGATATTGTGGGAGTTTTGGGAGTGTTGCGTCTGGTCGGACAGTAATGTGCACTGGGTCAATTAACATACGCCCTACGTCCGAATCCGCTTTTGCCCACAGATACGGAGGCAGGGTGTCAAGCAGGGACGCGTCGACGTCGGTGATGGAAAACATGTGTCGGGGGGAACAATGTTTAAGCAGAACAGGGTTGTCGTAAAGAAACACTCGAACTCCATCTTGAGAACACCTAATCGTCGCTCGGAAGTGTTTCAGTAAGTCAAGTCCCATAATGGCGTCAGGGCTATTGGAGGAAAGCAAGAACGTGGTGTCGGTGGTGTTGTTTTCTACGTCAAAGAGAATCGGGGCAGACAAAGGGTTGGTGGAGGGCGTTCCATCGAAACCTGTCGATGTTATGAGTGAGCCAGACAAGGGTGCCCTTGGAATCAGTCGTTTAGATAACGCACTACGTGTTGCGCCAGTGTCTACCAGAAATGGAGACTTGGTACCCAGGACCTTAGCAGTGACATAAGGGCCCTGCTGGTCAACATAGAGCTCGACTGGATCCCTCCCTCGCCCTTGGCTGTCCTATGCAAAGGTGTGAGTGTCGTCATAGTCAGATTGTTGATATTGGTTCTGTCTGGGTCGATCGAACGTATTCGGTCTGCTTGATCTGTCATTAGTCGCGTCATTTGGGGGCCCTCGTTGTGTTCCCTTAGGTCTCGGTCCGTCTGCTACATCCCTGGGGTCTCTGTTCCTGATCATTTCCAGGAGAACTGGGCACTGGGATTTCCAATGGCCAGTCCCTTTGCAGAAAGCGCACTGGTCATCTCTAAGGTCTGTGCGTCCACTGTAGGGAGTCAGAGTGCGGTCCTGGGGAAATGCAGTCTTAGGGACGTTTGTCTGGTAGTTTCCCCGGTATTGGTCTCGTCCTATAGTCACCCCTTGCAGTTTGGCAATCATCACCCTCTCTTTTAAGTCTTTCTTCTTTTTCTCTGTCGCCCTATCGTTTTCATTTTTCTGATGCTCATAATATTGGGCCATTTGAAGAATCGCTGTAGGTTTGGAGGCTGCCCAACTACTCTCGCTGGCCTGTAGTTTCTGGGAGATGTCCAATGATAGGCCCTTAACATAATTCTGGACAAACAGATGGTGTCCGGTTGCAGTGGTCATGTCCTGGCCGCTGTAATCGGAGAACACCGTTTCAAACCGGGAGAAGTATTCCGATACATCCTCCTGGGGTTTTTGGCGACAGGCTGTTACTATCGACCAGTCCACTTTCTTTTCTGGAATCAGGGTTTTTAATTTCTCTACAATTTTATCTGGGAGGTCTAGAATGGATTTCAATGGCTTTTGTCCTGGTCCCCGTTGTTTGTCCAAGTCATCGAGTTGTGGCCAGGTATGTCCGAACAGCTCAAGGTGGTCGACTTTCCGGATTTGCTTCCACACATCAGCTGGTAGACATAACCCGAAGAACAAGTCGATGTCAGCCAGGGTCATGATAGTTGAACCCAGGGCTGTACCCAATTCAGTATAGAAGGCAGTGGGGTTTTTACGTAGGTCGGGTAGAGATTTCCGGAATGTCAGTATCTCTTGCCGGTCCCATGGCTGGTAGACCCAGTTGTATACTACCCTTCCCTTCGCATCTTGGTTGTTTGCATCATCGTGAGTCCCTGTACCCCGAGGAGGAACCCAGTAAGGGGCAGCCTCACGTATCGGCATCATGGTGTTAGATTGCTCGGTTGGTGGTTCGGTCACTACGGGGGCCGCGGATTTAGCTCCCGGCTTTCGTTCAGTGAGGTGGCGGAAAACCTCAAGCGTACGCGTAAGGAGGTCCGACACATCACACTCGCCCTCATCCCCGATATCGACCTTCCGGTACAGAGTCCTTAGGCTCTCGGGACCTTTGTCTCGATATCGGTCCTCGTATGCATTCAAGACATGATAACACAGTCGTACGGTAAAATGTCGTCTGTGACTCCCTGTATACGAGCTGAACATATCTGTGATGTACTCTTCATCATCCTTCCTTTCTACCAGTGTCCTTGCTATTTTGTCGATCCCCGCTCGCTCATCTTTGTCTAGCCTGTTTGTTCTTGCAAGGCCAGCCCCTCGAGTCTCATGCTCGTCTAACGTTGTCGTTGATGCGGGTTTTAATACAAGGGGTTCGGCTGGCACAGAGGCCATTGGGGCCGACGCTGCGGCGGTACCTTCGTTTGTACCTGGGGGTGGCGCGTGCTGCGCCAAGGGCCGAGAAGGGGCGTATGGAGGGGGCATGTAGATGATAGGAGGACCTAACAGCAGGTCCTCATTGGCTTGTCGTTTCGAGGGTAAATCAGGGTAGAGCATGGAGGGGGTTCTAACCGGACACTGGCTTGGCGTTTCCCTTTCTAGTTTCTGTTTAGCTTTCTCTCTTTCCTCTATCTCCCTTTTTAGTTTCTGAGCAGCTAGGTGGGCTGCTTTTTGCAGCTCTTTTTCCAACCTACTCTCAGTTTTCTTTTTACGCTGTTCAGTTTCTTTTCGCCACATGCCGAAGCTATCAAGCATAGTGGGTGTTGTCTTGTTTTTACCTAGGGCAGTCTCTAGCATTTTTATTTTATCATCATCGAAGGATCCTGTCAGGGGCCATTGACTTTCTTGACCCTGTTTTGTATATTTATGCCATAGTTTACTATAGGCAATAGCGGTCAATCCATGCTTCATGAACATGTCCTTATTAGGGGTGCCTTCCAGTGGGGCTGGATGGTCCATCTCTAATAAGCGGTCCGGGCTAAACAGGCTACCAATCAGTGGGGAGAAGACAGACATGACGGCTCGTAACGAGGGACTAAAAAGTCAGCACTGCCTATCTTATCACTAGGTGCAAAGACTAGACAGAATATTTCTATTCTACGTTGTTTGCAGGCAGTGAATACCTCATGGATCACAATAACCAAAGACCAACAAATAACAATGGGGAGAATGAGTAGGTCCGCAAAGATCTGCGTTACCTACCTTTTTCACTATCTGCAAAAAGGGTGGTCTCTTCCCTGTTTGCAGACAGGGAATCTCCAGGAAACAATAATTTTGCGAACAACAGTTCAGTTTCAAGCAATTATAGGGTGAGGGAGAAAAAAATAAGCACGGCTGCTACCCTACCTATCCTCCACTGCTTGCAAAGAGAGAGACCTTTGTTTCTCCGTTTGCAGACAGTGAATCCCTCATGGATCAAGATAACAAAAGACCGACAAATAGCAATGGGGAGAGTGAGTAGGTCCGCAAAGATTTGCGTTACCTACCTTTTTCACTATCTGCAAAAAGGGTGGTCTCTTCCCTGTTTGCAGACAGGGAATCTCCAGGAAACAATAGTTTGTGAACAACAGCTCAGTTTCAGGTGACTATTGAGTGGGGGAGAAAAATAAGCACGGTTGTCTGCCCTACCTATCCTCCACTGCTTGCAAAGAGAGAGCCTGTTGTTTCTCCGTTTGCAGACAGTGAATCTCCAAATAAACAAAAAAGAGCAATACTAGTATTTAACAATCAAGCAATTTTTTTCGCAATTTGTCGTGGTAACACGACCTTACCCGGACCGCATGGACAGTTTCCTGACTTCCGAATCCAGCGCCCGATCGTCCTCTCTTCTTCGTTATCCTCGCGGCACTCCTGATGGTTCCCAGTCAGGACCGTAGATCACTCGAGAGAGGTCTGTTCGGAACCAGTGAAGTTCGGATGATCGGCTGTCAGACGAGGGTCTATCGGACAGACGCGTTCCCGATCGTTGCAGTCGTTCACTTTGTCGTCAGGACCTCTCCCACTGGATCCATGGGTCGCTGATGGGCCCCACGCTTGGGACGCCAATTGTGGAAAAATACAAACTGGGGGGGCACTACCAACCAGAATATAAGATCCTTAATTATTGCCCGGCGATGTCGCCTCTTGAACCCACAAAGAAGTTAAACTATTGGAGAGGCAGGCGCTGGAGACTGGAAGGCAGGAAACAAGGTTTTTATTCGCTCCGGAGGAGAACACAACGAAAACGGACAGAAGGTATCGTTCTGAGGTGCTCTAACTGCATCCCGGAGGCCTGGCCTCTTATACACGAGTTTATCTCTTTATTACATGTAACACATTCTCGTTGATACTTTGATGTACGGAAATACATCCTCAGAATCCCCCCTTCCCAGCCCGTTCCCATGCAAGGCTACAGTGGAAGTCCCCGCCCCGTTCACAACAGGTGATGATCATTGCGCAGCTGGGTATTCCGCCGATTCACGGAGTGTGCGGGTTTCGATCGGATCTCGTGGGATGGGGGGGGGGCTTTGATCATCTCGGGGGTCCTTTGAGGAGGGAAGCTTCCTATTGTATGGGGAGGGGCAAGAGATTGGTATCGGCAGAGCTAGGTGTCGGCCTGGGAACGGGGAAGACAGACGGGCACACGGGGAAAAGGGGTTTGCATCAAAAGGGCCGGAGGTCATGACGGGGAAGCAGGGAGATGTCGCGCTGGGAACAGGATGAGGGCCTGGGGCAGAGCAGCGCCGAAGAGGGGTTTATGACTCAAGGCAGGTGCAGGCAGGGGGGGGGGGGGTTGCCAGCGAAGTTAGGAGAGAGAGAGAGAGACGCGCTGGCTCTCGGCGAGAGCAGGGAAGCCATGGTGTCCAAAATGGCGGCTGTTTTACGCGCACAAAAGGTTTAAGGAGAGCAAGAGGGCGCCGATAATGTTGACGGTTTTCAGCCTAACTTTTAACACCAGGAAATAAAGTGTATTACCTCTCTGAAAAAGGAGGCGCTGGAAGCCTGGTTATTATTTTCGGGTTTGCTCGATCTGATCATCCATAAATGACTTCTTCAAGCTTAAAAATAAGGAGAGAATCTGCTTGAAATTTAAAAGGAGATGTCCCTGCCTTTGTAACTGAACTATTCCCGTATGTCTTGCAGGGTATTGGAGAGAGTTATTTCCAGCTCTGTCTTGAACTTCTATTCCAGTATTTTGCTCCAGGGCCTGTGACACCAGCCTCCCTCTGACCCACAAGGTTAATGAGGGCGTGAAGTTTCTGCCAAATAAGACTTCCTGTATGGAACACTGGAAGAATTTCAGAGGACAGCCTGTACCTGGGTATTTCCTGTGGGTTTGACACAAGAGCTTTAGGACCCCCTTTTGTAACTTGAAAATGTAAATTGGTGTCTGAGGAAACAGCCAGGACAACCATGCAGGCCTCCCTAAAAAGCCACAGCAGCCTTACCCTTTGCCGGGGAGGTCAAGGCTGCACTGGGACTGTTTACTCTGTGCCTCATCTCGAGGAGCCCTTTCTGGCTACTCTTTCCAGGACTGTCCTGCTGAAGATCACCATAAAAAGTTTGTAAGCCCCACAGCAAAAGGTTTTAGAAGGTTCAACTGCCAATTTCCATCCAACAGTATTCACTTGTAGGTCTACAGTGATAGGTCAATGAGCCTGTATGGAGGATGCGGTAGCATTTTTTTCACATTTTCAAGCATGTTGTACACAATAACCCTGAATGGCTTTTCCCAGTGCTTACAAATGTGGAGTGCTTTTTCTTCATGATGTTTGATCTGTATACCTATTTTTTTATTTAAAAAAGAAAATTATGATGTTCTGTCTTTTGTCTAATGTGCTGTATATTATTTACGTTGTTTATTTATTAACTTTATTTTTGTTTGACTAGCTATTGGGACTATGTACCTAATACATTTTCTCTGCCCTATCTCTGAAGAAGGTCTTTCTTATTTCTCCATGATACAACTGTTGAGCCAGGCAATTCTCCCAAAAGTCAGTTTTCCTTCATTTGACCATTGCAAGAGGTCATCCCCAGCAGTCGTCAAGACTATGACCTCCTCTCCCAGAGTCTTTCACTGTACATTAGTTTCCAGACAAACTATGTTCTCTCCCTGTGACTCAGACTGTAATAAGGTGCCATATAAAAACATCTTTACAGTGTGATCGTACTTCTGTTGTAATTGGGTGCCGTCTCCCTCTTTACATCATACTTTCCCTAATACGTTCTCAACTGGGCCCTATCCATGATACTACTCTTTACCAGGACTACAGTTGCCATGTAAAATCCTTTATAGCTCATGGATATAGGTTTGTGTCAGAGCAAATACCAAAGTAAAACCATATATTGAAACGTCCAAATGCAGAGACACAAATCTCAACAAAAATGGTCTTATGTTTGGGGTTATGTATTTAATTTGAAAACCTAATTCAAAGTGTCATTTGTATTCTAAAAATGAATATTAGAGTGAACCTGATGGATAGGTATCTGGGATTCTCTATTCTTCAAACGTTTTTATACTCCCCCTCTACCCACAAAGTAGGCACCCCCCGCTATTTCCTTTCAGAATATTTAAATAATTCATTTGAATGATGTGGAATGGACTAATACACCCTGTAAGACATGGCACCTAAGACTAAACAAATAATAACATTTATGTGCTATGGCATAAGGAATGCTTGTTGGTTTAATAGATTAAATGAAATGTGTCTTGTACTTCTTATTCTGTTTAAAGGACTCACAAGTTAATGATATCCAGGCCTATCATGTGTGTTTTTTCAAATTACCGTTAAGCTTGTACGTAGGGGAGTGCGAATTGTACATAACTTGCTTTCACATAATTACGCAACATTTCACGCAATTCTGAATAATGTGAATCTGCCATTAAGCACTATATTTGAGCATAAAACGCATCCTCGTGTCAATTTTTGATACAAGGGAGTATTTTTTAATTAAATGAAAAGAAAAACAAAATTTCTGCAAAGAATGGTCACTCACATTGTTGTTGTTGGCCTTGTTCCCACACTCCTGCACTATAGTTTTGCCACAAACAGCTGCAATTATGCAATGTGGCAAAATGGTGCAATTGCAGGAATTTCCCATAGCACATGTAACCCAAAATTCCGGAAAAATACGAAAATTACACAAGCGTAATGAAATTTCTCCCGAGTCTACTTGTTGATCTTATATGTGAAGAAAAATCTCCGACCAGCGTTCTGCACCAAAGTATCGTTAAATCTTACTGGATGACTAATGATCCTTAGCCTGGTATGTGATGCTAAGCCTTCGATTTCCTGTTATTGTCTGTTTCTGTAAATACAAATCACTGCCCTCTGGTCTCTAGCTTAAAACGCTATTATTCTCGTGGCAAGCAGCATTTAAGATTTACTCTGGTGTTCTATGTGTGCAGTGCCTCTTTATGTAAAACGACTCTCCGCATTAAATATTTTGTGTTGATCTGAATTAGCTGCTTTTTTGTCCCGCTTTAAAATATGTTCCTAAGCTGCTTTTAACCCAATCTTTTTGTTCAATTTTTTTTACACTGTTTGGTGTTTTCCATTATCTTGAGCTTTTGTCAGGGGGCTGCACAGTGAAGAGAGAAAGACAAGGAATTATGATTTATGGAAACTCGTTTTGAGATCTGATTGATTGTGAAATTATTTATAATACAGAGATAGTGTATGCATTTGATGTTTTACTGCTAACAGCAATGTACTCTTTCAGAACTAGACTCCGTGCAACTGCTTCACAGACAGTGCTTCATTTTAGAGAAAAAAAACCATCAACGTAAAAGAAGCTGCATTTCAATGAGACTTGGATTTTCTCTATTACTTTCTCGCTTTCTTTTTTTAACAATTGTTTACATTAAGACAAGTAAACAAAGTTGTTAAATCTTCACTGTGAAGGAGTAAAGCTTGTTTGAATCAAGGGTTTCCATTCCATAGTGAAAGCACATGGTTACAGTGTGACTTTTAAATATTGGAAGTGGACAATGTCTGGGATGTGGGGTGAAAGCTACTAAAATGGCCCACAGGACATTGTGGATGTAACGCAGAGAAATCCTTCTTCTCAGGAAACTTTGAAATCATTCCTGATTTCTTACTTCATATGCATGCATGTATGTTAATTCATCAAAATATCTGGGGTAGTGGAAGTGACATTACACACCCTTTGACCCCAGTTACATCAAAAGTAGTGAGTTCATATGAGGTTTGACAAAGGTATGTCATATGGCATGTGATACCTCATGTATTTTGACTCTGATTACATTTCAGTAAGGGGTATCTTCAAAGTTTAAAACAGCACATTAGGTGTGCCATTGTTTAAAGGAGACTGCAGTTACAAAAACAGATCTATACAAAGTCTATTTAAGTAGGTCTAATGTTTTAAATGGATACTGTAGAACATAGCTTGTAAAGTAACAAGGTACAGGCAATAAATGCCAAATCCAAATCCCATGTGAAAAATGTGGGTCATGTCCTATTCGGACATGAAAGTGCCATCTCGTGTAGATCTGAGCAGAATTTTGATTACACTGCCGTAAGTACTTTCGGTAATTCCGCATTTTGATGCATAACTACTGATCATTATGCATTTATTCTTGCTCGTGCAATTAAGAGTAATTTAAGGGGGAAAATCCTACTGCAAGAGCACATTTAGTGAGTGCAAACAGCAGCTTGTGCTCGCTAATTTTGTTTTTCTGCATTTAGTGGTTTCTTAACGCAAAATGCATACTTGCATCCATTTTGCATTCCAGGGCGCATTCTGTGCTAAGAAAATAGTGCTAAATGCCGGTAGTAAAAGGAAAAAATCCTACCCCAAGAGCACGTCTAGCAAGCGTGAGCAGCTGCTCACATTCACTATTCATGTTCTATTGCATTGTGTGCTATTTCTTAGTGCAAAGTGCATCCTCGTGTCCAATTTGGATGAAAGGGGGCATGATTGCACTAAGAAATAGCGCTAAACACAGAATTACTCTTCTTGCATAATTCAAGAATAATGTTGCGGAATTCGTAGGTAATTGCGTATGATTGACGGAATAACGCGAGTTGCATCCATCCCTAATCTTGTGTATTTAATATGACGGAAATTATTTTCTGTATATTTCATCTAATAAAATATACAAATAAAGGTAATTGGACATTATAGGGCACCACAAGTTGCAGACAGTTCTTTCCTGCCTTAATGGAAAGGAGAAAGCTATTGATGTATGAGCAAAACCACTGGAATTTACACACCCAACTTCGACTGGCCAGATTCAGTATCCCCAGGTGTAACCCTAGCCTTCAATGCTCTGTACAACCTCTCCAAGAGCAATTCCACACTCAGTGCCAAGTGCCACCTTCACATTTTTAGCTCTAGCCGCCAGTACGTAGGCACAGTGCAATCGACCCTGAGCATACTGCAGTTTCATTCTGAGCCTTTATACTATATTATAACTGGAAATATCATTAGCTCACCATACTTTTTTTAATTACACTTGAAATCCAACCGTTTTCCAATTGAGCTTGTAATGAAATATATGCAAGAGTGTTTTTTTGCCCGGATGGAGGATGAGTGAAGTATCAGTAAAAAAATCGGTTTCATTTTTAGGAGGTGAGAGGTCATAGAGGTAAAATGTACAGCAATCATCGATCAAGTCACTTCTTCAGTATTGCAATCCTGTTTCCACTCACCGTTACTATGCTAAGTAACTGGTGCATTTGTATATCTCAACAGTGTGTAAAACTGAGTGACCTCGCAGTTTCAAACCTGTGGTCATGAGAACAAACGCAGATCCTTGAATGGGATGCATTGGCCTACTGAGAGAAAGGAAGCTGCTTATAGTAACACTCAGTGACAACACTTCTCAGCAGCGCTGTTAT
This sequence comes from Lissotriton helveticus, assembly GCF_964261635.1. Taxonomy (NCBI): domain Eukaryota; kingdom Metazoa; phylum Chordata; class Amphibia; order Caudata; family Salamandridae; genus Lissotriton; species Lissotriton helveticus. Next base: position 862,921,031 of record NC_136072.1, on the reverse strand, counting down.
ACCAGGAAAGCACAGTGTGAACATCTCTCAACAGTATTAACGTGCACGGTACAAGCACGTCCCAGAGGGGCTGTTATTCTAGCCATTGGCAGAACCAGTGCACTTTTTATGGGACCATATTAGCACCTTTCCACAGGCTGCCAAACCAATAATGGAACATGGAACAGAGCCAGCAATCCATTGCAGATACTGAACATGGATCCAATTCGATTCCCGCTCAAAGAGCTCTCCCTCCTCCCATGCAGAGTTCTCCATCCCCCACACGCGTCACTTTGCATGCAGTCTAACAAAATGCAAACAGGTCTGAAGCTGTAGCAGAACTTCCTGCAGTCAGGGGATTAGACAACACTGTATATACTTTGGGCCTGTAGTTCTAAGAGATTGTGTGATCACAAGCCCAGAGATTCGCCAAATCAATGGGCTTGTGGTCACAAAATCCCTTTTTCTTATGTACTAACCCCATTTTGTGATTCAGAAAGGCATGTCAACTAGATGTTTTGTCCAAACTTTTTGTCAATATCGTATGTATGAATGGTCCGCGACCAGAAATTCAGTCACAACCACTAATCAGTTACCAACTCCCTAGTTGGGTGATGACTGATTCACAAAAGGCAATGGGTCTTCTTTAGATATGTTCCTCTTTGTGAACTAGGGGGGGGGGGGCAGCCATGGGGGAAGTAGGAAGTTATCCAGAGAACCACTGGGTGCTCCATCAGATGTTTTCCAAAATGGAAAACCTTTTTTAAAGCAACCCCAGCTCTTTAAGGCACATGGGCTTGTTTAAAACAAAAAACACAGTTTCTGTGTTGGATTGAAATAAGAGGGATGGCTGTCTGCTATCCCTTGCAGGACCCCATCCCTTTGATCACTGCCAATCACAGGAAGCTGAAAATTGGGACCTGCCTAATTTCCAATAGGCAGTGGACAATATGGTTTATTGAATAAAGTTGTATAAAGTGCAGCTATATGTACAAGGTAATATAGAACCTACCATAGTATTGTGGCCATTATCTGGGACTCGCTTTCTTGAGCATTCACTAACGGTGACACGACTTACTCTTGATCAGACGAGTTCTGTGCTAGTATTTACACAGTCTCTTAAAGTGCACTCCTTCTGCATGTGAACATCTTTACAGGTAATTCCATGTGTCACTCAGAACATACCATCAGAAGGAAGATTGCACATTCAGAGGGCCTTCATGTCCAAAGCACTCAACACCTCACCTATGCTTGGTGTCTTGTGCCAAGAGCCTGCCATGCCTTGAGCCAACATCTAGTGACCTATGGACCTGTCCCTACCTCACTACAACTTCTACCACTCTCCGAACAGAGGACACAATTCATGTCTTGTCCTTGTCATTTCAGGATATGACCTGTCAGTCCGTTAGAGCAAAAGGACTGACTAGGCTGCCCCATCCTCGACTTGCTCTGTGGCATACACCTAGCTGCCTTCTGTCCCTCCGGACTGGACACACGCTCTTGCATGCAGGTTTGGTTCTGCTAGTGCACAGGCTCAACCATCCAGCAAGCCCTGCATGACTGTCCTGGCACTCACCCAATTACAAACCAGTTCATTTGTGACAGAGACCACAATGTCACTGTGCTGATAGCCTCTCTTACAGAAAGTATACACCCTTCTTCTGCAAAGACTCAGAATGTGTTATTTAAGTGTCTGTGTCACACCTCCTTTCCCCGCCATAACAGATATGGGGCTCAGATCCACACCGGCAGTGGCACAACAAAATATGAGGGTTCGAATACCTCAGTAGCTGCAGCTGGTGAAGGGCACACTGGTCCCCGCTCACATATGATTCACAGTCCCACTGGACTAATGAAAGCCAAGCTCCATAAGGCATGTGAGCAGGTGTTTAGCATTCTAACCCCAGGGGGCACATCAGCTCAGATTCTGTTGTCTTCAGCTCCAACTGAACTTCACTGCACTCTGAAGTGGCTTTCACACCCCAACCAACTTCCTAAACATTTGTTTCAGTAGCAAGGTCAGGGTGAGGAGTAAAGATGCTTTCAGTGTGAAAACGTTATTTTCAAAGCCTGCCTTCACAAGGGAGGTGCCTGGGGTCACAAGAGGCAAGAACGGGGTGTCATCTGCGACCTTTAGCAACACATTATAGACATCGTCGTTTTAAAGTGTGTTTGAGATGTTGAGAGACTTTCAAGCTACTCCTTATCAGGGACCACTGAATAGGTCTACCTGCATCTCACTGGAGAAAGTAAAAATATCACTAAAAATGTTTTTAAATGTCATTTCCATTATGCATTTCTGCAAATAACATGTTTTACTATAATTCAGTTAAATAACTTCAGAATAAGGGAGTACTGAGAAGGGTTTAGGGATTCAAACATCTCAATCACCACCTCTTCAGGCACATCCCTTGACATTCTCTATGGGATTTGAAGCATTTGTGGTGCGTTCTCATTGATGCTGAGAAATGTAAGCTTACGCACCCTCATTAGAGGTCTGTATTACTACTTGAAACTAGTTAGACAAAAATGGAATTCTAAGAAGCTTCAAAATGAGATATAACTCCTCAAGATTGTGTAGTCTAATTTGAGGCACTCTTTTTATGTCAACCAAACTAACTGTTGCACTGACATAAAGTGGTTTGCCCATAAAAACGAGGTCAAGAGGTGGAGCCTAGATTTGAACTCAAGTCACGCTTTAATTCCAGGACCTTAGCTCTGGACCACCTCCACGAAGAAGAGAAAGATCCAAACTTGGCCATGGGTTAATTTAATTGATTGTTTTCTTGTTTATAGCTCAAGAGCATGCTTTTTGGCACAAAAGGCAGGGAAAGAAGAATGCGAAATGTGACATGGCCTTAATTTGCACATTTCGCCATTGAAATGGTTTTAGGTCCAAACCCCACTCCATTGGGAAACAGAGGATGGATCATTTATGGTTTTTTCGTACGTTTTGTGATTATGTCTGCATTTTGTGGTTCACCGTAGCCAACAAACCACACCAACCGCATCACCCGCACTGCCACAAACATTGCAGTTTGTTTTTACCTTTTGTTCAGCCCATGGCAGGAGGAAGCAGATTTGCAAAACTTCAAATATATGCACCACGATCCACGTACGCTTACCTTAGAATAAACAATCAATTTACCCGGCCCTACTGAGATTTATGGCATGACTCCAGCTTGCAGAAAAAAATTGATAAAGTCACTCTTGCCCGATAGCTTCAACGAAGAATCCCACCAATTTAGGATAACATTTAATTATTTATACTACATGTATGCAATTGCATCATTTTGTATAGCTCATATTGCTTTACAGCCATGTCAAAGGACATATATGTTATTTAGAATCATGTTATTTACTACCTCAAAGCTTGTTACAAGTATCCAAATGATGAGTGTACTGACAATTTCCTGTTTCAAAGCACTCAAGTACTCCATAGAGCAGGTCGCAATGACCTTGTGCACAAATGCTGTACAACAGCTCAGCATTTTCTTCCATCTATATTGGTCATAAAAACAGCTACAGCAATAGACTATAGATGGTTCAGCAAAGGTCACTGCGTTAAGAAAGCTCGTCTTCAAAGACCCAGCTCCATTTGAGTGCTCAGCCCTATGCATTGCAGCGCCGAAGCACTGGGTTCAGTCAATTAAAATATCACTTTCCATCCTCGTAGTCAGGAGGCTGGAGAAGGAGTAAACAGACCTGCATACGCTCAGTTCATGAAATAATACACAATATCTTGTGGTTCCAACGTAAATCAATGCTTCTTTAGCTTTAGTGGTTTTCATTTTGAAAGGTGTACTCTGGAATTACTGCAGGGTGATTTATTCTGACCCAATATTGCTTATTTCACGTATGTTTCCTAGGTTCTTTTTTTAGAGTAGAGCTCACATGCAGTCTATTCCTGTACATTTGAAGGATTTGTTTTAAGGTTGATAGGAACAGACAAGCTCAGCAGAAGACTGACATGCCCACATTAAGCTAAAAAAATTAATACTGCAGCTTACAAGTAACTCCAGATCACATAGATTCACTCTCGTAACTATAACATTTACTTCAAGACATTCATTTTCAAGAAAACCAAGACAAGATGGTACCAGCTTGCAATGATGGAGACTGTGAGGTCTTAGCACCCAGAGACGGAATTCTGAACCATACTCCCAGCTCGTATCTGCTCCTATCTGTCTAGTGGGTACCACCCTGTTCACAATGTCCCTGACTCTACGATGACCTCAGGGAAGGATATCCTGCTTGCCACCCACATTTAACAAAACCATTGATACAACATGGCCACATCTCACCACTTTGAAGAACTTGCACAGGCTGCCTCAACAAAATCTGATGCATCACTACCAAAGAAGCAACAACTGGTAGATTAGCCTACCTGGCCAAAAAAACTAGGTGGCAGATTTAAAATAACGGTTCTCAATAATGCCCGGCTCAAAAACAAGGCGTACGGAAAAAAACTGATCAAGCCACCTCCTTCCCCATACAGTGCATCCAGTACAACACCCTCTCTCACAAGACAATTACATCATCACTCTTGCACTTAAGATCGAAAAAAAGATAATATTTTCAAGGATCCTCTCAATGAACCTTAGAAGGACAATTATATTTCCTTGTGCCTCTAAATCACCTTCAGAAAATACCTTCCTCTTCCATCTTCACTGTTGAACTCATTCTTGAATAGCTGTCACCTCCACAGACGTGTTTGCCCTATCAATGTGTGCAGCATGTCGTTGCTTGCAAGTTAGGTACGAATGTTTAGTAATTGAGTAATAGCTGGAGCTGTAAGGATTATACATTTCTTCAGACTTGTAGGAGACAATTTGAAGATTATTTCTAGGCACTGTACGACCAAAGCACAACACAGACTTGAAACTTAAATAACTATAGAACACACTGTATGCTGGACTGTGGGAATTGAAAGTTGGGCCACACAAAGAAAACAGCCTACGTGCAGCCACTCTGTGTTATTGGACAGCATGCAAGGGTAGAACCACTCATGCTGCTCCTTGGAATCGTCTTTGCTTCCCTTTCCCTTCATAGTCCCTGCTTTACATCAATGGGTAATGCCAAGTTCCCAGAAAATTACCACATTGCCCCTTTCCACAAACTTCCAAAGTGAAAGTCTTTTCTCCCAGGAGGTCCCTGCTCTACTGTGATAGAGACCAAAATTGACAAAATTCTTCTCCATATTTTCCTACATTTTTCTTTGCCTCAGTCCATGCTCTCCATGCCACTGGAGTCACGCTATCCTGGCTGATGAGAGGTGAAACCCCGAAACCAGTCCTAGGATGCCTGTTTTCAGTTCAAGGAGGACCTGGCCTGGCAGTTTGGGCTGGACTGTTCCAACTGGGGGCAGGGTCAAGACTGATTTGCATATGGTTGGGTTCAAACTGGCATGGCATGGGGAGCAAAAAAAGAATGGATTTAGGTCCAGAAGTACTGGGGTGAATGTATGACATTGTTCTGCATTCTGTCCATCAATTGTTCTTTTTGCATGTTTCTCATCAATGTAGTTTTCTTCGTAGCAGTAATCACAACATTAAAATGTCGCTGTATACTGACAGACTTATTCACAAAGGTAAACTTACACTTGGTAGAAAGTTTACATCTTTCTACAGGTAATCTCAACTGTCTATGCTCAAATCTATATGCTGCTAGGTGATGGCCGGGGTAATTGAATTTGAAATTAATAGATTTTATGTTTACATTTCTTTATTGATTTTTAATAACCAGACAGCAACCACAATACAATGCAATCTGCAGGTATTGCTATGAGCCTCAACAATTGGGCTGGCTTAATCACAAGAAGAAAAGAAAAAGGAACAGAACAAACCCAGTCCCCCCATCTCTCCTCCCCCTCCCTCTGTAATATGAAACTCCATAACATACGTCCCCAGAACTACTCCCGGTTAGGAACCTCTAGCCTGTTGTGACCTGTAACCTCTGGTGTGTCTCTTCTTCTTGTGGTGTTGTGTGAGGTGGTTGTTAGGTGTAATAGTCTCAAATACCTTGGACAAGAAAGTTCTTTAAATTCTGAGGATGAGAGCGACAGGAAAGGTTTCCAGAGGTCCTGAAATGAGGGCCCTGGCTTAGAGAGTGAGAGAGAGATTTTCTCCATGCCCAAGATTTGCCAGAGCCTCTGGAGCCAACCCAGGTTTGTGGGCGAGATGGTCATCCCCCAGTGAGATAGGATGTTTTGGAGGGCCGCTCCTTACGCTAATGCAATGTGTCGACCCCTCCGTGATCGAAGTGGGAAGGTGAGGGGGTTCGGAAGCCCCAGCAAAGTATAGGCTGGGAAACGAGGGAGCTAATTGTCGAAGTGGGTGTCAATTTCACCTAACACTTGTGACCAGTAATTTGATATTTGAGGGCATTCCCATAATAAGTGAGTTAAGGTTCCCAACGAGGCACATGCTCTCCAGAATTGAGTGGATCAAGTCGGGTTACCTCTATGAAGCCTTGGTGGAGTGAGGTACCAATAGGTTGCTATTTTCGTTGCTGTTTCTATGTTCCCCACACTACGTGTCGTGTGTCGGGCCCATAATATATGTCTGACCACACTTTCTGTGAGAGCCTCCTTCCCAGCTCTCCCTCCCATCTAAGCTGCCCAGGTGATTTATCTGTCCCGGGAATTTGTCTGACAAAACTGTAGTGTTCTGTCGTCAGACATGAATCTGTGTGCTTTGTCACTAACCATTTCTCAAAAGGTGTAAGAGCTCAATGCCAAATTTGTTGAAAGTGAAAACATTCTACCTCTGGGAGGTTCTGTTGCGTGCGGTAAACGACAAGGACCCCTCTAAATCAAAGAAATGTCCTATGGGCCGCCGGCCTTCTTTAGTCCTTTGATCAAATGCAGCTGTTTTGAGACCAGCGGTGAACACAGGGGTGTGTGCAATAGGCATGATAGGGGAGGGAAATGTTGTAAGTCCCCGAATTGGGGCAACTCTATCCCAGCTGAAAGTGTTGAGTGTGTGGCCTTTGATAAGTATAAGTTGTGCGGCTGCTCTGATTTTGTAAGAAAGGGGACTCCCCATAAAGGTTGTCTGGCTAGGGATCTATCCATGAACAGCCAGTGCTTCTCCTATTCCGGCCTTGACCATTCTACCAGGGGCATCAGTTGTTCTGCCCACTAGTAGGCCTGCAAACTTTGGGATCCCCAGACCTCCCTTTGGCACACCAAATGTAGCACTCCCGATGGAAGGTCCAGTGGAAAGATCTGGAATAAAAATATTATCTTTGGTACTTAATAGATTTTAAAAATACTTTTATTGCTGATTTTACTGACCTGTTTTAGCTGCTCAGAACAAGGCCATGGTTAGAGGACGATGCGTTGGCACATAAGAGGCACTATTTTGGGTTTGGCAGTGCTCTAGTGGTCCAGGTACCTAGTTAAAGTCTGTGTGTTTATTGATGGCCACAGCGCAGCCGTACAGTGGATGCACACAACAAGTGCACTACTGGCATGCCAAAGGCAAGCCAGTCTGCGCCCATCCACGTCCCAACCCTAGCCAGCGCTAGCCATATTGCTGGTTGCATACCTGAGGTAGGGTCCAATATCACTTACACTTCTGCGGAGTTGCATGACACAAAAACACATATTAGGAACTGTGCAATCTTGTATTACTGGAATTTGAGGGTCATGTTAACTGCTGTTTTTGCAAACTTCTTGTTCACTCTCCAAATCTAGGAGTTGGGGAGTGGACAGCATGGCCAGTGGCCCTGAATAGACTAAAAGCACCTCTAATCAATGTATGCTCTCTCCCCAAACTTTCTCTGGACATTTATAACCTAATTGATGAGGAGCAATTAGATATCCTCCTTATGAGTGAAATCTGGCTAAATGAGGATTCTTGCTCACAATTGCAATAAGGCCTCCCTTAGACAGAAGGCAGGTGGAGTACTGTGGTAGCCATAACACTTAAAAATACACTGAAATGTTCCACTTTCTAGGTCATAGAATTGGTAGGCACAGAAAACCTGGGTTTTTTGCATTTTACCTTCCGCCAGCTGCTCCTTTGCAAAGATCATGCTTTATCACCCCAATTCCGGGGTATGCACGAGACTCTACCCACTCTATCAATCAGTCAGCACCTGTACAGTAAGCATGGGCGTAAAATTCGTTCCGCTCGTGGATTTTGCGGCTTTCCCGCAATTTCGCGATCCGCGAATCGCGGCAGAATCTGCGAGCGGGATGAATTTTGCTCAGGAAGCACTTACAGGGTTAAAGCAGGTGCCCAAATTGAAGCTAATTTCTTTGTAACCATTTACCAGCTCAAATTCAGTAACGCATTATAATCAGCCCTAGAATCTAGTGAGCACGATCGATGCTAGGCAGGTGTGCTTTCTCCCCAGATCTACCATGTACATAGCTTTAATCCGTGATGGGGGTCTAGGCATCCACGAGTTTCTCGAGCGCAATCCCCCTGTACTTCCAGTGACCAGGAGGCTGCTTTCTCCTCAACTGCTGCGCTGATCGGCCTCTGACCCTTTATAAACAAGAGGCATGTGAACTCGCACAGAAGCCCGGCCCCAGCCCACATACACTAGGCTATGCACCTCTTCCCGCCCTTTTCCCCACTGTGATGGACAGCTCACTCGAGGGACCTCGGCGCCTATGGGCACGGTGGCAAAGTTACAGACACACGGGGTCACTGGAGACAACTCTTCTGGGCCTTTACACAGCTGTAGTAAAGGAAAAGCACAATACATTTACCCAACGAGGTAGCACTTACTGCTTTCTCCTCATTTGCTGCGCTGATCGACCTCTAACCCTTTAAACGAGAGGCATGTGAACTCGCACAGAAGCCCGGCCCCAGCCCACACACACTAGACTTTGCAACCTCTTCCTGCCCTTTCCCCCACTGTGATGGACAGCTCACTCGAGGGACCTCAGAGCCTATGGGCGTGGTGGCAAAGTTACAGACACACGGGGTTACTGGAGACAACTCTTCTGGGCCTTTACACAGATGTAGTGAAGGAAAAGCACAATACATTTACCCAACGAGGTAGCACTTACTGCTTTCTCCTCATTTGCTGCGCTGATCGGCCTCTGACCCTTTAAACGAGAGGCATGTGAACTCGCACAGAAGCCCGGCCCCACCCACACACACTAGACTATGCAAGCTCTTCCCCCCCTTTCCCCCACTGTGAGGTAGCACTTACTGATTAGCAAGTAGAAGGTACTCCAGTTAAGTATGGTGCAAATTGCAAAAAAATCTTTGCGGACCCCTGATTCGCAAAATTCGCCCATACTTACTGTACAGCATAGCTTTTCACCCCAAGGGTATCCAGGCTCTTTGGTTGCTGTACTCATTTGAAAAGTCAGGTCTTGAGTCTCTTCCTGAAGTCCATCAGTGAGTGCGATGTATGGAGGTGGAGAGGTAGGGCGTTCCAGGACTTGGTGGCAAAGTGGGAAAAGGAGCAGCAATCAATGTTGCTGTGTCAAATGTGCGGTGTCTGAGCCAGGGTGAGTAAGGTAGAGTGGAGGTGTCTGGATGGTTGGATGAAGTTCAGGCGGTGGTTCATACTGGTCCTTGGTTGTGGAGGGCTATGCAGGCGTGTGTCAGTAGATTGAATTGGCATCTTTTCTGGACGCAGGAGCCAGTGAAGGTCCCTCATGTTGTGGTGGGTGATGTCGGTCTGTTTGGATAGGTTGAGGATCAGTCTGGCTGCTGAATTCTGTATCATCTGGAGCCTTCTAATGAGTTCAGTGGTGATGCCTGTATACAGTTGTAGTCATAGTCCAAATTGCTGTTGATTAGGGCTTGTGTGATTGTTTTTTTATGCTTATGGGGAGCCACTTGAAGATTCTTTGGAACATGTGGAGAGTGTGGAAGCAGGCAGAGGATACTGTGTTGATCTGTCGTTTCATGGTGATTTTGCATTCCGGCATAGTGACCATTTTTCAGGTGTGGCCTTTTGGTGTGGGTCAGAGGGAGGTATGGTTGGCAAAGATCAGCACTTCAGCTATGTCCATGTTGAGGTTCAAACAGTTGTCCTTCATCCAGGCTGGAACGTTCTTCATGCAGTTCTGGAAGTTGGTCTTGGTGGTGGGATCTGCAGAGAGCGAGAGGATGAGCTGTGTGTCATTGGCGTAGGATATAATGTTGATTTCTTAATGTGATCAGGCGTAAGCCACACCAGAGGAATCCAAGATGAGCACTGTGGCATTCCCAGAGGACGAGCATTGCAGTGCACCAGTCTTTCATGGTGACCTCTTGCGGTTAACACCAGTGGCACAGGTAAAAGTAGAAATGGGGCCCAAAAAGGGTTTTTTAAGAAGCCTGGTGTCGGGAGGAAGAGTGTAGCGATGCAGCAGCAGACAAGCCATGCGACAGTGAGGAGAACCAAGAAGGAGAGAAGACGTCTGGGCCGAGAGGAGGACTTGGAGTGCAGAGAGCCAGATGACTGCAACCCTGCTGTCATACCCATTGAGCGGTCTCAGGACACGGGAGGAAGCTGTGGTTCCCAACATTGTGACCCTGGAGTGCTGTGGCCTGAGGCAAGTTCCTGGGATACAGAGAGCGGTATTCAGGTGGTGGGCTGGAATGTGGCCAAGTGGTGGAGGGGGTGGGGTCTAAGAGCACAAGTTAGCTAGTGAGCTCCATTTCTCTGGAAACACAGGTACGGTGACAGACACACAAACAGAAAAAATAACGATAGTATTCTGTCTGCATCCCTCTGATCACATATTATTATTTTTTTGAGGGCTGAATTACTACTGACTCCTGACCTGTGAGCAAAACAAATGGAGGAGACAGAGAGGGGACTTCCGGTTGAGAACAGGAAACACCTATTGGAGTAAAGACAAGAAGGACATTTCAAGTAGCGAGAAGGAAACCATAACTATATGAATAGCTGTCCCAAGCTGTAATAATAAAGCACTTCAACCTAAAATTCCGACTGAGTATCTCTCTGACTGGTGGTGTCTGACAATGTTGGCTAGTTCTGTGTGTGTGTCCCGAGAAGAATGACGCAATCCATCTGAGTGTGTCTTCCTTTATTCTGATCTGGTGAAGTCTCTTGTGTTTGGTGGGAAACTGTGTTGAAGGCTGTAGTTAGGTTGAGGTTGATCAGGGTGGCCAATTCTCCTCTGTCGAGAAGGGTGCAAATGTCATCCGTGGCGGTGATCATGGTGACCTCAGTCCTGTGTTCGGCTCGGACACTGGATTGGGAGGTGTCTAGCATGTTAATTCTCTCCAGATGTTTGGTGAGCTGACAGTTGTTGGCCTTCTCCAGGACATTGGTGGTAAACGGTAGCAGCGAGATGGTGCGGTTGTTCCAGGGTTCGCTAGAGTCTGCAGAAGGTTTCTTGAGGAGAGGTCTGACCTCTGTGTGTGGCTGTGGTGATGGATGCATTGAGGACATTGGTGAGTTGATGGCTGATCTTGTTGATTCCTAGGTTTAAAAGTCAGTGGGGACAGGCATTGGTGGGTGCTCCTAAGTGAATGGAGTTCATGATGCTTGTGGTGTACGGTGTGGTGAGCGGTTCCCATGCGGTGAGATGTCGGTCGGGGGAGGCTTCCATTGGAGTGAGGAGGTTGGTGGGTTGTGGCTTGAAGTTCCTGTAGATGGTGGGTATCTTGTGGAAGTAATTCAATGGAGTTTCACAGAGTTCCTGTTGGGCAAGAGAACTGTGACAATGGTGAAGAGCTCCATGGTGTGGTTGGCGCTCGCCTCAATGCAGTCTGCCAAGGCATCTGCCCTCGCGTCTCTATCACCCAGGCGTTGCACACAAAATACTCAACTATACAAAGTTCACAATCCTGCTTATTTCAACATTAAGATTGACAATCCTTCAGATAGCCTACCCTGAAGCTTCTGATATGGTTGTAGTCTTTAAGCTATCTATGACCCCCCCATGAGACCGACACGCAGAACCGGTCACATAATCAAATCAATTTTCTCTAATACCTCATTAGGTCTGGAAAGCCCTAGGGACATTTTATGGTCAGACCATTTACTACTACCACTCTCCTGGCCCTCTCTTAAGAACAAGACAAGAATTGGTCCATCCCCTGGGAGCCGTACTTTGAATAAGTTTGATATATCCACCCTGCAGGAGATCTTAGCATCTTCTATGCCTACACTAATCAGCAAGGTTGCGTCGGACAAGGTGACAGTGAATAACTGACTTAGAGCAGCCGCAAGCATGATTGCCCTTGAATCTAGCTTGAGTGCTACAAGACAATGTCCTCCCACCCGCTGGTTTACTAATGAACTAGCAGGAAAAAAAAAGTACAGTAAAAAATTAGAACATCAATAGAGAAAACACTAATCTGAAATAGACAAAACTCCGTATAAAGCTGCAGTGAGCACATACTGTAATAATATGAATCTTGCACGACACACTATACGCTAACAAAATTAGGTTAGCGCATTATAACGTCAAATTAAGTTTTACATTTGTGTCTGACTTCGTGGATCCAAAAGTAACCACAGCCCCATTTGAGACTAATGCATCTCTAAACACAAGGTTGAGTGTGTGCTCCGTGGACAGGATTTTAAAGATACGGGACAATCTTTCAAAGATGATGGGCAATGAGCCTACTGGTGTTGTTCTAAATCAAATAATGCCCATGCTCAGGGTAAACTGTCACATTTCAATTCTGCAAACTTCAGATTTCAGCTGTGATTAAAACGTCTTGTTGGATGCTCAGGATGCTCAGAACATTTCTTAACTTCCTCCCTTGGGAGGCTCAGAAGTCCAGGCATTGATCCTCTCTAGATTGAACTAAGCTAACATTCTTTACCTAGGGGTCCCGGACTACCTAATACAGTGGGTGCAAATGGTGCAGAACACAGCAATTTTCTTTATGTTTAAACTCCCCCAACATGCCTCGGTCTTCTACTACAGTAACCAACTGCATTGGATACAGGTGAAAAATAATCTATTAATGCTTTGACTGGGGTGCACTCAGGGCCAGATGTAGGTAATCCCATATTACCGATTCTTAAATACCGAATCATACCGACAAGCAAATGGGATGTAGGTAATTACAAAATTACCGAATCGGTAAGTTTTGGTAATTACCAAATCGGTATTTACCGATTCGGTAATTGCCATTCATTCCTATGGGCCTGAAGGCTCACCCACCTTGAATTTTGTTTATTATTGGTTCCGATTGGTAATAGTAAATGTGGCCCCAGAGTCTTAAACACTATCTAAAAATATGCATTTACCCAGTGTTAGTTGGACTGATGATAGACTAGTAAATCTGACTATGCTATATATATATGCATTTCTCCAATTTTAGTTGGATTGGTATTAGAATGGTAAACCTGACCCCTCACCTCCTCTCCCTCCCACTAAATAGATGCACTTCCCCAATTTTAGTTGGATTGGCGTTAGTATATTTCACCTTCCTCTCAAGTAAATGTTAATGTATTTTTTTTTAAGTGTAATACATTTTGAAAAAAGCATGTTACTTTTTTAAAATGAGAAAATAACATTCATTTCTGAAGATACAAAATTTTACTTTCAGATGCTTACAAAAATATTCTAATAATTTGTTATACAATTTAAATACGTTTTAATGTAAAAATTATAGTTTTGAATATTTTTTATTTAAAATGCTTATTGCTAAAGAATTGCAGAATAAATTAAGTTAATTATATAAACTAGATTTTTTTAAATTATTGCAACTTTAAAAAAAAGTCATATTTTAATTAAGTACATTTGTTAGTTTTACATTATATTAATATTTGTACACTATATTTTGTTTTCCTATGCATGTGATATTTCTAACAGTAATTGTATACAACAATATTATTGTAATCTATATTTTTGTACTATATATAGTTTAACTGTAGATATTTTTGTTGGTTGACAATCACAATATTTTGGTAGTCAATAGTTTGACATTGAGATTTTGATAGGTCAATATTTTTGTTGTCGATATTCAGGATTGCAGTCATGAAGAAAATATTCATGAAGTAATCCTAGTTTTTGCTAGTAACAAGAATGGCAGGAAAATCATGTCAATGATGCCAGTCCTAAAGGTTTACGGTACTGTGAGAAACAATATCCTTGCTTCTTCCTGGGATGTTAGCCTACAAATATGTCCACGTGGTACTCGGGCCAAGACCATAGTGCAGTGAGAAATGTCAAATGACTTTTTGCTGGGATACATATTTGTTGCATTGTATAGGGTTGCAAGTGTATAATTGATGGTCTCAGCACAATTATTTATATATATATATATATATATATACTAGCAGCCCACCCCAGCGTTGCCTGGGGCAGAAAGGGGCTGAGGGCAGCATTTGAGGCTTTTTGTGCACTAAGGGCTCCCGCCCGTCCCTCTGTGCACACCCGCTCCCACCCCGACACCCTCCCGCCCCGACTCCTCCCGCCCATCCGTCTGTGCACATCGGCTCCCGCCCCGACTCCCTCCCGCCCCGACTCCAATGTGCCTTTACCTTACCTGAGCCGCCGCTCCTTCCCGCACTCCTCACTTCACCGCCGCTCCTCTTCGTCATGATGCACCTGAGCCGCCGCTTCTCCCCGCGCTCCTCACTTCACCGCCGCTCCATGTCCGCCGCTCCTCCTCGTCATCACTCACGTCACGGCCAGCACTACGTCGAGGCCAGCGCAGCGTCGTGGCCGGCGCTACTTTCAGGGCACTACTTTCTTTTAAAAGTTATATTTTTAAATTTAAATTTAAATTTTTTATAGCCTATGTCCATCTGCACACCCTGACAATTTCTACAATGTATCGGGTGTGTGGATTGGCGCTGCGGTTCCCGAGCTTACCTTGCCAAAAGGTTTCTGTTCTCTCTTTATAATAGTAGTATATATATATATATATATATATATATATTCACTGGAAAAAACCATATGTTTCAGGCCTTATATAGTTAGGAATTAGCATTTAAAAAACCTTTGAAATTCACTGAAAAAACCATAGGTTTCAGGCCTTATATAGTTAGGAATTAGCATTTAAAAAACCTTTGAAATTCACTCAAAAAACTATAAGTTTTAGTGGTGTTATAGTTAGCTGGACATTTTACTCATACAAAACCATTGAAATTGCTCCTATATAGTTAGTTGTACTAACTATATTTCGCGCACCCGCAATCCACTGCTGATGATGTCACATATTAGATCATTCATTACATGGTCAGTGACATCACTGATGACATCTCAAATGACATCACTGATGACATCACTGATGACATCATCCAGTGAATGTGGTTTGCTTTGTTATTTAAATATGCATTATATATATAGCAATTTGCATTGAAGTATAAGTGGATATATATAAATAAATATTTGGATGGAGGATTTAGTAGCAGTGTAATTGACTGTTTACTTGACCAATTTATAATATCTCACTAAATATAGTGGATAGTGACTAAACTGTGTGAATATCTGTATCACTTTGTCATTTGTTGTGTAAACTGATTCTACAGTTGGTTACTAGCTATGTGAAAGTCTATATTAGTTATTGATTAGTTAACTGAGTATTTGTATGGGAGTGTGAAAGTGTGTGTGGTTCGGTGGGGGAGTCTGTGACTGTCCAAAGATGTGTGAATAGTTGATTCAGTAGATATATGAAGTTAAAACTACATGTTCTAACAGTTGTTTGGGTGAGTGAATATCTTTATGGGTGTGGTGATGAGCAAATATATTTCTCAATGGTACATGTCCAACAAACTAGAAAAATAAAAGGCAGTGTATGTGTCAGTTGTTGTATATAAATAAGTATACATAAGACACAATGATTGTGTGAGTGACTGTATGGATAACTGTATACTTGTAATAATGATTTTATAATTCACTAAGTATGACTTACTATCTAAATGAATAGAAGAAGTGGTGTTTGTATAAGTGTTTTGCTAAGTAAATATGTAAGTATGATCCATTGTTTGCATAAGTGAGTAGGATGACTTCATATGTGAATAGGATGCGTGCTGTTGTTTAATGTCGATATAGATGTATAAGTATTTTTGATAGTGTTCTATTGTTCATTGACAGCATGTATGAGTGAATCCATAGGTAAGTGATTAGATGTGTGTATACATCTATGAATCACTGAGTGGATTTTTAGATACTTGTATTGCTGTGACAATGGATTTAAATATGATACTCTGTATTTTACAAAGAGTGATGAAAAATTGTAATAGTTTATGAAAAGGTGTATGTCATTGTCACGTGGATGATGTCATCAGTGATGTCATCAGTGATGTCATTTGAGATGTCATCAGTGATGTCACTGACCATGTCATGAATGATCTAATATGTGGCATCATCAGCAGTGGATTGCGGGTGCGCGAAATATAGTTAGTACAACTAACTATATAGGAGCAATTTCAATGGTTTTGTATGAGTAAAATGTCCAGCTAACTATAACACCACTAAAACTTATAGTTTTTTGAGTGAATTTCAAAGGTTTTTTAAAAGCTAATTCCTAACTATATAACTCCTGAAACCGATGGTTTTTTCAGTGAATTTGCAAGGTTTTTTAAATGCTAATTCCTAACTATATAAGGCCTGAAACCTATGTTTTTTTCAGTGAATTTGCAAGGTTTTTTAAATGCTAATTCCTAACTATATAAGGCCTGAAACCTATGGTTTTTTCAGTGAATTTCAAAGGTTTTTTTAATGCTAATTCCTAACTATATAAGGCCTGAAACCTATGGTTTTTTTCAGTGAATTTGCAAGGTTTTTTTAACTGCTAATTCCTAACTATATAAGGCCTGAAACCTATGTTTTTTTTCAGTGAATTTCAAAGGTTTTTTAAATGCTAATTCCTAACTATATAAGGCCTGAAACCTATGGTTTTTTCATTGAATTCGCAAGGTTTTTTAAATGCTAATTCTATTAGCGGATAACGTTTTTATATATTAAAACGTTTTTTAAATCTCAAATGCCTGCTTTGCTAACAGAGTTTTTAAGCACAGGCTCTTTTGTCTCTGGTGGCCATCTTGGGAGACTGCATATCAGATTATTTTTTATGAAATATAAGAGGATTTGAGAAGTCACTCAAAATGTGCCCTAATTTTTCTTTCTTCAGCACTAATCATAATTTCTATGGCAAAATGAACCCCCTCATTTTGTTCCTTTGCAAATTAAATGTTTTAAGTGTTAACACTTTATTCCAATCAAGATGACTTCAGGTGTGCCATACTTTTGTCATAAGTAAGACTGTTAGCGCTCTAGTTGTTCTTTAGAACACTCTGGGACATTCTGTCATTGGGCTATAGTTGGGCAACATCTGGCTGATATTTGGGCTACATTTGGTTTTTTTTGTCTCTGGTGGCCATCTTTGGGCTACATTGGGCTACATTGGGCTACATTTGGGCTCTAACATATATATAGCCCAATGTAGCCCAATATATATTTTTTCAAAGTTAATTTTCGTAAAAACCACTGGAGCACATATCTTGAGACATAGCAAAGGCACATCGGGCTACCAGTCCCTACAATTTTGCCAAGTTTGGTGGAAAACCATTCAGCCGTTCGGGCTAAAAGTGAGTCCAACCGCCCTATGGAAATTAACATGGGGAAAACATGTTTTGGGACCCCCCTTTTATCTCGGCCCCCGCTTGACGAATCCCCCCCAAACTTTCAGGGAAGGACTGGAGCGCCGCGAGGCAAAGTTAAGGAAAATTGTAGGAAGATTCCTCAACCGGCGCCAAAGTTATTCCCAATAGAATGTTGCGATTTCCCTATGGAAAACAATCCTAACTATATATACCTACTGGCTATCGCCAGTAGGTAATATATATATATATTTCTTATAATCTATGGTTAATAAGTTAATACATTTTCAAAAAATCTGCAAATTGTTCTAAATGTACCCAAAATATGTTTTTAACAAATCAAACCCACCCCTATAAAAAGATATAGACTCACAATAATATCACAAATGTAAAAGGAACAGAATAGAGCCACAGAGGGAACATAGGAGGGAGAAACTCGAGGGCAGTATAGATTGTTTACAGAAAGGGTGTGAATCACTGTTCCTAGATTTCCCAGCACCATTTTCTATAATGCTGGTAATTTGCCCTACACTGCTCCAATATGTTGACTTTTGGTCCTACTCCTATAGCTTTACAGGAAATCTTCAGAACCTGGTGAGGGTATATATTTTTAAGGGTACTCTTTACAAGGCAGTTTTAAATAGCCCTTCCACCATACTGCTTCCAACAAATCCTGGCATCTTGAGTTGTAAAATACACTGCACTGTCTAACAATCAATCTCATACTGCTTACTGTCAACTCGCTATCATCCAAGCGACATACCACTTAGATGAAGTTCAAAAAGAGGAACATTATGTCAGATGGTGAGGTAAATCATATAAAGGTAACAGTAACAATAATATACTTACTGCATCAATGTAATGGTAGGCAAAATACAGATGGAATGTAGTCGTAGGTCGATTTGTTTGATCACGGGGAAATGTCATGCAACCAAAAGCATACGTTTGTTGTTATTAAAAGATACACAGTGCATCGAGTAATCATCATTGGCCTCTGTGTGATTTGTCAATCAAAGTTACTGAATACTACCTCCATTGTTACTTTCAAAACCTCTAATTTCTTTCCAATTGTAAAGAAGCTCCATGTATAGGAAGATATTGTCATATTCTTTCACCCATTATACATACATGGATTTTCTACCTGAAAGATCTCTGTGTGCTTTGATAAAAATTTTGGCTGGCAGGCTGCATGCTTTAGAATGGCATGGGTTCCTGGAAAAGACTTCTGGGCTTGTCGTTGTTATATGACTGACCACTAAGAATTCTCTTTCGATGCTGCAAGTTATGGAATAACATTTCCTGTGTACGATGTCTTAGAACTATACTTGTCAATGCATTAGCAATAGTTTTTGCTTTACTACTCTCGAGAATGTCAATTTGAGCACAGCAATGTACGCAATGAAAAGTAAATGCCTTAGTACAAAACCTTTGTTTCCTAAAAAGACAAGTTTGAAATTACATGTTTTTCTTGTTGCATTGTATACTGTAGCAAGTGTGTCATCTCTAAGCTTATGTCTGCATTCCCTGCATTGCCTTTTTTTGTAACCATCCCACTCATTACTATCATGGTCACAAAGGACATACCAATAAAATATTTAAATCATATGGAACTATTGCACAGGTTGCTGTGAAATAAGAAAAATATTTCTTGGGTCCCTGTGAAATTTAGTTTTTATCATCTTGATGACAGCCCAAACCATTCTCCACAGTTTTAGCAATGCCAATTGTTCAGGAAACCTTCTTTCGATAACAGGTAAACAAAACAAACATTCTATTTCTAACTAGTGCCCCTAGTTAGCTACATGTTACAGAGCCGAAGTTGTCTTCATAATTCGCATCAGGTTTTACCAACCACAAATTGTGCAGGGAAAAACAGATGATAAGTTAACCCCATTACAACGCAAATTTATGACAAATGGGTATTTTCATGTACATCAGGATTTGAGGCAGTTTGCATTAGGCCCTTAAAGTTTCAGGTTTCTGGTCTCTGTTCTTAAAGAACTATTACATGCATTGGACTGCTCTTTTGCATTGCGCCTGAGTGATATCTATTTGTTTTGGATGTTGAGTACAAAACTGTTCCATATTATTGTGCGATGCTTTCTGTGCGAGCACTAGGAGCAGATTCTTCTCTTACAGAAGTCCATTCTCAATTGAGGTGCTAAGGAACATGTTATCTGGGTATTGGATATCTAGCTGATCTCAAATAGAGGCTAAGCGCAAAGGGTTTTTTGCCTCTTGCAATTAGCTCTGCTTAGTACAAGGTTTTCTCAGAATATTTCCTGTTAAGTGTTTGGTGCTAAATCCAACAGCGGTTTTAAAACTTACAATCAATGGACATAGAATGATTATGGGTGACACAAGTTTCTCAATCTGAAACCATTGTCCAGAAGCCCGGTAGTCTAGATTGATGGAATATTCTCTCATATTTCTTACTTCCTGGAGGCTCCTGATATAAAATTAATCTAATCCATGGCCCAAAGAGGGTGTAGTTGATCAAAGATGTTCTAAACAGATTTCTGCAGGCAAATATTATTTCAAATTTGACATCTGCTTTGTTCTGGAAAAGATAATCCAGCTCCTTTACAGCGCATGGAGACAACCCTTCCAAAACACTCGTAGAATGGGCACATATTCTTGCATTTCTTAAAGCCACGGAGCTCTATGATTGGCACATTGCACTAGCCTTTAGAAATCTGACAAAAGGTTGCTCTGTCTGGATCAGGAGTGCTTGGAAAAGTGTGGAGAGATGGAATTCTATATAAAATTATGCACTCCATAATCAAAGTGGCAACCTCCAGATTGAATATATTTTCTTTTGTTAGTCCTATAAGTTATTAAGTGGTTAAGAGTAACATGCATTTACAGCAATAGAGCAGCTAATCTGGCTACACTAAGATCTCTCCAATTCCTTTCCAATCCCCCTCTCAAAGAGGATTTTGTGGACAATATCTACATCACGTGTGTCATTGAAATAGCTTTGCAGATAAACAAAGTGGTTCCTTGGTCTTTCCCAACCGAGTTAATGTGCCCTCACCAGGTTGAAAAGGCACTCCCAAAAAAAAAACTGAAGAATTTGAAGAAAGTGAAAGGTAAAGGGAATGTTTACACTACTCCTTTGCCATTTCTCTTGAATTGCATGATGGCTCCTTACAATCATGTCATGTTTACTATTAGAATCAGAATGAGCAAAAAGCACTTTGGCCATTCACGAAGTATAAGGCTGTACAGTGAATATTCTCAGAAATACATGTTGTAACCAAGGCACAAACGGGACCGGACTGGGAACCGAAATCGGCCCTGGCAAACTGCTCGGCCAGGCCTCCCTGAGGGGGGGACAGGAAGTGCAGCCAAGCTCTTTGTTTGGGCCGGTTTTGTTACAGGGGCCGATATTTCCGGGCCCCCGGTAACAAAAACGGCCCCACAGGGGCCCAAAACCAGCCCCCACCATGGCAGCCAACCGGGGAAATGCAATGCCCAGTGCCCGCTATGGCCAGTCCGTCCCTGGGCACAAGGAGACCCAACATTGAGAGAAAGATTTGAAGACGATTGAAGGCATTCCTGGAATTGTGACATCATTATTTCAGGAATTTGGAATTAATACATAGACACCTAATCAGTGAATTTATCACCTAGGTTTGAAGTAATCACCTTGCCATGCCCTTTGCAATAACAGGACTTTCCGCAGTAGAACTGCAATTGCCAGGATGTGTGAATCCATGCAAAGGGGTTTCCATAGAACAATGACTATGGCCCTCTTTACATCAACTGAAGCATCCCAGAGTTTTATCAGACACTGTTAAGATCAGGGTCCCATTGATCATGGAATGATAAACCTGGGATGTTAACTTCAACATGGCTATCGAGAAACATGCCGATCTGAAATAGAAATAGCATTCGTCAAGCTTTATGAATCCACATGTGGCTATTGCTCTTCTAATGATGGCTGATAAAAGAGACTTCTCAAAAACATTCCAGATTTTCAGCTTCGCTGGAATTTATGGAGGCCTGTTTGGGCACCTCTCACTCTTGTTAACTTCAGATTACTCACACTGGCACTAGACCCTATGTGTTGCCCTCATATTTGCTATGGCCAACTTGTAATTAAATTCATTCTCCGATAAAATTCTATAGTTATCCCACTTTCCCACCATCCCGAATATGGCCTGTTTGGGCACCTCTAACTCTTGTTAACTTCAGATTACTCACACTGGCACTAGACCCTATGTGTTACCTCATATTTGCTATGGCAAACTTGTAATTAAATTCACTTTCCGATACAATTCTATAGTTTTACCACTCTCACACCATCCCAAATATCTTCGGTGAGCCAATCATGAACCACAATTTGCAAATGCTGGAATGAAAATCTCAGACTTTGAGGTTCATTTGTCATGCCACACCTTCCTTTGCTACGTTCGAGCTATAAGACTGTTTCTCTCGAACAATAGCCCTGCTTCTTGCTCTTGCTGCCTATATATAGCCCAACCTGAAATATGCCAATGACACCACAACATGCCACACCTCATCCGGCTGGCAGTTACTGGTATGACTTTTCTCCAGGCGCCATCCATTAAATTCCAGATCTTCTCACTGCCTCATAGTTTCACTGTCAGTCCTACAACTAACTAGATAAAGTGTGTATTTTCTACGAAATTTTGTAAAATTATGTGGAATTATGTTTTTAGATTGAAATGTGGTTTGCTAGTATCTTACGTGACTGTTTCTATACAAAGGCATTTTTCACATTAAAAAAGTCAGACAATGCAATCAGGAAACTGGATCGAGCAGAAAGTGTCACTCCCATACATTTTCTGCATGAGCCAGTCTCGCCAGGCGAAAAATATGGGTAGTTATATAATGTAAAAGTTTGATAAATTTCATAAATTTCTTTAAATGATAAATTCTGGAACTTTTCACGTCGCCAGCCTAATCTCAATTTCCCCCAAACGCACTTCTTGCTGTCCCAGAACAACACAACCCTTCTTCTTGCCCCTGACATTCTTGTTGTTAGCCTTGCTCCCATCCAGTAATTTTTCCCCACTCTTGGGCATTCTGGAGCCCTCATAATTCAATTTGGTAACACTTGGTATATGCAGCACTCCAACAACGAAACCATGCCATCAAGAATTATTATTCCCAATATGCAAATATTGATATTGTAGTGACAAAATTGGGTCATAGAGTCCCACTGGAATGTCTCTATATAAGAATACTTCCTACAAGTGAACTACCCTATGGATTTATATTGCCTTATCTATAACTGTATCTAATTAACATACCATTAGGGTCCAGACATTAGGTATGGTTTCCAGAGGGTGTAGCTACACCTGTAAAAAAAAAAGTGGTCTGCTGGGCTGAGGTGTAACAAAATAGTAGGAGGAGGTGCTCTTAAAACCTAATGTGATAAAAAGTTCCATTAAAGAAGATGGCGTTTTTGGCCTGAACATTGTGTCCTAATCTTCCAAGATCCGCATGCATACTATGGTGATGATACATTTTCTTTCTCCCTATCCTCATTTAGCAAAGGCAAGAACTCCAGCCTCTTACGGCTAATAAGGGGGAATATAGAAATATTTACGTTGCCACCCTCTGGTCCGGACATGGTCTGTGGGGCATCTTCTGTGCCTCCTGATTCAGTGGCTGCAAGAGCAGCATCATTTGCCGAGAACACACAGCACCAGCGGATGAAGTGAGTCAATGCACTTAATTGTCATGTGGTGGGTGCCCTCAAGCCTAAGGCCGGCCTAGCTCAACCAAACTCTTCAACACCAGGGAATAAATCCACATTATTAAAGCTCTGCTCAATATAGGCGGCTCAGCGCTCAATTGTAGCGGAGTGATGCGGATCGATAGCCCATCGCTGTCAATGCAGCTTGAGATATTGCACCTGCCACTCAGGCTGATGCTGTGAACATTTTACAAAATATCCCCCCTTGGACGGAGCTTTGTCTGCATTGTCGCCTTCATATGAGGAATGGCTTCCGATAATTGGCAATCATTTCTCATAGCTGCCATGCTAAATAATTCTATGGCCGCTATCTTTATCCAATTGTATCAGAAATCCAGAGGAAAGAATAGCATAGACAAAAAAATTGAATTAGAAATTGAGCCACGTTCTCAAGTTAGTTATGCAGAGGAAGCTGTGTCGTTATAGTGAATAGAACTAGATGAACGAGAATATATGTGAATGTATAATTGGAATAGATGTCCATTCATCCAAGATGCGTCAGCCTGTATGAGGTGATTAGAGGCCGACATAGGCGCTTAGCATTCATTCGCTGTGGGCAGTAACTCCTCAGATGTGGATGAGAGGTCTCTCAAGAGATATTTCACATGTGTATGGTGCTCCTTGAAGTGAATTCGATTAGGGCATTTCACTGCACAGAATTAAAGCAAGACATTGGTGGCTCAGTGATTGTGCAGACAGTTGTATCCTGTCTACAGCATCATGAGAAACGTTTTCATGAGTTCAACGTCCATGTGTGTATTTGGACGGGCATGCAAAGTCAATAGGTATGGCTATCAAGTGCCAGCACATAATACAGACATTTTGAAAAAGCTGTTTACATTCACTGCATGCACAAATGGGGTTCATCACATTACAACTTTCCGACTGGCTTTGCCAAAGCTTGTAGAAAAGTAGAAAAACAGGACTGTGCGGGATACAAGGCAGGGATCAGGGGCTGAATATGACTAACAATGTAAAGATTCTGTGTACTTTTTAGATGCAAAATAGCGGCTATTTATTTGGAAGCACTTCCTGTAAGGTGGAATGATACACTGAACAACCAGTAGCATGAGTTGAAAAGTAGTGCTCCTCTAAGTTATGTTATGTTATGGGTGGTTTGATAGCGCGCTCAATTACCCTGGAGTATCCTGGCGCAGAGCGAGAGTTGTGAGGAGGCAAACACTACAGATAGAGGAGAAAGAATTACAGCGACATTTTGAAAAGATAGGTCTTGAGTACTTTGACATTTTGAAAAGATGGGTCTTGAGTGCTTTTTTAAAGAGGTTAAAGTTCTGTTTAGTGGAGCCTAAGCCCAAGCTCTATATATATATATATATATATATTTTTTTTTTTTTTAAATAATTGGTAACAATATGTCTTGTAGGCAGCTAAGGTGTCAATCTAGACTTAGATATGGAAGACTCCAACATGGTTCCGTGTGGATCAAGAGTGCTTTTTGTGGTGTGGGAGGCCATTCCCCTTCGAGATCAGGTGATCCTCGGTGCCATCAAAGGAAGGACTCACTGTTCTTGAATCCACAGATGCCTACCTGCATGTGGATTTATGTATGAGAAATCACTACTTGTCTATATATACACTTATCTTCACAATGTTTTGCTCTTTGGTGATACTTCATCCACTTTATTGTGCTCCTATACCTTGGCTTGAGGTAAGGCTCTGCTCAGAGTGGTTACTGCATTAGGCCCATGGTCATGAGCAGTGAATATGAAAGCATGAGAACTGAACGCAGTGTAAGGCTAGAGAACACACTGTTTCTAACAATTACAGTGAAGTAGCTAGACCTATTGCCACCCGGGACTGCCCCTGAGTTTAGTGGGTGGGGCGTGGCCGCTGACCGACAACTCGACATGTTCCTGGAGTGGTAGTGCTCGGCAGGTTACTCGTTCTGGGGGGGTGGTGGTAGTCGACAGACACAACTTGCTCACCTCTGCCGCCCCCAAAAAGAGTGCCGCCTGGGGCGGACCGCCCCCTCGCCACCCCCCAGGTACGCCACTGAATGATAACTGCAACTGCAATGCATGGATAGTTTGGGTTCCAAAGAATTCAACCAGAACGTATGTCTAGTGGCTTCTGTGTACAGCTGAAGGATGTGTGCAGTGAGGTTCGGCAGGATGTGTTTGTGGCCATGACCAGTGTCCACCACATACTTCCAAGTGCTCTGCAAAGGGTGTTTGGTCCCAGAAGATACGTCACCTTAGCACAGCTGAAGGCAGTCTCCTATGTATCATGGGGACAGCAACGCTGGTAACATGATGTGTCTGAAATTCAGAAACTGCATCCCGTAGCTGTGAGGGAGAGGGCACTCCTCATATCCATAGGTCTCATCAATGATGTAAATAGCGATGTAATATGAGGTATCATTGCTAGTCTCATTTGTGGCAGTGGTTGGTAGATCATGAGGCGTACATTAGGATGGTAATTATGACTGTTTCGCTCATCACAATTGGTAAATGTCAGTATTTTTGCTTTTAGATTCTTACCATAGTGACCCATTAGCTGAACTTTTATATACAAAATGTTTTTAATTTATTGCATACATTTTGCCTTTATAATAACCATCCAAAATGTCCTTCTGATATTTTTTCCTTCGAATATATATATGCTTGATGTAGAACAGACTTTTAAAAGCACAACATGGAAAATATGTGAGGAAGCCAAATTAATCAATTGCTTGTGAGATGTGTGTAACCTGGAAGTCAAAGTTGTGATTCCCTGAAGATCGTTCACTGATGTAACAGCTCATGTCATCATTAATTACAGCATTCTATGTAACCAGGTACATAGTTTGTGGAGGTGGTTTATGTACACTGCGATATTCGATGCAATATGTTCATGCATAACATACTTTTCACTAAACGCCTTGGCTTATTTAAAATCACTCCTTACATCTTGATACAAATATGGTCGATGTTTCTTTAGGGAGTTATGTTTTCCTTTTTATCAGTCATGTATTTGACAGAAAAACCATTCCCTGCAACTGAAACCAATTACAGGGAATTACAAAGATTTGCTGAGAGCTCCCTATCCATCCCGGTAAATAGTTTTTTTTTATTAGATGTCCTCCTTGTTCTTGATCTGTCTGCAGTAATCTACATGGTCAGCTTGCACGCCTTAATGTGGGGTCTAGAATCAGTGGAGCACATTCAATGGGAGTCCCATGATGCTTTGGCGGCATTCCAGGTGGAATGAAAGAAAGGCTCATATTTGGGCACTTTGGGGCCCATTAGGATGGCGGGCGGACTTTGTTCGCCCGCCATCCTGTCCTGGGAAGGGACCGTCCACCATAAGGGCGGGGTCCCGTGGGTGGAATTAGGATGCACCCGCCACAGGGGCGGGTGCATCCCGCATTTTTAACATTGCGGCGGGCGGTGCTGTAAGCACCGCCCGCCGCAATGCTAAAAATGCATGTTGTGCGTTTCAAAGCACAACATGACAGGCACCGCGCGGTGCCTGCCATGTTTTACTTTGAAACGCAGGAGGGTTCCATAGGTACCCCCCAAGTGCACCTCCCACCCAATCCTTTACCCTGGGGGCCCGCAACGGGCCCCCAAAGCAAAGACCGTATGCCTTTCCACTGCGGCGGCATTAAGGCATAGGACCGAAGGCATTGTAATATGGTTGGCGGTGTCTCGCAGACACTGCCACCATATATACGCACTTTTCCCGCCGGTCGCAAAGGCCGGTCGCAAAGGCGACCGGCGGAAAATCGGCAGACGGTCTTCTCGTCTGCCGCGGACCCCCCAGCCATCCTAATGTGGCGGGGGGGTCTACCGCCGGCCTGGCGGGGGCAATTCGCCCGCCATCCTTATGGGCCCCTGTATTCCCCCCCTACTTCCTGTTCCTTTAATGATCCCCCTTGTAATCTTTCACATGTACTGTCACCCACTCACAGAAATGCTCATCACTTTTGGTGTCAAGCTACACTAAAATGAAGATAGTGCCCACATGCATTTCTGAGTATCCATTTCCAACATCATGTGTACCAACCTACTAAATTGCCTTGGTGATAAAATGAAATGTCTCGTACTAGCTTAGACTCAAGAATTCTGAAACTGAATTAACATTCTCCTCCCACCGCACCTCATGTGCCACGCATTACCATTCTCTCAATACCCTTTTTCTTAGAATCAAAAATGATAATATTAGCACACAGACCATCCCAGAACCTAAAGACAAGATACTCCTCATCTCACTGGACAGGGATCTCTCACTAAAACCACAACTAAAAGTTCTCAGGGCTCCACACCGCAAGTTTTGCAGTATCTGTCGTAGTATCTTTTTACTCTCATCCCTACACAAGCTACAGTTATCTCAGCTTATTATGATCGAAGATTGATGCCTACTCTATAAAACCCCTATAGTGTGACTTTCACAAATAAAGCTTAAAAAGCTAAAAAATAATGCCGGCAACAGCTAGTTAGTGAGTAACGTATTGAAATCCACCTGCAGCACCTTAGTGATGCTCCAATATGCCTTAATCCAACAAAGAATCTCCTGTAAACCACTAACTACAGTTAATCAACCATACTAGTATGCAGCTCTATCCATCAATGCACAAATGCACCCAGATTCTACTTCCAGTCTTTCAACTCTCATCTCTAGACTGTCCAAACACCCAAGTATGGAAAAGCACCAGACACAGCTCTATTCCTCCTAGCAACTCAAACCTAGACCGAAATGCACCCAAATTTCCACACAACACCATGAGCACTCCTCTTTGCAAAATCTCCCACACAAGGACATAGGTCTCCCTCCACCTAGTGGTGTTTCGATCAGAGGTGATTCGGTCAATGGTTTATTCATTACAGGTATTCTGATACATACTGTTACTTACTTTTATGTTTGCCCTCTGCAACCTTATTGATCAGTCGTAGAAGTGAAACAATGATAAGGATATGGCTCCTTGCAGGCTCCAGTAAAATGCTTACTTTCTTTCTCATATATGCAGAAGATATACAGCCCATATCAAACTTCATTGCAGCTTATTTTGTAGTTTTCATTTCTGAGACATTGGTTCGAAGAGGCCAAATCAAAAATTATCTTTATTCAGTTATTGTAGGACCATAAAAGCACAGAATAAAACATTTACATCTTCAGAAATATAAATAACATTCTAAAAACATCAGAAAACAAATAGTCATTAAAGTGCATAGATTCCTCACACTTTGATAGCAGCAATGATGTAGCTTAGAACAGCAGTGCAAACATCACGTGATTCCAAGCTTTGCAAATAGATCGAATCCTCTTTGTAAGAATTAAGGCTTTTGTGCAGTAGGGCAGGGGGTAAAAAGCACAATCTAAAAGAGTCATATAAAGTACAAAAGAACATAAAAAGAACAGTTGATTGGGCAGTAACACAGTCCCAGTGGCAATGTGGGAGGGAAGGAAACCAGGAACCCGCTAGTGGAAAAGCCACAAGGTAATTAACTATGGTTAGTCTAAATCTAATGAGAAACAAATCTGTACAAAGAGGCCAATTTTCTCAGTAAAATACTAATATGGACCTTAAACACAGTTTTCACTCAAAGAATGCTCTCTGTCTAGGTAAAAAAGGGATCAAGTGCAATATGCTCCTAACAAGTGTGAGTGCTAAAAAGGATGCAAATAGCCCAAGTTGAAATGACTCCTAGGTCCTGATTAGCAATGTGGATCTAATTCTTTTTCAGGTGCAAACTCCTGAGTTGGGAAGATTTAGCCCATCCATTTATTGCCCGGGTACTGTTTGTCCAAGTGCAAATTCCATACCTTGGGCTATCTGACCCACAGGTTTTCAGCAAATAAAACAAAGTATCTTCTTCCCAATAATGCATACTTCAGATTTGCACCCACTGGAATGTGCACATTCGGCGGACAGCAAATCATAGATTCTCACTATTAGCATATATTTTCACCAGGTTTTACCTAACTAAAGCAGGTAGGCTACAATAGTGCGGGTAGGTATTGTGTGGGAAACATCCAGTACCACACGGGCATTGCATCCCAATGCCTTTACATCACGGGTATTACAACGCAAGTCGTTACAACGACTTGCGCTGGATGGCACTATTACCTAAGGAATAGTATAATTTACTATTCCAACACCTTTCCTACTGTACGTAGACTGGTGTTGGAATAGTAAATCATACTATTCCTAAGTCCTGCGCCCTCCAACGCAAGTCGTTGTATTTACTTGAGCTGTGAAAACTGTTATGTAAAGATCCGCTATCATTTTGATCACGTTGTAACGTCACATATTCCAATGTACACATGAACGAATAGCACATATACCATTAACATACGACCAAAATGCTGCCCCACTTACGGTTTTTTACCTGAAACAGAACTAGCAGCAAAATTGTAATCAAAGCCTTTATGGCAGTGCTGTCCAAAGTCCTTTCAAACAAAAGTTATAAGCCACCTTCTTCCAAAACGGCTTTCAGTATGGGAGAAGTGAAAAAAAAACATTCCAGCCGGAGCTCAGTTAAGCAAGTTCCGTCAGAACCATTACAAATTGATCAGGAAGAGAGAATGGCTCCTTAACATCATTAAGTGGTGACCTTTAAAATCGCGCAGTCTCCTTGACAGCGAGAGATGACAGAAGCAAGCATTGCAGACGGATGGCGCGGCCCGGGAGTAAAATCAATGGCTTCATCGAGGTGTAGATTCCCAGCGCCGCGCGCGCCCCTGGCCCGCCATCGCCTGCCTTTCCCAGCACATTTCTTTTTTACTGTAGGATAAATTCCATTTGGCACGCACAATGAATTCTCAGAGTGGCACGTCAATTTTTACGAGCCGGCGGCGAGTACAATTGTGAAAGAATAATGAAGCCAGCAGGAATTCATATCAATTTACTTTAAAAAAAAAAAAAAAGAAAGAAAAAAAAAAGACCATTTCCCGTGCCAAAAACGAGTATTATATCGGACCTTCATGAAATTTCCCAGATATATGCTTCAACTAAACACCTAAAACCAGCTCCTGCCACGTGCCCTACTTTCGGAAACCATCGTCTCCTCTCAAAGACTTTGTCATCTTGTTTTCAGCACAAACGGATATACCTTGCGGTAATTTTATACTTCTTAATTGACTGATCTACTGATCTATCTGGCCCACAGTGCCCCGAGGTTCCCACAGTGGTTTGCCGTGTTATATTAAAAAGATATTCACAAATACACAATATGTCTGAGTGCTAGTGTGTTTTGCTTCGTCATAATTTACCCTCCCAAACATGTAATTCTCCTTTTTCCTCATTAAACGTTCAGTCTTGTCATCCATATTCCAACTCTGCATAAAGTTATACTAAGTTCTTAAGAAAAGGATATCCTGTCTTCCATACTCCATCTCTGTGTAAAGTTATGCTAAGTTCTTGAAAAAAAAAGATGTTTGTCTCATTGGATTGCACCACCAGTGGAAGTACCCTGTCTGGAAGGAGGTAGAGACGGGCTGCCGCTTTCAGTGCACAACGATACCCACAAATCAATTCACAGGAAATGTTAAAATAACCTCCTCCCATGAGCCAATAAACAACTCCACTCAAAAGAGACCTTTGATGGGTGTAACAGCAGAGGAGAACATTGTCTCCTACACTGGTGTAGCTGGGCCTGCACTTTGTTGCGTTTCATTAGGTCACATGGCGTCCGCTGGCCTTGTGCGGTCAGAGCACTTTGCTTTGCTTTGGTTCCTCAGCTTTGCCTAATGGACCAAGACTACCTTAGGAGATTCTAGTAGTGGTAACTGACAGGGCTTTCACAACCCTCGGTCTCTGGCAACACTCCACACATCCATTAGGCCAATGTACTCTCATCGATTGCACTAGCCTTGATAATCGTACTACTGTGTGTGAACAAACTACCAAATCACAATGGAGCAGACAAATATGCAGGCATGCCTTTTATATTATTACTGACGTACTTTGGCATATACCATACTTGCTAGTAGATATAGTTATGAAAAAAATGGCTTTTCGCAGTTTGCTGAAAATGTAATAGATAGAGGGCATGAGACCCTCAAAAAGCAAGGATGCAAGATGGAGTCACGCAAGTGAAAGATGTGTGGGAAAAAAAAAGTTTCATTAAAAAAAGTAAGCCAGGTGATATGCATTTGTATCAAAGTTTAAATGCCTGCCTACACTTACATTGACTCTGCAATATTGACTACCAACATATTGTGAAGGTAGGGCACTGTGAAGTTAAGGATAGTAGATCTATCCTTACATATGCCTTCCTGATTAGGGCCGGCCTGGCAGTAGCGGGCATCTGGCGTTTCCCTAGGATGCTGGAATGGTGGTTGCCGGTTTTAGAGCAGTGGTGTGTTTTTGTTACTGTGGGACGATTTTGCAGCAGTGCTGCATTATCAGGTCCTAGTAACAAAAGCAGCAGTGATGGAGTCCAGTTTAGTTAAGCAGCGGGGCTTCACACTTGCACTCTCGTCCACCCACATCCCACCACCCCCTGGTCCGATAAAATTGCCACGGCTGCTTTGCGTTCTCAGGCCGGCACTGTTCCTGATCAATTTGTTGGTAGTCCATATTGTGGAATGGATTTTTGCGCAGGATAATAGTCTTGATCATGAAATTGTGACCTATAATGAGAAAGACTGTGCAAAATGGGGGACCAACAGAGTACTGTTCGGGGACTGAGTTCTCACTTTCCCGAAAATCAACTAGAATTGAACATTTCAAGTGTGATTACTTGCTGGCAGTAAGTTCATAAAGAACTTCAATGGCTTCATGAACTGAAAATTGATGTATCAGAACCATCTTCTGATTGGGTCTTGCTGGAGTAACTTGTGAGGGTGGTTGCATGGGTTTAGGTCATGGTTAAGGGCTATATTTAATGTATTTGCCCTCTCCTTCAGCATGGACTCCTGGTTAGTCTGAACTCATGTATGGGGTCACCTGACATACCAAATGGAAGTTTACTAACTATGATGCAGAGGTTAAGTGAACGTTCATCAGAAATTGATAATTAGCGATGCCAAATCCAAGATGTCTTGATAGAATTGAAAGAAAAATAATTCATGGCATCCAGAAGATGTCCTATGGAATACGTGTCGGAAGGCAGAGCCTCATCAGTTTCCATTGCCTTATTGGACTTTCACAATCAACAAACCATTATGCTATTTATGGGGTTTTGTTAACTCTTTCTGTTCTCCAGTCCTCCCGGCTGAAAGGTTTTAATCACAATAACTAAATATGCATGAGCCAGATCCTCATCCACTGCTCTGGGGAATTCACTCTGACGAAGACCTGTGTGGGCCATACTCTTTTATCCAGTTTAATGACATTCAATGTATTGACATCTGGAGGATGCATAACTGAGTGGAACCTGTCAGAATTCAGACTCATGTTCCATAGATCCAAAACTGTTTCACCAACAAGCACTTTCACTGAGCTACTTTGCCGGAATAATTGATGTCGCTCACACGTTCAGCCATTCTGCCCTCAGGGTCATGAAAAGCCTGACGAAAACGAAGCAGTCCATGTGCATCAGTGCCTAACACTTTCATTGTTGGGTCTTATTATCACGTGGGAGTTTCGGGCCAAATTCTGTTGCAATAGCAATCAGTGCCTCATTACAGCAAATAAGTGGCATTTACAATGGAAGGTTTGAGTCGTTAGTGGTAAATCTGTGGTGTTTATTTCACAATTGTCCTAGCACCGAATCTTTGTTCTTTTTTATCCCGTGACATACTTTGTATGTGTATTTGAAGTATAGCAGTGAACATAAGATCAATTCTAAACATCTCTTGTGTGCTTCGAAGCCTATAAATTGTTGTACAAGAAAGTCTTACAGCCGTCAAAGGTCTTCGATCCATCAAGGTTCCCCTAATTTTCATGCGGAAGTCATGTTAAAAATGTGCATCCCTACCAATCATTTTCTAGAAAGAGTGCTTTACTCATGCAGAGTTGGGAATCTTATTGATCCCCAACCCTAAAAAGCATGTCTTGAATTACCCTATCACGGGCACACGTGCCCTAGAATGCTATAAAGTGCTGCTCTCTAACTATTGCAAGTGGGTGTATTTCTCTCTCGGACCTCAGTATACAATTCAAGCCCTGTCCTTGTACGGAATTATGATGAAAATTGTGTCACCATCTTAGTGCGTGGTGGCAAATAGTGCTATTAGGGTGTTCCAGAATTCAGGCACTAGGTAGAGCGTAAATCCGATGTGTTGTGCATTATACTGTGGCAAAGGCTGGTTGGAACCTGCTGTTTAGTGGTTGCCCATTTATTTTCACCCAACACATGCTGTCCTTCTGTCTTTGACACAGAGTATCCTTCCCTATGACTCAGAATGATACACTCAGTATTATAAAACACACTAGTAACAGAATTCCAAACTGTGTTGATGTGATGGAATGGGGAGCAAAACGTTCATAGGACTCAAGCAAAGACTGAGCGGAAGACCATTTAGAAGCAGCGGAAAATGTGCAAAAAAAGAGGACCTACCAATCTTCAAACAACATAAATGTGTATTTTGTCTAGATTTACAAATCTAATACCGTGCAAGCCGCCATTTTCTATACAGAAGCAATTAAAAGACGTGCCAGACTCTGATGTACTCACAGAATTGTGCTAAACACAAAATGGAGCTTTTGTGTCCTAAAACACAGTTCCTGTATTACACAGCATGTACAGGCCCCACGTTGCCTTTTTTAATGAAAGGTTTTAACAACGTTGTATAAAACGTCCCATTGCTCTAGCAAACTCCCAAAGCGCCGTGACATTTCAGAGAGTCACGCGCAGGCGAGCGAAGAAACATTTTGTGCAGACAGATTTCAGTAGGTGGAATACGTGAATAATGGCGGCATGAAAGCGTATTATACGTTGTGCAAAATGGACGGTGAAAGGAAAACCTGGCATGTAAAGGGTAAGATAAGATGGGCTGAAATACGGCTTCTATTAAGAAGAGGTGCTAAAAATCCAATTCTGGTGTTTAAAGACAGGAAATGGTAACTTTCCTCTAAACCCACTAAATCAATGTATTTGTTCTATGTAATATCCAAATATGCCTAACTCGCTTGCTAAAAGAATTCCCAAACACATTACCCGGGCTTTTATTTTATTTGAACTTCAATCTCGCCCTAATGCGGTTTGCGTGATCTAATTACGGAACATGTACCTCACAATTCTCGAAATAACCCAATTCTGCAAAACGCCCTGTGATGCAGTTACACGACTCTTGGTACGGGTTGCACTCACCCACCTTTGGGTTGCAAATGTGCTTCCCGAGGCCGAAGATTCGCGGTGCTCTGTGTAGTGTGAACCAACGGCCGCCTGATGAAGATGGCTATCACGTTCACAGACTCCAGACGCTGAGAGGACAAGGACAGAGCGTGCGTCTGCGGCAGAGAGGGCTCGAAAACAAGCGCGTGGAGGTCAAGTGATGAAACAGAGGCCAGACGTCGTGAGAAAAAGCAAACGATAAGTCATCCCGGTCGCACAAAATGCGGTTACCATTGCAGTTAATGTGTGCAGGACCTGGGCTGAAGATGTGAAAGTCTATTGTTTCAGAGCGCCGTTGCCTTTTCCTCCTTCTCCTGGGTGATGCTACAATTTGATATAGTATAGTACAGGCATTGATTTTAAAGCAGTACTGGCCAGCACCCTTTATTGCACTAATCGTTATGACTTTTGTCAGGTTGATACTGTTCCACTGGTTGTAGGGGAAGATTATTACCGGGAGTATGGCACTGTATAATGGCAGGCACAGCCCTATGGTGCTTTCCCCAGTAGTTCTTCCATCAGAGGTGGCCTATATACAGGGCGTCTCCACTGCATAAAGGTTCCAGTGCATTTATTTATTTATTTTATTTACAGAGTTTTATATAGCGAAAACTTGACCCGAGTTGGGTATCTGAGCGCTTTACATAGTACCAGCTGCATTACATGAGGACACATGCATTTTTGTTAGGCACAGGTAGATTAATTGATTCGCCCAGAATCACAGGATGTTCATTGCCTAAACTGGAACCCAGTTCCCCAGATTCGAGGTTGACCGCCCTAGCTGTTAGACCAACTCCTCTCCCCATGTTTCCTCCAGCAATGTAATCCATTGTTGTATTGCACACCTGATGGGCCCTGACCTTCCACAGCAAAGTAACCCAAACCTTTAGTGATGTTATCTTGGGCAGTGGCTGCAGGAGTCACTTGCAGACCTTGTGGAGACGTGGGACGTGATGGGAAATCCAGGGGACCCTGCAGAGTTCGGGGAAGAGTGTTTAGGAGGCCTTGTGTGGGTGAGGTGCCACACTTCCTTCCTGGCACTCCTGTGGTGTACCCTCGGTATTCTTGTACCCTTGGCCCATTATACTTTGTCTGATCATTCTATATTGTGGCATTCTGCTCAGTTGAGAAACATGCCTTCTCTCCAATAACTCAAAAATCATACTCCTATCTGTCCTTCCTTCCGAAACATACACAAAAGGACACATACTGTTCTTTAGCAAGCCCAGATTTTATAAATCCCTACATATACATAAATACATTTATGCATGGGTACATAAAGAAGGCAATACATATGTAGGACTAGAGGTGTCAATTTTGTTTAATTTAAACCTATTTAAGTGCTCAATATGCTTTCGTTTAATTGTTAAACCATTAGATATTTAATAGAGATCTATATTTCACCTGCCAAATGTCTTCAAAATCAATAAACATTATAAAAGAGAATAATGGCTTGCCTCATTAACGCTAGTCTACAGTATTTAATTTGAGCCAGTAGCTGCAGCACTTACTTTTGGGGATCAGCAGTGCCATCTTAACACAAGGGCACGCTGGGAAATTGCCCGGGGGATCCACGAGCATAGGGGCCCCATGCAGACCAGAATTTAACACCATTTTTCCGTTGAGCATTTTTATTCTTGTGAGTGGTTGTGTAGGCAGGTCCCAGTGCACTGCTTTGTCCAGGGGTCTATAATACTAATAAGACGGCCCTGGGGAACAGTACGTGTTTTTTTACCTCACCATACTTAGACATAGCACAAGAGAGTGAAAAACACACATGGGGAAAAGAAGGAGGAAGAGAAAGAAGGAAAATCTGTGTTAAAGAAAGAAAGCAGCAGCCTGCCAGAAGGAGGTAAAGGAGCTGGTCTCATGGCTTAAAGAGGCATGAGGTGGAACCAATATTATGCATTTAACCAACAGGAGGACAAAGTTCCTATGCCAGGGTGCAAAAAGTCACCCGTGCATTTAAACACAGAGAAAAATAATACAAAAAGGGGGAGAAAAGAAATCCTAGGTATAGGAGACCCACATGTGAGAAGGAAAAATCATTCTACATCCTCTGCTGCCTTCACACACCCTTAAAGGTGTCATGCTTCATCATCGGGCGTTTGCTCCTCGAAGGACCGGCGCGGCAATCCCCTACAGGTCGCCCAAAAGGTCACTTTGTCGCAGATCTTTTAAAGGACTGCCGGATGGTGCATGAGGGTGTGTGGGTCAAAACAAGGGTCATGTAAGTGCGTGCAGGAACGATAAAAAAGTTAATAGAGGGTAAACATACAGCGATAGTATAAATGGTATACCCTGAGCAGTCCAAAAACTGCTGAAAAATATTGCCCCAAAAGGCACTCTATGCCTGGGTGTCAAAAGTCATAGTAAACATGTTTCGCGCCTGCATCACCATAAGGGTCGTTAGCGCTTCTTCAGGACCAGAATAATTAAAATTTAAAGTGCACGTGAAACAATAAGAATAGATTAAAAATACCCTCTACATCAGTCAAGACGGGGAAGTAACCTGTATACCCTCGTTATGGTTACAGCTGCTAGATTGACGTCGCTGCTGAACGATACCTAGCACTGCTAATAGTGTTACTCCAGTGGTCAGAACAATAGACGCCCGCTCCCTCCTCAACACCTACCCCGCTTGGACGGGGTGCGAGGAGGGAGCACCCGCACATAATTCCCGGTCATATGCGGGCGTCCATTGTTCTGACAACAGGAGCAACACTATTAGCAGTGCCAGGTATCCTTCAGGAGCTGCTTCAGTCTAGCAGCTGTAACCATAACAGATCCTGCGGCTGGGCCCGGGGGGGCTACCAGGAGGGCTTGCCTCCCTGGGCCCTGCAATGCCCTTTTCATTTATGAGGACCTTTTCCTGGGACCTTTGGCTCCATTTGCCCTTGTTTGGGACCTTGTATTTTTGTTCTCCCCTATAGCGCCTTGTGAGCACTTTATTTTTGGTTTCCAGGAGAAAGGAGCACTATGATCCATTTGTTTTATCCTTCTCCAAGCGGGAAGAGCGTGGGCTGTGCAGCGCCGTGCTGCAGCCCTTGTCTGAGGGAATCCTCATGGTAGGGATTCCCCCGTTATGCCTTGATAGCGGGTGCCCACCCCACGGTGTATTTGGGATTTGGGGGGAGCCTACCCCTCATTGTCCACCTTATATTTTATTAATGAAGCGGGAGCCCGCCCAGCGTTTCACCGCCGCATTCCGAGTCGATATCGAAGCCTTCTCTGGGCCGCTCTCAGCGCGACCCGGAAGTCAGGCAACCCTTGTTGTGACGTGGGCGGGGTACCAGGAAGAAGTGCGTCCAAAAGCAAAGCTGGGCGGTATGCGGGGAGGAGGACGGGAGCCTACCCCGCCTCCTCCAATGCCCATGACAAGTCCCGGGTCCCAGGAGGGGGCCCGGGTGAAGCGGGAAGGCAGCAGAGGCCGCCGATGGCAGCGTGGGGCTCCCAAGAGTGAAAGGGATGCCCCGCACCGCAAGAGAAGTGCTGCCGGTCCCGCAGCACAGGAAGGAGAAGACCGGAGCCTTGCGGGCCCCGGGGATTGCAGCAGGACCCCGGGCGGAGCCTCCCCAGTGAGAGAGAGCAACACATATACCGGTGAGTGGAGCCTGAGTGGGGGCTGAGTTGGGAGCCCTCACAGTGCTCCTCCCTATTCCTTTTGCCTCCCTATCCTTAGTGGTGCTTCCCAGCTGCGCCACAGTTGCGGGCAGATGCATCGAGGGGGCACAGGATTGTTGAAAGGGCCCAAAGGGTCCTGTGTCCCCTACATGTCAAAGCATTGACGGTGCCATTTTCCTGAGCGGCCCCCGCCTGATAGGGGGCCTCTCCAACGCTGGGGGCAAATTCATTTGGGGGCATATCTGTTTCAGAGCCCTGTGTGGCTCCAACGATGGCCATAATTTTTTTAGGAAGGCCCAGAGGGGCCCCTGTTTTTCTTGTTTGGGTAAATTTTTCTTCAAGGCCCAGTGGTGCAAGGGCCTGTATTCCCTTGATCGTAGCTGCCTGGCAAGAGCCCGGGCAGCTGCAACGATGGCGCAGATTTATTCAGGAGTCCCTGAGAGTGACAGAAGCGGCACAGTGGTGCCAGGCCTCATTGGGTATTTACAGCTGCTCAGCAAGTAGTGGGCAGCTGCACCGTTTAGGCGCACAGTTCTTTGGGGGTATGTCTTGTGAAGTTAGGGGTGAGATGCACTCCTTGGCCCCAAACTTTCCCACCCGCCCAGCAAGTAGTGGGCAGCTGCTACGTTTAGGTTTGCGCGGTGGCTCGCCCTTGACTTTCGCTGTCTAGGCAGCAGCCCTGACTCTTTGGACATAGGGCATTTGAGCCCCTTTTTGAGATGGCCAGTTGGCCAGGGGGATTGTTAGATTGTAGGGCGCCAGGCCCTAATGTGATTGTGGTGCTAGGAAATGTAATGTATGTAGTATGATTACACACCCTGTTTTATACCTCTAAATGTGTTTCTTATGATTATGAGGTTGTTTTGCATATTCTGATTTATGCTAGTGAGATTGGTTTCCTGTGTGATTTATGCCCCTAATGTGAGTTATGCTTTGGAGGTTAGGGTCTAATGTGTTTAGACTTGTGAGATGATTGCATAATGTGTTTATGCAGGTGAGGTTGGCGCAGAATGTAATTCGCGCCTGATGTGATACTGTACATAATGTAGTTTATGGTAAAGGCTGATGCTATGTAGAGTGATTACCAGTGTTTACTGGTTGTACATTTATGACCTGTTTCACTTCTACTAAGTTTGCTTTGTGATGGTTCTGACAGTGGTCCAGTGGGCCTGGTCATGTGTAAATAATTCCCTTGTAGATATGACCCAGTGCCAGGTGGCACCATGTATATTATGTGTTTACTATACTAATGTGTTTTGAGAATACCAAGGCTTTTTTTGATATAACCTTGTGTGGAGTTCCTTTTGCAGTGTGCCTGGGATGTTGTTGCTATGTGCATGCGCAAATGCTTTACACATGGCCTCCGGGATAAGCCTGACTGCTCGTGCCAAGCTACCAAGGAGGTGAGCAGGGGTTATCTTTGGCGTGTAACTCCCTTGCCCTGACTAGAGTGGTGGTCTCTGCCTGGCTTTGGCGCAATCCTTAGCCAACCAGAGATCCCATTTCTAGCATAATGCAATTGGCTAGTTGGGTATATCCTTCCACCTCAACTGGAGTTCTTGCACTGAGCTGTATAATGGACTACTTTACAACTAAAACTATTTCTGTCTGTTCTTGCTGGATACATCCTGTGTGCCTCGCTCTAATATGGTAATACACCATGTATCAGCAAATGTGCTAATACAACGTATATTAGCACATTAAACCCAGACCTACTGCATTTGCCATTGCTTGTTATTTTTCGTTCTGAGTCATAATTCCTAACTACTGCACAATTTTCCATGTTCTTGTCCCCTTATGTTTATTTCTTAAACTTGTGAACACAATGACTTTTGAAAACATACAAAGATGACCCTATCGACGATTTTTATGATGTAATCTAATCCGATGGCTTCGCTCTAAAGCAAGGGTGAGCATAACTCCTGTAACGCACTTTATATTAGCTCACCTGCCCCCCGAAAGAGGGCCCAAACATGTCCATTGATTGGGTACGCATGGTGGGTTCCACATTTTGCTTTTTTCGTGATGTCCCTATTGGGTAGGACTGTTATGATTGTAATTTTTAGCTGTTCTTATTGCAATTATCTACGGTTTTACTAACAAACTTTTACAATCTTTTATTGTGTAGTTTCCGACAACTGTTTTATCTTTTGCGGTGCAATAGTGCACTTTTATGTTCCGGCTGTGCACATTCTTCGGTCTATTTCTGTATCGCTTGTTAATTTGCATCTTTTTAACCTGTTTCAAAATGCTGCTTGATGCTTTTATGATACCAGTTATCAAAATAAAGCAAATGGTGATTATGGCATATGACGATATATGCCTAATGTTTTGTAGTTTTGAGTCATATGAGTACAAAGAATTACTCAAACTACTTTGATTACTCCGACATAATTACATTTCACCCAGGCCTACTAAAAAGGTTCTGAATTATCTGGGGTTCATCTAAACAATTATGTTCAAGAAAAGTGTTTAGCAGTTGACCAACATTAGCTTAAGGAAAGAGGATAACCTTAAATAGCACTGTTGTTACATTCTGGTATGAGAAGGTTACAGAAGCATGAATGAAGAATTATTTTTTAATTAAAACAAAAGTGGAGGTAGAATATTAATGCACATATTCACACGAAGACAAGTGGAAGATAAGGGGGGAGTGGACTCAGTCATATAACTGTAGGAAGGATAAGCGAGTTAGTAGGAGAAAGGGAGTGTTTGCAGTTATTTTCTGAAGGAACGGCATTTGTTGTGCTTCGTCCCAAATAACGAGAACAAAGCAAAAGACTTACGTTTTCAGCTTTCCTTTATTTGGCATATAGATCTTCAGTTCTATGAGGTTGGGCTGTGTGTAGCACCGTCACAACCAGAGAGGAAGATATTTCCAGATAAGTTGTCTGGTTTACTAGATGGATTGCATTTTCATTTGATGCAAAGTGTTTTGAAATTGATGTGTGCTTGGAGAGGTAGAGGCTAAAGAGCCTTGAAGGTGGGGCTGATGTGGTTGTTAATTCGGTTGTTTATCAGTATGAACAGAGTTTGATTTAGATTACGTTTGGTCTAGACCATTGTCATTCTGGATTGGACAGGGTGCAAACGGTATCTGAGGTAGTTTATTTCAGATGCTGATGTTAATTTAAGCTACAACTGTGTAAGATCTGAAGATAGCTGGTTAAGGATGGATTCTTAGAGAACTCCATAGCTAATGAGAAGTTTTGGCGATTTTGAAGATTCCATCTGGTCCTATTGCTTTTGGCCTCTTAAATAAGTGGGCTGGTCGAATATAGTAATATTCATGTTTATGATGAGAGTATTGAATATATTTTTTGATCAACTATGTCAGAGGCCACCAAGAGGTCAAGAAGGCTAGTGGGAAGCAATTGTCATTGGAGTGGAGGGAAAATAGTAAGAATAACATTAGAGACCAAGGGAAGCAGAGCCTGATGATCACTATAAATCATGGAAACCACCTGTTTGGCATTTGAATTTATTCATAAACCCTCTCCACGCCTGCGCTCAAAGTTCCAAGTGCAGGCATATGCAACTGTGCAACTGCAGAGGCAGTGTAAGCTGTCAGCTGTTTAACTGAAAATGTTTTTCAAAGCAGAAAAGGTGTCATTTTCTAGGTGGGAGCACTGCTTTCAGATAACAAGGACGTTATCTTCCAGTAAATGGCCATTCAGGAATTCATTATTGGCATTATGAGCAGCCAGGATGTTTGTTTAGTAGGATTTCATGTGCTATTTCCTCTGTGCTAGAAGGCTTTCCTGTGTGGTTGCTTGCTCATTGATAATAAGCACTCAAGGAAGGACACCTGGGAGTCTTTGGCACAAGGGAGAATGCTTCATTCAAATAATGCTACCAAATGACCTATCGGATCCCTCGCCTTCAAACGTAACACGCAAAGAATGACTAACCAGAATACAACTGAAATGTGTACAGTTGCTCCCCGAAAGAGCATGTTAGGTGATGGAAGACACATATTTGATAATGCAGACATATATTCTCACAGTAATATGTGTCATTCGATGGATTATACATTTGACACAGATAATACATTGGAATTTTACACACATTCAATGTATTTATTTTGTTTTTATTGTCTACAAAGTGTTGAGATTTGTATCCCATTCTTTCATCCTAGCAATACACAGACTGAACGTTTGTTTTTGCTTC
The DNA here is from genome assembly GCF_964261635.1 of Lissotriton helveticus. Taxonomy (NCBI): domain Eukaryota; kingdom Metazoa; phylum Chordata; class Amphibia; order Caudata; family Salamandridae; genus Lissotriton; species Lissotriton helveticus. The sequence goes on along the minus strand of NC_136072.1, from coordinate 862,878,803 downwards.
ATCTCGTTTTGTTTATGAACAACATAACCTTTCGTGGCTCTTCATGTACTAGTGTCAGATTCTTAGTTCAAGTATTGATCAGCCAGGCTAGGGAGAAAATGTAGGTGTGTGAAATGAGATTGGCGCGGGACAGTTTGTTTAATTTGTTGTATGTCAAATAACATATATTTACAGACTAGTCATAAAGGGTTGTGTTGATTTTATTTTATATAAACCAGAATGTGGAAACTGCTTGGTCTCAGGCATTTTAAGGCATGGGCAAAATGGGCTCTGGCCACCTTTCTAGAGGCCCTATCATTAAGCTTTCTGGATAGTCCCAGACAATGGCATAGTGCACACATTATGGGGCCACCCTGAAAAACATGAAAACGGTCTCCAGTTCTACAATAAATCATAAATATTCAAAGGCTTTGCCCTGAATAGGGCCCTCCTGAAGGACTGGGTTCTCCCTAAAGGTTTGGGGGCCAACTAAGAGGGCTGTCAATGGTCAGACCATAGTTCCCGAGGGCTTGAATGATCTGAAAATGGATAATAAATTCAGACTTGTTCTTAGCAAGGGGCCCCAAATTATGTTTTGCCCGGGTCCTCCAAAATCCTTAAGATGTGCCTGCTTGGTCTTGACTCAAAGCATGCATTCCTCCATGAATGCTCTAAACGAGCCCTACAGGTTTCAATTTATCAGACTCTTCTAAAGTTTCTCGCCTACCACTGAAGGTTTTCAAGTTTGAGTAGCCTCTAGTATCACCGTAAGTCTCAACATCAAGTATTTATCACTTCTTGTCTCCCCTCCAGTTTCTAAAACATATCAGTGCCTCCCCTCCAGTCTCCATTTTCTATTCTAAGCATTGGCCCAACTCGCATAGGACAGTCATCATTGGGCTCAGTCACATCCTGCAACATCTGTTGATTTGATTAGCGTCTCTTCATCTGATGCCACTTTGGTGGCAGTAACATCCTCTCTCAATAACCTGCTTCTTCCCTGGGGTACCAGAATCAGTCAGTCACTTTCTGCTCCATCAGTTGCTTCTGCACTAAGAATCAGTCTTTCTAATATGGGGATCAGGTTCCTTTCTGTGACTTCACTTGCCTTGATGCTTGTAAACAGCCAGTCCCTGTCCCACCGACTGTTTCTAAACCAAAGATGTGTGACCTCCAGTCTGAAGATTAGCTCCTATGCTAATATTCTACTACTATTATATTGGATGCTGGTTACAAAATGTACCACTGTATACTTAAAGGGGATTGCCATCCTTACTTCACTTTCTGCTTATTTACTTGCAATCATCCCACCTAAAACTCAGAGTCTTTCCCCATCATGTCTACCTAACTACATACTTTCATTTTAGTTCTATACCGTGGGTTAAAAGCATTGAAAATGACACACAAAGTCAAAAACACTGCCAGACAGTCAGGCTGTTTAACCATAGGAATTGCTACATTCGGCAAACAAATGCACACCAGGGGCCGTATTGTGCATTGTGCTCTGGAGCACTATGAGCATGTGTACCTGCTTTGTACACCCCGGGGCACAATGATCTTACAGAAGGGGATGCAGATGCTTGTGCTTCCCCTTCTGTAATACTGATAGTGCTGGCACACATGTACCACCAGCGCTATCATGCGAGGACATTCCCTCATTTGCATGGGGGTATGGCCCCATGCAAATGAGGGAATCACTTTACCTTTGAGCCTGCGCCATATTATGGATATCGGCACAGAGGCAAACTTTCCCCTAGGATGTGCACTGAAAGCGCAACACGGAAAAGGGGTGCACTTTCAGTGTGCCTCCCAGAGGCAGCCTTCTGGAGGGAGTAAAGGAGGTCTTGTGGACACCGTCCCCAGACATCACCCTGCGGGTGGGTGCAGTCATTCTCTGCACCCACATGCCTGCAATGGGATCTCTCTCCCCTCTTCAAAGTGCAGACGGCATTCCACCTGCACTGTGAAACATGGAATGGCTTAAAGCAGCCGCTCCATACTTCACTTGAATGCTCTGTCCCGAGGGCAGCATACGTTTGCGGCTAAACCTAGGGGCAGCACATTCTTTCTAATATGGTGCACTGTCTTTGTTAGACCTGGTCCTTTTGAAATGTTTATCATGAAACATTTTGCATTTTGCCTCCTATTTTTTTGACCCTATTTTTGTTAGCTATAGGATTCTGGGCACTATACAATTGCTGATCAGTGCTAAAGTGCATAAGCTCTCTGTATAAATTATGGTCTGATTGGTTATCCATGATTGGTATAATTGATTTACTGGTAAGTGCACAGTGTGTGCCAGGACCTGTAAATCAAGTCCTACTAGTGGGCTTGCAGCACTGGTTTTGCCACCCACATGAGTAGCCCTGTAAATGTGTCTCAGACCTACCACTGTAGTGTCTGCGTCCACAGTTTTACACTGCCATGTTGTCCTGGCAAGTGTGCCCACTTGCCAGGCCCAAATCTTCCCTTTACTTACATGAAAGGCACCCCTAAAGTATGCACAAGGTACCTTCATTGGCAGGATGCAGTGTATGTGAAAATTAGGACATGTACCGGTGTGTTTGGCATGGCCTGATAATGAAATACTGTGTATTTAGTTTTTCACTATTGAAAGACTGTCGGTGCCATAGGATTATCATTGGGGCTGCGCCGTAACATTTTATATATGTAGCTTACTATAGGGATAAGATAGAAAAATGGAGTTTAGGCTCCCTTAACTCAGAATTTAGTAATGCACCTTTTGGTTTAAAGGTGGCTTTTAAATTCTGTGTTTTTAAATGCCACTTTTAGAAAGTGGGCATTTTCTTACTTTACCATTCTGTTTGCCTTTAGCTGTTTGTGTATTCGGCATCTGTGTTGGAGTGACAAGAGCTGAGGATTTGCATTCACTTTAGACATTCAATAGGGGGGGTTCAGGTGTGTCCTGGCTTGACTGGGTAACTCATCTCTGGGCTGAATAGACCTGGTCTGCATTTAGAGTGGTGGGAGGAGTTTTGCTTGCATCTGTATAGGCTGTGTCTCCTTTTTCACAATGCTGTCTCTGCCCCCTGTGGTCATGCTACACCAGGGAGGACAGGACTGATTTGGACTGGGTTCAAAGACCCTGACAGCAAAGTGAACAATGACAATTTGGCGTATAAGTGTTGGATTTCAAAACCCAGGACTTTAGATTACTTCAAGGAACAATTGGACCATGCCAAGAAGTAGAGCGGAAGGACTGTGTGAGGAGTGCTGCCTTTTCTGTGTGAGGGGTGGATTGACCTGCAGTTGCTGCTTCTGTCTGTGGTGGAGGAAAAGGAGTGACTCTTTTTACCCTGCTGTGGCATCCTGCTTGTGAAGAATCTCCAAGGGCTTGTGGGTGCTGGCCTCCAGTTGGAAGTCTCAGGGACACAAAATACTTCAGGAAAGAGCCTTGCTGAATTTAAAAGTAACCTGCCTGTAAAGAGTGCTGGGAGCTGTGTGAGGACCGCTGCCCCTGATGTGTGAGGGGTTGGTTGGCCTGCAGTTGATGCTCCTGGCTAAAGAAGGGCTGAACTGTCCTTCGCCCCTTTTGTTAGAAAGGGGAAACATGTTCAGGAGATTCCTTAACCAGCGTTTATGGAGTGCTGCCCTGGGGCTATTTTCCCTCTTGTGTCCTAAATAGCACAAGGGGAGTGCTGTGAGAGGACTGCTGAGGTGTAAATGGGAGAACTACACAGCGTGTGGTTCCGCAGCCATGAAGGAGAATCCAGAACTGCTGACAAGAATCGTACTCTGAGTCGCAGTACAGGACGAGTACTCCTAAAGATCTGCTGAACCCCTAGTAAACCGGCTGTGGTGCTGCCAGATTGGCACCTTCTTGGCCAGAGCACAGCATGAGATGTGAGCGACAAAGCTCTCCTCCCAGTGCCATGGCAACCCCGATGCCCTGGGAGCTCATGCCCCAACCGCTCAGGAGCCGAGCAGGACGCACAGGAACAGTGGAGGAGCAATGCTGGTGATTTGCTAGGAGGTGGGCCGACGAGGAAGGCTGTGATATCTTGTGATGCATGTGTAATAAAACTATAGCCATTTTATGTCCTCTGGTTATAATTTATGTGCTATAAGTACTGAAGAAAGTGGTTTATGTGCAAGGTACGGGTACTGATTCAGTACACTGGAGGTGATGTTATGTTTGGCTGATTGAAAACACCCATGTTTACACAGCAATTTATGTGCAAGGGCAGTAACACCCTCATAAGTAGTGTGTTCAGAGACTGCATGTTATGGGCAGGCAGGGTGTAAAGTGGTGTTTGCATAATGTTCGATGACGTGTGCAACTTTTAAGTATTTACTTCAGTACACTACATGCTATGTAAGGACCATTGCCTAGTGGCAACATGATTTATGTGATTATGGTTTAAAGTGTTTTATGTACAATACAAAGGATATTTTTATACAACGTTGTGTGGAGTCGATTTTGGGGTGCGCCAAGTATGTCACTGCTGTGTGTGTGTGTGTCTGTTGCTCAAACGCTTTACACATTGCCTCTGGGATAAGTCTTACCACTTTGCGAAGCTACCAGGTGGGTGAGCAGGGGTTATCTTGTGTGTATAACTCCCTTACTGTGGCTAGAGTGGTGGGTTCTGCCTGGCTTAGGTGCATAGCCTAGACAACCAGAAATCCCATTTCTAATAGTCCGTGTTTGCACTTGGCGCAACTTTTGAAAGGTGTGCCATAGTGCAAACAGGGAAAGTGTGCCATATACATAACTAGGCCCCATATCATGTGACTGAGGCCTGTGTAACAGGTCTCAAGCCACACCAGATGTCAATCCAGCTGTCAAAATAATACAAAGTAAGAAAACAGGATGAAAAATACTATACAGATCGAATCCATACACCCAAAGTATGTTGTGTACCTATTAGGCAACCTTAATTTCATGTAGCTTGCGTCTTGCTTTTCTGTGTTCATTAAAGACATTATTTGAATTCCTACATATGTCAGCATTGTGCTTTACATTGTACATGCATTTGTAGCTCCTAAATTTGCCTACTGAAGATGGGGAAGAAAAACTTTGTAATGCTTTTGCACTGCCGTCCACATTCATAATTGAATAATTCTGCTATACTGATGCTTGTATGAAGCAATATAGTCTTTTAAGTAAAGAAAAAAAATGCTTTTGAAATCACTGTATCAGCCTCATCTTAGGCCCTGAAGAGCGAAATACAAACTGAGCTCCATCGTCAATTTCCGGCCCAATTAAAGTATAGCCCTAATGAGCACCCATACATTCTTCAAATAAAGCCTTCAAGGGCTAACCAAGATTCACGCGTATCCCTTAGGGATGTTGGTCTGCCTTCGGATGTTGCATCCTTTTCACCCGCTGCAGCATCTTGCCATGGGCAGTCTGCAGGCTTCGAAGCAGAATACAGTGATTGTCTTATTTGGTATTAAAGATTTCATCATGCACCTCAAACTAGCCTTTTTTTATAGCACTTTTTCTGATGTACACATCAATAATTTTCACCTACACCACGCAATTGCTATATATTCACACACAAAAATATATATACATACACACACAAAAATTATAGAAGGACGACCCTCAATGAAGTACAGCAGGCCAAAAATGATGTTTATTCCAGGCTTATGGCTTGGAGAAGTATGGGTCTTACCACGATGGAGGAATACAAGTTCATGAAGAATGAATTTCCTGTAACACCGGTAATTTACTTTATTCCTAAAATTCACAAAAGCAGCACAAAGCCACCTGGTCGACCCATTATCTCTGTCTGCAACAGTATTCTTGAAAACATTAGCACATATGTAGACTTTTTTCTTCAAGATCATGTTAAAAGTTTACCTTCATTTGTATTGGACACTGGTGATTTTTTAAGAAAACTGTCTGACTTTAGATGAGAACCTACTTACCTATTAATTTCCTTGGATGTCACGTCCCTTTATACAAGTATACACCATAGGGGCGGTACCAATGCAGTGCAGCATTTCTTAAACTCAAGACCAGCATGTTTAAATGAACATACCAGAATGATTTTATCCATGATCAGTTTGTGTTTAGAAAACAATTTCTTTTTGTTTGCTAATCAGTATTTTCAGCAGATTAGGGGAGTGGCGATGGGGGTCTGCTTCTCTCCCAGTAATGCCTGTTTACAAATGGGATACTGGGAGGAGCAGGTCCTCATGACCAATTACCTTACTATCATGAATTCAAAAGTTAAGAAATGGATGAGGTATATAGATGACCTTTTTATTGTCTGGGATGGTTTGAGAAGCGAAGCGGAACAGTTCTTTGTGAGCCTCAATGTGAACACTTTGAATTTAGAGTTCACAAATAGCATCAGTGCCAATACTATCTGTTTCCTAGATGTGGAAGTATTTGTTAACAATGGTAGATTAGAGACAAAACTCTACCGTAAACCCACAGCAGGAAACTCAGTTCTGCATGCTGCTAGTCACCATCCAGCACACCTTATACGGAGCATACCATTTGGTGAAATGCTCCGAATTAGGCGCATATGCAGTACTGAAAATGATTGCATACAGGCTCAAATGGAGTGCAAAGCCAGGTTCCTGAGGAGAGGTTATAAAGCACAAATCATAGACAAAGCTATGTGTAGAGCTAACTCCCAGGACATAATCACCCTTCTGACCACTCACCTATCTAGAAAGGGCACAGCAGATACAACAGAGCAGGGAGCAACCAGGCTTATCCTTACATACAGCAATCAACACCAGATTATTCACAGGATTGTGAAACGCAATTGGTCGCTTATTACAAGTGACCCGGTTGTGGGTACTTTGGTTACTAAGGCCCCCAGTATAACATATAAGAGAGCAAGAACCATGAGCAATTGTCTAGTTTCTAGTAGCCCAGAAGTGCGGACCACAGGATTGTGGTTGAACAGCAGCAAAGGTTTTTTGAAATGCTCTTCCTGCAAGGCTTGCAGGAATGGAGTAAGCACGTCTGAATATATGACTCCCTTCAATACTAAACATATTGGCATCAAACACAAATTGACGTGCAGGACGGAGTACGCAGTGTACGTGCTGGAAGGTCCCTGTGGTCTAAGGTATGTGGGAAGTACGAGGCCACAGGTGTACAAAAGGATCCTACAGCACCTTAGGGCCATCACCAATGGAGACACTGCGTACCCAGTCGCCCGTCATTTTGATGAGTGCCATAACAAGAATGCTGCTGAACTAAAATACTTTGTCATAGACACGGCGCCACCATAGAGGAGGGGAGGGGACCGTGAGTCTCAGTTACGAAAATGAGAAACAAGACATATAATCTTGCTCAACACAAAGACTCCTAATGGTTTAAATGCAAGTGAGGATTGTTTACGTATCTATAACTTTGCACCAGTTTTGGAGAGTGTAATTATCTGTGTACATAACTATATATATTAGCTGCATCAGCGTATTTTGTACAATTTATTTTTTGCACTTTACATATTTTTCATGGATTTCATCACTGGGTAACAGTAAATTTTTGCCATTTTTATTTGCGCAATTTGCACTGCTAACTTTGCACAGCAATTTGAGATTGCCCTCTTGGGCTGTATTGCATTAATGAATTTGGCTAGTTTAAGATGGGTATTTCCTAGTTTTATGTATTATGTAAACAGGATCTTTGTCTTAAACATGATTTTAGCCATACATTGTAATATTTATGGAAGTTTATATACTGTATTTTAGCGGCAATGATATGGAGTATTTATATTTTAAAGCATATTTATTTATTTATTTATATGTTTTTATAATTATTCTAAATTGCTGCTAAATACTATTGTCTCAATAACTGCGCCTCGTTTTGCTGCAATAATTTTCTTAACTTGGTACAAGGATTAACCTAATAGGAAATTATTGCGTTTGATAACTATGTGAAATGACATTCTGTTTTCTATGTCTATTATAATAATGGCACGTAGCACTTTAAAAGGTGAATATCCGCCCCATCAATGCCTGTCATGTCATCAAGGCCTCGCTAGGCCAAAACGCGTCATGGCGGAATGGTGTAGAGCACATTAAAAACAATTAAGCACCTTTACTCGGGTCTGCCTCGTCTTTTTCAATTGCTGTAAAGACGTCTATTCTACCTTATATATATATATATATATATATATATATATATATATATATATATATATGTATATATATATATATATATATATATATATATAATATGAGCAACAAATAATCCTTCTGTTTAAGAACTGCCAGGATGCTCAGGAATGCTTAAATCATATTTATTGAGTACAGCCTCAGTACCAACGATTTTCGGCTTTCATCTTGCTCACTGTATGGGATGAGAGCCAAAGTTGCCAATTACATACATTTGTTCACTGCAATTGCTAACAGAAAAAACTGTGCGAAGTGTATGGAGAGCAGCATAAGGTGGTCGCCATTTTAGCACATGCTTATTCCATATCAAAAATGCTATAAATGCATTGCATCATATTCTTTACTAATTCATAGTGTATTATTTAAGATTTAAACAATGATCATCCTATCACCTATTTCAGTGCCTTGATACATAATTACTGATGCAAATTTTATCCGTAAGAAAATAAAGCAGAGTAGGAAGATTAAACAGCCAGGAGTATCTGTAACCATGCAGAATATCCCAGTGTACCCGAGATGTCCCAAGAGTTCATTTTTTATAAATGTCTTTACTTCCAAACAGTAAACCAGTGCATGTATGCATTCTCCACCAAGCATGTATCTCTCTTTGCCATGCCAATGTGGGCTTACATTAACAAAATTCCTATTCTGCTACCTCGAAGTTTCCACTAATGAAAAGGCGCTACTTCTCTTTCTACTCTCCTTGAATCGATAGTGCTATATTTCTGTGTCCAAAAAGCAAATAAAAACATCAAATTACTTCATTATAAAAATTCAGCTAAGCATTCGTTCTCATAAAACCACATGATCTGTTAATCAAAAGATTTGCAGAAAAGACAAATACAAAATTCTAAAACTGTACAAAAATTTGTAGACGGTCTTTACATAGTAGGGATGCATTATGCTTTACTTCAACTGTATTCTTCAACTAAGTACATTCCTCATGCTCAGAATTAACCTAGATGTACAGCTAATTCCTCACTTAGATTCAACCCTATGGGTTTCAATGTGTCAAAGTCAATTACATACTTAGATTCTAAGACCCTGAGTCTCTGTCACCACCCCTCTCTTGTGGTCCAATTGCATGTAATACTTCAAAAGTTAGAACTTTCTCATTTTGTGAATGTACTTCCTTGAAATGACAAGCCACTTGATAGTGCTCATCACAATGTCTTATTGCCCGCTTGTGTTCAAACACTCGATTCTTAGCTTTGTGAATGTGCTATCAATTTCGTATTTTCCACATGGGCAAATAAGGCAATAGATTAAGTATTCTGTATTGCAATCAAAGCTTCCCTTGATTGTGTGTTCTCCTTTGCTACTAGGAACCTTTATTTTAGTACAACTAACACAGTTGATACACGCCTTGAATCTCATGCAACATGTGAACCCTTCTCTTCCTGCTCTCATTTGCCCACTTCTCCTCTGTGATGTAATCATATTGTGGCTCAACTCATCCTTCAATGATGCACTTCTCCCAAATTTTGTCTGTGGTGTAATATGCAGATATTTTTCCAGTATCTGATCAGTTTTCAAAATATGGCAATTTGCAATAAAGATTTTTTTTTATTTTGAAAGATTTGATTGGAAAATGTTGTGATGAATCTGACCTGATCATATTTTGTGTCTTTTGTCTCAACCTTAGGGTGGAGCAAATTGGCTCTGGAGAGGGTCTCCACCTTTATGTATAGCTTGTTGTATTGTTTTCTTGCTATATCCCTGCTCCTTGAATCTCTCAGTCATCACATCTCTCTCCCCTTCGTATTCTGCCTGTGTACTGCAGTTATGTTTCGCCCTTACTAACTCTTCATGAGGGATGCTATTGATGAGACTGGGCGGGTGTATGCTTGTAGCGCTTAGTAAGCTGTTCCCTGCTGTTTTTTTATGGTGTAATTTAGTGACAAATTGGTTTTTCAGTACTGACATTTCTACATCAAGGAATACTATTTTCTTCCCATTTGTGTGTGCTGTGAGATGTACATAGAAATCATTTTTATTTAAGGCTGAGACAAAATCCAATGCAGACTTGTCATCTCCCTTCCAAATGACAAAATATGTCATCAATAAATCTGGTCCAGATCACAATCTGGTTGTTCATTCTTTCCCATTGGGTGGACACCTACTCCTGCCACCTGTCCATGAAAAGATTCACGTAACTGGGGGTGAAGCAGGTGCCCATCGCTCAACTTTGTACCTGTTTGTATATTTGTTGGTCAAAATAAAAGAAGTTATTTGTCAGGCAATACCACATCATCTCTATCAACATTTGTGTGTGAAACAGCAAAGATATTCGTCTTGCACGTAGAAAAGGCCTTATCGCTTGGATCCCAGGTAATGTTGAATACAAGTATATAGACTGGTTACATCCATTGTCGCTAATACATAGTCATCCTCCCAAGTCACTCCCTCTATTAGAGTTAGAAAGTGAGTAGTGTCCTTCAGGTATTTTGGCAATGTTGTTACAAAGGGCCTAAGATAATAATCAAAGTATTTGAAGGTTAGTTCCATTTGTGAACCCGTTGAAGACACATTGGGTTTGCCAGAGGTTGTTTTTTGCATGTTTGTGCAGTTTTGGTAGAAGGTACAAAATCGGACTTTAGGGTATTCATATATATATATATATATATATATATATATATATATATATATATATATATATATATATATATATATATATATATATATATATATATGTATATATATGGTGTGGTGGATCGTTAATAAACCCCGCCTTACTATCGGTGGTCAGGAACTTTGGATATATATATATATATATATATATATATATATATATATATATATATATATATATATATATATATATATATATATATACACACACACACACACACATGTATAGATATATATATATATATATACACATACATACATACGCAAGTTTAGATGGAGAGCAGCTCTTTTATTTGAAGTACCCTTCAAAAACCACTGACACTCTGAATCTTCTCGCTCCAAATATCTGCTTTTCTACTAGAGTTTTTAAGCAAAGGATTAGAACAGTGCCATCCATGCCGAGCTAGAAAGTGACAAAGGCCTTTGCCGTTTTTTACAAATTAAAGTGACACTATAGTTAGGAATTGTAATAATATCTTACTTTATATTAAAATAAAATTAGAAATTTAGTAAAAAACAAACAAGCGAAGCAGCAATATAGTTAGGTGAATCAGTCAGTTAAAACATAATGTTTTAAACTAACAAAAACTCTAAAATTTACCAGTTCTGATAATTTCGACTATAGGAACTATATCTTACGCCCCCACAATGCACTGCTAATGATTGCACATATTACATCACTCTTGACATGTTCTACTACATCATTGACATCATCTGAAATTACATTATTGATGACAACACTGTGCATGGGGGGTGCAAGTTATAGTTACTTAAAACTGGCTGAAAGAATTTACACCAAATCACAAATAGCTTCTGAATAAAGCTCTAACTTTCTGCCAAATTTGGTGTGATTCTATTTAGGTACTTTTCTGTATCGGAGAGAAACATTTTCTATGGTAATTAACATGGGAAATCACACTATGGAGATTCCTTCTTTTTCTTGCTTGACAGACCAATCCAAAACTTTCCATGAAAGAGAGGAGGTTGGTCAACTTTGTTGTTGGAAAGGTTTGTGCAGATTAGTCAAACTGCCCCAATGTAAAACAAAAGTTCTTCCTATGTAAACTCTGACCTAACTATTATAGAGCAGTTTGGGCTTGCTTTAAAAAATGCTATCATTATCATTGTTATTGTGATAGATCAACAACATAAAACTAGGCAGCATTCCAATCCTACAGTGTTGCTTCTGTGTCTGCGAGGAGATCTGGTTATTAACGCAATGGTATGGAATCACTTAAATGTCTTCTCTCTGATTTTCTTCATATTTCCTCTCTGTGTTTGTGTGGACTCTGAAAGACACCGACACAAGATGCCTGGGAAAGAGATTCATGAGCAATGGCACAGCATCATCTTCTGATCTAATGTGTGGCAAATATGGGCTAGTCTCCCGGGCCATAAAAATAAAGGGATATGCAAATTATTACTGCCCAATTCCCCAACCCTCGCAGAAAACTCTCCCTAGGACTTTCAATTGACTGCAGTTCAGAGGAAAAGATGGTCGGTCTAGCGCTCTTCGAAATTAGCATTCATGCAAATACAAGAAGTTTTGGGAAAATTACGTGAAATGAAGAAGCCATTATGTAGTTATCTATAATAGGAGGAAATGATTCCCCATATTAACTTTTGATGCAACAACCCATTTTGCATTAACAAAAATTAGAACAAAAAATACAAGTGCCATGAGCTACAGATGTTCACATTATGGTTGTTCACGTTGGCCCTTCATACTAGAGCTATCACAGGCACCCAATCCTTGCTGATCTCGCCCCATTGCGAAGGGAAGTACTTACTACGCACTACTTGGTGTGCAACGCAAGTAATACCGGCGCACTCACCACACATTGACCTCTGAATGTTACCTTGTGGCAGGGATAGTGCTCCTCATCCACTTTCTCAACATGTCCAGTTACAGGGATAACACGCTCCAAAATACAGCACTTTTAACACACTGATTGCTGGGACAAGGAGCGTAACCAGCACTCCTTGGAGAACACAGAGAGCACAAGGCACAGGCAAGCAGGCAGGTAGACTAGCCCATCAGGGCCCTTGGAAACAAAGTGGCAGTCCTTCTAATAGTCTCACAGGCTACTGGTCAGTACAAGCAAGGGCGTCCAATGGCAGTTTCTCCTGGCAGCATCACAGTTCACTCTGGCCAGGTGCAGTCTGTAGAGCCAGCATCATCTGGTTACAAGTCCACGCAGTTTCTAAAATCATGGGGTCACAGCTCCTGTACTTATAGTCCAAAAGTCTTTCTTCTGGGGACACTTCAAACAACTTTCAGAAGTACAGAACACCCCCATTCATTCCCAAGCCCTGGCTCCAGACACACTACAGGCAGTCGCAGCCGGCATATCCCGTGGGCGGTGGGCGGGGAGGTCACACGCAGAGGGGGTCACGTGTGGGGGGGTAATTTTAAATAAATTATAAAAAAGTTAACTTACCTTCACTGGCCCGGTCCCGCATCATCCTGAGTTGTCACTGCATCTCTGCTCCATACAGGAAGCAGGTAGCCTCCCTCCCCTCCCCTAAGCCAATCACAATGCTGCATTAGCAGGGTTGTGATTGGCCAGGACACTGACCACACAGGCGTCTATGAGTAGGCCATTTTCTCCATGTTCGCTGCATGCAGCCTACATAGAGAAAAGGGAGAGTGTGTATGACTGGTTTGGTCAGCCCTGGGGCCGACCAAACAGTCAGCACCCACAACAGTGGCCAAGCCTCTCCTTCCCTGCCGTAGAGCAGGACCGCCTACCCGCCTGCCCCCAACCAAACCCTTCTGCTTTCTCTCAGTGCGATGGTATTTATAATACCATTTTGTTTCTGCTTCTCGCACTGCGAGAAAGCAGTGGGTCGATGCTCCTCCGCCCACATGAAGGAGCTGCCCCTAACTACCGGGGGGACAGTATTGTGAAAGTCCGGCATGGCCCTATTCAGGTGCAGGTGCAACTTCTCCCACCACTCTAAATGCAGCCAAGGGCTATTCAGTCCAGCGCTGAATCACCCAGAAAAGGCAGGACACACCTCAAAACCCCTTGTGACTGTCTAAAGTGAATTCACATCCCCTTCTCCTGTCAGTCTAAACCAGACATTGAATACACAACCAGGCAGGGCACAAAGAGTCATAAGCACACATAAATGCACACTTCTAAAAGTGGCATTTCTAAAATAGTAATAACAAATGTGCTTTCACCAATAAACAAGATTTATTACTACTATTCCAAACATGCCAAACATGGCCACGCTATCCTTTTCATATCAGAACTTACCACTGAAGTACATATCAGGGAATTCCCAATACAAATCTATGAGAGAGCACCCTCACAGCAGTGAGAAACGTAATAGGCTGTTTTATACTACCAGGCCATTCCACACAACTAAGGCACATGTCCTACCTTCAGGGTTCCGCACTATCCCCACTGCTTTTCAACCTTTACCTCCAGCCGTTGATTTACTCTCTAGCTAACATGGGTTGTCGTCTATTTAACTACGCCGACGACACCCAGCTGCTGCTGAGTATTGACAATACGCTCATGGCACAAACTAGCGCACGGAACATTCTTAGACATACAGTCAGCTGGATGACGGCAAACTCGCTGAAAATAAATCCGGAAAAAACTGAGGTATTGGTGGTCTCCACCTCAGCCTCGCCTTGGAGTGATCTCTACTGGCCCCAGGAATTAGGATCTTCACCGATACCGAGTGACAAAGTAAAAAGTCTCGGAATAAAGATTGACAACGAGTTGTCAATGGCCAGTCAGATATCCTCAGTTGTAGGGAAGTGTACTGGCTTAATCAGACAGTTACGAAAGTTGGCCCCTCTTCTCTCCTTCTCCGCACTCCGTATGGTGGTTTCGGCCACCATCGTCTCGAGGCTGGATTATGGGAACGCCCTTTATTTAGGCCTGCCTAAAATCTTGATTAATAGATTGCAGGTGGTCCTGAATGACGCGGCGCGTCTGATCTTCAAGCTACCTAGAAGATCCCATGCCTCTCCTTTACTACTCAAGCTACATTGGCTCCCCATTGAACAGAGGGTGGAGTTTAAGAGCCTGTGCACAGCCCACAAGGCCATCTATGGGCAAGCCCCTGCTTACATCAAAGAGCGCATGGAGGTGTACATCCCCAAGCGAGTCCTAAGGTCTGCCGAATCCCAGCTTCTGGTCTGCCCTCGTTATAAGTTAAACACCAAAGGAGGGAGGTCCTTCCAAGTTCTGGTTCCGCAGAACAACCTACCAGAATCACAAATTTGAATTCAGTTGTTTCCTTTAATAGTTAGGGCAGGAGGACAGCCTCAGTGTGCCTTAAGGAATCCTATAGAATCACATGATAACACTACACATTGCAATCTAAACTAAAGGGTTTGACATCGATGTATACAGATTGTGGAAGCAAAAGTTGTAAATAGCAGGCAGGTTAATTCATGTTTATTCTTTCTTAGTTGTAAATAGCAGGCAGGGATTCATTTAGTTTATTTTATCTTAGTTCATTAATTCATCTTTTTTCAGCTATTTATTTTTTTCATGTCACTCTTTTTTTTCTTGTCACGTTTTTTGGTATATTCACACATTGGGTCTTGTATTTTTTGATAAAGTTTTGTTGATTTGAACATATTGGTGGTCGGCGAGTATTTCGCTTTCGTCATCAGTGATGATTGTCTGTTTAAAACGCGGTGGTTTTGGAATAATGATTGATTTACATAAGGGAATTTTTACTCATATCACAATTGCGGGTACATGAGCGGACTTTTTGTAGTTCTACAACTCTTCTGTTGTAGTCAGGTATAGTCTGTTGTTAATGTTTAGGATGGGAGTCCGACCGGAAGGGATCGTTATAAGCTGTTAACGATGACACGGAAGTGCATCAGACAGCCAGGCGGATGAGTTTGAAAGGCACTCGGCGCGTTTAAGAGGTATGCGAGGAGGGTTTTACTTTGGCAAAGGCAACGAGCGGTTAACATTTTAAAGGTATTGATGTTACCTTTACGTTTTTTGTAGGTACCGAGGATTAAGTAGACGGACTCTTGGTGTGATTTACTGCTACAATAGAGGTGAGCAGCTGGCGGGGACTACAGGCATTACGAATCGTGTGCATGAGGATTGTGTCACTGATTTCAGTTATTGCATTTTTTTAGAGTCAGCATCTGACCACGAGATTGGTTGTTTGGACTAAGTCATAGTACTGGTTTAAAAAGGTGAGCAGGGTATCAGTATAACACTGGTGATTCATTTTTTATTATCTTGCCGTGATTGGTTGAAGTGATGTTTTGGATATTTTCATTTCAGAAATAAGTCTTCAAATATTTGCGAGGTATGTTTTGCTTACGTTGGCACTCTTGGTGGCTGGGCACTGTTTAAGCATGAGTTCTTTCACGTCTTTGATTATACATGTTGTGTTTTAGATTGTACTAGTGTAAACAGATGTAGTGTGGGCATAACAACATCCATGTGAACGTTGCAGTATACATTTCATGTTGATGTATTGTGATGATTGATTTCATTTTATGCGATAAGGCATCGTTTCATATTGTTTCCTTGTTGCTTTTACAGTTGACTACTGGAACCCCTGACGAAGGGACAAAGAAGTCCCGAAATGCATTGGGTGGTGGTTCTGACAAATTTGCAAATATTAATGTATATGTTTGAAGCTTGAAATTTAAAATCATAGCATGAATAATGTTTATGTTCATGATCTGAAGATGATTTAAAAATAAATGTTATGACATGGTATAACATTGGTCAAATGGTTTGAACATTTTAGAATTGTTCTGAATTTTTTCATTTAAGTAGTGCGCACTGCAGCCCTAATAGCCCATGTGGTGTTAGGCCATAATTCATAGTTGTTCACCAATACTTAGCAGGTATTAATGCAGAGCAGCACACATACCGTCTAAAAAGAGTTTAAAGTTAAGGAGAGTGTGCGACAATCATCCACATATATCTTATGTCTTCTGACTGACAAATAGCTGCTTATTTAGAAACTGGCTGTAGGTTTATTTCATTTGATTTCAAAGTGATGGGATTTTGTAAAAGTCACCTATGTGACAATCGTACTGGGGTACAGGAAATGAAAGGAAAGGCTGGAGGGTTTCAACTTTTTTCTAATACACAACATTTAAATACCTTTAAATGAACTATGCACATATTTTAAAATATATCAGCAATCAGGAAAGCACAAATGAAGAAGAATTGCAATTCTGAAATGTGATGGAAGCAAAACTTTTAATAGGATCAAAACTAATCAAGACACTTGGTGATGCACAAATGAGGAATATTCACACCCGGTTTCCACATATTATCGTTTGTGCTCTATAAAGTTTTACCAGTATAAATGCATGTCTATTTAAATTTAATGGAAAATGTGCTGTCTGTAAATGACAGTATGCTACCACTCCGCTGCTGCAAAATACACTACTGACTACAAACCAGACCCTTACCACTGAATGACTGTCACATTAGCTACACTTGCCTTTTTGTGTGACACTTGGATTTGTCACAACCCCTAAGACTTCAGTCATATAACATTCATTGGAGCACCCTTGCTGGGAAAAATATTATATCGCCATTGTAGACATTTCTCCTGGATTTATCTTCGCCTCTTAAAGAGATTCAAAGGATAGATTCTGTGGTTAAAGGAAGGTTAGTGGCAACTTCCTGGAAAGGGGTGTTGGGGCTGCAGATACTTTTGTAGAAGTTTTTTTCGGCTGCCCTTCTGAAATACAGACCTTGCAGTAATTTATTAAATGTTATAGTGAAAATAACGGTGCTTTATTTTGTACAATAATAATTGCATTGCTTTCGGCTTTTCAGTGTCTTCACATGTCACTCTAAAGGTATGCCATAAACCTTGTGCAATGTTTAATGCAGCACGTCACTTTCCATCACTGGCGTAGCTGGGGGGAGGCGGTCCGCCCCAGGCGGCGCTATTTTGGGGGTGGCGGCCTTATAATTTAATTGGACACTCCTGACATAAATTATAAAGGATGCAGCCAGTGTCACGCAGCGCCTGCGTGAACAGCGAGCCTGTTAAGCGCCCTGTAACTACCCCGTCTGTCGTCCCTGTCCCTGACTGTCCCAGGGCCGTCAATCTTGTAGCGCACGAAAGCGCTACCAATGACGGCCTTGGGCATACTGTTTGGCCAGCCCTCGCGCGCTGAAATGCAGCACAGCAGCAGTGACTGAGGCGTCATTTGCTCGCCTCCTTCACTGACTGGAACTCTGAAACGGCGCCTCTAACTCCTGTGTTCTTTGCGAAAGGCAGCAGCAGGTGAGGCCAAGAGCTGTAACAGATGCAGCTCCTCACTGTGCCCCCATTGCGCCCGCCGTTTAGCCTCTCCTTCCTGCTGCCCCGAATGAAATGCCTTAACAGCAGTCTAAGGTGCGCCCCACCCGCCCGCTCCCACAGTCACAGGCCTGGGACAGTGTAATATAGTTGACAGTCTAGTAGCTGGGATGGGCGGAACTAGATGGGCTGAGGGGAAGAGGAGGGGCCAGAACAGGATGAGGGCAGTTAGAGTAGGGACCGAGTCGAGACAAGTTGTATACAATAAAGCTCCTAAAATATAAGAACCTGTGTCTGTGGTTCTTTGTAGCAGGATGCTACAACTGGCGACGAAGGTGGGATGAGCAAGCCCACTGCGTGCAGAACCCCTAGAAGACACCCTGTCCCCTGCAGCGTCGAAAAGAGAAAGTCTGCTGCTGTATGTGATGCTGCCATCCAAAGGAGAGATAAGTAGTAGGTGACCCTGCCCCCTCCTGTAATTGTGGGAGCCCAGAGGGAGCCGCTACCACGAGCGCTGAAACGCTCGAGAAAAGAAGAAGCCTTCGCGCCGAAAACGCGAGCTCCGCCTGATGCGTGAGCTTTGGCACGCTGTCGGCACCGGAGAGCGGGAGCTCCGAAAGTGAGTTGGGAGCCTACCCCAACCTCACCCGATGACTGCTGTGGCCAAAAGAGTGTGAATCCAGGTGGGGACTGCCCCACGAAGGTCTGTTGCCAAGCACTGCAAAATTGGAGCCGAGTGAATCCCGACATCGGAAAACCTCACCCCCGATGCGTGAGCTTTGGCAGGGCCCCGCTGAAGGAGCGCGAGACCGGCTCCGAAAGTGAGTTGGGAGCCTACCCCAACCTCACCCGATGACTGCTGTGGCCAAAAGAGTGTGAATCCAGGTGGGGACTGCCCCACGAAGGTCTGTTGCCAAGCACTGCAAAATTGGAGCCGAGTGAATCCCCACGTCGGAAAACCTCACCCCCGATGCGTGAGCTTTGGCAGGGCCCCGCTGAAGGAACGCGAGACCCTGCAAAGTAAGGCGGGAGCCCACCCCATCCTCACCTGACCGTGGCATTGACCAGAGGGAGCCAAATCTGGAGTATGCTGACCCTGGAAGCAACTGCCGGTGAGTCCTGTGTGAAGAATCAGGTTGAATGAAGAGAGAGAAAGTAGTGCCTGCAGATAACCACGGCGGCCATCTTTGAGTCAGGCAACTCTTGGGACACCATCCATGTGCGAACTGTAGGCGGCCATTTTGAAGTCAGGCAAGAGGTGATAAGCAAGCATTGGTTGAAGCAAACAAACAAGCATTGGCAAGAAAAGATAAACAAGCATTGGCGAATGGAAATAAACAAGCATTGACGAGAGCAAAGAAACAAGCATTGGCGGAGACCAAACAGACATTAGCAAAAGCAAACAAGCATTGGTATATGCAAATAAAACAAGCATTGGCAAAGACCAAACAAACAATGGCAAAGACAAGCAAGCAAACATTGATACATGCAAATAAACAAGCATTGGTACATGCAAAGAAACAAACATTGGTATATGCAAATGAAACAAGCATTGGCGAAGACCAAACAAATATCGGCAAAGACAAGCAAGCAAGCATTGATACATGCAAATAAACAAGCATTGGTGCATGCAAATAAACAAACATTGGTACCTGCACGTCGACAAGCCTTGGTATGTGCAGATAAACAAGCACTGGTAAATGCCAAGAAACAGGCATTGGTAAGGCAAATAAATAAGCGTGGATAACGGCGCGTGAACAACGATGAACAAGTCTTGGCAACCAAAACAGAATAAGCACACGCAAACACGAGAATGAATCAACTAACAAGCACGAGCAACCACAAGAGTGACTTAACAAACATGCATTGACAAAAACAAATGTCAGCACGGGTGGAAACCCGAACATTGAGAAACGCAAGCGAATGCGCAGTGGCGAATGTAATGAAGTAACACGTGTCTGCAAAATAAAAGTAGCACAAGCGAACACCAGGACCAAGCAAAGACAACAGCACAATGGAACAAGCATAAGCAAATGCAAGAGACAGATAAAGACGACGCTGAGCACAAACCGAAGAGCGCCGAAGGGAGAAGAGCTGCTGGGCAGAACTGCAGAAGACCGAGAGGAGGGCAGTCCTACAGAGGACCCCGGAGGAAGTAGAACCATCCAAGTTCATTCACCAGCGCACACAGCGCATACTGTGATGGTTACAAAGACTATCAATTTCTAAGCAAACGACCAGACCAAAGACCTTGACCAGAATCTCCCTCTCTCATGGCCGGAAGAGACGTAGCACAGCGGGTCACTCCAGACATTGAAGTACCGCCCCCAGCGGTGCAGACTGTTGATTGGATCTCGGATCTCAAACGACACTGGTGGCTCGAAGCTTTGGAAGATTTCTTAAAAGCCAATGGTGAGCAAAGAGAGAGAAAATGTCTGATACTACTCCTCCACCTGGTGGGTCCTGAGGGCCGATGCCCAATCAGGACATTTTCCAAAGAGGATACAGATATCTATAAAAGACTCCAAAGGGAGCTCTGTGCCCATCTCAACGCACAGACAGATGTGGATCATAATCGCATGGTTTTCAATACAGCACGGCAGGAACCAGGCGAACCGTTGCCAAACTTCATCACTCGGTTACAAAGTCTGGTACGAGGCTGCCACTTCAACACTTTTACAAATGAGGATGCGGTTCGACTTCGGATAGTTGAAGGTTGCACAAACCCTGACACCAAGCGCAAGATTCTGCAAGGGCATTGGTCGTTAAAGGAAATCATCAAGAAGGCCGAAATTGGAATGCAGATAAAAGCAAGAGACGGTTTCAAGGACGTGCACCTGAGAGCAAACCATCAAGATACCTGGGAAGATAGAACTCAGAAAACAAACAAAACTGAAAGGAGAGAGAGGGAAGGCAGACCAGCAAAAAGACAACGGGAAAGATACAGTGACAAAGAAAGTGACAAGGACTACTCAGAATCAGATGACTCAGAGTCAACCATCCAAAAGACAATTCCAAGGAGTTATTCGCCCCCCAGGAGTTCCTCAAGGAGTCATTCAAAAAGACAACGGGAAAGATACAGCGACAAAGAAAGTGACAAGGATTACTCAGAGTCAGACCCCTCAGCGTCCGACTACTCAAAGTCAACCAAGGATTACTCAGAGTCAGATGACTCAGAGTCAACCATCCAAAAGACAATTCCAAAGAGTTATTCACCCCTCAAGAGTTCCTCAAGGAGTCATTCAAAGTATGATACACAGTACTCTAATGAGGAAAGAGCGTCAAGTGGGACAGATCGCACTCCTGGACAAGAGGGCATACTGCACAACAAGTGGGAGAGGAAGATAAACCCTAGAAGAAGGGGTCGCACTGGTCAACACCTGAAGTCGGCGCAGGAACATCAGTCGTCAAGCAGTGAAGACGAGTCCAAGGAAACATCTGGTAGGAGACCACATCAACCCCAGATCAGAGGTGTTAGAACACCAAACAAATGTGAAGGAGAAACAGGCCGCACAAGACGGACTGATCCTCCACAGCAACGAACCAGAAAAGATCCATGCATCTTTGGCTCCCGCGACAACGAAGAAACGGAGAGGAAATCGTTAACTTCAGGCGAGAAGGACAAAGAGGCAAAAGCTTGGGATCAAGCACAAGGAACAAGCATGGGGTCATCAAACAAACCCCCAAATGAGACAGCATTGAAGATGCTCCAACAAAGACACACGGAGAAGCATCCCAAAGACAATTCAAAGGGAAAGAGCAATTTGTCACGGACTACGGAATTCAAAAATCCATTACCCAAGACAGTTTCAAAGAAACATTTGAGAAGGAATGGGAAGAAGGCTCTCTCTGACGCGGAGCGCACATCCATCCAATCCTGGAAGTTGACAAAAGACTTCTCTGACCCAGAGAACATGTCTGTCCAATCCCGTGAGTCGACCAAGTCATGGTCCCGACAACAGACATGGCGTCAACCACCCGAACGCACCATGGAACCAAAGGACATCCTTCCCGTCAAGAGCAACATGTCACACACTAAGGTCTCTGAATACTCAGTCACTCCACCTGACAACCTGTCATGTCAGTCACAAGTATATCCAGACACAGATCAGACACCGTCACCCCTGAAGGGGTCCGCGAGGCTGACTCACAGGACCTACAAAAGGAAAACAGAGACAGTGGACCTTAGTAACCGGATGGGAAGGGACCAGCCAGTCACTCCGCAAGGAAAGCTGGACGTCTCAGGAGAGAGAGATCATCAGATGAGAGAGAAACATGCCTATGCACAGACGCCGGACGTGTCAGTAGAGAAATATCATCAGATGAAAGAGAAACATGTCTATGCACCGATAGCTCACAAGCTCCCCAGACAACCCGAGGCCGTGAATGAGTTATCGAAACAAACCAAAACCGTCTCCTCAGATAGCACCGTACTGTCTGGCCTATATGACCCTGAATTGGTGGGCAGTGTTGCTCTCGACCGGGCCAGCCAAAAGGAAGTGAGGGTAGATGCGGCGAATGAGTTACCGAACCAAACCAAGACAGTCTCATCAGGTAACACCGTACTGTCTAGTATACATGACTCTGAATTTGAGGGCAGGGTTGCCCTCGGCCGGACAAGAAAAAAGGAAGCAAAAGTAGATGCGGGTGCTCGGAACAGGACCGGAACATTATCCACTCGTGAAAGAGATCGAGCATCTGAACCAACCGTAGTTACACCACCGGAAAGAAACATGAGGACTGCGGACCGTGAGAGTAAACAGTTTACACGCAACGTGGTCAAGAATGCCTTGATCAAGACAACAGAAAGATTGACCAAAGCCAAGCTCACCACTGATTCGACACTACTGAAGCTTGAAGAACAGGCCGTCCGCCAACCCGTGTGGTGGATTGAAGAATTGCGTACACTGAAGACATTAAGCTCATTTTGTTAAGAACGGGGGAGATGTAATATAGTTGACAGTCTAGTAGCTGGGATGGGCGGAACTAGATGGGCTGAGGGGAAGAGGAGGGGCCAGAACAGGATGAGGGAAGTTAGAGTAGGGACAGAGTCGAGACAAGTTGTATACAATAAAGCTCCTAAAATATAAGAACCTGTGTCTGTGGTTCTTTGTAGCAGGATGCTACAGACAGAGGCCTACTTTAATGCACCCCTGGGGAAGCCGTCTGCTTTGGATCATGGCAGTCGCCCCCCCTGGCCTCCTCGTTCGATGGTTGTGCCAGAGCTGAGTCCAGCTGCTACCAGGGCTACCTACGGCGCACAGACAGCGTTATCAGCTCTTTGATCTCCGCTTTCCATTCAGGTAAGCCAGAAATATGCCTCCTGCTTTATAATTTAATGTTTCTTTTGCAAAGTGTTTAATTGTGTTAGTAAACAATGTATTTTTGTGACATTTGGGTAAACTTTAGCCTAGGGAGTGTTGCGTGACGATTTAAAAATGACATGCATTACTGGGCTTATGCAATCACTAGTAATGCAGCTGGTGTTGGCATGTTGTCACTTTTCACCAGTGGGTGCATTTACATGAAAACATTTTCATGTTTCCCTTCTCCGCTGCCCAGTTGGGGTCGTGCACAACACTTACGCTGATCTGTTGAGTTTGTGGGCTGCAGGATGTTTTCTCTAACTGCAGCCTCCCCCCGCCCCATCTGGACCTAATTGGCAGGCCAGACGAATCTGAACTTCACACTTACCAGTGAAATCCTCCAGTCATGTGCGTTTGTGACAGGCTGGAGGAGAGGCCCTGATTGCACCCCTAACATGACCAACGGGAGAGAGATACTACAACAGAAAGACTCTCTCTCACATGACAGCGATAGCAGCAGCAAGCAGCACTGTAACACCTTTAGAGAGCAGAGCTGGCAGAGAGGAGTCGAAAGCTGGACTGACTGTGTGGATCACTGCTCAGGTGCGAGGCCATCCCTGCTGTTTCAGTGTGCAGTGGCCCGGAGTCTGCAGCTGTGGTGCACTTCGTCATAAGCTCTTTTAGTTCAATATTAAACCGGTTAAATCTTACTGGTAATTTTGCATTCATTTATCACTACGGGCCCTCGTGTGAAGTTAGTTCCCTTCCCTTTCTGGCGCTGTGCAGAAGTTTTAAGCTCTCCTTAGAGTATTTTGTTGCTCAAATTGGTTTCATTTCTGATATTTACGTTTCCCTCATCTTCATTGCCTGATTTTGCACACAAGAAAGTGTCACTCATAGTCACTGTATGCTGTCATAATTACACTGAAATTATGAAAAGCTCACATAGCAATCTGAAACCTTGGCAGCTATGTACAGTTTAATAATTAGTGCTTGGGCCATCACCACCATGGAGTGGCACGCACAGTCTGATAATCTCTGATACATTATTTGTCACACACAATCAATTTAGTTTAAAATCTGCAGGCAGGGCTGCTCTGTCTAATCATCCTTCTGAGTAAGCCTGGTTTATCTGCAGATCTGATTTAAGCACAGTAAATCTGCAGGCCCGGCCGCAGGGCTGCTCTGTCTCCTCATCCTTATCTGATTCATGGGCGACCTGACTAACTGGGTTTATCTTCGCAGACTACGGGTCATTGCGTGACAGTTTTACCAGCCAGGCTGGCTCTCGCTGGTCTCTCGGCACTGGGGCCCGCCCGGGAGGGGAGGTGTCGGTGAGTTTCTTGTTGGTCAAATGTCAGTAATTTCTGATATTTAGAAGTTTCCCCAGTCTTCATTGCATTATTTTTGCTCGCAAAAAAGTGTCACTCTTAGTCATTGAAATGTCACTCATAATTACACAAAAATTATGAAAATGTCACACATATCAATCTGAAATCTTGACAGTTATGAGTCGAGTCTGGGGCAGTGGTAGTGCCTGAGCGATTTGCTGCAGACTGCAGCAGAACCAACCCCTTTGGTAGAGACCCTGCCACCACTGTGGCGTACTGGAGCCTGAGGAAGGTAAGAGCTAAACAGTTGTCACAAGGGGAGGAAAGGATCTTTGGTAAGTGGCAGGGCAGTGGGCACAAGTCCTATAAAAAGAAGTGGGGGGGACTAACCAAGTTAGCCAGTCAGCAAATTACATCATGACATGTGCCATCCATATCTGCCAAGGTTTGAGATTGCTATGTGTGACATGTGCATAATTTCAGTGTGGTTAAGAGTGAAATTTCACATTTTCTTGCGAGCAAAATTCGAGCAATGAAGATGAGGAAACATAAATATCAGAAATTAGACCCAATCAAATAATGCTTTATTCGATTTTGTTTTAAAATCATGAAAGCGTACACATAAAGACAATCATAAAAAAAAGGCAGCAAACATACAGACAGTAATACAATGCAGTCAAATATCTACAGGAAAAAATATCTACTAAATTAAGAAACTTGTACCCAGACTTTTGAAGTACTTTCCAAATTTAAAAAGCGTGCTGTGTTTCAAATTGGGATTACCAACTAATACATGAGGCTATCCCTTTATACAATTTCATCAGTAGTTAAGATTATTATACCGTGAATCAAGTCTCTTAGATGCAGAAAGAATATTACTACCACTGAGAGTATGGAGACTCCTTCCCAGCAGATGGGTATAGTCTGCCTTTGATCTTATTGGCAGTGTATATGGGGTACTTGGGTAGAAATCATGTAAGTCCCACACAGATATGGGGCCGTCTCCTTTTTGGGGCGGGTAGGAACGTAGATAGGGGACAATGTTCCTATTTCTAAATTTCACTAGAACCAGGTCCCCACTGATGTCTTTGGGTAAGGACCCTAGCCAGCCCACCCTTCTAACACACAGGATTCCACCGTCATGATGGAGTGTAAGTGGTCTGTTTTTAGATAGCCAGAATATGACCTTGTTTAAAAGTTCCTGGCGTCTTTCGTGTTTCCCATGGGAGGGTGCCGGTATTCCTGAGAGAACAAGGACAAATGGGGCGGCTTCTGGAGGTAAGTGTAGGGTTGCTTCTCTGTTTGGGTCCACTCTAACAGCGGTATACTTAGTAATCCCAGATTTAGGGGCGACTTTAGGGGCAGTTGTAGCAATTTTATTGGGCAAAGGAGCATTGGGGGCTTTAAATGGGTCAAAGCCATTAGGTATTACCTTCTTAGAAGTGGACAGAGAATTGATTTTAGTGATTTTCTCTTTACTTATAGTAGTTGGCGAAGGGGCTCTTCCCCCATTAGATGCATCTTTGATGGTTGGTGGAGAGTTGGCTTGAATAAGTTTCTCAATACCAGTTAGTCTATCACCCAGAACATTAATTTTTTCTACCAATGGTAGTATGATGGAATTTAACAATAGCTCCAACTGAGACAGTAGAGAGAAATGGGGAGAAGATACTTGGTCGTCACAATTTCCAGCCTCCACCGTAGTTAAGGTGGGGTTAGTGACAGGCGAAGTAGGACCAACGCACAGTTTTGGTATTTTCAGTTGAATCCCGCTGTCATTAGACCCGTCATGCTTCCTTTTAGCGTTTAGGCCCTGAAACAATGCAATACCTTGGGTGTTGTCTTTTAGAGATGGTAGAGATGAGTCACAAGGTTTCCTAATTGGGGTAATGGTGCAGGTGCCTTTTACGGGGGATGGTGATGCCACCGGGGCATACTTAGTGCCACACAAAGTGTTTATTTCCTCACAAAAAGACAAGTTCTGCAGACTATCAGAGATCAGTGGGGGAGATTGCCTAGTAACTATAGGTTGGCACAGGTCACTCTCAGCTTCGCAAGAAGCGGGCAATGTTCTACTGGTCATGGTAAAATTTAAAGTCCCCTGACCTGGGTCGCGCTGTGAAGGAGATTTCTTATTGGTCCCCTTGCGTGACATATTACAGTGTGCTACAATATAAACGATGATGGTGGCTATCAAGGGAAAATAAGCTGTCCATAAAGTGTCAATGAAAGGATAGGTCAAAACGATATACCTCCTCCTCTTGTCGCGTAACCAAGGGGGGTGGCCCGTCCCGTCCTCCTCAGGCCTCTGAGGGCCACAGAGGGCCCGCCCTTTGCCCGGGCTTCGCCCGGCGCGTCCCGCGCGCGTCCTCGTGGTACAAGGGGCGGTCCAGTCTTTATGCGCCTCCTGGCGCGCTCCTGCTCTCGTCGCGCCCCTAAGGATGCTGGGGGATGTAGTTTTCAGCTAGACCGGTGGAGCCAAGCCTGGCCGGTCGTCCAGTGTGCAGAAGGGGTGGAGCCAAGCCCGGCCTCAGGGGAAAAGAACCTGGGAGCCCCGGTGGGGGAGAGCAGCCCAAACGAAGAAAAAAACCAATCAGCAGGACACCAGAGGACTCGGCCCCTGTCCAGTCTTTATGCGCCTCCTGGCGCGCTCCTGCTCTCGTCGCGCCCCTAAGGATGCTGGGGGATGTAGTTTTCAGCTAGACTGGCGGAGCCAAGCCCGGCCGGTCGTCCAGTGTGCAGAAGGGGCGGAGCCAAGCCCGGCCTCGGGGGAAAGGACCCTGGGAGCCCCGGTGGGGGAGAGCAGCCCAAACGAAGAAAAAACCAATCAGCAGGACATTAGACCCATTTGAGCAACGAAAAACTCTTAGAAGATCTAAAACGGCTGCAAACGACTGCTGCAGCTGACTATAATTAAAATGACAGCTATGGACCTCTAGTAAGCAGGTCACATGGCTCCGCTAAGAATTAACACCAAAAAGAGAAAGAACCTGCGGTTAGGCTGTAGAATTGCTGGAGCGAAGCTGTGCAATAAGAGCCACTGACAATACAAGACAACAGTTTAGTAGAGAACACAGATCTTTACTGGACCCCATTAATGTAGAAGGGGTATTGCTGGGTGCACATGACGCATTGAGAGCTGTAGTGGCAGGAGCATCACCAGAGCCTGCCTTGATGTCCTGGCATAAATATCTCTAGTGTCTCACAGCGAGTGACAAGTTACACACCAAGTGTAAATACATCAGACAACACTTCAAGCAAAGGTTGAAAAAAACATTTCTGCCCCATGGCACAGAAGCAGCTTGGTCTTCAGTCGGGTATTCAGTCCACCCTGCATTGCTGTTTAAAGCCTGCAGCACAGCTGGTGTTAAAAGACCCCTAAATCCAACACCCCACCTTCAGATCCAGATTCACACAGGTAAGTGCAAAAGTAGTCTGTCTCGAGTGACGGTCACAACACACACTGATGTCTGTGAACATGTGGCATTGTGGATGTTTGGAGAGAGCTCAAACCAGGAGAGAAGAATCACTAAACTCAATGCTGCTCTCTCTGTCCCACATGGGACCTGGGCCCAGACTATAACAGGGTGTGAGATACCCTAACACTAATGTCATTTGCCTCAGGCCTATACCATAAATTCATTAGAGTCAGCTGACTCACGGACTCCGGCCACCACAGTGAGCATGCGTGTGATAGCATGATTGCTGGGCAAGCCACAGGAGAGCCTGTGAGACACACATAGCGGTCACAGTCAGGCAGGATGACAGATATGTTTGAAAGTATTTTAAAAAACTCACACCAGTATAATGAAGCGAGTGGCCCCGGGGTGCTGTGCGCAGCCCTCTACAACTGCAAGTTTGGATAGTTAACACTTACTTGCACTAGTTAATAGATCAATGTAAAACTAGCATTCCAATGAGACATGTGAGAAGCATTTGTACCCGAAATTTGACAGTGAGGTGAGATTCAAACTTCGAGTCCGAGACTTTTTTGATTTCAAAAATGTTTTATTGATAAAGAAGAGATATAAAGTATAAGGATCAGAATACAATTTAAGTGATACACTAATGCAAGAGAGCTATACAATCAGGGGCTAAGCTTGAGAAATAATTTAAGTAAATGCATATAAAATTAAAAGTAGCCAGTTATAAAATATAGAATTCAATTAGGGGAAAGCTACTAGCCGGGTACTAAACAAACGTATCACTATCAAATATGGAGATGGGGACAGGGGAGGAAATAGAATAAAAGAAGAGAGGAAAGACGAGAGAGAGCAATAGAAGGATGAAAGGGAGTAGAGGACAGGAAAAAGAAGAGAAAGAAGAAGAAAAAAGAAGAAAAAGAGGAAGGATTCCCACAGGACTAACCAGCCTAGAAAACTGAGAAGACAACACTTAGACAGACATATCAAAAGGAAACTGAGGAACCAACCCTTTTGAGGACAACTCCATATAATCATCCAAAGCTTTCCAAACCCCACTAGAAATAGATGGGGAAAGGTGGGCTTGATTAACCGACGTGTGAGCACTGCGTAAAAAGGAAACCCAGGCCCACCATGTATGATAGGAAATCAAAGAAAAGGACTTCCATTCCATAAGAATAATTTTCACCGCAATAGAGAGGAGGAGATCCAATAGCTGTAATTCCAGTGGATCCAATGGGAGAGGAGTGGGGGCAGCCAGTGGGCCCAATAAAATTAAAGGGAAAGAAAGTTGGAACTCAATACCAAAAATAAGAGAGAGATGTTTATGGATGAGGTCCCAAAAAGGCTGAAGCAAAGAGCAACCAAAAAACATATGGTGAAAATCGCCCGGCAATAAACCACAACTCCAGCATAGGTTATCATCTTTAAGATTTAGCGAGTGAAGACGCACAGGCGTCCAATGGAGGAGATTGATAGAGAAAAACTTAGATTGCATTAAAGATGGTGCAATTTTATTACGAAGAGAGAGTTTACCAATTAATTGCCAAGTCTACGAGGAAATATGATCTGTAATAGCAGGATCAAAGTGGTGTAACCACTTTTGCTGAGCAACCGTCTGTGCGGGTAGAGAAGCAGATGACAAAAATTTATAAATTTTGGAGGCGACGTGACCAGATTTGATCCAAATATGAAAAAGTGAGATGATAGAAGAAGTAGGATGAAGACGGACTTTAGCAAGGGCCACTTTAATTTTTAAAAAAGTATAAAAATCAAGATTTGTTAAAGAATGCGTTTGAGCCAAGGTGGAAAAAGGCAATGGTTGATCAGAAGCATCATATAGATGTTTAACAAGAGAGATCCCTTTATCTACCCAGTAGGACATAAGGGTGGGAGTAATGTTGAGTTTAATTTTGGAATTCCGCCAGATAGAAGACCACCTAGTTTTGTGTAACGGGATTGCCACCTTCCTGTCTACTTCCCTGATCGCAGCAATTGTATCAATAATGATAGAACGAGAAAACAGGATATGTAAACTAGATGTCGTGCAAAAAGAGGCAGTAGGCAAAGGGGATGCTAATTCTTGTTCTATGAGCAACCAAGAGGGAACATAAAGAGATGGAGGAGAGAACCAGAAGGCACCTTGAGAGGCCAGAAAGGCAGTTTGGTATTTTTCCCAATCGGGAAAATTGCAACCTCCCATATCACAAGGACGACGCAAAAATTTGTATGCAAGTCTAGCACGTTTGTCATTCCACAGAAATTTAGAAGTCAGACCATTGATTTCGCGAAAGAAGGAATCTGATAATTTAACCGGAAGCATGGATGAAACAAAATTAATAATTGGTGTGATCATCATTTTGAGAGTCTGGAGGCGACCCCACCATGAAATATGCTTCGGAGACCATGTATCCAAAAGACGACGGACTTTAAGGAGGGTCTGGGATTCATTATAGGCAGTTGTAGCATAGAGAGTAGAACAGAAATAAATCCCTAAATATTTCAGGTGTGTAGACTGCCACTTAAAGCCCGCTGAACCGATATGAGAGGGGAAACAATAGGCATTCAAAGGGAACATTTCCGTCTAATCTTTATTTAGGGTATACCCTGAGACCGAAGAAAAGAGGGAAATGGTATGTGAAATAGCAGGGATTGCCAAAGCAATATCATCTGAAAAAATGAGAACATCATCTGCGTATGCAGCAGTTTTAATACAGTGAGGCCCGAAACAAAAACCTTTAATATCCGGATGTAGCTCAATCAGTCGAAGAAGAGGGTCAATAGATAATAAGAATAAGAGTGGGGATAAAGGACATCCCTGTCTAGTGCCCTGACGAAGATTAAAAAACGACGACGTAGCACCATTAACTCTAATGTTAGCTTTAGGTTGAGAATATAAGGACATTATCATATTAATGAAAGAGTCACCAAGATTGTGCGCGCACAAGACCGCACGAAGAAATGACCAAGAGACCTTGTCGAAGGCCTTTTCCGCATCAAGGGCCAAGGCCGCGGCAGGGAGTTGAGATCTTTTGGCAGCACCGAGAACATGACAAAAAGTGCGTATATTGTCACGCGCAAGACGGCCTTTCACAAAACCAGTTTGAGAAGGATGAACAAGAAGAGGGATAAAGGATTCTAATCTTTTGGCCAGAATTTTAGCAAAAATCTTAGCTTCCATGTTAAGGAGAGAAATAGGACGGAAGTTTTTGGGATCCGAATGATCTTTCCCTTCCTTCGGGATCACTACTATAGTAGCTTCAGCAGCCGTACCAGAAACAGATCCATCCTTAACAAAAGAGTCAAAGAGAGATTGTAATTTGGGAACCAGCGTAGGTAGAAAAGTTTTATAAAATAAAATTGGATAACCATCAGGGCCTGGAGCCTTGCCAGAACGAGTAGCTTTAATTGCAGAAATAATTTCTTCGGGGGAAATAGGCTTATTTAGAAAAGTACGATCATCATCCGAGACCGACTGAATCGGAACCGAAGTTAAAAAAGCCTGACAACGATCAAAAGAGGAAACATGAGAAGGAGTGTACAGTTTATTATAGTAGTCACGAAAAACTTCAAGTATTTCCCCTGTTTGAAATTTTTTAGAACCTGTGTGGTCAGTAATAGAAGAGATTTGCGAGGACTTAAAAGAGAAATCCTGAAATTTTAAGGTAGCAGCCAAAATCTTCCCAGCACGATTTTTTAACAACAACTTCTTGGATTTCTGTGCTTGTACTCCAATATGAGCTCTTTTAGTAACAATGGTATTATATTTGTATTTGAGTTGTTTTATTAGCTGTAAACAAGATGAGTCTTTAGATTGTCTAAAGGTGGCTTCCAGAGATTTAATTTGAGAAGACAAATCTGTAAGCTCCTTTTTAATATCAGAATTCCGTTTGGACATACACTTAATCACTTGACCACGGAAAGTGCATTTAAATGAGTCCCAAAGAACGACTGGGGAAGAAACAGAACCTTCATTTTCATGAAAAAAAATATCTATAGCTTTAGAAAATTCATCAACCTGAGAAGCATCATGCAAAATTTCGGTATTCAACCTCCATGAACGACCGCGCAATTTAGGGGCAAAGGAGGACAATGTAAAGGTAACCGCCACGTGATCGGAAATCAAAATAGGATGTATAAGCGGAGAAGAGGAGGATGAAACAAGCAAAGAATGAACCAGGAGATAGTCAATACGAGAGAAGGAAGAATGAGGCGAAGAGAAGAAAGAAAAATCGCTACCAGTAGGGTTATGGAGTCGCCATAAATCTTGAAGATGAGTAAAGGAACACATATGAAGCATTTGTTTGTGAGATTTAGGAGGACGAAACTGAAATGCAGAGTTCCTGTCTAAAAGAGGATCCATTGGTAAATTAAAATCTCCGCCTACAATAAGATTGCCAGAGTGCGGGGTGTCATTTAATTTTTTGGTGATCGCTTTCCAAAAGGCCGGATCATCAACGTTAGGAGCATAGATATTCATCACATACAGTTCATGCTGACCATCCGACAACTTAGACAACAGCCAGCGACCCTGAGAATCATGATCAGAAGAAAGTATAGATAAACCAGAATTTTTTAAAACTAATGTAATAACCCCATTTCGTTTACCAGATGCATCAGAACAACAAACATCCGAAACCCATTCCTTCTTCAAAAACAACGCCTCTCTGTTAGTGACCTTGGTCTCTTGAAAAAGAATCAGGTCAGAAGACAGAGATTTACAATAATCTAAAACTTTCGACCTCTTCACAGGATGATTCAAACCCTTAACATTAAGGGATAAGACATTTAAACCCGGCATGGAAATACAAAATAACAACGAAAAGACGACATGGATGACAAAACAAGAAGCAACCTCACACAAACAAAGAACAACTCTACACTCCTAGGAAACACAGAGGGAGAATCCATGTGGGGAATCCAAGAGAAAGAGGAAGAAGGAAGAGAAGAAAAGAGAAAAGAAAGGAGGGAGAGAGGAAGCAGGAGGGAAGGCCTAAAAAAGACCAACATCATACTAGGGAGAACGTGGAAAAGGCGAGTACGGGTCCCGTACTAGGAGGAAAAGTAATCGATCACCATAGCCCCAAAATATAACAAGCTGATAGCAGTAAAATAGGAACTAGTAACAGACAAAATTAGCAACGCAAAGCTGCATAACCATGTGAATAGACATAATGTAACGTAATAAAATTGTATAAACACATTCAGTCAGCAGTCTAATAACAGAAAACATAGCAAGAATAATTAATACTAGCAGAGAAACTGATTAGAAAAACAAAAGCCAGAGGCAACTCATGAACAATAGATGAATGCATGACGATCAATATGCGCATCCTAAAAATAAAAACATAGTTAATAAACAAACTATACCTGTATATAATAGCAATATACAATTAAAGTAGAAAAGACCGGAACCTACAAATATGTAGGAAATAAAGGAAGAAAGACAGAAAAATGGAGAGAACAGAAAAAGATAGAAAATGACAAATATGAGAAAGAATAAGGCAACTAGTAAGAGGTAAGCGTCGAGAAAGGAGAAAAGTGGCATGAAATAAATACTGACATAAAGTAAGAACAAGAAGAACAGAATACAAGCTAAAGAATATGACGTTGGAAAAAAGGAGCGAACAGAAAACAGGAAGGGCCCAGAAGAACAGGAAAAGTCGATCAAATAATCTTGGAAGTTAACACCTACATATAGTGATAATATGAATAGGCAAAATGTACCTAAGCAGAATGTATAATTACATTTAGTTATCAGTCTAATGTCAAGAGATATAGCAATAACAATTAATACGATCATAGAAACTGATTAGAAGAACAAAAGCCTGAGGTAACTCATGAACAATAGGCGATTACTGACGAACAAAATACAGAACCTAAAAATAAAAATATGGTTAATGAACAAACTATAACTGTATATAATAATAAGATATAATTGAAGTAGAAAAATAAAAACCGGAACATATCACTACGTAGGAAAGAAAGGAAGAAAGATAGTAAAAAAAAAGATAGAAAAGAGAGAGACAGAAAAAAGACAGAAATGAGAAAAAATAAGGTAACTAGTAAGAAATAAACGTCTAGAAAAGAGAAAAATGATTTGAAATAAACAATGACAGAAAGTAAGAACCAGAAAAGCAGAATATAAGCTAAAGAGTATGACTCTGGAAGTAAAGGCTAGAACAGGAAGCAGTATGAGCATCAGAAGAACAAAAAAAAGTTCATCAAACAGCCTTGGAGGTCAAGAACGATGCAGAACCACAACATGAGAGGAGAGATCCAGACATGGAAAAGAAAGCATCCAGAAGAAGGAAAAAGACAATTCAAGTGCCCGAGGCACCAGAAGACTGCGAAGTCGCTTTCTGAATCTCCATCTCTATCTCCAATTGGTTGTCCAGAAATGTAGCTAAATCGGCCGGTTCATCGTAAATTCTAGAACGTCCTTTATAAGTAATGCGGAACTTCGATGGACCAGAAAACGAAAAGGGAATGTTCATGTCAGAAAGACGTTTCCGAAGATTAAGGAAGCCCTTTCTCCTTATGACCGTATCTCTGGCAAAGTCCTGAGAGGTTGAGATTCGATGACCGTCCCAGATGACTTGTTTAGCTTTGCGCATATGAGAGAGAATCTGTTCAGTATGCTGATGGCGTAATGGCTTAAAAATAACTGCTCTTGGCTGGGTTGCCGATTTAGACCGAAACGTTGGAACACGATGTGCTCTTTCGATCTCAAACTCTCTGAGGAATGAGATTTGTAAGGTGTCCGGAATCCAATGAGATAAGAACTCTATCATAGATGAAGATGATTTCTCCGAATCTTCCGGCAGACCAAAAATGCGCAGGTTAGATCGACGGTTGCGATCTTCCTGCTCAGTGAGATCTCTTCGCAATGCCGCCATTGAGCGCTCCATGTGGTTGATGGATCTGGAGTGTTTGTGCATACCATCCTCTGCAGAGCTGATTCGTGATTCTGTAGCAGATACACGAAGAGAGAGGGCTTTAAAGTCATTCCTGATAGCAGACACGTCCACTTGCAGTAAATCTGTATTAGTTTTCGTTGACTGCGCAATATCATGTACCTCATTAAGGCGCGTTAATATGGTGTCCAGCGTGGAGGTAGTGTCTGACTGAGCAGACTCAGGCGTAGGAGACACCGACTTAAGTCTTTTCAGTGACGTGCCAACATCTTTAGAGTCTTTGTTACTCGTGGAGCGACCCATACTTGTAGCCATGAAGGAGTAACCTCGAAGAAAAAATATATAACCACTTGCAGGAAATAGAAGAGCAAAAACTGTGCAGACTGTAGCCCAAAATAAGAGATATAACACACTTAGCTTAATGGACGCTTATTAGATAATAGCGGCGGGCTGATATGCAGGACAGGCAGGTAGCTAACAAGTGATACAGCTACAAGTAATTCAGGAGGGCACAGCACGGAGTTCGCAGGAAAAAGAACCACACCTGAATAAAATAACTGTACTGAGAGAAAAATATCGCGCGGGCAACTTAATTTCCAGCCAAGCAGCAAGAAAATAGCAGAAAAAAGGAAAAAATGTTACCAATTGCAGGCATCATAGAGGAACATCTTTGACAGCCACCACGACCTGAAATATTGTATCGACAACAGCATTCCTGAGGAGAAAGTGCCAACTGCGTCAGGAGCAGGAAATGGCGGCCGTCCGTGAGGAAAACGAGCATCAGACAGAAATCATGCAGCCGGTGAGTAAAACAGCAGGAAAACCTCAACAAACAGCTCCTTTCATATTCCGCTGCTGAAGGCTGCCTTTTCCGGCCACAGGGGCAGTCGGGGAACGGAGAAATCAGCCCGACGGGAGAACTCGCCTCGGAGCTCAAGCGCAATCCGCCATGCTGAAGCGGCGCGCAAGCCACGCCCCCTTCGAGTCCGAGACTTAAGCTCACACAATCACAGGGTTGCGGATGCCAGGGGCGGCAATCTGAGGGATAGCCCCGGGTGCCTCAAGCTCTAGCTATGCCCCTGCTTTCCATTATCTAAGAACATGAAAAACCGAGGGAAAGCAACTCATGCGACGTATTTGACAGTATACACAATAATAAATAGACAATACAAAATCATTCTGAGCGAGTAGCCAGCTTAATATTCCTATTTAAATTCCTTCAGTGATTCCAATTTATATTTTTTTTCTTTAGAGCCACAGGAGAACTTCGTACAGTAGCTTTGATTCAACATCGTGTTTGATGTGGATTTCAACATTCAATAATAAATCACTCTCCTCGTCCAGTCTCTGCGTTTATTTGCACTCAGTGCGAACTGACTACACAGCTAACCTGAACTCTGGAGTCTGTCTGGAAACTTGCACAGACTGAGCGTGTTTACAAAACTGTTCATGTATCAAAATGTTCTAAAATCAGAGACCTATTAAGACACGGGCAAAGTGAGCAATTTGGCAGGGCACCAACCTTCCAGGGGCCCCCTTGGGAAAGTGATGTTTTTCTCTCTCATCTTTATTTCTCTACTTCAGCCTCTCTCTTTCTCACTGTCTACCTTTACGTCTGACTGATTTTGGGATTGTTTTGGAACCTGGGCATACACGTATTTCAGTTTGACCCCTGTTTCTGAAAGCATAACGTATAATACAGTATTAGTTGGCATCATGCAGTCTTGAAATAGGAGAAAATGGATAAAGAAAGTTGTTCGAAACACGGGGCCCCTAAATGTCTTGCCCAGGGGCCAAACATTCCTAAACATTACACGGGCTACAGTCCACATCAAACAGAACGCTCATTTGGAAATCAACTTCCATTCACAAAGAAACTGGACTTAAGAAAATAAAGAACCTTTAAAGGGCCACGTCTTTAACCTGAACCAAAGTTTTGTTAGCGAACAAAAAATCAACTACGGTTAGTTTTAAATAAATTGTCCCATATACTGAGGTCTCAACATTTTTATCCCAGGATTTCAAAGTGTGCCTTATTCAAGGTTTGGCTACTGATACCATAAAGTTTAATGTTGGCCCTACTCCCCGATAACCTCCTGTTAAACTATCTGATTCTTACATAAATCCAGAGTCTCTGGGAATCTATCCTGAAAAGTTAAAAAAAAATTCACCCTCTTATCCCCTTCTCCTCTGATGTGCCATTCTGTTTTTCTTAAGTCTCACCTAGGAGCACTTGTGCTGTCTCTTCGAGTCATGCTGTATGCAGGTATGGACTTGAAGCATTGCCCATTTTCTACCCATCTTTTCAATTGGCTCTTGTTACTGTTCTTTCTAAATGGTTGTTTTGGAATCATCAATAGGCTTAGTAGTCCCTCCTTAGTACCACCTTTTCTACTTTTGCAATCTCCCAGGAGGACTGGCCCTTTTACTTGTGCTGTTACTCAGGATGTTTTAATTACAGACTGTGAGCATTATTTTTTTAAAGGACTTTCTCCTACCAGCTGTTGCAGGCAGGACATGCACTCCCGCAATTGTTTTTTTTTTTTTAAACCAGCCTTGTTTCACCACTTCCAAATGCTCAGACAAAACAGCATGCTATGCGAGGGGCCATCGTGTAAGTAAAAAAAATGTTTTTTCTTTCAGAACGCGCTTTATCTTTAACATGGTGCACTCGCACCTTTCTGATGTTGTGCAGTCCACACCCAAATAATATTTTTTATTTAAATTAACTACAAAGCTCCACAAATTTGCTATTTTAGATTAACAGCACTGGGGCACAGTCAACAATGGCGCCGGCCGCCCCATCTCGCACGAGCGCTGCGCTTTAGGTTTCTGCATGACTCCCGCTTTTACAGTAACACAGGCTAATGTTTTTTACCTACCCATGTGGCAGAGTGCAGTACCACAACGGAGAGCCCTTTGGGACTTCTTTTAGCCACATATGGTACTGCACCCTGCAACATAGCTAGGTAAAAAACATTAGCATTTAGAATGCCAATAACCCCAACATTTCAGAGTGTAGTACCATATGTTGCCAAAAGAGGTCCCATGGGACTGCACCCTGCAACATGGGTAGGTGAAAAGCATTAGCAATGACAATGGCATTAACTCCAAGTCCAAGAAATACGAGACCTATTGCATTTTTAATACTTGTTTTAATCTTTATTATTGATAAATGACCTGTAGGAAAAACCAGCAGAAATATTTATCATCAATGATGCTCAATCTACTTGCCCCACACTCTATAATCACCACCACAGCTCCCCAGCCTGCATCACATCGCTGAACATAGTAAAAGGACTACCTTTTATACATTTCAGAAAATCCTTCTTTTATGTCGATTGTTCTATTGGGAGTAGCAGAAGGACTATCTTTTGACTAGTAAAGATAGGTGTTATTTCTACATCTCTATATAAATATTTTGTTTTAATAACAGTGAACTCGACCTCTTTTCTTTTGTCAAAGCTTGCCAGATCACTTACAAAATGTGTGATGTTGGAGGATACAATAACTCAAGCCTATGCGGCAATGGCTTACTTTCATTGAAGTCTCCCTTGTCCGCCTTTTCCTGGCCTCCGTTCCAAGTCTTATACAGCCATTTCTCACACAGGGGTCGATTCCGATCCGGTAAAAAGCGCTCTGAATCGTCGTATGGAGCGTTTTTTCCCATACGAATCGTACCTGTAAACGTCCCGTACGTACAACGAAGTACGATTCGTACCAGGAGCCGTACTCCGTACGAATCGTACAAGACACCATACGACTCTAATCTCCGTACGATTCTCCCTCGGAACCCGCTGTACGCGACATCTGTACGGTTCGCGGCTGGTTTTTACGACCCAGCAAGTACGATACGTGTCGGGTACGCACCGTACGACACTTTTTCTACGGGAGCTGAAAACAGCCGTAAAAGCAGAGTTGGCGCCGAAACAGCCCCCCGGGTACGGTGCGTACCCCCCATGATCGCAGGGGTACACACTGTACCCCAGCGATCATGGGGTGTACGAGCCGTAGCCCATTGTACGATCGGTGTACGAGCCGTACCCCCATTGTACGATCGGTGTACGAGCCGTACCCCATGTACGATCGGTGTACGAGCCGTACCCCCATTGAACGATGTACACCGATCGTACAATGGGGGTACGGCTCGTACACCGATCGTACAATTGGGGTACGGCTCGTACAACCCCATGATCGATTATGGGGGCACGGACCGTACGGTGTGTATGTGTTTGTGTGCTTTTCCGTACGACTCGCCCTTACCTGACGTGGACCGTACGAATCGCGTACTCATACCCCGGTCCGGATCGTACTCGTCGGGTCGTACGGCATGTGTACGAGTCGTACGGTATGTGTACGAGTCGTACGCTTCACGGTTTCAGCCTTGCAATACATACGGATCACGACGATTCAGACGGATTCACGGAATACGGATCGTACTTCACGACTCGGATGGATGGGTACGATTCGTACGGAGAGGGCTCCGGATACAAATCGTACGGACGTTTTTATTCCCGAATCGGAATCGACCCCACAGTGTAGGGTGACCAGGTGTCCCGGATCTTCCCGGACAGTCCCGGTTTTTGGATCGCTGTCCTGGCAGCAGTGCTTTAAGTGGGCCGGGTCTCAAGGGGTCTGAGCCCCGGCAGTTTTTTAAAGGGGGCCTTGAAACGGGTCTCTATCGGGCTCTGTTTTGAGCCCTGGCACAGGCGGTCCATTTTTTTTTTCGGACTGCAGTGACAGCTGTCACTGCAGTCCGGAAAAAAAGTGCCAGGGTGCAAAACAGTCCGAGACCCGTTTGGAGACAGCAAGCACATCGATGTGCGCTGCCCATACTGCTCACTTCTCATTAGAGGAGAAGTTACGGCATGACGTCATGCCAGGTGAGCGTTGTGGGGGAAGGGAAATCCTTTAAAGAGTCACTTTCTTTCTGGATTTCCCTTCTCTTTCTGAAACGCAAGAGCAGCAACATTGTGGTATGGTCACCAGGGCTTTAATTGGAAGCTTTTTCAATATTATATGTAACAAGCCATAGTTGCAGCGTATTTATCCTATGCAACTAATAGCTATTGACAAAGCCAATAGTACTTACTTGTTGTAGGTATGATGTTACTTGTTGTCTCACATATCTGGATGCAATGACAGAAACAGCAAAATACAAGTTGGGCGGCACACTATGCTAAACACATATTTTTAGCGTGTTTTAAAGCCACGCCCCTAATTACACTGGCCACGCCCCCTTTGAGAGACCCCCCAGATTTTTCATCCCACTTAAAGCCCTATCCGGCAGCTTTAAAAAAATTAAGCTCATGTCCCGGTTTTTAGAGATGGTTGGCTGAAAACGGTGGGAGGTATCTTTTTAGGTTTTGCAAAGCAGTACTAGTCAGCAGTTGTTATAAAAAAGCAATTTAATTAACAGACATGCTACTGGCTTTAAAATCAGCATTTTATGTATGTTCTTACAGCCTCTTCTGTAATTCTCTGCTAAGGTAAGCACTGTCATTCTGTGCGCAGGGTTGAAGTAAAATTGTAGTCCTTCTTCTATTTTTGGGAAATGTCCCGGTTTTTGGCTTTAACATTCTGTTCACCCTAACACAGTGTCATAGCACGCATCGGACCTTAAATATTAGAGTCAAACTGCCAGATAACGTTTGTGTCATTTAATTCGCTATCCCCATAATGCTAAAGGTAATTAACTCGAAGTAGGGAAAGTGGTTAGATCGGAGTCGGCAGGAATCGTGCATGGGTGTCGTAAGGTTACTGCAAATTGTGCTTGTCAGGCAGTGTGGTCAGATCATACAGATATACACAAGGGAAGAGAGCGGACCAGGCTGGTCATCATTAAAAGAAAAGAGGTGAAAGGACAGGCAGATAATATTCCTCCAGACACAAGGGAGGAAACGCTGACTTTGGAAAGTAATTACATTCAAAATCGGAGCAGAAAGTGCTTATAATTGGCACAACTGGAACTTTCTATAGCACTCGGATACGTGAGTGTTAGTCTCACTGAATATGTAACCTTGGAAATTGTGACAATGCCTGATTTAAGTAGAGGTGATGTAACGTAACTAAAGATAGTAGGAGGGATAGTTTTAAAACAAATAAAGTAAATCCTAAAAACAGGGCCGCTGGGATTCAGCGATTTTGGGGCTGCTGTGTTTTCCGCATAATTGTGCATTTGCTGCATTTACCACGAACCCATCATCTGGTGCGTAATATGCAGATTATAGCAAAATAAATGTTTCTAGCTCAAATGAATCAAAAGTTATTAAAAAAAGTGGAGATATGTTGCTACCAGTGGTAGGACCGTCCCGAGGTTGATTAGTCACCATTCTTTTGCTTATTGGTGTATTTGGGTGTTAAACTGGTACTTGTGGGGTGCAATAGACAGTATTAATGTGTAAAAATGACAAAGAAGTGAAGTACTGCTACCATAAAGTATGCTGCATTACACTACAAAATGTTCCTTGTCTTGCTATATAACTTCTTAAAAAGTCCTCCACTGGCACATAATTTGGTCCTCCTCCTCTGCCACATAATTCCGATGGCACTGCCAAAATATTAGGCATAAACATATGCAACTGGGACAAAAAACGTGTAAGCTCCAAGCCAGCTTTGGCATTTGTACAGTGCAAACCAAAAAAATAGACGTTTTCTGATGTAGACAAGAATGCACTTTTCCGAAATTGCTATTGGCTTAGAACTAATTAACCCTTTTAGACCTTTCCATGTTCACATTTCTTTTTAATGTGCATCGGTTCTGAACCAGACACAGAATGCAATAGTTTGAAGCCTTTAATTGAATTAAATATTGCCAACAAAAATCTTTATATTTGAATTTTACAGTCTACAATGTCATATTTAAATTATTTCTAAATATTATGGCCCTTATTCGAAATGGTAATGTAAAATCAAATTGGGCAGAAGCTCGAATTTCTGCCGGATTTCATATTGCAAGACGCTCTTTATTTCCTTATGTGGTAATGCCACATTTGTTTCAGAAAATTAACCTGTTAGTGCCAAGGGAAAAGTCACAAAATTACACCATGGCATGAGGTAATCCATAAAATGTATCGTAACATGTTATTCCCCATTCTATAGGTGCCTAGACATTGTATATTACTGCCCTGAAGTGCTCATCATATAGATTATTCAATGGTGTTGTGTATGCAGAATGACCGACTCCAAGAATCAAACTCCTCATCCAGACAAAATCTAAATTCAGGGGTGAAAAACATTCGCTCTCTATTAACAAACAAGTGGCACATCAATCGTGATGTTACAGAAAGCACCATGAGGTAGCTTTTTGAACTCCTATATTTTTTATGAGGATTGGACACTTTGATATTATAGAAGGGTCTGCAGATGCCTGTGCGACCCCGCCACCGCCAGAGCCAATCTGCACGAAGGGATGACAGACGTAGCCAAATGGATGTCGAACAGCCGCCTGAAACTGAACTCGGACAAGACGGAAGTCCTCATCCTGGGATCATCACCCTCCGCCTGGGACGACTCCTGGTGGCCCCCCGCCCTGGGCAGCGCACCCAAACCCACAGACCACGCACGCAACCTGGGCTTCATCCTGGACTCCTCCCTCTCCATGACCAGACAAGTCAACGCCGTCTCCTCGTCATGCTTCAACATCCTTTGCATGCTACGTAAGATCTTCTGATGGATCCCCACCGAGACCAGGAAGACGGTCACCCAGGCCCTCGTCACCAGCCGTCTGGACTACGGCAACTCCCTCTACGCCGGAACCACCGCCAAACTCCAGAAGAGACTCCAGCGGATCCAGAACACCTCAGCACGACTCATCCTGGACATCCCCCGCCGCAGCCACATCTCCGGACACCTGAGAAACCTGCACTGGCTCCCGGTCAACAAGAGAATCACCTTCCGGCTCCTCACCCACGCACACAAAGCCCTACACAACCAAGGCCCAGGATACCTCAACAACCGCCTCAACTTCTACGCTCCCAAACGCCAGCTCCGATCGACCAGCCACGCCCTCGCCGCCGTCCCCCGCATCTGAAGAGCCACCACAGGAGGAAGGTCCTTCTCCTACCTAGCAGCCAAAACCTGGAACTCCCTTCCGACCCACCTCCGCCTGACCCAAGACCACCTCGCCTTCAGGAAGCAGCTCAAGACCTGGCTGTTCGAGCAGTAGCAGACCCCCTCCCCCCAGCGCCTTGAGACCCTCCGGGTGAGTAGTGCGCTATATAAATGCTTTGATTGATTGATTGACTGTAATTT
The DNA here is from genome assembly GCF_964261635.1 of Lissotriton helveticus. Classification (NCBI taxonomy): domain Eukaryota; kingdom Metazoa; phylum Chordata; class Amphibia; order Caudata; family Salamandridae; genus Lissotriton; species Lissotriton helveticus. The sequence goes on along the minus strand of NC_136072.1, from coordinate 862,835,577 downwards.
GGAAAAATCGAGTGTACAATTTTTGCCCGATCCTAATGGGCATCCTCGGGCATGGGGGCATTACTGAAACAAGGTGCTTTAAAGGCAACATTCAGCTTGATTGTTTGGGGCCCAAATCCCTGGAATTTAAGTTTTTGCAAGTCTTAGAATTGTTACTTGCCTGTGTGCTGTTCAAAAACCCCAGTCTATTAATATATTATCCAAAAATTCTTTGGAACCTCTGATACCACTATAAAATGACACTGGAATCCTTCAATTTTTTATATCTTCTGGCGAAATGTGATTAAAAGTGAAACACAACACTCTGTTTCTCCCCAAAATACCTTCTGGGAAAACCTCAAATTTCCACTTATAAGGCGGTCTTGAGTTCCTTCCACTTTTTCCAAGGATATGGACCTAAATAACTTAAATCCTGACATCAAGTATTAACAACTAAAGCCTTCTAATGATACTGCTGTCATTAATATTGTTTTCTGAAGGGCAGTTAAGTGATACATGCAAGAGAGCGTGACCTGCTAAAGCCGAGTCGAATACTTATTGCACAGAGAGTGTAATTGGAGCTCAGATGACAAGTTGCAAACAGTTTTGTTCTGAATCTAATAACACGTTTCTTTAATCTGGTACCCTTCGAGGTGAGAAGCTGATGCAGTAAGAGAAGTTACCATCCGCATCTGAATTACACATTTTGCACAAACCAGGGCATTTAAACTGAAAAAAGAAGCTACAATATCAAGGTAGGAAAAACAGGCAAAATGAGGAATATCCTGTTTGAATTGGTGGTGCATACAAATTTCTTTAGTCATTCCCTATTTCTCAGGGTCCCACTTGTTTTTTTAGCATTTGTATTGCGCGACAAATCAACGAATTTCGTTTTGTGCAGTGCATCACCAAATGCGATGCAGTGCGCGCCACGAAATTCGTTTTATTTATTTATATGTTTACTTACCTGTTAAAGTCCGTAATCCATACATTACAACTCCCCCTACCCCTCCCCCCTCCCTACGTCACCGCCCTGCAGTTACACCTACCACCGGCCGTGGCTAAAATCAAGGTCATAGAGTTTTCCAAACAAATACTCTGAGAGTAAAGAGAAGTTATAGAATCAGGCTAGACTCCTCCAGTCTGTTCTGATGTTAAATGAGGACACGGTGACAAGTAGGCAGGCAGGCACTGAACTGACGCGTTCAGAGTACGGAGATGTGCCTGCGATGGGAGATGAAGGCTGATAGTGAACATCTGTCACCACCAGCAGCATCTGGCACTTGCACAACTGAGGCAATCAATGAAAGGAGCAGGAATGAGATGCATCTTTTGTGGACAGACAGGATCGCTCCTGATGCAGATGTCACTTGTAGACGAGTTAGAAATATCTCAAGCAGAGGAGAAACTGTGCTATTCCAATACAACACAACTTTCATACGCTTGTGAACGCACCCTAGGGAGAACAAACCAAGTTGTGCTTCCCCACCGTTGCTTTACTAAGAAAAACAACTTGCTTTTTTCACTCTAGTGCTTCCTATTGCACTTTTACACTGTTTAATTAATAGACGTTACTATTAACCAATTAAAAGAAAAACAATTTATTGACCTCGGAAGAATGAAGACTCTCTGCCCAGAGACTCATGAACGTCAGGGCACTGGCGATATGGCAGCTATCTTACCGGATCCACTAAATGTGACAGGCATTCTTTTAAATCAAAGCCTTCTTATCTGTTTATCCTATATTCCTTATGTGGAACTCCTAGGAGCTCCAAATCATAATAAAATTTGATTGATTGACAGGCATTTTGTATTACTTTTAAAAGCCATATGAAAGCCATTGTTCTCTTGTGACTAATATTGTTTTATCCTCATGGGCCATGTTATGGAATACTCCTCCTCTTCTGAAAGGGCGTTGGGGGTATTTGCCCTGCAAGGGGGGAAGCTCGTTTCGCAAAAGGAGTTGCTAGTGCGCACCGTCCGCCTGTAAAATGGAAATGGATGGTGATGGTCTAAACATCCGAGCAATCCTGAAGTGTAATACCCAATTGCTTCCTTCATGTAAATCTGCTTTACCCCTTGCAGATCTCCATAGTGAGGTCTGCACGGGGGACACACTCCCAAAGGACATGCAAGATACCACCACTGTTGCCATGTATGCCATTAAGGAATCTCCCAAGTGTGTGGGGCACTTTGGATGGGATACTACAGAGTCATAGGACACTAATACACTACTCCACCAAAGGTCTACATCCCTTTTAAAGGCTGAGTAAGGGTTCACATGTCTACTTCCTGTCAGTGCGAATAGTGCCATAGCAACAGGATGTACATACGCATGTGCACATCCACCTCGGGTGAGCGATGCCTGCAGCACACCAGTGCTTAATTTGAGCCTTTTGGTTTCTGGTGCTCGGCACCGGCACTTAATCAGCAACACTGGCACTCATGACAGTTTGTCTAATTTGAAGATGAACACAGAAACAGCAGTTAATTATTCCACTTACATAAAAAATGACTAAAACATGCTGCACAAGCCATTCTTATAGCTTTGGGGGCCTGAAAGGGTCTGAAGTATCATACATATAACAGTGTGAAAAATTGTAGTTGGTACTGTCATTGCCAGCACTGGTAAGTAGCAGTGGGTTCCTGACGCTGGCCCTGGCACTTATTTTTTCACAAAGTAAGCACTGCACCGCACTGTCACTTTGTCCTGCAAGACTGTCTCTCTTTCACTGTACGCTACACTCTCTCGCCCAGTCGCACATCCTTGTGGCGTGTTCATGACCTATAGTCCACATTATTTCTTCAGTGAATTGGTGCAGGTGAGCACAGGGCTACTATAAGGGACACAGCCCCACAAGTTTGTTTGTGACCAAGTTGAGAGGATGGGCAGACAGCAATACCGTTCAAGGCTGCTAATCACATTGTAAATAATGCATGTGTTCATTTGTTATAACAAGTTACTTGCAAGAGAGGACTATATTTTCCAGAAGAAAAAAATTGCTGAAAACATTCCGGCAATATAATAAAAATCTATTTTTCCTCCTGACCTTAACTTTATTGTAGAGTAATGAGCGATACATTCTGCCAACATGCTTTTACTTCCTACATTTCTTTTTTAATTATTTACCTTGGACCAACTTTGTAAAGGCCACAGCTGTTTGAAAAAATATTTACCTATCACAAGCTACACATCACAAAAAAACTCCACTGATTATTGTATGTATCGCAAGATGTAAAATATCATGTCACTAATTGCAACAGCATTTCTAGTTCTTAGTCTTGGCCTTAAAGTCATCAATGAATCGTTGTTATGTTAAGATCTGCTTTTCTGATTTATGTTATCCTCTGCTATGTTACGCTATGTTATACTATGCCATGTTCTGATACTTTGCTATTCTATATTATTTTATGTTATTAAATGTAATAATATAGAGATATTTTTGCACGTATTCTGGAATTAGTAGTGCTTCACGTTGTGTTAGAAATGGCGGTCTCTAACTGGGAGAGGCATGCACCTTTGTCCAAATAGGAACCCTTGCTTCTAGTCAGGGTAAGGGAGTTAAACACTTTACATAACTCCTGCTCACCACCTTGGTAGGTTGACACGAGCAGACAGGCTTATCTCAAAGGCAATGTGTAAAGTATTTGTACTCAAAACACACAGTAACACAGCAAAAACACCACAAATGTACACCACACCAGTTTAGAAAAATAAGGTGTCTTTATCTAAGCCAAACAAGACAAAAACAAGAAAAACCAACATACATGTATCAAATTATGACTTTAGAACAGTTATTTAAAAATAGGACTTATAGAAACAAAATATATCCACGTAGGGCTATTACAACATTGTGACAAGCATAAATCTAAGTATGGCGCTGACCGCAAGGTGCGTGGTGTCTGGCATGGATTCATAATAACCCCCAAACAACATTACCTAGAAAATGAAGTCTATGAACAATGCACAGTGTCATGGAGGTGAGGCGTTGGAGCCGAGGTTGAGGTCCTTTTATTGGTTGGCGCAGGGGAGGAGAGGTGTTGTATCCATGAGGAGGTGATGCGTTGAGTCCAGGACAGGGGAAGTCAGCGGTGTCGGTAGTAAGGTGTCAGCTCCTGTGAGGCAATGTAAAGTCGAATAGGTCCTGAAGTCACACTCGTCGGTTATCGTCTCCACAATAGCGGGATGCTGGTGGCATCGATGCGAGCGCTGGCACCAGGAAGGTGATAACTTCAGGCGTCAGCAGGTGTTGAAGGACATCAGAGCTGCGGTACAGGCGGGGCGGTGCGGCCTCGGTGAGGGTTGCGGTGCCACTGGCGGTGTCACAGGCAGCCTCAGAGTTGTTTTTCTTGCTTTGCAGCACCAACCACACAATCCTCAGGGCCCAAGAACTAAAATTGGCGCCCTTTTGAATGCAGGAGTCCACACAGGAGTCCAGGTGCTGATCAGTGGATTGCAGGTGATGTATTTGTGTCCCTGAGATTTCAGAACAGGAGGCCAGGGCACACACAAGCCCTTGGAGATTCTTCTTCAAGCATGTTCACAGTAAAGTTCCAGTCTTTTTCCTCTCCTTGAAGAAGCAGCAACTGAAGGCCTTCACAGCAAAGCACACACATCAAAGGAGCAGTACTCCTCCTTACAGCGCTCCAGCTCTTCTCCTTGGCAGAGGTTCCTCTTGAATCAGAAGTTAATTATTTCTCAGAGGTTTAATGTTTATTACTTATACCCCATGTTCTGTTTGTTCTCTTTGTGGGAAGGGTATCTGAGCCCAGTCCAAACCAGTTCTGTCCTCTCTGGTGCAGCATCACTACATGAGGTTAGAGACACTGTTGTGCAGAGGAGACACTGCATATTCAGGTGCTAGTGAAACTCCTCCCACCACTCTAAATGCAGCTACGGTCTAATTAGCTCAGCTATGAGCCACCCAGGAAAAGCAGGACACACCTCACCCCCTCCTTGTGGCTGTCTACAGTGAATGCACATCCCCAGGTCCTGTCAATCCAAAACCAGACCACCAATACACAAAATAGCAGAGGCACACAGAATGGTTAAACAAGAACATGTCTACTTTCTAAAAGTGGCATTGACTAGCACCCAATTTAAAAACCATCTCCCTAAATAGATGTGTTATTAAATACTGAGTTCAGAGAGCCTAAACTCCATTTCTGTTTCTGATCCCATTGGAAAGTTATACTTGTTAGATGCTATGAAGTAACTCCCATGTTAGTCTATGAGCCAGATTGTCTTTCAATGGTGAAAAACGAAATTGGCAGTATTTAACTATCAGGATATGTAAAAAGCACCAGCACATATCCTACCTTTTACCTGCATTGCACCCTGCCGGTGGGGGTACCTAGTGTCTACAGGAGGGGTGCCTTACATGTAAGAAAAGGGAAGGTCAGGGCCTGGCAGGTGGTGCTCTTGCAAGGCCGACATCACAGTTACAAACAGTACAGTGGCATGTCAGACAATCATTTACAGGGCTACTCACGTGGGTGGCACAATAAGCAAGCCCAATAGTAGCATTTGATTTACAAGACCTGGCACACACAGTGCACTGGACTAAGGATTTAGCAGTAAATCAAATATGCCAATCATGGATAACTAATTATAATCATAATTTACACAGAGAGCATATGCACTTTAACACTGATCAGCAGTGGTAAAGTGCCCTGTGTCCTATAGCCAACAAAAACAGGGCAGAACAAATAGGAGGAAGAAGCAACAAATTAGGTGTTAACTCTGTAAAAAGGGCCATTTCCAACCCATTGTCTCTGTGTATTCTCTTTCAGCCTATGAACAAAGGTATGTAGAGTATGCAGGCTCTTACATCTTTGGGTACTATAGGCTAAAAGGGGGAAACAATTGTGGAAATGCTAAAGTGGCCAAGATACATCTTACGTATAATGGCGTAAAAACAAAGTGAGGTATTCAGGGTAATTTCTATGCTTCAAGTGATCACATTTAATGTAGGCACATTCTGAACCCACACCCCCCCTTTGTTAGTACAGCAGAAGGCTGAAAACTCAAACTGAGGGAATGTGGTACCTGCCATGTCAAGGGCTTCTCAAAGGCTTGTGAGGTTATCCTTGCAAGAGGTAGAGAGGGGATGAAATGCCCGCCTGTAAGGCTTGTGAGGCAAGGATGTCTACATGGGAAGCTCAGGAGGAAGGTGACATCACTTATGAGAATAACCAGTGGAAGATGTTGTGTGCTAGGGATGCTTTGGAAACAGGTGATTCCTCCCTACCAGGGGATGAGATCCGGCTTTGGGAAAGATGAACTAGGAGAAGTCCACATGGAGGACTAGGAGGGAAGTGGCAACTGTTTGTTAGTTGATAGAGACTCACAAGACATGCTGAGGTTGCAACTTTCTTTTAATGCCACTGTAATCTACATTGTTTGATACTATGCACTACGGCTTTGAATGTATTCCCCACATGCCACTATTAACGTGTCAAAATACTCAACTGATAACTTAGTATTACGTAAGTCTGATATTTAGACATAATAGCACACTTTCCAAAGACAAAACATGGCCATGCCTGCATTTTGTAATACAGCATTGTCAATGTAGCATGTTTATGATGTTATCTTGCTATGGATTATATATTCTGTAAACGTGGCCTGTATGCAATTAACTCAGTTTCATCTGCGTCTATCTTAACTTGGTATTAAATTGCCTTATGGACTCAGGAGGCAGACTATCGAAAAGCAGTAGGTTTAGTTGGTAGGTTTGCCATTCTGTAGGCATCCTTGGCTATACTTATCTGTCAATTGATCGTGGGATGCCAATCTATCATGAAATATCAAAAGGTGTATTAACATTGTATATTTCGGAAAATGTAAGGGTATTTTTTTTTCTCAAGAAAACCGTGGCCGGGATCATTTCTATTTGAGCAAAATGTTAAAATAATGAAAAGTTACATTATTTTCAGGGAAATATGGTTTATATTTCTAATTTCCAGAGATCTTAGCAAATGTGTAAACCCACTTATGTGATATTCTAGTAATCCTGGCATTAGCTTGGCAGCTCCAGACTCGGGAAGACGCCTAGGGTTCTAAAAGTATTATATTTACTTTTTTGTAATTACAATCTCTTGTTCCTTGCCCTTGCTAGTTAGCAGCAAATTGGTGACTGTTTAGGAATAATTTAGGTACTAAGGTTCCCTCACCCACACTTGTCCAACGATTTGCTGTTGTGGGGCTAAGGGAGGAAATTTGTGGGAACGTTCTCTTCATTGTCCACTCTCAAAGTTGTTCCAAACGAGAAGAAGATGCCCGGAGGATCCAGATTTGTCCATGAAGGATCATTTGCCAGTGGAGGCCTGTCTTTAGTGGGTGGGCTAGAATCCTGTACTCGTAGTTGGAGCAGCACAATGGCACTCTTACTTTCAATCATAATACTTTGCGATAGTAAGTATGTGCTAAGAAATCAATCCCTACGTTCAAAGTGCTGTTGGATTAAAGTCTAGAACTGGCTGAAGGTGGCACACACGGCATAGGGTCACTTTTCTCATTTCTTACCCTCTCAGTTGCCCCTTTCCAAGCCCTTACCACCATGGTCGGATTAGTAAGACGAGCACTCGGACATTGGGCCGGCATCGGAGATGCAGCTGTTGACTGCTTTTTTGGGCAGCGTGGTAGCCTATTTGGGCTGTGTCTGTGTTGTTCAGATGCTGCCGGAGGCCCCGTGGAGGCCTGAGCGGCCTTTCTGGAGGCTTAAGGGCATCTTTTACCTACCTTCTACCAACGGGGCGGAGGTGTCATTCCCAGTCTCTCTCTGGGCCAGACCATTTATGAATGCAGATTGAGCAGGGGAACTGAGGAGAAGGACCTCACTTATATTCAGGTGTGGTTCACGACTGTGAACTAATCCGTGTGCAAAGAGTCCTGGCAACATTTGCATATTTTCATTCTCAGTGAAGTTTATAAAACATGCCTCTCTTAGAGCCCCTCCTCCAGTGGTTTGCTAAAAAGGCACAGTCCGCAAATGTGGGCCACTTTTTTTTAGGGTCCCCAGGCCACTTTTTGATCCCAATCCAACCCTCCTTACCACCTAGCAGAGGCAAATATTTTCTCTCTCTCTGCGTCCATATTTCTGCCCTCCTTACCATCATGCCATCTTCTGATGCTATGTTCGGCACATTGATTGGGAGCAATGTAACTATCTGAGTTTCTGTATACTCCAGCGGCCTATTCGGGGGCATTTATAATTCAGTAATTTCCCAACAAGCATTGTGGAACCAGCGACTAGGGCAAACATTTTAGGATTTAAAAGCCAGTTTACAACGATGCTGATAGATTCCCTCATGGATTGTTACGCAAAAAGAGCATTTTAAAGTACTTACAGGCAGCAATTGGGTTAAAGCTCTAAAGGTATTTAAATATGCTGGCAGAGTTTGCAGAATCTCCTCCAAGGACATTTTCAGAAAATAAGTTGGGAATTAGGCAAATGTTACTTTAGGAAACCAACAATGGTTACTATTCGATGTGAATTAAACTGTATTTCATGTTTAAAAGCGAAATGTTTAGGAAAATCAGAATGCAAAGTGTATTTTAAAGGATATTTATTTGGGATCATTAAACACAGCTTGAAGTCTCTTTTACAGAAGGGTTGACGGCTTCTTGATTCTTTCTCAAGGAATTTCTCGCATAATTAGTGAAAAATACTGCAATAATAATAGCATTTTACACAAGTCAGGAAGTACTGTCCATTTGCAAAAGTGCAAACCGCACCAAACACTTCATAAACAGCCTAAAAGATTTCAAGAATTCACTGAACAAATGACGTTCTCCTTGCTCTCAGGTAACCCTCGTTTGGGGAGAATAATCCTCATTTCAAGTCAAATACTTGACCTGGTCCTGGTTGTACCCTTTGAAAATATTCCTTCAATCCACTGGGTTTCAATAGCAATTTCAAGTCAGACACGAATTTCAGTGTCACAAGATGCTCATTTGAACCCATTGGAGGTCAAGTGCAACAGGCAATCGAAAATGGCGTTCAGGTAGCGCCTTCAAATAGTACAAGCCGTTTCAAGTGCTAGGAGCTATGCATTCTGCAGAGAGCAAAGTAACTATTAAAGACTGATGACAAAATCGCCCTGCAATACAGCGAACACAATTATCTATTTACTTTTTTATGCTCAGAGACACATGTAGCCCTTCTTACAGACGTGCCTGTAGACCAATATTGAGTACATCAACCCTTTCCCAGTTGGGGTGGTAACATTGTGGAGGAGAAGGTGTGTGGTGTACTTAATAATGATACACATTCAACTTGAGTAATATGGCAATAAAAACACAAGATACACGTGTTTGAGCTACATGTGGTTTGTGAGCGAGAATTAGGTTGTCGTCATGTTTTTTTCCAACTCGAGCAGGTGTGATTTTAGGTTTGTCTTTAATTCAGTGAAATAAGAGGTGACTCTGAGTTGGTAAGGAAGGACCTTCACTTAAAGGGGGCAATTGAATTTAAAGTACCTAAACTGTAAGGGGAAACAAGGAGGTGTTGGTACAGCAAAGAAATCAGGATTGGTAGATTGCAGTGGACGAAAATGGTGCTCATCTAGACTGGACCCTACCCAAGGACACTCCCTCTGTAACCTCCCAAACCAACTGCTTTACATTTCTCATCTGAAGTCTGGCTGAGCAGTGTAGTGTCTGTCGCATGCTGTGAAGTGTGTGCTGAGGTGCAGCCATGGAAGAGGGCATCATATATAGCCTCATACATCAGGCCAGGACCTGCAAGGACACGAACAACAGCTGGAAATAGCCAGACCCCGATGAGGGCAGAAATGCTCTCATGGGATGCCTTAAAGTTGAAGACACCAGGAGGTCCTCTTCTTCATGCCTGATACCAGTACCAGGCAGCAGTGCTTCCAACAGCCAGGGGCCAGCCTGCTCCATTATACAAGGGGGCAGTCAAGGCATCAGCTGCGTGGCTTCATGTCAGCTTCTCCAAATTAATGATCAGGAACAAATATGGAGGAGGAACGAAGGCACTAGACATCATTTAAAGACAGTGCGTCCAGGATCTGTAAACAACATCTCACAATATGCCCCGAATAAGTCTTCCATGCACTTGTTCAACATTGTGCACTGAAAATGCAGCAATGTCAGTCTAGCAACTGATTTTAACAGGTTGGGATGTCTATTCAGCTCTTTACATTGCTGAGCTCCTCATGTGGGGGCCTCATCTATCACCCAGAACTTCATTCTGAGACTGAGAGTAGGTCCTGAGATGGTCGCCTACATAGATCAGATTTGCCGCATTGGATCTACTACAGTCTGATATAGAACATATGTTATTAATATTATTCTTAATGTTATATTTTGCATTCCCTTCCACAATGTCCACTCTTATGACGAAATTCTAGAAAATATCATGTTCTATCACTCTTTGCCACCAACGACATTTTCATTACCATTAGTATTTACCGAATTGATTGGTATTTAAAATACCTCTGGCTCTTAAATTATAACTATCACTGTCAAATATTTAATTATGAGGAGATGTGGTAGGGCGCAATTCCCTGTCCTCACCAGAGACTAGGCCTGGGCGAAATGCCAATTATGCTAGGATAAATGTTGCATTAAGCTTGTTACAGAAAATGTACAACATTACACAATTATGCCTGCTTGGTTCAAAATTACAGCATTTAAGCAATGCAAGTAACTGGAACGCATGCGCCTGTCGTGTTTTTGGTGCTATATTTAGAGTAGAATGCAAAGTGGACATGAAGAAACACTTCATGCTAAAATAAATGGATAAGTGGCAGATTTCGCATAATTAAACATAATGCTATTTAATTTTCCGAAATTTGACATAATTACACACATTTCGCACACCCCCACTCGATACACTCAAACTTCAACTCATTTATTTGCAACATATGGGTACACCCTTCCATTATATGGTGTTCGGTAACCTATAATGTCAGATAGGTCACCAAACAACACATTATTCCAAAATATACATTTTCATTGTTTAGCCACTCAACTTACATAACGGGGAACAGAGAGATATTGAAAGGCCAAGAAGGAAAATCTTACATCTTCAAGCACATTGTCTTGATCACTGCTGTATTGTTATTCATAGTGGAGCTAACCTGAGGGCTGATGAAAAACCTCATAGCAATACAAACCTCTCTGATTGCCAAGGTCAGTGCATGGTTGTAAATCTGAGCATCCTACTGTTTTATATTGTGGTTGTGAGCCTTAGTTGACTGGTCCACCACTCCCGAGCACTTAGACTGCAGTGCGTTACAAGCAGGCTGCCGACCATCTCTCCATCTCTAGGTTCTCTGATAGTTGCTGATCGATTCAACAGCCTATCTGAAACCTTTCTATATCCCATTTACAAAGTCCATTTTGCTGCTGATGTAATTAAGCTAATTGTTAACCGAGTTTAATCTATGAAGTAAAAGGCCAGATATATTCACGGAGACGTCGAGAAGCTGCAGTAGATTATGGCTTCCTTTAAGCGTGGGATGATCAACTGCAGACAATGCATCTTTTGCTAAGTGCCTAAAAAGAAAGGAGATGCGATCTGCTTTGGTGGAGGGAGATGTTTTCCTTGTTACATATAATAGGTGGATACGCCCAGGATTACACATGCAGTTTTCTCACAACTAATGCTGAATCAGCTGTCTGTTTTTAGGCCCATTGGCTTTTATTTTTCCTATAGAATTTGTCTCTAAACAATGAGTGAATATAAGATTTATAGAGCGCTAACTTAGCCCAAGGGCGTCAAGGCGCTAACAGCAGAGCAATATGTGGGGGAAAAAGGCACACTCGGACAGACATCTAAGAGAACAACCAGGTCTTTAACATCTTTCGAAAAAGAGTGTGAGCGTTGTCCCGAAATTTCCTCAGGGAGAGTGTTCCACAATTTGGCTGCAGCAATTGAAAAGGATCTCCCGCCTCATCTCATCCTTTTAAACTTGGGAACAGTAAGGAGATGTTGCTTGCTGACCTGAGATTCCTAGTGGGAACATAATGGTGAAATAAGCCTTTAATGCCATCAGGACCCAGGCCATAGTAAGCATTATGAGTGAAGCTGTCTGCTCAAACTCTTCTGCCTCATTTGGACTAACTGCCGCCTTACCTGCCAGAGAAGCCCTTGAAATCGCCGGCACTGCTGCCTTCGCCGTTACTCCACCGCTGCCTGTCACCCCCCCCTGCCGCAGCCTTCCTCCATCAGTGCTGCCCAGTGCGGGGGAGAGTGAGAGTAAAACTACAACTCCCAGCGGCCTCTGCGACCGGAAGTCGCGTAGAGGCGGAGCGCGCCAGGAGGCGCTTAAAAACGGCCTACATCTCCCGCGTCGCGGGAGCGCGCGGGGCCGCGCCGGGCTAAGCCCGGCAAAGGGAGGGCCCTCTGTGGCCCTCAGGGGACCGAAGAGGCCGGGACGGGCCACCCCCTTAACCTCTGTTCATCAGACACCCTGGCCACAAGAAAACTCGCATCTCAGGTACACAGAACATAGTAACACATCCACATCACAAGTATGAATAAAGCAAGGAAAACCCTGGTGGCGACTAGATCTATAACCCGATCAAAATCTGCTAGCACGCCACTACCTACTATAACTGCCATAGATCTCATGCTGCAAAAAACTATTGGCGTAGTGGCAAATGCCATACAGGATACAGAGAGACGACTCTCACTGACCCCGGATATGTGCTTTCCAGACCTGTCTCAGCGCACCACCGATAACACACACACCATGGATGTCACAATTAACTCCCAGGAATCCTTGTTAATGCAGTCGTTTACAGATTTGCCAGGTTCACATATTAAAGACAATACACCGAGAGCCTTGTTTACACGTCCTGTTAGGAACTCCATGGAGAGTAGCCCTCTGGTGACGACCAGTCATGGCAACATTACAAGCTGCCTGCACACATCGTTTTTATACCCAGACGTTCAACTACTGGAGGATTCAATACCTACCACACAACCCACGTCTGGGATAACTTATGACCCATCAAGTGTAATTCAGCATC